>NC_134572.1:51759635-52487135 GCF_050947875.1 Dermacentor variabilis | reverse complement strand
TTTGCTTTGGTATATATGTACTCTTCATTCCAATCCCTCCAATCAAGGCTATGCTTGATGAAAACTATGGGGCTGTGATGAATCAGGGCTATGATAAAAACTGTTCATCAGAAACACTGTTCATCAGAACCAACAAGCTTGACAACTAGATGCTTCTCGTACACAGCAACCACCGCAAAACAAAGAGCGCGAAGCCTTGGCTCAGCGAACGACGTTGCTAAACATGTACTCGGATGGTTGGAACGGCCACGAGCATAGTGTCAGCTGGTGGCACCACAGGCGGCGAAATCAAGCGAATGGGAGAGGGTGACGGGAGAGGGCTTGCGGGGTCAGCTGTAGCCTCTGTGACGGGCATCTAAAAAATAGAGGAGGCACTGTCGCGACAAACACTCACATGGCAGATTCCTTGTTGGCGTTGCATATTCCTCATGCACGGGTGCGGTAGTGCTGCAGAAGTTGCAGGGCGCCTTTTTTATTGTGGGGTGCTGTTCTCGTCACGGCAATTGCATTCATGGGGCTGATGTAATGCGCAGCTTCTGCCACTGTTGGGCCCAAATCGCCCGTGCTGTCGCTTTCCGTGTCGTCCTCATCACTGTGTCCCTCAATTGTAAAGCACACTTTGGCAACAGAGGTAACGATGACGAAAAGTCGAACCTTATAGCTGACATCTTTTCGCAGTCGCAGCAGCGCCGCCGAGCAACTTCTTCGCATTCCAAATGCCACACAACATAGTCAATGCTAGATCCCTATTATGTGCCATCGCCGACTTCTTCGTGCCACATCTGATAGCATGAACGATGTCCAATTTCTCTTCTATGCTGAGCATCTGGTGCTTTTTATCCGAGCTTCGGCACGACGCGAGTTAATGTGAGTCCTCGCTTGCACAATGCCGAAATGCCGATGTTGATGTGGCTTCACGTACAAACGAAGAGGGCGCTTGGGGCACGTTGTTCCGGTCTCATAGGCTTGTTGTTCTGATGGGTCACCCGATGGGGATGATGTACTGCCGCGATTGCGCGATGCGAAATTGCTAACCGATATGTATGCAATAAGCTGGTACGGTTTACGCGGATAAAAAAATGCATTATGTTCAATGGCCGCTGAGTCGGGGATGTTACTTTACTACTTCTAAAATGAAACTACTGTTTAAGTGGGTACGGTTTAACGAGATTTTACTGCACTGAGATTTCAACTACATGGTGTTCTATGGACAACAAGTCATAAAAAGTTAAATGGTACTTCAGAATTCCGTTATATTGAAGTTTAACCGTATCATCACACTGCGTAATTCTGTCACCCCCCCCCCCCATCCCTAGCTCTCCTTTCTCTATTTTAGCACCCATTTATGAGACCAACATTAACTAGTCCTGAATAAAGGGAAAATCAGACATCCACTCGTTCGTAGCAATTGCTACAAAGGACTAGTCCTGCACCATTACACATGCTCAATCTCAACTAGAATATCAGCCACACCCTCCTTGCTTTCTAGTTTTCACTTCTATATCTTCATGTCTCACTTTAAAGCTATATAATACATTCTGTTGTCTACTCATAGGTGGCCCTTAATTTCCTCTCAACTTTCTTTGCTATCCTCTAAGTTAAACTATGCCTCTCAAAGAGGTTGATGAGCATAGCTGTGAGTACAGCTCGCCATGTACATACTAACAGAGCTACCCTGTTTTACTGAACATAATTTCCATTCCCCTCTGCGTCTGTTGTGCAACAATCCTTTACAGGCACTGCGGGAGTTCTTCTGCAGCCCGTTTGTGTGTGCGTACCACCTGATAATTACGTGTGGCATTACGTAGTTTCAAAAATTTCAAGGACAAAATGGCATATAGGACTGCATATCGTCTTCATTCTTGTCCCATCCTGTTATGACAGTGTTTTCTGTTCAAACTGCAGAAAGAACAGTCCCTGCCAAATGTTTATCAGGTTCTAAGAGCTGCAGCAATGACTAGAGCAGCACTAAAAATTCTTGCACGTCAAAATTTATCACGCTCATCATTATCTAAAGAGACATGGCATGCACAACAACAATGTGAAGACAGCAATAACAACAATTTTAATTTGCGACTAAAGTGATTTTATACAAAAACTACTTTACATCACTGCAAATGCGCTGACTAACGACAGTAATACCTGCGCACTGTCGTAGATCAATGTGACGAAGCTGAGCTTTTGTGGACTGACCTGCATCGTGAGGGTGGACATGAGCATGGCTGCTGGTGCCATTGATGGTAGTGTTGTCAACGTGAAGGAGTGCATCATCTCCCGAAACCTGGTGCAGAAAAACCAGACAGACAACTGAGGCTGAGGACACCAAAAGCAACTGGTATTTTACTTGCAATTATTTCCTATCTTAAGCTTTTTGTACATAAGGTCAAAGTTAAGTTCCCTGTTAACATTTTCAAATTTTGAAGAACATTGTCCTTGTAGATTACGACCTGATAAACATGATTCTAAACTCAGTTTTAAAAACAAAAGTCATCCGCTTTCAAAGAATTAGGCTGTTCTCAACCTGTGCTGGCTGTTTCCTCCTAAATGTGCAACATTAACTTTGAACATTAGCTATAACCGTTCAATTGCTCAATACATTTCTTTTTCATAAATGAAAAAGAAAATGTAAAATCTTGTCACTTTCTGTCCTGGTTTTTTCATTTTAGGAAAACAATTTGTACTACAAAATTTGCAAGCACTAAACAGTGCATATCTTGTTACCATATTTACTTGCATAATGCACATGCTCTTATTCATGCTTATAAAGGTTACCTTTCTACCAAACATTTCGGAACTCTGAATATAGGAACACTCACGAAAGATAACAAGTTATCAAGTTAACTCAAGTCAAGTTAACAAAAGTTAATACACACCCACGTTGCCTTGATGGACACAAAGATAAAACATACCAAGCAGAAAATTAATAGAATGCTTCTTGTTAATGAAATAAATATGTAACTGGCTGGCATACCAAACAGAACACTACAACAAACTACCACAGTACAGATGGAATTGGCAGCATTTTATGTCAGAAAGAAGCTTCAGAAATTTTCAGTTGACTGGTCATCTTTCACAAAAAATTGTTTTCAGTTTCACAGTAGTGGAAGCACATGTTTCTAGTTAAGGGGTTATAATAAGCAAAAAGATTTCCTATTTTGGCAGTTATTATTACACACTAACTTTGTTGTCTGGCAGTTTGCCATGTGCACAGAAATTTCCGTTTTGGTGGTCATTGTGCCCATGTACATCCAAGAGTCATAAAGCCTCAGACCTCATGACACCCACAAAATATAATGCATATGACTCGTTTAGTGATGGGTGGCAAATCTATATATTCATTATGTATTTTCGGCATAGCATTGCCAAATGTCAATTCATCTATATTTCTCTGAAGAGACTGTGTGGCGACCTCAGCAGAAATGTGCATTAAGCTGTTACTGATAAACGCAGTCGCCTTGTGGTCTACATATTGGACATGATAATATAGTAAAACCTTGCTAGTTCAACTGTCGTTAATTAAAAAAATCTAATAATTCGTACTCGTCCTTTGGTTCCGGCAGGTGTACGCATTACTTAATGGAATCAATCTCTTGCCAATTCGGATGTATCCAGCCTCATACCGGTTAATTCGGACAACTCTCGGAGCTCAGCAAGTGCGGAACGCTGCAAATGTACGACACAAAAGCAGTGCTAGCCTCCAACCGTACCGAAGTGGAGGAGTCTGCATCACCATAGTCATCGGCAGAAATCGTCCATGAACGGTAGGAATGCTTGGACGCTTCGTGCCTATTTGTGCCTTTATAACCATCATACCTATTAATCTTTATAACCTTATTGTTTATAATCTTTACTACCTTTATTCCTTATAACCATTAACCGCTGTGCATAACAACATATTGGCTGTGCCTTTATAAATGCATTACTGCCAACCATGACTGTGTCGACAGTGACCACGGCTTCGCCTGCAACAAACAGTAGTTTTGTTTTGACTCGGTGCGATGGCTGCACGCAATGTTGCAACTAGTCAGGAGCTGTCGAGGATGAAGAGTGCTGGCTACATCACGATGGACGGACGACCTGTTGGCGACCAGCTCACTAGTGAAAAAACAACTGGGATGTGCATGCGAGTGAAAAACACACCTTGGATGAAGGTGCATGCCACAGCTGTGTTGGGAAGAAAGTTGCGAAGCGAAGCCTTCGGCACTGCGAGTGCAAATCAGTCTGGAGATGACGAGAATTGTAGCTTCTGCACTGCTTTCGAGTAAAATGCGAACTGGATTTGCCGATTCCCTTAGTAAATTTAAGCATGTTGACGTAGTAAGCATTTGTTTATTGTTTTCGTGATGCCGTCAATAATTCAACATTAGCTTAATTAGGACATTTTTTTCCGTCTTGTGAATTCAGAATGAACAAGGTTTTAGTGCAACACGGTTATCAGGCATGTACTACCAGTAGGTACACCAACACCGAGTGGAACTATACAAAAAATGCATTACAACTACTACATTTACACAATTCTAACATGCCCTCAATTGTAAAGCACACCCAATTCTGCCAGAATTAAATCTGCAGTGTTTGTAACATAGACCCAGATTTTCAATATTCAGAAATTGAAATACCCTTGATTGTTCTTTTACTAAATTTTTGCGGTAAGAGAGAGATAGCAATTCGTTCTCATTTGGAAAAACAACTTTAAGACTCTCGAGGTCACTGGCACAGCAATTTGGACACTACCAGCTATACGCGGTGTCTAATGATGACAAACTTTCGGCACCCCAGTGTGGCAAAGCATGGCCTCCAAGACTGGATGATGGGATTTGAGATCGGGGGATGGAATTTGAACTCCACTTACTGGAGGTTCACTTTTGTATTCAATTGTAGCACACATGTCTTATGTCAGCGAATATTTCCAGAAAAAGCCACAGTTTTGCCTGGAAGGCGAAGCATCAATTGTGATAACAAATTAGCAGACAGTGATATGAAGCAAGGATAGTTTTATCGGCCGTATGAACTTGTAAACATTCGCTTACTAAGTTAGCAAGGATGGTGTCCTGCACGCTCAAGCAAACATGAACACATCTCCCTCGATGAGTACGGACGCTTGCTGTCAAAACGCAGGTGTGGGGAAGAGCAGCAGCAGCGGCGAGTGAACACCTTCATGCTTCCTCTGGCTTCAACATGAACTAGGCGGTGAGAACATAGCACACACGAGGCTATGGGACTTCAGCGTGCATAGATTCTGTATTTATAGCAGATTGCTTTCAAGATAGGGCCTGCACGACCGGCTCTACTCACGGCATATAGCTTTCAAAATGGGTCAAGCGTTGCCACGCCCAGCCATGTCACACACAGGTGCCGCTGGAGTAGAAGCCCCCCCCCCCCCCCCCCTCCCTTCAGTGCCTTACGCGCGGTGGAAGACAGTGTGTATGCTTCTTCCCTGCCTTACTTGCAGCCACGGTGTTATTGCGCTTGGACATTATACGGAACATCACGGCGACGGAGATAATGCACCTGAAGTGTCCACATAATTACTATCACAATAAAAAATGTGTGCGTTAGAATCAAGCAAACACGGCACATCCCGCATGGCTGTCGTTTTAGTGAGAATTGCTGCAGTAACTGTCTACACACCTCTCAGTTGCTTGACTGATGGAAGAACGGAAGCGGGTGGCAGCGGCCTGCTGGAACTTGCGTGCTAGCAGCGGCCTGAAGTCAGCACCCACACGACTGAAGGAGAGCCCAAAGTACATGCACTGTGACAGTACCGAGTCTAATCGGCCTGACAGCTCTGAAGACAGGTCACGCTCCACAATGTCGAGGAACCGGCTCACCTGAAAGCAATTGCCGAGCAATAATTTTGTTGATTGATTAATTGATTCATCAAATGAATGAACAATGAGATTTAAGATCCTAAAGCAACACTTCAAGTACAAGAGCACGAAGGCATTTTTGCATTTCTTTGCAGACAAACACAGCTAATATTGCAGTAACCAAGTGTATTTTACTTTGCTGCTGGTGTAAACTTTCAGCAGCAACACAATTACACCGCTGTTGAATATTTACACTAGCAGTGAAGTAGAATACACTTAGTTACTAATATCAGTTCTGTATGTTTGTCTGACTGAGCTCTGCGCTCCAGGTGGCTGCACCGTGCAGGGCGTTCATGTTTGCACCTCTGCTCATCCGGTAAAATGCCCAATCCGAATGTGTTTACTCAAATAGTGGACATGCTAAAATTCTCTATCATCTCGTCACCTCGGACAGGCGCGCTCGCTAGCAGATCAGCTGGCAGCCGTAGCCACCACCGCGGCAATGCTAGGCCTACCTGCTTTGACATTCGTTACCAAGCTCCTTGCCGTTTAGTGCGGTGTTTTCAAATGAAAGAATTCGTTGCTGTCAGCAATGGTGCTGACTCCGCCTTTTTAATTCTCGCCAATGACTTTGAAGCTCGAAAAAAACAACATGCTGCATAATGCCAGTTCCCAGAAGTCATATTTGCTTCAATATATATATATATATATATATATATATATATATATATATATATATATATATATATATATATGCAAAGCAGTGTGGTTATAGGTGCTTAGACAGCAACGGGCCAGAAAAAACTTAGATGGGAGCCATGGCATAGCACATGCATATTGAGTCTTTCTTTTCATTACCTACACTGGCTGGCTGTGTTTATTTTACTCCATCTTTTTTCACATTCTACTCTGCCCAAGTAGCAATGGGCATCTGCAGCTGATACAGAACCCAAATGAGTTGCTGAAGGCTTTTCCACCTTACATTTTGATGCAACAAGCCCACAACAATCTATCGTGGCAGAGATGTTGATTGCAGTATTGGAATCAGTGGCAAAGATCGTCAAAAATTTCTACCGTCTAGCTGTAATATGACGTCATGCATTTTCCATCGTTCCCATTGTTTTCACAGGTGATCAATGGGCTTTTGAATCAAATATCTGAGGTCTGAGGTGCTGCAAGAAGTAGAGTCAGGATTGGTGCGGACTGAATTCTCAACTAGAAAGTGGGTTGGGCATACTAAGAGCAGTTCTCCTACTTGTAAATAAACATAGGTCAAAATGTGGGAGTAACATGAAGTCTTCACTTGTAGACATAGAGTCTTCTATTCTTCAGCTGTGTCTTCTCTGAGTTGAGTCCTGATGCATAGCAAAACCCTGGTCGTCCTATACTGTGTGACTTCAGCAAACCACTCCCTCAAGGTCGCCTACAGTTCCTTCCGTCTTTCAGCATCCCACCAGATTTCTAAATGCCATACCCTTTGCGATAGAAGCTTGGAAGTTGCAGTAACAGGCAAGAGAATGCCAAGAGGATGAAATAACTTGAATTATGTTCTCAGTAAGGTGTGTTCATTACCATCTTCACTGAAGCTAAAAAGTGCATGGTTGACTGAGTAGAACATTCCAAGTAGTCGTCTTCAGTGTTCCAGTGCATATCCAGGACTGCTGTTGAACTGCTTTTAATTTCTTCCTTGTCGTTCTTCTTTCTAAACGATATCAGCATTTACGGCTATTGTAAATCGTAGAAAACCGAGCAATATTTGAAGCTGATCCTCTATTAGGTTTGTCCCATTTCTCAATCATTCCTTCAGCTTCCTTACATGCGATGATGGGTCGAACATAACTTGCAGCTTTGTAGTCAGTGAGTCTTTTCGCATAATTTCATGATGTGGGACGTAATATACTCTGTTATCATCACAGCTCACTTTGGGCACAACTTCAGCTTGCCCCAACTTTAAGCATTGCCTCACTGTGCTGTCATACTTCTCCAGTAGCCCATCATGGTGAGCAAGTATTTTGACAAGCTTTTGAAGACGGTTGACAGCTGCATCCCAGTTATCTCCCAAAAGATGTTTCTGGTCGTCTTTCCACAGCAGTGACACCTTGTATCTGCCATTAGACTCTTTGATCGTGTCATTAAACTGTACGAGGTTCTTATCAGAGGGACATAAGCTCAGACTATCTTCCAGGAAGACTGCAGAATTTCTGCTGTAGATTTTTCTTCTGTAGCATCCACTCGCAAGACATTGATCCTGAGATAAGTGCCACAGTCCAAAAGAGCCTTTTGACACACTGCTCCTTGGATTGTCGAGCCGAATATATATCAAGTGCAGCAAGGCCAGGAAAATCTGGACGTCGAATGACTTCACCTTTGATGACTTACCATAGGTAGTCAGAACCTATCAGCACGCCAATCATAGAGTCAAAAAGCACAAAAGTTCACTTTCAACGGAGAGCGCTACAACAGACTATCGGCTACAGCGGACAAAATTAGTGGCAATTTTTGTCAAAATTGGGAATATAAAATGGATTTTTGCCGTGTTGACACGGGCTGGCAACTGACTTGCAAGAGCCAGCTAACGATTGCGGCTCAATATCACTTACGCGAGGGCTGGAGGAAGGTGGGGCACAAGCGCGCCGTCTTACACGCGTGAGGCATGGGTGTGAGGCAAGGGAGAGGGCGGGTTCTATTTAGGTGGCTGCTGCTTACGGTGCAGCCGTCGTATATTGAAAGTGATCTGCGATGTGGACAAAGTACATTGCATAGTACGTGCCATAGGTAGTCAGAACCTGTCAGCACGCTAATCATAGAGTCTGAGATATCTTCAAAAACTAAGTTATTGTTTGCCAGGAGCTTGCTTTTTGATTTCAAAGCGTGCACAAATAAATGTGTTGTCTACTGCCGACACGGCTCCATCATGGCCGACAGCAGGGACGATGACAGCTTCTATGCTGAAAACGTCTTTTATGTACCGATTTCGAAGCGCCACTTCTACTAATTTGCGCTTTTCCGCTACTGATGGGCAAGTACTTCCGAAGATATTTAGCACTAGTGGCGTCTCTCTAATCATCTTCAGTTTGAACTTCAAGGCCACATGTTATTGTATTAAAGACCTTTGGCTACCTCTATCCAGAATGCCATGGATGTATCTGCTTTTGTCGTTGTTTACGACCTGTGTGAAGAATGTCTGAAGATAGTCTGTGCTCGTTACCATAGATCTGCGTACAACAGACTTTCGGATATAACAAACCATATTTCAACTTTAGTTTGCTCTACCTATTTTATTAATGCCACGAAGTTCACTTTTAACGGACAGCGCTACAACAGACTATCAGCTACAGTGGACGAAATTAGCGGCAATTTTTGTCAAAATCGGGCATATAAAATGGACTTTTGTTGTGTCAACACGGATTGGCAACTGACTTGCAAGAGTCAGCTGATGATTGCGGCTCAATATCGCGCGGGAGGCACCCGCATGGTTGCTGTATCATGAAAGCGATCTGCAATGTGGACAAAGTGCATGCTTGCGATGGCCTCATTTTCAAAGCCATCTACGATGTGGACAAAGTGGACCAAATGCCGGTAGCTCCGTATGCGCTGTGCTTTCGACGTTTAGTCATTTAGTTCGCGTTGAAGCGATAGACACCATGAAAGTCAATTCGCTCGCTGTTGCTGCCGCACTTCCTCACTCCGACGTTTTGATAGCGACTTTCCGCGGTCATAGAGCGAGATGTGTTCATGTTTACCTGCGCGCATGTCACACCGCGCTTGTTAATTTAGTTAGCAAGCGTTTACAACTTTATACAGCTGATAACACTACTATCCATACTATGTACGCATAGCTGCCTACTAATTTGCTATCAAAATCAATGCTTCGCCTTTCAGACGAAACTGCAACTTTTTTTTTTTTTACTTTGGACATTTGTCACTCACTCTTCGCAATAATGTTGTTACACATCATGACAAAAGTTTCGGAAGTGAGGTGTTTCAGATAGTATGGACTTCGCATGAAACAGACATTTTTTGTCCGATTATCAGGGTCCATTGTAACATTGAATGTACACCACGCTGGCCGTAGTGCGTTGGTTAGTGGGTGATGCATCTTTACACGAGAAAAGAGTGGTAGAAGAAACACACCATGCTGCTTTCTGATGGTTTTTTTGTCACTGTAGTTGCCACTGTCTTCATACTTGACACATGTCTTCTGCGACAAGAACAGTAGGTGAGCTTGACCCGGCAATCTTTCACTTGATGACCTCTTGACGTGCAGTGGAAGCATTGGTGGTGTTTTTTTAACTGGTCTTTTTTGAAAGCAAGAGGCATATCTGCGTTGTAGCTGCGCATCCCATGCTTATGAGTGTGACAGAAGAAACATTCCAATCTTACAGCAGATGCAGCCTTAGTGTTACCACTAAGTTGCCTGTCCTTACACTCATCTACGGCGGATCGCTGAGATGGTGATGCAAATTGCTCTCAGCTTTCCAGTTCCACTTACGTAAACTGTAGCAGGTTGTTCAGTTCAACGTCTGACGCAACTACCGGTGAAACTGACACAGAGGCTAGTGCAGAGAAACTGTCAGATGACCTCAAAGCACAGCTTCATTTTTCTTGAATAAAACTGAGAATGACGTTGTGTGGTACAGCCTGTTGAAGGATGTTGATGAGCATTGCTGAGAACATTAGAGATGGCATGTTAAGTGCACCCTGACAGCAGATGTTTAGCTGTTTTGTGTCACATAACCTTAGAAGAACAGTTGTGTCACGGGCCGATTTTACATTTGAAAGGTGTTGCAGTGTCGTCAAATCGCACTGAATGATCCTTGTTCGATCACCAAACCTTTCCGTCAACAACACAATGGCGTCTGCGTAGCATGATCCCGACGTGGGGAATCCAGCAATTAATGCTGCTGCATCACCAGCCAGGAAGCTCTTGAGGTAATAAGAATTAGGGGAAAACATCAAATCGTAGAAGCCTGTCCACTCATTGAGGCCCCCCTTGAGAATTGAGATATGCAGCTGCCAGTGGCAATTGGGGCTCTACAATTCTGGCTGGACTTTCACATGTGGTGGGTGATATGGCTATGCCATCAGTGCTCCAAGCTTCGGACTGCATGCACTGTGTTCTTTCTATCTGGGCGATTTGGCAACGAAGCTCAGCAAGCATTGCTTGATCGCTATATTCCATTGCAGCAGCATACTTCTGTTCGAGCTGTTCGGTGGGAACGTATGCCTGAAACAGTGCATTAGTCTGCAAAAGCTCATAATTTCTCATGGAGAGATGATTTTGAACAGCTGAGAGTTCTGCGGCGATGGAAGAATCAAGCTAGGATTGGGCTTCCTGAATGATCTTAGTGCTCCGAGCCCGTCATGCAGACTGCTTGCCTTTAAGTCGATGCATATGAAGAGCGTTGAAGCTGGCTGATGTCCCTGAACCTGCGTGGATCTTCGCATCCACAATCAGTCGATTCCTCACTGCCCACGACGCGAATCAAGAGTAGAGTCCAGTCAGTCGTGTGTAGAATAGGCATAGGTCCACACGTGGGTTTTCAACACCAAACATAGATGTTTAGACGGCAATGGGTTAGAAGAAAGTCAAGACGGGAGCCATGGCATAGCACCTGTGTATTCTGTCTTCTTCCTTTTATTTGCCAACACTGGCTGGCCACATTTATTTAACTTCATCTTCTTCTACAGCGGTGAAGCATACCAAGAGTGGGAAGAGGCAATTGTCAAGGAACACAGTGTGTATTCCTTAATTATACACATGTGCACCCACTATCTCCTGCCACAGTGCGAGTACCGATGCACCTAATGGTAAGTGTACTAGCAGGCCTACCGAAATATTTCGGACACAATGGATTTGAGCTCTTGGGGGCAGTGAAAGGCATGCATTAATTTGTTTCAAACTACCCAATTTTTCGGATGTTATTGTGGCCTCTAGGAAGTCCAAAAAATCAGATGTTGATTGTATTTCCAAAAGCAATCGTAGTCAAGCTTAAAATGAACCCATAGCAACCTTGAGCTCTGCCACTATCTCATGATGGCGATCACACTGTGTCTGACGGCTCTGATGGTAGCCAATGCCACAAATGCAGATTTGGTTTTTGGGTTCAATTCTACCGTGAAGACAATTTTCAGACCCATTTTTTAGCAAAAAAGATGCGCATTAGATTCGTGCAAATACGATATCAATGAGTGCCTGTCACTTTTGTGAATGCAATGATCCTTATTGTTTCTTATTATTGTTATGGAAATCAAGAAGACCTTGTATTTTTTAAATTTTGTTTTCCATTGAAATGCAGCAGACTGATACAGGTGCTCAATCCATAACTCTGTGCTCAGCAGAGCACCACAGCTGCATGGGCGTCACGGTCTACTTCGAGTTCAGTCAGCGAACGGCCACGCTTACCTGGCTGGTTATCCAACTGTAGAAGATGGTGGCTCCGAGGGCGTCGGGATCCTTTCCTAGACCGGCCAGGGGGTCATCGTCAGAGAAGATGGCACGATACTGAGTCACAATGTCGAACAGGTGTACCCGGCAGGCCTCCACCACACGCGTGAGATGTGTGTAAGCTGTGAAGAAAGCAAGGAAGGGATGCAGAAATGAGAAGTTCGGCAACTGACTGTTCTCAATGTCTGCTTCTGTCACAGCTGTACAAGCAACCAGACACCCCAAACACTTCGTGCCTACGATCCTGTGCATTTTAGGCAGATTTGGGAGCATCACTTTCACCGAGTTACCTTCACAGCCCCTGGGGACTCATTACAGCTTTGTGAATTTGTCGACATTTGAGCTCCTTGGGGGCAATTCATGGTAATTTGGTGAAAATTATCACATTCGTGTGTCCTTTTACAGGGTCTGATCTTCAGGTAGCCTGGACTAAGGCATTCATGTCATTAACTGATTGAGTCAACATTTCAAAGTAACACTATGGCTGTAGAAGACACCATACGGAAGGTTCCAGACTAATATCACCTGGGGTACTCCAACGTGCACTTACGGCTTGATACATGAGTGCCTTTGCATCCTACTCCCATTAGAATGCAGCTGCAATGGCTGGCAATCAAAGTTGTGACCTTACCAGCCGTGGTTGCTCAGTGGCTATGGTGTTGGGCTGCTGAGCATGAGGTCGCAGAATCGAATCCCGGCCACGGCGGCCGCATTTCGATGGGGGCGAAATGTGAAAACACCCATGTACTTAGAGTTAGGTGCACGTTACAGAACTCTAGGCGGTAGAAATTTCCGGAGTCCCCCACTACGGCGTGCCTCATAATCAGAGAGTGGTTTTGGCACATAAAACCCCATTAAAAAAAAAAAATGTGACCTTGTCCTCAGCAGCAAAATGCCATAGCCACTTAGCCACCATGGTGGGCAATCATTTAAATATGTAGGCAACCCAGTAAGACATTCACTAGTTTCTCGGTTTATACAATAAATAAAATAGACTTTGTTAACCTTTTCAGTGTTTTGGACGCACACAGCTTGTCCTTACACTTATGCCTGTTCTTGCAGTGTTTCAGATGTTGTAGAGCCTTCTGCGTAAATGCGACACATTGCTTTCAGAATATAGCACCAGGGTGTGCCAGTAGAATTACTCGGAAGAAAATGTTAGTGGAATGCCGCTCCTTTGTGTTGACGCTTGCAAGATTTTGCACTGTAGATAGTGCGAGGCATGCTATCAAGTAACATTAAACTGTACTGGCATATGCCACCTACATTTTACTGTTTAAAGGGATAACAAAGCAATCCTGCAGCAAGCAGAGTGGTGAAAGCTTTTCCTACAGGAAAAGCATAGCCAGTGCATGCATATTATACTATGCTCATGCAAGAGGCTGTAGGTACTGTACTTCTTTAGTAAAGTACATGTCTGCTGCTTTGCAATGTTCTTACTGATGCCAGGTTACAAAATTCAAAAGATGAATATGAATTTGAAGCTGGCACTGGTCAGCAAGAAAGTAACGCACAAGGAGTCAAGTTGAATTGGCCGCTAAGCAGAACCATTTGAGACTGCTGCGTAGATTTCCATGGACTCAATGCACTTTTGCTAAGCCAAGAGAGAGAGAGAGAGAGAGATAGAATTTAGTGGAAGAAAGTCTAAGAGGTCAGCCCAAGCTAGCGCAATCTAGCCTGCTACTCTGCCCAAGGTGGAGGGCGAACGGGGACATAAAGGTGTATTGCCAAACACAAGGCAAGCAGGTTCATCTTGCCGTAAGTTACTCTGTGTCACAAGCTATCGAGGACATACCTGTCAGCACATGTCACGTGTATTGATGATAAGGAATTGCAAGCAGCAAATAGAGAGGGAAGCTTTGAACACAACACAAACATAAAGCTGAAAAAGTAGAAACAGTGAAAACCAGCCTTTTCAGACAATCACAAAATGACAATAGTGAGAAAATAGTTTATTTCCTTGTAATCAATATCCGCTGTGGTTGCTCAGTGGCTATGGTGTTGGGCTGCTGAGCATGAGGTCGCGAGATCGAATCCCGGCCATGGCGGCTGCATTTCGATGGGGGCGAAATGCGAAAACACCCGTGTACTTAGATTCAGGTGCACGTTAAACAGCCCCAGGTGGTCAAAATTTCAGCAGTCCTCCACTACGACGTGCCTCATAATCAGAAAGTGGTTTTGGCATGTAAAACCCCATAATTTAACTTTTTTTTTCAATCAATGAACAAGTGAATTTATTATTGTTTTTTTTATTTTTTTTTGCCCAGCTAAAAGCCGAAGTAACAAGGAACAATGCACACAGCTTGGATTTGACAAGTTCATCATGCAGATCGAAGAAAGTCAATTTTCCAGCTTATAAATGTTATTCACTGAATTTTTCACTAAATGTTAGTACATGTACTGCTGAGTTTGCGTGCTTCACCTGTCTTAGTCTGCCTTATTCTAAGAGTTCTATAACATAGCATGATTATTGCATTTCTACCACTGCTATCAAGGTTCATCTGACGACACTTGCTGCGACAGCCTCAGACAGCTTGCCACATCTTATGAAACAATATAACAGAAAGCAGAAGACTGCAAGAGCAACAGTGCAGGACTTACCATCTTTTGTTGGAATGTTGTTTAGGACACTATCAAACCAGGAGCCTCTGGCCTGAAAGCACATTTATATATCACTGTAGGAAATGGAGTGCTGAAATTGTTAACTGGAGCATCAACACATTTTTCCAGATTCTGGAAACATATTTCTCAAAACTGGTGCTAAGCATATGATTTCTGCTAAATGGATATTAGTCATTTCGAACACTATTGAAATGCCAAGAATATCCCATTGTTATAACAAATAATTGTTAAAAATTAAAAAGAGGCAGAGGGGACAAATATTCAAACATATCATTTTGACATAATGCACAGTTGAAGCCACTTATAACATTACCAATTTTAACAATACTTAAATGTAACAAGGAACAGCGGCCCCACCCTGAACTTCTGTATGAGTTCTATCGTAAACTGCTTACCGTAATGTTACCATGGTATATTACTGGCCATAACAATTGAATCTGGTGTTACGGCTGGTACCGGTTGTTACGGGGATGGGGTTTTGTGACTTTCAACAGCATCTGCTTGGAGCTCAAACCAAATTGGTCATTGGAGAGGGTCCAGCAGGGAAGACGAGATGATGTAGAAACAAATAACAGAAGTTTAACGCATGTTACGGCTGGTACCAGTTGTTACGGGGACTGGGTCTGGCAACCTTCAACAGCGTTTGCTTGGAGCTCAAACCAGATTGGCCATCGTAGAGGGTCCAGCAGGGCAGGGCAGACGAGATAATGTAGAAACAAATAACAGAAGTTTAATGCATTGTTATGGGTGAGCAATGCGCTCCAAGGCAAAGAGTACAAAAACTTTCAGCGTGCGTGCACCTGCAAGCATGGGCAGAGAATATCAGCCTGTGGTGTCTCGCTGGCCTTCTTATACCCTCCACCATTTGGGCAACCTCATTCACTCTTCTTCCATGGTAGAGGGCCTTGTCAGCACACTGGTCAGCTCACACAGAGGAATATGGAGAAAAACCACTCTCTGGTAATCCACACAGAGGAATACGGAGAAAAACGACTCCCTGGCATAGAGGGGTTGAACCTAGATCATGTCGTGTCAACACACTGGTCAACCAACACAGAGGAATTCTGAGAGATACCACTCCCTGGCATAGAGGGGGTAAACGTAGGACAAAGGAGAGTAGGATTTGCGCTGGTGCAAAAACCTGTCACCCACAGCCGACTGACAAGTCTTTGCGTGTTGATGAGCATGATGATTAGGCACGTCGAGTCTCACGCGCTTGGCATCTGTTCCATTCATTGCAGCACACAGTGAACCGCAACACTGGCTACAAGGTGTCCGCACCGAAAAGAAAAGAAATTCAGGAAAAGAAAACAGAAACACCTGACCCTTCACCACACCCACCTTTGAGCTTTGTATAACCACCTTTGTGCAGTGCAGCAACGGTACACCTTAGTCGTCCCTATCCGGTCGGTCTGTGCGGGTGTAACAAAGGAGCTCATGTTCTTTTTAAGAGAATTTTGCTTTCTTTTTCCTTTCAGAGCGCACACCCAGTAGCAAGATTTAAACGTTATAATCGATAACACGGCATGCAGTAAGCAGTTTATTTTACCATGGAACACATACAAAAGTTGTGAGTGCATCAGCTGCTCATTGCATATGATGTCCAATATACTGTTAAAACTGGTATCGTCACAAGTGTGTTCGACTGTACACTCAGACCTCGATATGCTGAACATGAATATAACAAATTATCGAATTACAACGAAATATAAATGTTGGAAAATTCTCACTGTTATCTGAGGGCAATAAATTTATACATATGCTTATAACAAATATTGACTATAATGAAGGTATTTTCATGTTGGATGCGATTTTAGATTTCGTTTATATCAAGGATCAACTGAAGTTCATTGCCGCTAAACCTCAATTCCACAATTGGGACATGTAGTCCTAAAGATTTAATTACAAATTTATTTAGTGAAATTATGTTAAATAGTTAATATCACTGCAATTTGTCTGTAAAGTAGTATTAGCCTTGTCAAATGAACCTGCCAATGTGACAAAATCGCAGCACCTACCACAGAAAATGGATTAAAACCCAGTACATATAGTGGTGGGCAGCATTATTATTCCTCTGAACTCCTTGTGGAAAATGCTCGAGTGCACTTACATTTTGAAACTTTGGTTTTGGCCATTCATTTTTTTCTTTCTTTTAGTTCATCAGATGTTTGCCCAGCAATATAAATGTAGTCATATGTGCAGCCTTTACCTGCCCATCTTTCCCTCTCCCCCCCCCTTTTTTTTCTCTTAAGACAAAAGCACACACGATACTCTGTGCCTTTGCCTTATATGTCGTTTGGCTGTGTGCTGCAAATTCTCTGATGCTCCTGAAACTCCAGACCTCTAGATGGTAAGTAGGATTTTTTTTCCTTCCCCAGGATGTTGGAACTTTTGGCATACAACAGGAGCTCACTTAAGCAGCCTGTTGTCAGCATGGTGTGGTGGTCGCAGGCAACATAGCTCATATACTTTTGACAAAGACAGTACATGTTACCTGTTTCCACAATACATAAACACCGGTAAAGCGCTTCTATTCATGAAGCTTGATAAATTTAAGGGGTGCTAAAAGTAAGAGAGCCTTTAACAGAGCACGCAGTCGCTGGCAAGATCAAGTAAAATATCCACAATGACATAGAAGAAGAAGCATGCCCAAAATTTACTGGAAAGAATTGCGCATAGTGTTACCTGAAGAAAACGAACACGCAGTTCTGCCTCAGAGTAGACATCCATGCGCCGCAGGTAACCGATCACCTTGAGGCATGCAGGAAGTTGAATGTTGGACCGCAGCTGTCCTACCAGCTGGCTTAGCATCAGCTGCTGGGATTCACGGACTTCTGCGCCGATGCTCTGCAATGGGTAGAAGGATCGACTGATGCATCCACTCATTTATTCATTTATGTATTTCCTTGATTCATTGATTCACATTTCCATGTGCACATGTTTTGCACTTTTCATTAGTGAGCATGAGTTGGCTCAATTAAAAGCTTATGTTTCTTGAGTTTGTTGTCACCTGTAACGGCTGGCCTGAACCTGTTGCGTTAACATTACACCTGGCGAAGCTGCTGGCTATGTCCATGACACCTCTGAGGAGCTGGAACACCAATGCTTTTCTGAACATGGACAACAAAGTACAAAACTAGAAGTGTGGATAGTCAGAAAAGTTGGTAACATTGCATCTTTAAGGACAAAGCAAGCAGTACAATGCAAAAATAAAAAAATAAAAAGTACTTCAGTGACTGGTTCTCTCCGCTATACACAATGTTTCTTGTGCTTTTCTGCAAAATGCAAAGCAAGTGCCCATGGCAATGTGTCTCTATATCAATCGCGTCGAACATGGACACTGAAAAGACGAGAATTATGAGCTACCAAATGCACAGTGGCTTGTGAGTACCACTGGTCAGTGCATTTGTCACTGGCATTGGGAGGGGAGGCAAGGATATAATGAAAAATTTATCAAAACACACTCTATGTAGTGCCACAGATGTTGACACATTAGCAGGCACAGGAAAAGGCTACCAACTGAAGGCAAACTGTATAGAGAAATTCATGCTGCAGCTGCTGCTGCTGCTGCCATCAAATTACGTGAAGGTTACTTACTTTGCCTCCAATCTTGGCAACAGTTACTTATACTCATAAAAGAAAAATGTTGAAATTGCGAGGTTTAGTGTCTTGAAACTACATATTAGGTCATGAGGGACGCTGAAGTAAGAAGCTCTGGACTAATTTTGACCACCTGGTGTTCTTAAACATGCACCCAAAGCACACTAAACGAGCATTTTCACATTCCACTTTCGTTGGAATGTGGTTGTGGAGGCTAGGAGTTGTACCCTCAACCTGTGCTCTACAGCACGATACCATAGCCACCAAGCCGGCGTGGTGGGTTATAGGTATACAGTCAACTCCCGGTATATTGACCTCAGTTAATGCCTCTTTTCACTTAATCCGAATGCATTATAAGTTCCCGGAAAGAAACCATACATTGCTACAGCAGAAAAATTCGTTTAGGCTGAATGTGGAAGCATGCTAATTTGACCCCATAGGTGTCCCTCAAATGTGTGGCAGTTACCAAAAGCTTGAAGATACAAGAAATTCAGCAAATAGTGCTGCTGATTCCATAGGCATCAAGCTGTTCTATCTTTATCTTTTAGTGGCCAACGCTCCTTGCACCTGTAAAGTCCATCCGTTCCCACTTTTTTCGCGTCGTGTCACAATAGTTGCTAATGGTGGGGATGCAATCAACAGTGTGGAAATTTTCATTTCAGTCCAACGCTGAGGCAGTGTTTAAATATGCCCGCGCTCTTCACCATATGCTGGTTGAGTCATGCTTCAAGAGAAAGAAGCAAGAGACATTACAGACAACCTCAAGCAATAAAAGAAATTTGAATTCATTCATTTTGTCACTGTTCGAAAGGTCATTGATATGACCTTTTGAATAATTTTAGAAAAACTTGTAGTTTCACAAGGGTAGAATTAATGACAGTTGAATGTACTCATTATTTAACAGAAGCGAAAGGTTATAACAGAAGTAAGTAGTTATCAAATAGTGTTTAGCCTTGTTAACCTTCAGAGGACTAGCATGCCTCCTGTCCAGTGAAAGTAGCAAAACAGGTGTTCATGGCTATGTTTACATAAACCAGACGCAAGCAGGTCGAGTCAGCAACCAGGCTAGCCAGACCCAACATGACTGCATATACATAAGCTTGCTTCTGATGGGTCTACACAAGGGCAGCACGCAGTGCCAAGCTGAGACATAAACCTTCAAATCAGGCTTCCAGTTCCTATAGCCATCTGCAAAAACACTATTTCATGGCTCTTCAAAGTGATTGTCTTTGCCTTGTCTCAATGCCTTTCCCATTGCCAATGCCTAAGAATGTTGACATCTCAGTGGTCACACAAAGTCTCAGCACTAGCTGGTCCAGCCCGTCCATGCTCACATGGGCACTATAAACGGGTGGGGCTGAGACAACCTACCCCATGCTGTTGGGCCGGCTCAGCCTGACTCAACGTTTGTTAAATTTAACCGGCTAGTGTTTACACAAACTCGGCAGGCCAGTTAGAGCTCGACAAACCAACACGACCCGCTTCTGTTGGGTTAATATGAACACCCTGAATGCCAGGAATTCGAACATGCATATGGCAGGATTTTTGACTAACAGGCTACGCTAGCCACAAAGCTCCACAGTGTCTGGCCAGCAAGAAATAGCAAAATGAGACAGACCGCAATGAGAGGAATGGCAGCGGCATGCTTTTTTTCGAGTCTTCGCACATAGGCAGCCAGCTCCAAGGCCTCGTCATAGCAGCCATTGCGAACACACGTCTCCATCAGCTGTGAGAGCTCCAACACTTCCAAGAGCTGTGGATGCTTGGACAGCATCTGGGACATCTGGCGCCATCTACACACACAAAAGGACAGTGCAATGTAGTGAAGCTTAACAAGCAAATTTCTAATGCTACAACATACTATATAATAATACTTTTTTTGTAATTGACCAAATGGTATGAAAAAGACAGACCATGAGACAAAAAGTAGACCGGAGAAACTTTTCAGAGGTGTGCGAGAAGCCAATGAAAGTGAGAGCTTGTATAGGTCCCATAATGGTTGTACAGAGCCCAGGAGCAGTGCAGTTCTGAGACATTTGATGCCGCCAGCCGGAGGAAGTTCCAACGACACAGTTGCTTCTCAGCATGAGCTGTGACGTGGGCTGGGCTTCGCCACTCACTGTCATATCCATGTGCTTTTGCAGAGCTCCCCCTTTCTGATGATTCTGCCCGATGACAGGGAGAGCTGGAATAGGTGCCAGGTGGCAGGAATCATTTTTAAAGAGACACTAAAGGCAAATTTTAAGTTGACGTGGACTCTTTAAATACCTTTCCAGAAACCTCGCAACGCTTATTTCATGTCAAGAAAAGAATTATTTTTCGAGAAAATTGTATCTGAAGGGTCCGAATACCTTTTTTCGAAATTCAAATTTCCCACCATTCAATCCGGGGAGTGGTGGCGTTTCATACGCCATCACCGCCCTTTGCTGCCCACGGCCGGGCTAGAGGGGTGATGAGTGCGCTCTTTCATGGTCTGCGCTTCGGGGCTAGTTCCCATCTTTCACTGCCGCTAGTTCGTGGCGCTGTCACCCCACCCTGGCCATTTCAACTGACTGAATCGGACGGCCTCCCTCGTTTGTGGAGACCGGGGAACAGTTGATATCTGTTTACGCTAATTTACATTCCCTTCCTTATGGGCGTCCTCGAAATGGGTGATTGCCCCCCCCTCTTCTCCTGGAATTCTTGGCTTATAGGGCCGAACAGCAGTAAATTATCTTTGCGAAGCTTCACATCATGAAAATTTGGAAAAACATTTCAACACAAAGGATAAGATGCAAATGATGCAAATTATTCTTCAGTATACTTTTTATTGAATAATACCTGCTGCATTTCTAACATTGATTTCAGCAAAGTTTGGTACAAACTTCGATTAAAGATAATCACTAAAAAGAGGCGCTGAAGACTGCGTAAACAAGTAGTTTTTAATGGGACAATTTCTTCCTCGTCGAAGATCATGAGTTCATACGTGTCGAGGTCATAGTCTGATGAACTTCCTGGATGGCTCGTGCAAATATTTGAAGGGCTTATCTTGCGTGTCGGTGATTTTGTTTGCATGGTTGATGAGAAGTATTTGCAAGAACTTTTTGGCAATTAAAGCCGATGATTGTTTTCCGTGGCTGTCGTCGATGCACTCTGGGCAGTTTAGTACTGACGCACGTTCGAGCTGATGCTCAATGAGTAGTTGAAGAATTTCAAGCACATTCATTCTTGGCAAGTTCTTTGCCATGTGCTCATAAAAATTCACTACATTGTTAAAAAGAGCAAGAAACTCTGGCCTTGGGTAGCATAATCTGCTCCTGTCTTTGCCTTGCAACAGGGCGTACACAGGATCATCTTTGTTGCATGTTTTTGTTACAAGCCTTTCACAGGACTTGCAACCAAAATCTGTTATTAACTTAGCAATGTAGCCACCAACATATGACAAGCCCGAGTAAGTCACTGACCCTGGTGTAGCGGCTTGACGTTTCCTTATGTAATCCAGCTTATCGTGAAACAACTTCACCTTCACAATCCGA
The DNA here is from genome assembly GCF_050947875.1 of Dermacentor variabilis. Lineage (NCBI taxonomy): Eukaryota > Metazoa > Arthropoda > Arachnida > Ixodida > Ixodidae > Dermacentor > Dermacentor variabilis. The sequence continues at coordinate 52,465,140 of NC_134572.1, read as the reverse complement.
TCAAAAGCAGCTGTAACATCCCTGGCATTCAGTTGATTGTTGCTGCTGCACATTTGTCGAATTCTTCCAAAAAGTGCCTCAATTGGACTGCTATTTAATTTCTTCGTCAGCACATAACTGATGCCTTTCTGCAGCAAGAATCGTGTTGTTTCCACAGTGGACTGCATTGTGAAGAGCAAGGCTTGAAATGTCTCTTCTGTGAGTGCGCCGTTGCCTGAGGTGACTGAACATGACTGCACATTCCTTATGTATACAGCGAACTCGTTTTCTAGCCACAGAAAATGATGATCGTTCGTATTACAGATTGGCACCTTGTAGCCACTTCCTGCATAGGATGTATCACGTATGTCAAACCATTCCTCTAATGTTTTCAGAAAACGAATGGTGGCTAACTTCTTAATGGTGACTAGCTTCTTTAAAATCATATAAGGCCTTATCTCCACAGTTATTCTCCTGCAGATGCTGTAGCACTTCACAAACCTGCGGTGAGAATATTTGAACAGCACACAGCACATTTTGCTTTTCCAAACTCGATGAATAGACATGTTTCCCTGTTAGGTTTCGAGTGAGTTTCACAGTCATCAGCTTCTGATACTGATACAGCTCTCCGTCCGTTCTTACCGGCTAGAGGCGAGGTGCCTACCGAGAAGAGGTAGGGTTGGGTCGACGCGCCCCCACTCGGCGAGCGTGGCAATCAGCCGTCAAGACTTCACCTTAGTGTTCCCTCATAGGGCATGCAGGCTGTAAGAAAGAGCGTGTGCGTCACCCCTCTAGCCCGGCCGTGTGCTGCTATCAGTGAGTAAGACGGTGCCCAACAGACAGCAGCACCGAGCGAAGACAGAGCGGCGGATTCGCTGCTGCAACTGCTTTTCGGTCAAGTAGCGTAGACCGTTCGGGCATCTCTTGACATCACACGGAAGTTGAATTCTCTGATACTTGCAGTTTGTGCGAGTTTCGTGAGCCAGCAAAACCAGCGCAGCCCCACGCGATTAGGAAAGTACTGAAACGCAAAAGCATGGGCAGCACAGAGTTGAGGGAAAATGAAACCTTTCGACTGCTTGTGTCGTTGTCAACGGTAATTTCAATGAGTTCATTTTTCTAAACATGAAATGGAACTGGACAAGTAGCATTTTATTTCATCTTATAATACAATACTATGATGCTTTTTGCAACGAGTAGTTGAGTACTAGTGACAGAATTTAACTAGGGAGTACTTTCGTCATCGGGCAAGTGCAAGTCAAGGGGGAGTCTCTGATCATGTACTGCATTTACCTCGATCTCTCGATTATTAAGGCTCTGTTCGCTATAATATTGACGCCTTAGAGATTCACGAGCACTAATCTATCACTTTAGCTTGACTTGGTGTTTGCCTTTAGTGTCACTGTAATCAGCGCATGTCTCGACGCGACAATGCGGCTCCTCAACATGAGATAAAAAACCACATGCTTGTGCATCCTGTGCATCTGTTGGACCCAAGTTGGTCCTACGACTGGCTTTCAACCTGCCTACCTCAGCACAGCAGCTCAATGCTCTACCCATTAGACCATAGACTTCCCAGCGCCCAGTGACCCAAGTCGGCATAAGAGAGGTTAGGAAAGGATGGACGGACATACTGCGAAATGGGCGAAATTCCCAAAGAATGTTAACCACGTGATTAAAAAAAAAAACTCCAGCGGAAACTATCTCTCAATGAATGTCGACATTAATGTGATCAGCACTGAAGCAATGCAAGAAGACATGATATTGCCACCACTGAAACATGTATGCAGCTGGGCTTCTCTCTCGCGCTTCCCACTGCGTCATCTAGTGGTGCCACCATAAGGATCGTGCATGGCACAGGTTCGATTCCGCTGAACATTGGGGGAATTTCAAGGATAATTTATGTCCCTGTTGAGCAGGACATATATAGTGGTGCATACCTTGTTGGCATCAAAAAGGCTCATGGAGGAGCGGCACACACCTACTGTTACATACCTAGTGACCCGAGTTGGTATCAAATAAGTTCATTGAAGAGCAGGAGGGGAATTCTGTAAGAGTACACCTAGTGAAGTGTCTATTTCAGCCACTGCTGATTTGCTGATTGGATGGAGCTGTGCGAGTGAGAAGGAGATGAGTGGCCCCAGCCGATCAGCGGCGGTTAAAATGGACAGTCCACTAGGTGGACTCTTACAGAATACACCCCCAGCACACACCGAGTGGCATGCTCCTTTTCTACACACTTCTTTTTACTTTCCCTGCTAAGCTGAGGATTCATCATGAATGTATAAAAAAAAATTAAAACAATTTTGAATTGAGAGCTTTTAGCATACATATCTAGGATTAGTTCAATTTGACAAGACGTCCTGTTCCAGTATCAAAAATACAATTGTGATCACATTGACAAAATGGGATTTACAGCCAAATGTGGTGCATTGGCTGATGGTTGTTTAGCTGCTGACCACTCTATGTTTATTTGTTGGAAGGGTCAAGTTTCTGCTCAGTGATCAGGAGTTTGCACTGGGTTGTGAGTAATGTACATACTTAACAAAATTTTTTGGAGCAAGGTTAACAAAGCAGTAAACAACAGCTTGTGTACTAACATGCAATATAGTTCATTATGTAGGTGACTATGCACTTAATTTTTGCTAACCAGACAAACTTCAACTGCTTGGTAGTTGACGTGCTCAAGACTTCTAGGGAACAAGAGCTTGGCCTGAACTTCCAATATGAGACCCTGAAAAAGCACATCATACAGTCCCTTGACATCCAGCTCATGTTAAGGAGTATACATGTCTGTTAGGCATGTACACAGTGGTCTATTAAAGAACTCTAGAACTTTCTATGCAGACTGACTAAACTAGGCAAGAGTTGTGTTACCTTCTCCTGCTTCTGCTGTGAACAAGTCTTGTGAGCATGCAATGCAGCATAGGACTGATGCCCAGGTTAAAAACTTGCATTTCTTCTAGTTGTTCATGGCACACAACAGAATAAACAGAAAAATCATATATATAATAGGCAACGCTCACCTTGTGGTGATTTGCTGGGATTGCAGGCTGAACTGCTGGCACTTCTTGGCAAACTCTGGAAGCTTCTCTTGCAGAGCATCCAGCTTTCCTTCAACCACACTGAACTATGAAGGTATTGGGGGAAAAAAGAATAAAAACAGAAGTAGGATCAGTCTGTCTGGTATTCGAGTGGCCCTGGAGGGGGCAGAATTCACATTCAGTGTCTTTCCTCACTCCTGTTGTCTAAAACACATTTGCAACTTAAAACAGTGATGCTTTTATGGAAATAAATAAATTTGCTACAAATAAACTGAGATGTTGCAGTTTTGCCCATATTGTGAAGCAGTGACATGACAGCCAGCACAATGTTATGCATAGTAAGTCTTGGAACTGTTTAAAGTGGTACTGATCAAAGAAAAGATTTGCACATGTTGCATGAGAAACTTCCTTTCAAGGATGACAAAAAAGGTTATTCAATGACTACTCGCGATCAAGTAGTTTTTATCTGTTGGCATTCCCTGGTGGTGGAGAAGTGGAGAGATGTGTCCTTTTCTTCCTCCTCTTACCTATATAGCCTTTCGTTACTGCTGTCTTTGCTTAAATTATTTGACCTCTGTGCTGGCTCATGGATTAGCCACAGGGTTTGACATCAGCCAATCATAACAGCTGGCAGCATGATAGCACTCTCAAGTCAGAGCATTTTTCTCTACTGCAGCATAGACTGAGGGGCTGACAACTGAAGTCTCTGAATGACAATCTCTGGATCCAGACTTCAAACTACCACCAGGCAAAAGAATTATTTCTTCACAAACTTCCTGCGAAGCTTTTAGGATCACTGGCAACAGTCACTGGCGACCAAAATCAACATTGAAATGACACGGGCACGTGAGCCCATAAGAGTTATCACTGTAAAATTCTTTAAATAAACTCAGTACAGGTTATAAGTCGGTTGTTTTAGTGAGGAGACCTCTTGCTTGAGCCTTCAACAGCTTTTGGTGTTTTCGTGCAGTGAAACGTGCGTTACAAACAGACCAATAGACCATTACATTTGCTTCCCACTGCCACTCACCTCTTTAAAGATGTCCTTGGAGCACTGCGCTGTCTTAATGAATGTCTTGTAATTCTCAAAGGCCAACTTTTGTGTCTGTTCCAAGACTAGTGCTTTCTCTTCAGCCAGTCGCTCTGGCTCATGAGCTGTTCGGGGCACAAATGTACAAGCAACAAATTTGTAACAAACAAGCTACAGCAATGTCTTCAGCTGTGGAAATGGGAATGAGTGCGCTGTCTCAACAGCCATTGTTAAGCTTAAAAGCTGTGAAAGCACTGCTTCGTCCACATTACTCCTGCGATGGTTGCGTGACAGCCTATGAAATTACAATGATAATAGATCTGCAAGAGGGGAACTGTGTAGCTATCTTGGAGTACTATAGCAGTGTATACAGATGAGGATGCAAGGCCCACGAAAAATACAGACATGGCGCTAACTTGAAACAATATGTTTTAGTTCTGGGTACCAGTGCTTCACTTACACCCTCTGCCTCGTGCATCAGTGAACATGTGCATTGGTATAATTACTTATTAAGTAGACAACAATAACAAACAACAAGTCTAGCAGACACCAATTTCACAAAGAAGAATGCTGATACTTTACTCATTTCAGCTCATGCACAGAAATTATAATTCTTTATTTGACAGTGCAATAGTTGGTTTGCTAATGCATGCATCACCATTCCTGGCAATACCAATCTTCGTTTATAATCAGGCGAGTTAACTCCCACTTGTTTCTGCCTAGAATTATAGCATTTTCAAAATGGACTCTTCAACTATGTTCTAGGCAATGATGGGACAAGAAAGTTTGGCACTACCCATCTCACAATGACTGTGAAAAATAATGCATTAGCACTGAATCAACATAGCCACACAACGAATCGCCATCCTTGGAAGGAGCTATGTAGGAGGCGTATTCTGCAGCAGGACTCCACTTTTGCGCTTTCATAAGAACACTCAGCACCACCTAGCGCATCCGCTGCAAAGTCTGCATGTGGCCTCTGAAATGCATGGTGCACTGGTGCATGCAAACACTGAGAAACGTGTCATGTGGCAACCGAGCTCCTCTCTCCCCCTTTCTTTCTAGGCCGGCTGCACCCTCTAGTGGTGCTGCCAAGAAGTTTGCACCGGTGCCTGCTAACATTGAAAATTGTTCCCTTGCTTGCCACACACTGTTATGTCTAGGAGTGGTGTTAGGGCAAGGAATCCACCAAGCCCATCGACTAGCACGTCCAGTAGGAGGAATGAAGGATAAAGGTTTTATTTGGCATTATTTACATGGGTCCAGTTACAGAAGCCCACTCCATGCAGGAACAAGATAAATGTCAGAGTTCATGTCAGGACATGTCGGCCCCACTGCACGAAAAGTCTCCGCTTTTAATACCATCATCTTCCCCAGGCGAGTCAACTAAGAAATCTGATGACTGTATCGCAACCAATCACCATCGTCGAATTGGTTGCGATACTATGCCCATGATATCGCGTCGTCCCCCAGCACCTATACATCCGATGCACCCGCATCTCCAATGAACCTGCACCTCCGATGGTACGGAATAGGGAACAGAACAGCAATCTGAGAATACAAGGTCGGCACCATTCTTTGCTAGCATTTGATGTTGGCCCTTTTCATCATTAGTTCAAATAGTGGTGGGGGGTTGCCTTTTGTGGACCCGTCAGCAGTTGGTGTCAACGCTGCATTGATTTCTTGGTAGGCACTGATGGATAGGTGGTGTTGCCTGGTGGCAAACGTCCAATTAATGCCCTTGGCCATGTTGATATGTAACAACACTCAGTGACACATACTCAGTGACCCAAGTTGGTAAGAGTGGTACATAGCCAGTGCATTCATGGCGCAGCTCGCGAAAGCATTGGCGTGAAAGGAGTTCATTGAAAAGCGACACCTACCCAAGGCATTTGTTGCACAGCCTTCTAATGTGTCAGGTCGCTGTCCTTGAGGAACATTTGTGATGTGGGTTTGATTTTTCTCAGCATCGGATAAACTTGAGGAATCTTTCGTCACTGCAGAGTAGCGCATTCCCTGCAGCACATACCTAGCTACCCAAGTTGGCATCAAAGACGTTCGTTGAATACCAGCACACACTGAGTGGCGCATACTTAATACTCCAAGTCAGTGTCAAAGAAAAGAGTTTCTTCAAACGGCAGTGCCTAACCAGCACCACATCTACAGTGACTCATGTTGGCACAAAAGAGCTTCGTCGAAGAAAGGCCCGTATGTACACATTGGCGCACACTCAGTGACCCAAGTTGATCTGATTGTTTGTTTCGAACCCTGTTGCCTCAGCACAGCAGCCTGATGAGCAAATGATTCGACCAAAGACCACCCAGTGACCCAGTTAGGTGGGAAAATGGTTAAGATACAGACACATATACATACATACATACATACATACATACATACATACATACATACATACATACATACATACATACATACATACATACATACATACATACATACATACATACATACATACATACATACATACATACATACATACATACATACATACATACATACATACATACATACATACATACATACATACATACATACATACATACATACATACATACATACATACATACATACATACATACATACATAGACAGATAGCCTCCGGAAAGTGTGTGAATGCAAATGCATTAAAAACCGTCTGGTGTCCTTTTTTTTCCCACTTCCTTACAGTGTTCACGCAGTCTGTCATTCAGACATCTGTCTGCCTGGCCTATGTAGCCTTTTCAGCAACTTAATGGAATGTGATGCTTGCATGGCATTTGACATACCTGTTACTGTACTGTTTTTCACAGATTGCTTTTGCGACTTTTTCTGGATTTGTGATGTCTGTTAGCCTTATTGTTTGTTATTGTTCTCTATTAGATAAGTGGTTGCTCTAATGCACGTGTTCGCTGATGCATGAGACTGTGGGTATAAGTAAAGCGAAGTATCTGGAAATAATAAATACTATTGAAAGTTAGCGCTGTGTGTATGTCTTTCACGTGTCTTCTTGCATTCCTCATCTGTAATCAGTACAATAGTACTCAAAGATGCCATACCGACAAGCCCACATTGCAGCACTGTGTAGCTATGCGACAAGTTTTAATGGTTGCCAACTTTGCCTTTTATGAATCTTCATTGCACATTTATTAAGAATTTAACTGTTTAACCCTTTATTATTTTTGTTTAACCCTCTGGTATGTTGCCTACAGGCAACATACCAGAAAAAAAAAATTATTGTCGAGTTTCAGTATTGGGTATGAAGTTTCTGGCTAAATGTCTTCGACCAACACTGAATGACAGGCAGCAAGCATCATTTGTTGGTTTAGAGCAGGAACACTTGACAAGGAAGAAGTTTGGCACGTGACTCACTGTATATTGAAAGCAAGGTCAGAGAAGACAGGCCGATGCAAGATATCTAGCTACAGTGGTGTCACACACGCAAATGAAATGTACACCTATGGTTTGTGTATGATAGTTTATATATAAAAGCTAAAAACGAAGCCTCAAGTGGCACGGGGTGAAGCCCACTTCCAGTTTCCTGTCTGGGGTTCTCCCTATTGTTGAAAAAATTTCAGAAAAACAAATTTTGTTTTTGTTGATTATGCTTACTCTTGATGTGTTTTTCATGTTTGAAAAGAAAAAAAAAACATTTTTTTCTGGGTATTTATATGTCTCGTCCTTAAAGGGCCAATGGATCTGTTTTTTCTAGGAATCATAACAGCCATCATTATACAGGGTGTCCCACATAACTTGAGCCAAGATTTTAAAAGTGAAAGGCGTGTCGGAAGTGAATTGAACCAAACGCATACTATTCACATTGGCCTGTAGTAACTCAGGGAATTTTCTGTTTTCCCCGTAATTCACTCATTAATTAAGTTCAATTACCCAACTTTTTAATTATTGGCAGAGGACCCCAAGTACGGTACACAGATTTGGAGAGCACCTTCAGAAACCACCAATCGAGTTGTTTCCAGTACGATGTGTCTCACACACTGTCCTTTTTTCTGGGTTACAAAGAAAGCCTGTGAAATATGAAAAGAGCCACATGACGGAGCGCTTGTGCAGTGGTACTGTGCTGCTCTCAAGCGTGCATTCAGTGAACAAGGTCCCCACCGAAATGACATGTTATTATTTCAACTGTGAAATAACAGTTTAAAATCTGTTTGCAAATGATGCAGTACATATACAAGAAACTAAAACTATTTAGCCCTTTCTTTTTATTTAATTATTCTTCTGGTTCTGCGTAAACAGCAGCACGCAATTCACATTGAACTGTACTTTAATTATTTTGCTTATAAGCTGCAAAGTTTCATGGCAGAGCGACAGCTGTGAAGAACTATTAAGAGAAAGAATGATTCGATGACGATTGACATCTACTGGCTCGTGGTAAGTAGCAAACAACCCAATTAAAGTGGGAGAGAGAGAAAGAAACATAAGATTTGAAATCTTGCAACAAAAGAGTTGCAGCATAGACAAGGAACAAGGATACGAAAAGGCTCATGAAGAATACACATGCAGCTCTCCAAATTGCGTGAATATGGTGTCAGAAGCGCTTTCCCTCACTGAGTATGGACGTTATCAGGCCCCCGAACCACTACAGCTGTCCGGCAACATGCAGAAAAACTGGATGGTCTTCAAGCAGAAACTGCACCTTTTCATTACTGCGGCATCAGCGCAAAAGATGAGAACTTCAGCAGTCAAGGCAGCTATTCTTCTAAGCACTTTGGGTGACGAGGCACTGGACGTCTACAACAACTTCTTGTTCACTGAAGGTGAGAGCAAGGAAGACTATGACACGTTACTGTGAAAGTTTGAAGAATACTGCATGGACCAGGGGAAATTAAGTGTACGAGAGGCACATTTTTCGCTTGTGAGTACAGGAAGAGGCTAAATCTTTTGAGCAGTTTTTATGAAGCCTAAAAAAGGAAGCAAAGTTTTGTAACTCTGGCTTACTTGAAGAGTCTCTGATTAAAGACCAAATTGTTTTGGTATAAATAATGGAAAGCTCCGAGAGAAGTTACTTGGCAACAGGGACTGAACCTACAAGAAGCCGAAGAAATGTGCAAGGCTGCAAATGTATAGCCTTTCGTGTGTATTCTTTGTGTGCCTTTTCATGTCCTTGTTCCCTGTCTAGCTTCAGGATGAACAACCAACAAGCGCACATCGCCACTCCTGTTGAAATCTTGCATCACACATTCCTTACTATCTTTTTTCTTTTTTTTTTTTGCAGATGACAACTGTAATGATAGTGAAAGATAAAAGCGCTCGTACTTAGCCTTTGGACGTCGTACGAGCTCAGTTCTTGCACATATGAGGTTATGTCCGCGTTTTCCCTCCAGGCGTCAGCTGAAAATATGATGCATGAAAAGAAATGCCAACAAGCGAGTTCGGTTTTGGTTCTGCAGGTAATGAATCCAGGAAAACGTTACAGATCTGCAGTAACGATAATAAATGTGCTAACACGGTAGGCGAATAAAGAACGCCAGTATGTCTCTCTGATTTTTTTTTTCCCAGGTACTCTGCCACTTTCGAACTCCTTAAGGCCATTCACTTTGGCATACCAAGCCCAGCAAAAGCACAATACCAAACGCATCTTTCAAATATAGCACTTATTAAGAGTTCATTGACAGCTCTTATCTGTGATTTACCAACGATGACGCTTATGAATATTCGGCTGATTGTTTCTTGCATGTTTCATCCACGACGAAAGTCGGGAGTAGAGCACCAAGCGACGGCTAAGAAGCTTCGGCACGAAGCGATAAAAAAACAGCGCTCATGAGAAATACTGGCGATCACTTACCTTCACCCGGTGGTGCTATTATAGAAAAAAGATCTCTGTTGGAGTAGTCAGATTCACCAAAGTCAACTTCGACGTTTCCGGCTGCTGCCATATCCACAACAGCTACAACATAGAATAAAGTGTACAACAGCACATAAATTGGCTTGTCATGGATTTGGATGTCCTACACACAAGACGAAAGTCGGAAGCACTTGGATGTAAAGCCAATGCCTCGTCAATTGGCTTCGTAAAGCATGGTAAAGCCACGGCAAAGCCATAGGGAAACCAAAGCCATGGTAAAGGTAGAACAGCCGTACAGCGTTGGTCAGCATCAGCATTGCGAAAAACGTCATGGAGGGGCTTTAGTTGACGATGTGGAAGTTAGCAAGGCCCCCTCATGTTCGTAACAGAACGTGTTTGCCTCGTTCGCTGGCATTCGAAGAAAATACTGTCCTCTGGCTGGCGCGGCAAACGGCAGTGTATTGACGTTGGACTGAGAACAAATTGCAGCAGCGCCAACGAGACGCTTCAGGCCGAAGCGGGAACATTGCGTTCATTGTAAGTGCGTTGTGTTATTTTAAGGGTTTTATTCGAGCACTGTGCGACCTGAAACTCAACGGTATGGCCTATTGCTGTGTACCTCGCTGCAAATCGTACAGCAAGAGAAAAATCCCGGGCATTTCATTTCACGAAATTCCGTGTGATGCAGAACTTCGACAGAAGTGGCTAAAAGTCATAGCAAGAGATAATTGGACACCCAATTTCACGTCCTGTTACTCCACTGTCTGCAGTCGTCACTTCATTGCGTCTGATTTCAAAGAAGGATGCAAGACACGAAAACTGCATAAAGGTGTGGTTCCCAGCGTTTTTAACAAGAAACCTTCGTACTTGAAAAAACGTGAGGACAATGCTTTGGATCATGCCCCAGCACGAAAACGCCGAGCTCTTGAGCACGTGCCAGCAGAATTGTGTTTCAACAAGATGCTTCCAAATGACAACGAACAGCAAGGTGTGGGGCTTGGTGAAGAGTCATCGCTTTCAAAAAGCCGCTCGTGTGAGACCACCACCCCTTGCAAGATTCAAGTTCATCGAGCGGTACAAGTACAAATGCCCTACTGGTCTTCAGTCCATCAAGCAGTGCAAGTGCCTTGTCACACCTCAGTCTCGGTTCAGTCATCGAGTACGAGAAGTGGATACGTAGATAATGTGACCTAAAAGGCTATGACCATAGTTACTGTGACTTGCATATTTGAACAAGACATTGTGCCTTATATGACCTGGGAAAATGTTAGAAAAACACAGCAACTCGCATAGCTTACAAATCGTTATTCACTTCCAGTGGAAGATTACATGTGTTCAACACATTAACTGTAGTACCCTAAGCTTCTGCAAGGAAGACGTTGTCGCTAATAGGGTCAGGTAAGTGCATGCTGACCAGTCAAGTTTGAATTATCCGACAAAGACCGATTTTAGGATTGAAGTAACGAGTTTGGGACCATGTAAGTGTATGCATGCCGGCTGGGACCTTTAGTTGGGATACGTAGATAATGGGCCCGATAACGTAAAACTATTCCAATATGTTTTTATTCCAATCTCCTGACGTCAAATTTGCGTAACTGCCGACGCAAGCATCGGGCGGTCACCTGCAGGGTTGTCTGAACTAAATCAAATGCTCCCCTCGTTCATAGAAGGTCACATTTGTTTACTCGAAAAACGAATAACATTGCCTGCACTGAGCGGCCTGTCTTATCTAACTGGCTCACAAGAGGCGAGGAGCACTCTCAGGTGAAAAAGGGTTCGATGGGGCCGATTCACTGCACTGAAAATCGATAATGGTGCCGGCGTCTGCGATTGGTCTGCTTTCCTTTACATAGCTTGCGGTGGCTGGTCTACAATCGTGGCGGCATGCAACAGAAGCTTAAGAATGATGCTAAAAGGGATCCTCAGCAAAGAAGAGTTGGCGGAACGAAGTTGTAAAAGTGTCGAAAGCGCTAGAAAATGTTACACGGCCACGGAAAAACATTTATTATACGCAAATAAACCCATGCTCTCCGGCAGGTGCGAGTAGCCGGTGAGTGAGTGATCGGCGGCAGCCATCTTTTATTCCTTTCGGAACGGGGCAGCCTGCGGCTATTCAGAAGAAAATTCAGTTTTGTCCGGCGTATTAATGCATCTTTAATGCGTAAACATCACTTTGACGTGGTGAGTTTTCACGGTCTTGTGACGTAGTGCAACAGGCCGGTGAAGTGGGTGCATCCCGAAAACTTTTGACCAATAGCCGAGGTCTTATGGTGAAAGGCGTCTAATCAGAAATAACTACTTTTCTTTTGTTCGGTCCAACCATGCATAATCAGTGTGTAGCATCATATCAGATGGGGAGCTATCGTGGTTTTCGTGACGTCGCGTGACGGACAGGTGAAGTGGGGGTGGTCCCAAAAAGTTTTTGACTAATCGCGGAGGGCTGATTGCAGAATTGGAATAGAAAAGTTTGGAATAGTTTTACGTTATAGCGCCCAATGTTACCTAAAAGGCTATGGCCATAGTTACTGTGACTTGCATATTTGAACAAGACATTGTGCCTTGTGTCACCTGTGAAAATGCTAGAAAAACACAGGAAGACCAGAATATCTAAACAGACAACACCTTTGTTAACAGATCATGCCACATAGCCATATTGCATGTTAATATGTAAGCAAGCGCCAAAGCAGAGAAAGAGAAGCAGTGGGCACTATTATTATGATTGCTGCGTGCCCAAAATATGTGAATAACGATTTGTAGGCTCTGCGAGTTTCTTTGTCTTTCTAGCATTTTCACAGGTCACACAAGGCACAATGTCTTCTTCAAAATATAAGTGCATTGTCGGTACTAGTTTAGTTTATCAAGAAGTGGGTTACAATTGCTGTCAGAGTAACCTAGCCATGGAAGATTACTGTGTGTAGTTAACAGTATGCATATATACTTTTGTTCACCACTTCCTTCTGTAAAGCAGTGAAAGTACTGAAACAAATAAATTGTGTTCTTAAATTGGACAATACCCTTTTCTAGCATTAATATGTAAAAAAACAAGTTTATATTACTGTGCCACATAGAAAGAAAGAGCAGACTATCTAAACAGACACCTTTGTTAACAGGTCATGCCACATGGCCATATTGCACGTTAATATGTAAGCAAGCGCTTAAGCAGAGAAGCGGTGGGCGCTATTATTTATGATTGCTGCATGCCCTAAATGTGTGCGAATAACGATTTGCAAGCTCTGAGAGATTGTGTTTTTCTAGCATTTTCACAGGTCACAGTGTCTTGTTCAAAATATAAGTGCATTGTCGGTACTAGTTTAGTTTATCAAGAAGTGGGTTACAATTGCTGTCCGAGTAACCTAGCCGTGGAAGAAGTCCTGCCAGCCTCAGAACTCCATTCGCTATCCTTTGCGGTGCTTATTCAGCTTTCCTCTGACAGTTTGTCCAGCTGCCTCACCTACCTGACATGGCTTTTGGCATGAAAAATTCCACCTTTTAAAACCTTTGTGCCTCATGGTCTTTGCTTCTTAGTTATGCTCGCCTCACAATACACTTAGGAAGTGGCCCTCGTCAACACAGCTAGCCCACTACTGCATCCGGCATTCAATACTATGTTTCACACACTTCAACACCCAAGAAATTTTCTCTGAGCAATAAAATATATTAATTTTTCATTGTTCAAGTTTTTATAATCCACACACAAAAAAAAGAACTAAGTTATGGGTCATCTCGTACTGATCACAGCCAGAAAGTTGATGTCCCATTTCCCACAGGAATTTTTTTTACTCATTCATACTGAAGTTCGCCAATGAATAAAAATGTTTGCCACCTCCGTTGTCACCATTTTCAACGCTTCTGCAATTAAATTTGTTGTTGAAAATTACTGTGTGTAGTTATTAACAGTATGCATATATACTTTTGTCCACCACTTCCTTCTGTAAAGCAGTGAAGGTACTGGAACAAATAAATTATGTTCTTAAATTGGACAATACCCTTTTATACCAATAACATGTAAAAAAGTTCATATCACTGTGCCACACACAGAAAGAAAGACCAGACTATCTAAACAGGCATGTTCAAAATAAACAGTTTTTATTTCTTTTGCCACATTAACTAACTCATTTAGTAGACAATGCAAAAGAGAAAAAAAAAAAAAACAGTAGCCTTCTTGTACATGGTGCTGATACTCGAGGATCTGTAGCAAATGTACGGTTTGTTTCCCCTCAAACATTGCCTCATGGTGAAACATACATCCTTCAAATGACCTCATACTTGTCCACTATGAGGTATGTGTTGAGCGAGTGCTTCACAGGTGTCTCGTCATCCACTGACACCACATTCACAACCTGCAGAGAGAAAGCACACAAGTGTTAAGGTTAACTGCAAGATGTGTGGTTGCACCATACGATGTTTCATTGCAAAGATTTGTGGTTTGAACAAGCACGCAACACGAAAGAGGAACGAAAAAGACAACAATAACACAACCCTTGCAAACTGAAGTGCGTTTTCTTTTTTGCAATAAGAGATGTCCTTTTCTTTGCACCTGTATGTGTTTTGCATGCCTGCCTTTTCAAACAACTCGATTTTTCGGTTATTTTGATCGGGTCCCAGCAGGCACGCATACACTTACATGGTCCCAAACTCGTTACTTCAATCCTAAAATTGGTCTTTGTCAGATAATTCAAACTTGACTGGTCAGCATGGTCAGCTGGTTACCTGACCCCATTAGGGACCCCTTTAGCGGCAACATCTTTCTTGCAGAAGCTTAGGGCACTACAGTTAATGTGTTGAACAAATGTAATCTTCCACTGGAAGTGCCTATTTTTGGCCTGCCTTAAGGAAAATCTTCAAGTGCATATGGTAGCTCACAGTGAATTATTAGTTTACCCAATTCTAACATGTGCCTTCCTTCCTTTTTTTTTTTAAACCAAGAAAGTTGGTCCTAAATTTGCTGGCACAGTGTAATCGGACACAAAACCAAAACCATGTTTGCAACTAGGGTTGCCAACCTTCCTGAATTTAGCTAGACAGTCCCGACTTTTAGCTTTTTTTTCTATTATAAGCAGCAATCAATAAGCCAGATATCTTTCTTATAATGCCTGACAACGCGATTGCACATCCTCTTTTGACACCATTTGCACTGTCAAACAGAAAGTAGGTTTCATTTTTGTCACTGTTCCAATGCTGTTGTAGGTACTAACCATTAACGGTACCTCTATCTGAATCGGTAGCCACGTTACCAGGCAACTACTGCACCTTTCTTGTAAATCATGACATGGAAGGTCAAAAACAACTGCGCAATGTTGTTTGAACATACAAACTGGCCGCTCCTAACACTGACAGGGCTGGTCGTTGTGAGCAGCACAGCCCCGAGGTTCCTTAACATGCATCTAAATCTAAGTATACGAGCATTCTTATGTTTTTTAAGCAGATATATAAATCAAGAAGTTTTTTTAAAGTTCAGCCCCAAACACACACCTCTTGTGGGACATATCTGCACTTAATTAATGATGATTTATCTTTAGACGTAATACACAAACAGCACAAAACATGGAACAGTGAAGTCTGACAAGCAACAGCATTTTCTTCTTTTTAAGATCTGCTGGCTCTGCTGTTACTAATGTCACCTGCTTCAAGAACTTGTACAATAAGCTTGCTCCAAGCAAGTATCTGTCCACCCTTTCACAGAAGACTTCCAAGGGTATGATTGGAGACTGATGAGCAAAAGCTTTTCATAAACTGAATTTATTTTTCATAAAACTCGACGAAACGATAAAATCATAGATTGAGCCTGAATTCATAAACTTTACAGAAAATACATGAGTTGGCAAGTATGTATTCATTACACACTGCTATTGACGAGATAGATTTTAATAAACTTACTTCAATATGTTGAATAACTCGTTATATCAGTGCTTACTATGTCAAGGTTTATTGTACAAGAATGAAAGCAAGCGCAGTTGCAAATCTGCCAATGAACGGGGGAAGGCCGAACATACATACCCGCATGTCACAGTAGAGCGTCTTGGAAACAAACTGGACCTGAACCGGGTAGAAGTCGTTGGGGCGGCCAGGTGCGGAGAACTCCATGCTGCCCGCTTTGTTGGAGGCGTCAATCAACGGCAGCTGCCACTCGAGCACACCTCGCCTGCTGTCGTGGTGGTAGTCGCCGTCGCACTCGTTCACCACCACTGATCCACTCCCGTGGCTACTGCAGGGGTTGCCATAGGAAAGCACACGTGTTTCAGACAGCAGCAAGTCTTTCTGAAAACTTCACAGTTTGAAAGGCAAGCCCAGCCAGGGCACTTTAAAGCTGCAACCCTAGAAGACGGCCCAGAAAAGAAGACTGCGCATGTTAAAAAAAAAATAAGCCATTCTTTGTTAATACATGCTTTTAACAGTTACAGATTGGTTTAGTGGATCTTTGAATAGACAATAGAGGTTCGGTCAACTTTGGACAACACACCTTAACAAAGCTGTGTTAAAGGTAATTTTTTATCATTCATGGTAACTCACACTAGTGTTAATAAACCTGAATGACAAAATAATAGCTGTTTCATAGAACTGCATATTTTCCAGCATTTGAACTTCAAGCAGCATTCGTACAGGTTTGCAAGACAAACATCTTACAAACAAAAAGGCCCTTTCAAGGAATTTTCAGGAATACCGTGGCTCACAATGTCATATTTACTGCGCTTTTCACTTCTTTTCTAACATATGCATTACATTAACGGTACAGCATAATATGGCTTAGCCCTCATGTCGACTGTCATGAAGCTTTTTGTGTGCCAAGGAAGGGTGTTGGCTAGCTACAGCAGCTGTCATACAACAAGGGGCATGAAAAAAATCTGTGAAGGAGTACGTTTACCTAGGTCAATTAATCACAGGGAACCCTGATCATGAGAAGCAAATTCATAGAATAATAAAAATGGGTTGAATTGCGTACAGCAGACATTTTCAGCTCCTGACTGGAAGCTTACCATTATCATTGAAAAGGAAGGTGTACAATCAGTGCATTTTACCAGTGCTGACATATGGGGCAGAGACTTGGAGACTGACAAAGAAGCTTGAGAACAAGTTAAGAACCGTGCAAAGAGTGACAGAAAGAAGATTGCTAGGCATAACGTGAAGACACAGAAAGAGAGCGGTATGGATCAGAGAGCAAACGGGTATAGACAATATTCTAATTGACATCAAGAGTTTTAGAAAAAATTGAGCTGGGCAGGTCATGCAATGTGCCGGTTAGATAATTGTTGGACCATTAGGGTTACAGAATGGGTAACAAGAGAAAAGAAACGAAGTCGAGGACGGCAGAAGACTGGGTAGAGCGATGAAATTAGGAAATTCGCGGGCGCTACTGTAGTTGGAATTTGTTGGCGCAGGACAGGGGTAACTGGAGATCGCAGGGAGAGGCCTTCGTCCTGCAGTGGACATAAAACAGGCTGATGATGATGATGAAAAGACATGCCCTGAACGTGCACTGTGACTGGCCGAAAGCAAAATGACAGGTGGCACAAAGGGAACCGAAATGAACGACTGGGCAAGGCTGGAAAGAAAGCAACATCAGATGTGGGAAGTGAACCAGCACCTGTTTTCCTCTCATCCAATGTGGGGATTTCTAGCTTTGTGCGAATCGTACCAAACGAAACGCATGTACTCTAGTGTTAGCTCTAAATTTTAGAAGCATTGTTTTACTGAAGAGTCTGCCAGGACCAAGCCCGTCCGCACTGAAAAGCGGGTTGCATACCGAAGTTCTTTTTCTATTACCAAAGAATTCACGGGTTTTGAAGAGCGAGAAAGAAATCCACGACTTTCAAGGCCTTCAAAGCACGATATATTCAATTTCAAAGGATTCATGGACCTGAGCACACTCCGTCAAGAATGTTTCACACAGCTCTCACCTATAGTTTTTTCAAAATCAAGATACACTAAATCAAACCTCAGCATGCGAGTATCTTCAGCATTTCAAACGTTCTGGGCAAAGGACTGCGCCATAACTACTAACAGTGGTTAAAGGAAACTGCTTACCTGAGCGGAATGCTGATGACCACGTTGTTCAGCTCCAACTGCTCCTGCTCCAGCTCATATTCAATGTTGACATCGCAGTTGTTGCCACCAGCTTCGGACACCCAGCAGTTGACTGCACCCATGCATTTTTCAAAAGGCAGACTCAGAAGTGAAATATGGGGAAGCTGAATACCAGACTAGACTTGCAGCTCATGACCAATGAAAAATGTGAATGCCATCTAAAACATTACAAAAATGGGCAGTTTTGCCCTTCGGGCGAAAGCGATAGCATTGTTCAACGGTGCAATCGAGCTCGTTGGTCAGTGTTCGAACAACACGCAAAGCGACATGTTGGCGCAATGCAGCAACTGAGGTAGCCGCTGCTGTGCAGCTGTAAACAACACCTCGGCAGCTACCAGGCATCTCACCATGCTGGTGTGAGGAGTGCTGCTAGCAGCGTTGGAAGCAATGTGTGTCAATGGTGCACGAGAAGCATTCTACGGAAAACCATGCCCTTTTATGGCTTCAAGTTTACTCTCCTCTCAAACCACTATGTGCACCATGATGACGTATGCACAAAGCTGCAAAGCAGGATCGCAAGTGTTTGCGTGCACAATGCTGCCCTCTTTTTAACACCGAAATGCACAGCGTGCCTCTCTCTCAACTCTGAAGACCTTCTAACCCTTCAAGCACAAGCTGTGCATGCATCATCAACCATGACGGCACAGCAGCTCCAGTGTCGCAAACACACCTTGAGAGTCCATACAAATTGCTATCGCAATAAATGAAAACACTATGAGACAGAGAAGTACTAGTGTGGCTGTTAGGCCAGAATAATGCAATGATTCTCATCCATCGCTTATCCAGTTTTTGCTATTACTGGACCGAGTGGTAGCCCCATGTCCATTATTGCTAGAATCTACGGCAGCCTGAAGTGTAGATAAAGCAAATGGAAGAGAATCGCACCAAAAGAATCATTACATTCATTCTTCGATGCTACTGACATAGCTTTTGACAAATAAAGAATGTGGCTGTCAGCTAGAACAACCATACTTAAAGAAAAAGCAAAAGGGCGGCTTCTTGCTTGAGAAGCAAGTAGAGTATCGTTATTAATTAGAACAAAAAATAATGTGCACGTGTATAAAACTGGAAGCAAGCTTTTCAGAAGCAGTCACATCTGCAGACTAAAGTAAATGCAGTACAGTGTTTTTAACTGTGCCAATTTGCCACCTAGCAAAACAAGCTTGCTTTGTGCTGTCTTGCACGAAAACACTCGTACGCTTATATACCTGAACACATCGTATGTCTTAACGTCATTTAGGATGATTGTGACTGAAGTCAGAGCATTGGCGCATGCACTATTTACTTTATTCATCAGCTATACACATGACATAGCCAATCAAACATACAATACAGTCCATTCTTAAAGGGAACACCTAATTAGCATTAAACAAACATAACCTAAACGCATTGTAAACTTCAAAGAAAAAGATTTGCTTGATGCGCCACCGTAGGTAAGTCTATACAGTTAAACACAGTTATAACGAAATTGCATCCGACATGAAAATACTTACCTTATACAGGGTGTTTCACATAACTTAAACCAAGGATTTAAAAAAGTGGTTAACCACAACTGAATGGAACCAATGACATGGGTTTGCCGTCATGTGGCACTTCTTAGGTTTTTTTAATATTGTGCTAAATTGGTTAATTAACTAAGATAAATTATGCAAAATTTTTAATATTCCCTTTAGGGCCAAGTGTGTTTTGTTATGTTGCAGAGGGCATTCCAAAACGACCAATCCGATTTTTTGGGGCAACGCACATGCTGCATGGCAATTTTTTCTGGCATTTAAAGAAAGTCTGCAAAATATTAAATAAGACCACTTGACTGCACTCATGCACTATCATATTGCAGCGCTCTCAATTGTGCGTCGAGCCTTTCACTTATCAGGGACGACGGTGCTTCATTTCCATGTGCCACTGTCAAAGGCGCTGACGCCCTGTGAAGTTGATGGCAAGAGCCGTGGCCGCTCACTTCACCGGTCGTGCGCACGGTTCTTTTGCTCAAAACACAGTTGAGAGCGCTATAGGAAGTGAGGCTCATATGCACTGAAATCAAGTACCTTGACAGAAAGGTGCCAAGGAAATGACCCTGCTATAGACAAGACCTGTTGCAAGCAGGTTATGTATCTACAAAAAATGATGATAAGGTTTAAACATGTCTTTTAGAGGCGGGATAAATGAAGAGAGGGTCAGGATGCTCCCAGCTCTTTAATGAAAACTGCTTAGTTCATCAACCTCTTCTGCATGTCACAAAGCCAGCTTGTGCAATTATAAGTGGATCGCTAGGTTAAGCAAGAGGACAGTTCACAAATTACCACCTTTTGAAAGCCTCATGCAAAGTGTGTTGGACCATTAATTCACCGTGCATGCCAGTTACTCTCAACTCTCAGACAGCTGCCCGGTCATGCGGGAGAGCTTTACTCTTATCTTATGACACTGAGAAGTATAACATCATTTCTGGTAAATGGGAAGATGACAGATGTACAGTTGTGTGCAATATGACTTGCAACACCCTTGTTTGTGGCCGAAGGGGCTCCAGGGCTGCGCGGCAACTCTGACATGCGAAATAGCAGTTTAATAAATACAACTAATTGAAGCTGTGTTTTGGTCCGGAACTTACCCCGTGTCTGCACGGCCATACAGTCTTGGGGCCCCTCCGACCACAGGCACCAGTGTCATATTGCACGTGACTGTACAAAATGCTGCATATTTCGCTGCATATGTTCGGAAAAAGGTATTGCACTCACCGCTGCACTGTTCTTGCTGCTGACACAATTTTATGCTTGTGCTATTGCGGTAGCAGCTCGCATCCCCAGAAATTCAAACAAATTTGCACTTTTTCCTTAAAAACCAGGAATCAACTGAGGCAAGTGTTAGACTGAAAGACGTGAACTTCAACATGCGATCCTCCTGCAAAATTTCAGCAAGAATAGTACAGCGGTGAGTGCAACATCTTTTTCAAACATACATAGCGAAATATGCAGCACCCTGTACAAGGCATCACCAGAAATGATGGCATGGAGTCTAGGATCTCGCTTTCTTTTTTTCTTCCTTATTGGCCAATACCAGCACACTTCAGCTTAGAAATTGACAAAAGTGGCTTAGTCTGCTTGCTAGACTGAAATTTGTCTTTGGTGCTAACTAAACACTACTCAGTTGAGCTCAGCAAGTATCAGGTTACCAGCCTCACCCACTGGCAAATGGTTAACTGAACTGACTTGTTTGCCAGGTGCAAATAAACGCAGCTGCACTAGACTAGTGCTTTGCAGCCTGTATTGAAGAACAAGACATTGAAGCCAAGAACAAGTGCACTTGGCCTTTCTATCTCAACACAGGTTGTGACTAAAGCCCTGACTTGAAAGAAATGAGCTCACCCAAGAACTGCCATGATCGGCTCTCTAAGCTTGACTTGTCACTCAACCTCACTCTTGAGGTTGAGTGAGAAGTCACGCTTAGAGAACCTCATTCTTCT
This sequence comes from Dermacentor variabilis, assembly GCF_050947875.1. Lineage (NCBI taxonomy): Eukaryota > Metazoa > Arthropoda > Arachnida > Ixodida > Ixodidae > Dermacentor > Dermacentor variabilis. Next base: position 52,443,751 of record NC_134572.1, on the reverse strand, counting down.
CACTCTTGAGCGTCAAGTTCCTCTATATAGACAAATCTACAGTTCACCTAACGAATCTGACAGATATTTGCTTGCTGTAAGCATCATTACAAGTAAGTTCTAGTTTAACACGGAAAAAAAGAAATTCGGCAGCTTTGCCTGAAGGCAAAGCGTTGAAGGCGATGGCAAGCTTTAGAGTTGTGCTGAAGGTGCTGTAGAAGGCTGGTTTGATGAGGAGCCCTGCCAACAGCATAGCAGACGTTTCATCTCGATAGTGCATGATACGAGACTGTAGGAAAACCATCGGCGCACGTAGGCGCCAAAGAAAGAATTAGATGGATTTACCTTAACGTTTACTGCTCGTTCTGCTCAGACCAGTGTTTGCACTACTGTGTGGTTTGCACACAGCTGCTCAACAGGAATGCTAATGTTTATGCGCATAGTGCTCATGCTAACAGCAGAAGACAGAACGCTGCATTTGCTCGGGCAGAGTCGACCGAGTGCAGCGTGACGATGAACGCACTTGGCTTCGTCGCCTTTGCAGTCAAATGCATTGTTGCGTATCTAGATACCTTATAACCGTCCTTGCACGGGCTGTGGATGAGCGTTTATACCGTGACAGCATGACAATGCCAACTACGATGCCAAAAACATGCATCGAGTGTTCGTACAATTGCTATCACAATAACAAGGCAAAGCAGAGGCAGCACGCACTGGAAAGGGGCACCATCTTCTCATCCTGGGTCTGGAAGCGCCACTTCAGCACGCCCACGTCAGAGTTGATGGGGAATGGCTTGGTCGGGTTCTTGAGGCTCACCTGTTGCGAGCTCTTAAACAGTTCCTTGTCGATGTTTGGGTGCGTCTGAGACAATAGAGACATAGTTGGCAGTCAAGCATTCTGGCTGACAGCGTCATTCAATGGGAAGCATCATAAGAACTACCAGTCAGACACGCCTGCCCTAGCAACGAAACCATACTCGGTGACAACCTAAGGATTCAGTATGAGCTCCACCCACAACACCACACTGCAATAAACCGGCTGGCAATTTTTGTTGAGTTTTTGACACAAGACTAATTTTCCTGCTGCATGTAGTGCAGTAATACTTGCCTCACCTGTTCACAGCAGCCTCCCCGACAGATTGGCAATGTTTTGTTACTATGTTCAAAAGTGTTACAGGGGCCCCCTTAACGACCACCGAAATTTTAAGCGTCATACCAGATCTTGCTTAATTTCTCGTACGTGAGAAGCATGTGCAATGCTGCAAACCTACAACAAACATGGCAGTCGCGAACAATAACTTGTCACCGGTTGCCTCGATTTCATGCCATTTTTAAAGCAAAGCTTTCTTTGTGGAGTCTGAAAGGTTTTGATGCTGCGTTGGTTGGACTGTGTGGATATCAGTGCGCTGGCAGCCTCGTCCCACTGTGGGCAAAGTTATCGTCGACACGGCATGAGAACGTATCATTGTTCACCAACTCTCAAATTTAACGAAATGAAAATTTTCTCTGACTGCCCGATAATATGTAAATCTTTACAGCCCTTTCTGTGTAAGAAAAATCGGATGGCAACTGTATTCATTTGCAAAAATGTTGAATTTCAGTATAATGAAATTTCGACGAAAAAAAGTGCTGATTTTACTGACTGTTATATCAACTGCCTCCTTTATATCCTATTATACTCGTTATAAGCGTCAACAGATTCAATCATTACCTGTATTTGGACGCCCTTGTCATCATGGTTCTCAAAGATGAGTTTGATGCGCCCAAACTGCTCATCTGTGATGCGGAGTGTCACCAGCCCATGCACTTCTAGGTTTTGCAGGCCACCATCACGCAGCGCCGTCAGGGTGACCTTTTCTTCTATGTTGAGGCTCACCCTGCATGGGCAAGGCAGTGATATGTACCTGCTGCCTAAAAAGGCAACACCCATGAAGCCACTGAAACCACATATAGACTGCTGTAAGTTGGGAAAGAATGATGGCTGTGGCATGCACCTGGGCCCATTTTACCAAGGATTCAGCCAAACCAAGATGGGCTGTGGTTACTTATGTCCTTTTAAACACTGTCCTAGTTAGATAAAAGTTAGTCCCTAAATTTCTTTTTTGGTTTCTCTTTGTTCTGTTAGTGTGAAATGAAGACTTAACTGAATCGTATGACATTACTGAAAGTTAGGTAAGGGAAAACAGGGAATGCTAGAAGGTTTTTAAGGGTGTGCAAATATTCTAAATTTTGTAATAATTAATTGAATACAGTCCTAATAGATTCGGTCCTCAAATTGAGTGGTTGCTGCTCGACTAGGTTTTCGAAGAATAGTCTCTATTCGAACATCTAAATATATTTCGAATACAATCAAATCTTGTTACTATGAACCCCACATTAACGAATTTCTCAAATTTACGAATATTTTAATGATCCCTGCCAGATTGCCTATATTTTAAATGTAAAAATATTTCAGAACTACGAATTTCAATACAGTGCATATTTCGGAATAACGCACATAGTTTATTGCCCCCTTTATAACCGAGGAACATCAGTATTATGAATTTGGCTAAAAGTAACAGCGTCGCAACTCTCATGTGAAACAGAAACCGCGAGTGCAGTAGCTATCATCATCACCATGTTGCAGTAGCTATCATCATCATGTCGAGTGCCAACTGCTTCACCACAAACTTCACGACAAAGGTTTGGTGATCACGTGAGATCCAACGATGAATGCAGCTAGCGATGGCGCCAAGAAGAAGCGAAAGTAGTTTTCGCTGCAGGACAAATTGGGCGTATTGCAGGAAATCGACACAGGGAAAAAGCAAATCAACATGTGCAGACAGCGTGGCAATGCCCCATGGACTGTCACGATCATTTTGAAAGACTGAGACAAGATTGTCAAGCTTCACCGAGAATGGCAACCCGCTCCTACGAGGAAACGGCTGCGACTGGGAAACTTTTAAAATATGGACCAAGCTGTTCCTACGTGGTTCAAAGATGCCAGACTACAAAACATTCCCATGTTTGGCCCAATGCTCCAAGAAAAAGCCCGCGAAATTGTCAGTGCATTTTCAATAACTGGGTTCGACGCCAGTGCGAGTTGGCTTTTTTGTTTCCGCCAAAGGAACGGAATAACTTGGCAGGTAGTCTCGGGCGAGGAAAAGGCTGCTGACAGAGAAGGCGCGGATTCCTGGCTCAATGATCGTTTTCTAGAGGTGGCTGAATCATACTCTGAAGATGACATTTTCAACGCGGGTGAGACCACATGTTTTTATCAGCTCCTGCCATACTGGACGATGCACTTCAAAGGGCAGCAGTGCAAAGGTGGGACGAAGTCGCATCTTCACGTGACAGTCCTGCTCTGCTGCAATGCAACCGGCACAAAGAAAATTAAACCTCCCGTCATCGACAAGTATGCGAAGCCTCGCTGCATAAAAAATGTCATGTCGTTACCGCACGATTACGAGCCTGGATGACCAGAGAACTCTTTTTCGAGCGGCTCATCAAACTCCACGACCAAATGAGGAGGGATTACCGAAGAATTCTACTGGTTGTCGACAACTGCTCTGCTCACATTGTGAATGTTCGCTTGACGCATGTTTGCTTGGAGTTTCTGCCGCAAAACATAACGTCCTTGCTGCAACTCCTAGACCAGGGCATTATAAAGAGTGTGAAAGCAGAATTTTGTAAGCACCTTATGCAGCAGTTTATTATGAACCTCCACCTAAAGCAGCTGACTGCAGTCAATATTCGTCAGGCAGCAGAAATGCTCATAGGAGCTAGGTGGAATTTGAAGGCGTTCACCATTAGCAACTGCTGGCGAAAAGCAGGGCTTGTCAAAGCGCCTGTACAAAGGTGACCAACAACAACCCAACAGACCTGTGGACTGAGGTTGCGGAACTGCCGCCCGCGGTCTCTTCCTTCGACGACTACGTGGAGAGTGACAGCGCAGCACTAATAGTGGCGGACCTGACAACCGAAGAGATTGTTAACTGTGTTAACGTCTCCAGTGAAGATGATGACATGAAGGAAGACAACTGTGGGTCACCGAACACAGAAGATGAGATCCCGTCGAACACTGATGTTTTAGTCACATGAACAAAGTCTGCACTTTCATCGCTCCATGCAATGATGTACCTGATGAGGCACTCGGCAAAATGATAGATGTAGAGGCATTCCTAATCGGTCATGCGTGCTGCCCACATCAGAAGAAAATCACTGCTCTCTTCAAATAAAGCAGCTTTGAAGTGAGTGAAACATTTTTATTTGAGAGTATGCTTGTCTGCACACGCGTCTACTGCCAAGGTACGTCATTTTCATTCCTAGGTTTGTCCACTGGCTTATAACCGCAAGTTTTTCATTACAACAATATTTCAAAATAATGAACGATGTTCGGCGGTCCCGCATGATCCATTATATTGAGATTTGACTGTAGTATGCATCTGAATACTTTTCATCATAGAGTGTAAACGATCAAACATGAAGTTGAAGCTAAAATGCAATAACTTTCATCCCATCCACAGTGGACTGCATGACTCATACAGCCAGACTTGTCTAGCTAAACATGACCAGTTGCAATAAAATGTTTAGCCACACCATTCGGCAGTAGGTAGCGTTTGCTACTATTTATACACTCAGCACTTTTGTGCTCTTATTGGATTAAATATGAATATGTTTAATTGCACAATACTTTAATAGCACACCATCTGTCACAACTACTTGAACTAGAGGAAAAGCATATTTATTATTATTATAATTATTACATTTTCTTTTTCTTTGCTCTGCCGTTGCCACAGACTACACACATTTCTTATTTGGCAGTGATGGTATACACAGGCATTGACTGGCCAACAAGGTTGCTCAAAGAGTCCTCAGTTTGTGAAAAAACTGCTTTTTAGTTTATTGTTCCTAATGCCCCTTCCAGCATCCTTTATAATGTGCAATGTAATGACAAAAATTTCTAATGCTGCAAATACCAAGATGTGAAAATTATTTGATATTAATAGTGTGAAGGCTGCACATTATCCACAAACAATGAGAAAAACATTAAATTTTCGGTTCGCTGCTAGCGTTATTTTCAAGAACTACTACTTCCACACCCCTGTTCGTTTTCCTTATCTGCCAGTTTAATGAATACTAGAACAATTGGATTGCCACATGGTCTGTGCCTTCTGTAATGAACAGAGATGTACTGAACTCAAAATTCAATAAAAACATGGTGAGAGAAAAATGTTCCCGAGGATTTCGCTCTCCTGAACTATCAGATGATGACATAAAGGTAAGCTTTATACTAGCTACATGGTGCAATATGTCCGTCTTTAAAAAAGGGAATTACAGTAGTGGAAAAGCAATGCCAAAGTGCACCAAGAGTGGCCTTTTGCACCATCTTCCTCCAAACAACATTTTAATTGTGCCAAGCCTGCACCAAATGAAACAAAAGAATGACAGGCTCGTTCCATTGCACGGAAGGTCGATTCAACAGAGCGGCGTCGGCCAGAGCCACGGATATAGCCAATATTGTTGGTTCTTTGTTTCCTGTTTTCGGCCTTTTGCTACAATGCTCTGTGGCGGATAAACCAATGTAAATGTTCCACGGCACAGTTATGCAATAGGAATCGTGCATGTTAGAAGAAACCTGTGGATGTCTTCCCTGTTGCTTCGGTTTAATTGGGCATGTCCTTGGCCATGGTATGGGCATGCTCTAGTTCCCCAAACTGTGCTATTCTTGCTCGTTTGAAGCGCACCAAATGCGCAATGCCTGTTACAACTCTAAATAATAGAAGTGGATTTTAATGCGAACAACACGCAGGTAGAGGCATTCTATTAAATATAAATGAGATTAGTTTGTTCATTTTCAGCCCTAATACCTTAATGATGAGCACGAACAAACTCTGATATATTTATTGACTACTTAAGTTGAAATTGAGAATGTATGTGGCATGCAGGTTTACGTTGGACACTGCACCAGTGAAGGTATAAACAGGCATTGACTGGCCAACAAGGTTGCCATTCTAAACTTTATATGATAATGCATGATCCTGTATGCTCAAAGAGCCCTCAGTCTGTGAAAAAACAGCTGCTTAGTTTACTGTTCCTAATCATCAAAAGCAATAAGCATCAAAAGTTCAGATGGCTCTTCAGCCACTGGAATTACTTTATATTTCAGTGCATAATAAATTATGGATATGGAAACCTCTTCCGCACTTATGTCCAATGCTCAATGAAAAAAAGTTGGTGCTCACGCTTCAGTTGTAGCCGGCTGTGGAATGTTTCGGGCAGCTGCTGAAGAAGACGGGGATTTGGCAGATGTTGCACTTGAGATGGCTGTCGCAAGAAAAAAGCAAATATTCAGGAAAAACAGGTATCAACAAACAAAAAACCCGTACAACTGTTGCTCACACAGCAAGGACACGATAGATCAAGGCTGGAGGGTAAGCAGGGTGCATAAACATCATGCTGGAATCCAATAATGACTTAGTACACAGCCTAGCCAAGAGCGACTGTTCAAATTAGTGGTGCACCATGCCTGCCAGAAACGGACTAGGATCGCATACCTACAGCTACATACTAATTATATTAACCCTGCTGACACAATAAGCTTCAAATTCGTTAAACACATTAATCCGAACGAAATCCACATATGTTCTGCATATGCATCCACATAACTAATATGATAGTGAACATTTAGCTTTGCCTACAAAAGGCCATAGTGGCTCAGCATTTACGTTATCGTAAAAACATTTGAGACGAAATGTTCAGTGAGGAAGTCACTCAGCACACACTTGTTTCTTGAATTTCCAACTTGGTCTCTATCACAAGTCTTTTCATTCCATATAACATGACGCCAGCTTATTAAACTAGCAGACGTTCACAGGCCATCCGAACATTATGATCCTGCCAAAAGCCCACACCGCTATGTTTTAACAATCATTTTTTTTTCCGCAGAATTGCACAAGACTGGAATAGCTTTGTGAAACAAACTGGACTGATTATCAATCTGGTGTGCACTTCATGTCAGCCACCGAGTATGGTAAAATGGAATTAAAATAGAATTCTAAGGTCCCACCTGCCAGAACCATGATATGATTATGAGGGATGCCATAGTAATATTAATAATGATTAATTATGACCACTGGTTATTTAACATGGACCTGAATCGAAGTACACAACCATTTTTGCCTTTTGCCTCTATCGAAATGTGGCTCTGCAGCTGGGATCGAACCTAGACCTCCGAACTCAGCAGCACAATGCCGTAGATCAAGTGTGCTGGCTCATCCTTGTAAAAATGTCATCAACAACTTCGCTCTTCCTGTGCCTGCCCCTCAGATAATGTCTCAGGATGGGACGCTTAGGGTATGAATCAAGTATTATCCTATGTTCACTCACTTAATGCCCCAGGATGGGACCCTTAGGGTATGAATTAAGTATTATCCTATGTTCACTCACTTTCACCCTCCTGCTTGAGCTGATCGGCAAAAGTGTCCCATTCTCGGTGCTTGCTGCCCAGCTTGAGTGCCTTGTTAGGCCCACTGCCGCCCGTTGGGCGACTAGGCTGTAGGTATGTGGAGGGTTTAGGCGATGACGGCTCACTGAGCGTGTCTGGCGACACGGCTGTAGGTGTGAAGCCCGAGCCCGAGCCAAAGCCTGTGCTGAAACCACCAGGCCGTGCACCACCTCCTTTGCGTGCCTCCTGCCGTGCCCTCTGCAGCTCCTTGGCCTTCTCTTTCATCTTCAGTTTGGCCTCGCGCTCTTGCGTCTGCACAGGATGGCACAATGCATTCAGCTCTGAAAGGAGCAATTTGACCAGCAGTACTGATTTTGCAAAGCAGTAATTTGGTTAAATTGCATTAAGTATGCCTTTCATTATCAGCAGCACTGCTACAGTGCTTTTCCTTACAGGTGCAAGCAGAAATATCACATTCCCTCCTAACGACCTGCCTCCTGAACCTGCATGCAGCAGTACCCCATTAATGATCAGGTCTAAACGTCGCATCAAGAAGCCATGTACAAAATTTCCATCACTTGCATGTTCAAATGGTACAGACACAATACTAAGGAAGCATCGTAAGCAATGTAGAGTACGTCCCCATTTGTTGGTAGCTAAATGAGTTGCAAGACTCATTTTCAGTTCACTTCTAGAAATCTTTCAGAGACGCTAATACAATTTAGCTCCCCACATGATTAAATCTCTCTTTACACAGATTACTTAAAGGGACCCTGAAACGATTATTACGATTTTGCACAAAGGCACCTAGTCGTTAGAGTAGGTCCTTCTTATCATTAATTAACGCATCTAAGTGCTCTGCGTAAAGTGTGTAACTTATTATAATGTTTTAAAAATGTACATCGCTGCCGATCGCAGCACACTGCTCGGCGGAATTTTCAGCCGCTCCTACCCATATGACGTAAATCACCCAATTGACGACAGTTGCGTGAGCTATCCGATTGGCTGCCCAGGGTACGTCATCGATAATTTTTCCACCTTTATGGTGAACAAATGATGTTTGTAATAGTTGGAATGTTAGTTAATTTGTTTCTATAAAAGAAAGTAATAGAAAGAGAATGCACCAGAACAATTTCTCACTACACTTGAGCACTTCCGGCACACAGCAAGCGACCCGCCGTGGTTGCTCAGTGGCTATGGTGTTGGGCTGCTGAGCACGAGGTCGCGGGATCGAATCCCGGCCACGGCGGCCGCATTTCGATGGGGGCGAAATGCGAAAACACCCGTGTGCTTAGATTTAGGTGCACGTTAAAGAACCCCAGGTGGTCAAAATTTCCGGAGTCCTCCACTACGGCGTGCCTCATAATCAGAAAGTGGTTTTGGCACGTAAAACCCCAAATATTATCACACAGCAAGCGTCGTCTGCTTGTGTTACAACACGCTCCATTTTGACAAGAGCTTCACGGTCAGAGTCGGTCTCAGTCTTTTCGCGAGCACAATGATTAGACTTTGTTGCGTTGTGGACTGCAAACGTAGTGAGTGGCAATATGTCAAGCTGCAACATCGTGTCCCTCTGCAAGGCAGCAGACGAATGGACTGGCTGCAGCGCATCGTACCGCCACTATCCAATCGGCGTCAGGATTTGCGCATTTGCGGCCATCATTTTATAACGGAAGATTACTAACGCAATAGCATTTCGCAAGTCCGGTATTAGGGTAAATGCAAGCGCAAGGGGACGGGGCCTGGCCGTTTGACTGTGTCGTCATTTTACAGGATGAGCAGAAGCGCAAATGTGAATGGTCTGCACGGTGGAGCCACCTGGTGGCACAGAGCCCAACCACACACAACAGCAGTAACAAACTTTCTTCTTTGCTGCTGGTGTTAATTTTTCACAAGAGTGTAATCGTTAACACGTTTTTGTAAATGTTTAAAATGTTTTACACTTGATTTGAGCAGTATTAGCTCTTTGTTTGGCTGGCTCTGTACCAAGGGGTGGCTGGACCGTAAAGACCGCTCAGGCAGCTCACATATGTCTATGCAAAGTTCCTTCATCAGCTTGAGTTTATGCCTCGACCGTTCTGTCGAAACGCCCAGCCTGTCTGTGGTTACCGGAATACCAGACGCGTTCGGCGCTGCAACAGAATGCTCGCAACGCACGCTGCTTCAATAGCTCTCGCTTGGGGTCAGCTGCTAAGCAGCTGGCAGAGAGTTTGGAGAGGCTTCGCGCGCGCGCTGCTAGAGAACTGGAAGTTGATGACACAATGTGCCATCATGACACAGAGCCAGTGAAGATGGAGCTTAGCCCCGATCACTCGGCGAATGAGTTGAGGAGGAAATGCATGACTATGGAGGAGGGTAACTTGTAATCGTCCGTAGCTCTCTTAATATGAGACATTTCACAGAAATTGCGGTGCAAATGATTAACTTTAGCTGTACCCTACGCGTCTAGAAAATTTGTCCAAACCGTTTCACGGGCCGTTTAATGTAAATGTAAGGGGAAGGAAGGAAGTGCATTCCAATAAGCCCTATATGATATAAAATTTTCAGTTCACATGAAGTCCAATACGGGTAAGAGAATCACTTTGCCCACCTGTCGGACAGCCTGGTAGACCTTTTCCTCATGCGAGTCCATTTCAACAAACGTGCGGATCTGGGCCAGGTTGACGCTTTCCCTGTAGCCTAGGGCCACAATCTCATCAAAGGCAAAGATGAGGTTGAATGCCTGCTCTGCCACCTCTTGTTCATCCAGGCCACGGCAGTACTCAGGCAGCACACGGGAGAACAGCCGCAGGGTCTCCAGGTCCTATCATCGCACCGAAATAGCAACGGAAGTGATTACAAGATCAGGGAGAAGGAGTTACGTTCTCCACCACTCAGAGACAAGTGAAGATACTGAAATTAGTAATTACCAAGCTAAACAAATTGCTGCTTGCCCTTTAGTTTTATGTGTTCTCTCACTTATTCCATGTGCCATTGGGCAACTCTAAAGCACGATACACATAGCAACAGTGGTGTTTCTATACCTTGCGATGCAAGATCCAGTACAATGCTCTACTATAGAGGAAGGAACCCCCTGACATCACGCCTTTGCATTCCATTCCGTAAATGTACTTGAGAACGCAAAGTGAACATGCTGTAGATGATAAGCATCAATCAATATTGCAACAATGCCTTTGGAACAGTGCCGTCATAGAAAGACACATCCAAAGGCTGTGGAGACGGCATCACCAAGCAGTTGCTTGAAGGTATGGGCATTCAGAGTATGTTTATAATCACCGCTGACATAAAAAATCCCATGATACACAATACCTAACCGTTTGGTTAATACCTGCTGCTACATCATAGCTACTCATTTTTCCAGCAGTCATCTTCCTCTTTTCTTTCCTTGTATATCTGCTGTGCATAAAGCCATCTTCTGGCGATGCAACCCGTAACAGTGCATAGCACAGAATAAGTAAACACTTATTCTTGAAGCACTATTCATTACAACATGCCTACCACTTTTAGGTCATACATACTATGTACATATTTACTTTTACATACTATGTACATACATACTTTTAAGTCATACTACTATGAGAAGAAGAACTGCAAGCATGAACTTGAGGCCTGAACATTCTTCTTTCTTTTGCTCTACTGTAGAGCCTCAAATGTTCACCTTCCGAAGTTAAAAGTGAACTTTCAAAAATTCCTTACAGTCCTGTGTGAATTATCAGTACAATTGTAGTGACTGCTGTAGCCGAGGGCAATTCTCACCATTATAACATTTTCTGACATCACACCAACTATTGCCATTGGGTGGGCACTATTAACTGGTTGCTATTTTCCCAGATAGTTAAGAAGCAGTCCACTGTTAACTTATCGAGAGCTTTGCTAGGGCCTGGCTTTGAACCTTTGCTCTCAAAGCAAGCAATTACAGTGAAACGGCTTGATAACAAAGTGCTTGGGGCTTCTGAAATTATTTGTCATACAAGTCCCTTAATCCTTCATTTTACAGGTTATTTCGTTGTATAGGCATTCGTTGTAGGGGGCACTCAACTGTATCGGAAGGAGTAGGGTGAGTTAGAACATGCGCAGCCTATCACCAATTCAGCATTGCTCCAACAGTTCAGGTGACCCTACGTGATATTTTAAGAGTAAAGAAGTATAAACAACAGTGGTTACTTCACATATTAACACAAATTTCTTACACATAGGTTTTAGACTTTGCAAACTGATGCAGGTATTATAATGAACACTCTTTATATTTGGTCTATATGGGCCACTGCAGACAATACAACAAGTGCAGACTGCAGTCTAGAGATTATGTTAGGAATCCAGACCTCTACAAGCAAGAGCTTGCACAGAAACAGATGCTTTAAGTGAATCAATGAAGCCATGGCGGCCGTATTTCGATGGGGGCGAAATGCGAAAACACCCGTGTACTTAGATTTAGGTGCACGTTGAAGAACCCCAGGTGGTCGAAATTTCCGGAGCCCTCCACTATGGCGTGCCTCATAATCAGAAAGTAGTTTTGGCATATAAAACCCCATGATTTTTTTTTAATTCGTGGGAAGACCAATGGTTGCATATCACCAGAGCGACAAATTTTCTGCTAAAATTACTGAGTGTGCCATGCTCTACCAATACATAAGACAAAGCCACTGGCACTTTCTGTGCGTTTATAAACACTTATTTAAATCAGTGGAAACCAGTGCACAAGAAAGCTATTGCTTGTTAACCCCATGTATGAACCACAGCAATCAGTTTTGCAAATATTAAACACGAAATTGTTAGAGGCTAAGGCATGTTTTGTCCAAGCTTTTGCACCATCTCGGCTGTCATCAAACCCTAGCTCTCACTAGCTGTCGGATAACACAGCAAAGAAAAGCAAATTAGCCACATGTATTTTTTAGCATAGTCACCTCGAGGATGTTGCTGGCACGTGTGGTCAACAGCAGCACATAGAGCTTGTCATGTGGCTGGTATACGTAGCGCACACTCTCAGTCTCCACAAAGGTGTGCTGCCTTCCGGCACCCAGCAGCTTGGGGAATGCTAGAAGAAGGCCCTCCACCCGAGCGCGACTCATTTCCACGAACTGCCGAGACACAATGACTGCAAGAAATGATGGTGACAGCACCAGGAATGGTGTTTCTTTCGCTTCTCCATAGCAAAGACATTTCATTAATTTGTCTGGCTCTCATTGAAAACAAACTTTCCTGAAACTTACTGACAATGCACTTTGCTGCTTGCTGTAGCGTGGTCCAAGATGATCACAATACTTCATACACCGGCTGTGGTGGCGAAGTGGTGTTGTGTTACTAAGCCCGAGGGTGTGGAATCGAATCCTGGCCACGGCAGCCGCATTTCGATGGGAGTAAAATGCAACACGCTTGTGTACCGTGCATTGGGTGCACGTTAAAAGAACCCTAGGTGGTCAAATTTAATCCCGATTCCCTGACTGCGGCGTGCCTCATGAAGAAATTGTGCTTTTGGCACGTAAAACTGCAGAATTTTAATACTGCATACAGAATTTATATTTGTTGTAACAATAAGATTAGGTTAAAAGACGTGCACTAAAATCATTTATACTGCTGCCGTTTGAACACATCACAAGTTTCAAGATCAAAAGGACTGTTCAAAACGTGAAGCGATATTAATAGTATGCACTGCAACGAGTGGTTATAACTCGAAAAAACTTACCCTTCCCGGCTTTAGTCATCACGGCGGCTGCCAGGAGCACCTGAAAATGCAAGTGAGAACTAAGTTCACTGCAGATTAGAAAAAGGGCGCTGCCTCTGGTAAGCGCATTCAGTGCGCAGCTGTCATAAATTTGTTCGTCGATTGAAAGCATATCGCTATCACGTTACAGCCGTCAGGTGTAAGAATTTATAATTTCTCGCGCGAACGAATTCCAACACTGAGACCCTGCAATCCGGACCCGGATGAATACCGAACAATCCTGAACACATTTTTTCCCCCTTCTTATTCAGTCCAATCTTCCTCTGGCTGACAGTTGGTGTCGACCTGCGGCCAAAGACGCGGAGCCTGCCCGAAAGTGACGAGAGCGGTGGTAACTTTTCCCACAACGGAAGAAACCGTCACAGTTTCACCTTAAAGTCTTCCAATTAAATACCTATTCAATCAGAAAGTAATTGAACCGCAACTGCACGCAACTCGAAACTCGGCGTACACATCTAAGGTCACGATCAGTACCGCCGACATGCAACTATTGAACAATAACCTAATACCTACGATACTGGGTTGGTATATTAAGTACTTACGAGCACTAACTTACCATTTTGAGCGATTTTTTATGGCGGTGCTGCGTATGTAATCACTGACACCGGCCCTTTCCTGTGAGCTTCGAAGGATGTCTACTTCAAAGCTCCCTTCTGGAGGTACGCTGCGTAGATGAAAACAAGCAAACAATATAAAGAACCCCTCTGACACTTCACTTGATTCATTTTACAAGTTATAAAATTCTCATTGTAAGTATACTGGCAAAGAAACATCACCTGCATTAGCAGCCAACCCCAAATATTACACGTTTGCAGAGCGAGCGATGGTTCCGGATCCGGAAATTGATCTTACGGATGAGGGTTGCTAGACGAGCGTCGCTTTATGACGTTGTACTCCGATAAAATTATGGTAGAAGCTGACAATAGATCGCGCGCTTGTTTCCTATAGTCGATTATCGGTTGTTGTTTTTTGTTTGCTTCTATTGGCGAATAGAGCTTAAATTGATGGCTTAAAGCGCGTTAGACTTAAACTATGGTGTGTGATACGGTGCTGACCATGGTGCTGACCAAAGTTTAAAGGAATCTAAAAAACGTTGGTGCTGACAGAAGAAAGACAGAGACGTTCATGATATGATAGAAAAGCCAGAAAAGCTGAGAAAGGCCGTTCAGAATCAGAATCAAAGTTCTTAAATGAGAGTGAAAAAAAGAGAAATGTGCTGCCACAGTGGTTGGCACTGTGACTGTACCACTGTACCGCAACGATGCTCAGCTGTGCTAAAGTGACCGTGATTTTTTTTATCAAACTCCACTGATGCGGCCTTATAAGCCACACCTGGTAGCCGTTTACGAATTTCAATATCTCTGCGGGCTTGTCTGTCACGCAGTGGACTTTACTCACCCTTTCTTAGCATTACGGGTCTCACGAAGCCCTTCCCATGGTAAAACCAAATAAGTTTCGAGCATTTGAAATCGGAACCACATGGCAACAGGAACACACTTTTCGAACACAGTAAGAAAACGTTCGGGATCTGTAGATAATTCTATAATGAACACGCGAACTAAGTGTCATTTCCCTGTGTGCAGCAGGAAGCCCACAATTTCGCTCTCTCTCTCGTAGGCCCCGGCCGTCTATTTCGCCGCGGTTTATGACGTCATACACGTACCACATTGTAGCCCCTAGACGCCGGCTGTTCGTCGATTGCTCATTACCATGAATCACTCCCGATAGAAAGCTCTCACTCCTCCAATCTACAGTGCACCGCGGGAAGAAACGCTGTGTCTGAAGGTACGTCGGACGTCAAGAATGAAAACTTTCTCGAGCCTGCGGCGTTCGTGCTGAGTCATGCAGGCGTGCCGGATTATGACTTTCTCGCGCCTGACTGTGCTCTACCTTCAAAATAACCACTGATTTTCCCGGGGAAGCAGTAGGGGCCGTAGTAGAGACCGGGCCCGCTCTCCTGGAGCAGTGTCTTCGCTGGTGCCAGGCTTTTCGTATGCTGCTCTCCGTGACATTCAAAAGCATCTTTAAACGCTTCCGTTTGACTTAAAACGTCCTTCTGCAAAAACATGTACGTATTGCATGATCCCATTGCACTGACAATGGGCATACGGGTAAGCAAGACGGCGCTTCGAAACCACAGGTTTTAAACGTGACACACTGTTTTTGAAGGTCGAGCAAGCGCCATTTTGAATTTCCACTTGCTTTTGCGCCGAAGACGTAGCTCTCGCGGCAGCGAGCGCGCGCCAGTCGAGCCCGGCCTTTAACCCGGCCGTGCTCAGTCGCGGCTCTCGCGTCCGTAGCTTGCTTGTGGACACCATACAGGCGCTGCTGCAGATGCTAGGAAAGGAGGCAGAGGCGAAGGGACGCATTTGGCGCTATTTTAGTTTTTAAGCATGAAGTGCTTTTAGCTCCCGTTGTCGGCGACTTTCCAGTGACCTTGAGCCTCCGGGCAAATTTGCGAGAACAGAACGGGATCATCCGAGCGACCAGTTAACACATAAAATAATGCGGTCTCTGGCTTCCAACCCTTTGTACGGGACCGCACTACATATGCTAGTTACTGCCCAAACAAGTTACAAAAAATATTGCCTCCGAGTTCGTAATGTTTGTTCACAACATTACTCAAACTGTAAGTTCTAGTACGCTGAAGCTTTATTTGTCATTTCCAATAGCGACGTTCTAAAGCAAGATACAAGGTACTATACACTTAGTGGTCATCTTCTGGCGCTGGACGTCAGAGGCCCGCGAGTTCCGCCGTTCCGCGGCACGGTTCAGTTAGTTGGTTAGTTAAGTAAGTAAGTGAAGTAAGTGAAAGTGGTCCTGATCCCTTCTAACTCAGGGCAGGCGTTTGTCAACGGCACAGGAGATGTTGAAAGTACGAACAGGAAAGAAAGTAAGGAGAGAAAGAACATAAAACACAGTTTTCTCATAGTCTGTGAGTCCGTCTGGTTGGTCCGGTTCGTGTATTCTAGGCTCCAGTCGCCTCGGATTTCACCAAAGCCACGACGATCCTATCCGCCAGCCACGCAGGTTCAAGTCAGCGCGTCCCAGCCGCGTCGCATGATCATTGCGTCATCTTTCATGGGTTTCGCGTCATCTTGAGAGATGGCGCCACGCTGTGTGGCGCCTCCTTCAGGCGCTTCTACCCGCCGCGGTAGAACATAAACAATATTATATTATTTGTGCTAAAAAGAATTTAAACGAGATGGCTAACGCAGCTGCACGAGGACTTACTATCCGTGCACTACGCGACCAGGACCTTAATAATATACAGGAGGAGAACAGGGACCAATTACTAACATATAATGAAATCACGAGGCATTATTACATCAACAGAAGGGAATTCCCAGTGCCACACGCTAAGCTCAATAGAGCTCAAGCGGTGACTCTGAGATTGTTGCAAACAGGAACTTATCCAAGTCCAAACTTTATTAACAAGATATATCCTGAAAGAGAGATACCAATCAATTGCGAGAAGTGTAATGGCATCATTACTCTGGATCACATGCTTTGGCAGTGTCCTGTGACTTTCACAGACTGTGACAAGGAGAGAGACTGGTGGCAGCGAGTCCTACACAGTGGAGGTCTTTTCGATCAAGTACAGGCCGTCCAGAAGGCCCATGATACGGCGGTAAGGTTAAACCTTACTGTCCCGACGTGGGAGCCGCCTGCGTCAACCTGAGGGTTGATCTTCAGGACATTAAATAAAGTTCATCATACCATACCATACCATGTAAAGGCGTGCCGAAACTCTTTCATGTAATTACTTACACCACTACAAACAGCCCAAGGCAGTTGTTAAAGTAACAGGAAAGAAAGCGCACATTCTTATTATGAGGTTAAATAGCTGTCCGATTTTTTTTCTTTCGTCTGTAAGCTTAGAAGAAAAAAAGTAAGTCCACTGAAGAGACTACATATCAATGGTGAATCATATCAACAAGTATGCTCACAAAAGGTTAACAGCCCTGCTATGTTTCATCAGAGGCTTAATTTACAAGGAGTTTCGTTCGTGAGTGTAACTTGCTATTGGCAATGACATGTGCTAATGACATGTGCGACGTAACGAATGGGGCGGCTGGTGACCTTATGAGGAGTTCTAGCATACGAAAGTTTTTGTGAATACACACCTAGTTGTCAAAAATGTTCTTTGGTTGCGCCATATGTCCAATGTAGTATTACCACGGCACTGACGCTGTTAAAATTTGTGTTTTGGAGCAAGATAGTTTGGAAACACATTTCTTCAAGCGCAGTGATAAACGGTTAATAAAAAAAGAATATGGATTGCTCATTTAAAGACACTTGAGTCAGTGTGTAGGGACAACTACGAAAACACAAACACGCACAGACGACAGTCACAGACAAAGGAGAGACTGCGTCGACTGCTCGCGTTTTTTTTCTTCTCTTCTCTTTCTTGCGGCCTAAAACATCGTCAAGCAAGCATGCACGTGTGTATCAGCGCGTCCTATTGAAGTGACAATGGTCGACCTCAGCTACGCTGCGCGTGACTCATGAAATAGTCAGGTTTTCCGCCACTTCGTACTAATGATCGTTGAGGGCAACTGAACTCGGAATACATGTACAGAGTTACAAGGAAGCAGTGAATTCGAATAATGTACCGGTCATCGTCCGCACACTTCTTTTGTCATTCGAGTGTTTTAAATTGCTTTGGATGTTGTGCATAACAAGGCAGTAAAACAACGAGCAAAATCATTTTGCCGTGTGTAAGCATGGCATCTTTAGCAAGCACTACAAGATAAGAGGGGGCCCATTAAATATCGGAACTTTCATGCAAACCAGACCGGTATGGATTTTTCTCTGCTGCGCACTCCATAGTGCATATTACCTCTGCTTAAGTAGTGACGGTCGTAGAAACTCCTACAAAGGTTACTAGACAATACTCTGGCACAAGTGTCCGCGGCAACTGCAATTATGACTGTTCAGCAAGCCTGGTAATAACGGTTGGCACGTGGCTTTGCCTGAGCTTTGTCGTTTTTGAATTCAAACGCCTTGGCCACTGTTCGTTTGAAACAAAATATTGCGTTATAAATGCAACAATTCGCAATGGGTATGCATGTGCGGTGAGACTTATAGCCTTCGTGTGTTTGGATAATTTTGATTGCTTGTAGAAATATGGAAAAATAAAGTGTAGTAAGTAAACACCATAAGGACATCTAGGCACAAGCACGAAGATTAGACAAATCCGTGTGTACTTTACCCACCCCTCCCATGGTAACTGAACGTCCGCAGCGCCAGAGTTCTCTCCATAGGAATTTTAGTAGGAAGCTTTTAGCAGCACATAGGTGATGTCTGCGTACCTTGTCTCTAATAGTTCTTGCGACTGACGATTTTTATTGCTTTTTTATGGTTATTCGTCTCATATTTAGAAATGGTTATTTAGAATCTAATCTTTAGTGGTGTGTTTCTAGAGAGTGGCATAAGGAGGGACTATTCTTATGCTCGCCTTGATCAACTGCGGCACCTGATGCGCCAAAGCGTTGTTCGGTGAAGGCACGCCCGTTAGCGATGTTGCCAGGTGAAGCTTGCCCCTATATGTATGTAAATTTTGCTTTTCTTATTTTTTCGGTGATGCATACACTCTTAGACAAAAGGTACACCCTTTGGGGTGTACCTCTGCCACACAAAGATAATCGTCATCTGCCTTGCTTCCGTTTCCTTTCTTGAAAACGCCGCAACCGCTACTTTCCTGTCGGAAATGCTATGTCATGCTGATAACGCGCATGCCGTTCGTTACTGGGAAGTACCGGGCTCGCCGCGTTAAAGAAAGGAAATGCGGACAAGACAGATGACGATTATTGTTGTGTAGCAAAAGGGTGTAATTTTGCTTAAGAGTGTATGCTCATGGTTGAAAACAACAGGGAAGGCCGCTGGTGTTATACCAAATGATCGTCATGATGTTATGTTCTAACGGCAGCAATAGGCTTGGCAATAAATGAACATGACGTATATAAATTGTTAAATAAACATGCTTTTGTCGTTCTGGAAACAGATGCTATACACGCTTAGACAAAGGTACACCCTTTGGGGTGTATATCTGTCACAACAATACACTCTGAAAATGTTTGCACCCTTTGGGGTGTATATCTGCCACACAACGGTAATCGTCATCTGCCTTGATGCGTTTCCTTTCTTTAACGCTGCGAGCCCGGTACTTTCCAGTAACGAACGGCATGCGCGTTATCAGCATGGTATAGCATTCCCAACACGAAAGTAGCGGGCGCGGCGTTTTCAAGAAAGGAAGTGCATCAACGCAGATGACGATCATAGTTGTGTGGCAGAGATACAGCAGTGCACGGCTCCGCCTGCGTTTTACCGGAATACCGTACAAGCTAAACCTCTCTAAGGAAAGGAAATGCGGACCAGACAGATGACGATTATTGTTATGTGGCAAAAGCGTGTAATGTTGCTTAAGAGTGTACACTCTATACTTTTTAAGAAAAGTTTACACCCTTCGGAGTGTATATTTGCCACACAACAATAATTGTCATCTGTCTTGCCCGCATTTCCTTTCTTGAAAGCGTGGCTCTCGTTACTTTCATGTCGGGAATGCTATGTCGTGCTGATAACGCGCATGCCGTTCGTTACTGGGAAGTACCGGGCTCGCTGCGTTAAAGAAAGGAAATGCGGACAAGACAGATGACGATTATCGTTGTGTGGCGAAAGGATGTAATTTTGCTTAAGAGTGCACATACCAGGACTGCACCCGGCCCGCGCCATCCTCTGTACCATTCCGGCAGTGAAAGCAGCGGGCTTCATACTTTCCTGGCTAGCCGTGCATGGCCTAGATTTGTACATGGTACATGGCCTAGCTGTGCACAAGACACGTAAACGATTACTGACGACTGCGACATAGCTGTGCAGCTGTGGATGAGAGATTGGGGTGAGGGTAAGCTCTGGTGCGTGCTGGTGCATGGATTGTGTAGCCTGTGACAGCGGCACAAGGGAGGCTTTCGCCAGCCACGTCATCGCAGTTTCGGCAAGATGTCAGAAGTTTATTCTTTACTATTTTGTGCCGACTGCATTTGTATGTATGATGAAGTATGTTTCTCAAGGGGAGTATGTTTCTCAAGGGGACCAAACGTTCTGCACTTCAGTATGCGTTGACAAGGCTCCTCGCTGGTAGCAACTATATTTGAAAAGAACTATTGCAATGATGTTTTTTTGGTCACCTAAATTGACCAGCTCACATCGCAGCTGCAGGTCTATATGAATGAAGCTAACATACTAAGCAAATGCAAATCTCTTATGTCATGCCATTTTACGACCGTTTCCTTCTGGAACACACTACCTCCTACTATCAAGTCATGCAAATCATTTCAATTTAAACGACAACTAAAAGACCACATTTTATCATCTGCAACCACTTAGATGAGTATATTCGCCCCTCCAAATGTACATTTGGCTACGCAACACAAATTAAAGTTCATTTGGTTAGGTCTCATTATCAATTTACTTTCAAAATGGTGTTATAGTTCTGTAATTAGTCGAATGTAATAATAATTATACTTTTTTACTAGCATGTCTGCTGCTGATTTGTTTAGTACTGCCAAACCTAAAATAATACTAAGTTTGTTATCTTTTGAATATTTTACGCTATTTGTTGCAACTGTTAATTTTTATTTATATTTTTACTTATACGCTGTACAGGAGGTCCCATTACAGTCTTTGACCTCGGGACCTCCTCCTGTATAATACTGCCTTGTACTATATCTTGTCTATTAATAATAAAACCTCATTCGTAAACCTCATTCATTCATGAAATGAGTTGAGTATCACCCGTGCAGCGCAGCAGCCGCAGATTCGCCGAGACCTTCCGATGTCCAGACCGGTCACCATTATATCCAGTGCACAATTGCATCTTCTGGTGACAGCGCTTGTTTAGTGAGGTCATTATGAGTGTAAGTTCATAGATGCGGACTTTGTGAAGACGGTGGAAGCAGACGCTCTTTTTGTCACGCGTATTGTTAAAGAAATCTTGGATGTACCATACTACAATGCTTTGGGATTCGGGAACGTCGCCTGCCTGGTATCAGGGCCAAATACTAGAAGTACTTGGCTTAACTGACGTCTAGAGAAGATTATTCGTGGACAACGTACGCCAATTTGTCACAACATCCTCCATATAGCCACAAGAGGTACCCAAATGCTTTTGCAACACCCTGACCTCGCTTTGAGCGAACGCTTTTTTTACGTATTTCTCGGTGTTCGTTGTCAAAGCACTCATTATGCGACGATATTATGGTTCGTCTGAGGCCTACGTTGCAACAAAGTTTGAGCGACGTTCCTTCTGCTAAGCGGGCTCTCTCGCGTCGTTTCTCTAAACTGTTTATAGGCCACTTGGGGCCACAGGGTGACTGAATCTGGACAACCGCCCGAAACTGAAGAATACATGCGACGGGTCGTGAATACTCACCAATATACCATTGTTGTCAGCACTGATCATGATATTGCCTCCTTTACGTGCCCTCACCAGTGAACCCAATGGGCAAACTGCAGTTGGATCGTCCATAAGACGCCCATTGTCGTGCCACTTTTACGTGTATTCTGCAGCTCATTTCGTTAGATATTTCGTTTACATCAAGAAAAGCTGGCTATCGGGCACCATAAGTTGTACTAATACCGACAAATAAAGTATTTACAGAGCTCGTGACTTATGTAAATTATAACAGACGGATTCTGCAGCGCTGAAGTACGCGGGAAGATATTCCCGTGATGGCACTTCTTCAATTAATGGCGATTTGAAACCAAATTCGAAATATCAATGAAAATATCATACCAACGTTAGTACGAAGCGAAGAAGGCGAGACAGGACAATGCGCTCTCCGGCATGTAATCAATTACACGTTCAGTGCGAGCGCTGTCTTCACTTAAGTCATGTACCGTCTATTCAAAAAGAAAAACAGAAAGAAAGAAAGGAAGAAAGAAAGAAAGAAAGAAAGAAAGAAAGAAAGAAAGAAAGAAAGAAAGAAAGAGAGAAAGGTAAAGAGCCTTGCAATGGCGAGTGCAATGCAGAAGAAGCCTGTATTTCTGGTTACAGGCACTGGCGTGCTTCCTACATTGAAGAGTTCTCAAGAACCTTTTTAGAGCATGGTCCAGTATTGGAGTAGGATGGTAGGCCGGGCCATCTTCAGCGCTGCTGCAAGGCACCAACTGTGGTCCTGTCAGTCGGCCACGAATTTGTGAAAGCAGACAGTAATAAAGGGTTCAAGTAAGCGTAATTCGAAATGCCACTGCGAAATTCCGCCACTGCAGGAGGCTTTGTTTTCCTTCTTTTATGAGTAGGTTTTGTTTGAGGATAAGATTCTGATCAGGCCGCTTTGCACCGGGTTTTGGACTGTTAAGAACAATACGTTGGCACGTAAATGTTGGCTTTGCCATCTGTTGCGCCTTCTTCCGACATTGGCCTTTGTTGTTAGCGAGATCATGTACGATGACATCTGGACGCCAGAATTTATCGAGCCAGTTCTATCTGGTCCTCAAAGAAACCGATAGCTCAGTAAAGCGATAATACACCAAGTTACTTTTAATACACGACTAACAAAGGTGGGTGCAAGACAGCATCACTCAGACCTCTCCAAGGTGAAGTAATGTAAGCGATATTGCGCCTAAGATGTTACTGTTAGTCACAGAGAGGTGATGAAATACCTTCTAGGGCACAACTTTGTTAAATGATCCTAACATACCGACTAAAGAAAAAGGTATGTGCGTAAGATGAAATATTAATTATAGCATCGGTACCTGAAGAAACAAGGAAAACAATAAGTGAACAAGTATATTTGCTTTTCCGGAATTGACGTCTCGTTTAAGAAAAAGATTATTAGTTATAATACCCATAGCCAAACAATTCAACGCCGGGTTAAAAGTATGTGTGTATGTGTGTGTGTAGTTAAACTATGTGTAATAGTCCACACAGGAAACAGTCACACATAGAAAGCACAAGTGTTGTAAGCGTCATTTTTTTTCTTGTGCCTTCTCTGCTAGATTACACTGTTATCAAGTAAAGTGTATAAAAGTACGGTGAAAGCTGCATAATACTCGGGAGCAAGCAATTAAAATGCTTAAGAAATCTGTAAATATTAATATCAGCTTTTCTGGGGTACGAAGATTCGCAGACGTTGCAGTGCTGGATAATCCAGCTGCTACACTCGGACAGCACCAGTCGCACATTTCTATTTCTTTTCTTTTTCCTTTGAGAGCCACGACGTTGCTGCGCAGACTCGAATTCCTGGATGGCGGAAACTTAAGTTATCGAAAACTATACTGCCGAATTGAAACGTCCTGTCTCTCCTTCTCCGCTGATCCCTCCGCGATTTCCCAGAAACCAGGCAGGAAACAGTGCCTTGAGCTCTGTAGTGCCTCAGTAAATCTGTGAGCGCAGGAATGGTGTACTGCTCAGCAAAAGATAGTAACAGCTGCAGAGTTGAAGATGTGCGATCCGGGATTTGTGGCTTATGTGTATGTAGAGCATACCCTTGGCGCAAACATCGTGTCCGAAACGCAACGGTCAGTCTAAATAAATTACGCAGATCCAACTCGCGTGATGGAACGTATACGTGAAACGATGTAGTGAAAGGGTTGGGAAAATGCTATGCAACTAACGGCGACGCGTAATTTTGCGTTTTATTTAATCCTATGCAGCGTGTAATCTCGTCCAATGTTTATTTTTGAGCAAGGAACAGGTCACGACATTATATTATGCAATATTTCGACTTAAGCATTACACCGTTTGCAAGATATTAAGAAATTCTAACACCAAATCAGACGGATGCAAAGTGTGTGGCGTCTACGCAGCGACACAACGATATTGAAGGCTGCTTGCCGTGAGAAAATGGCTGATGACAGGACTATGCACAGAGGAGCACGACAGATATCTAAATACATTTAAGGATTGTGTACCTCTTGTGTCACAGTGGCACATAACCATTATAGAGTACTGTCCAAGAACGGACAAATACGAAATTGCACATACCCTATGGCCAAATTAAAGAAAATCAAGTATATCGAAGAATTCCCTGAATGGTTGTATGGATGGAAAAACTCTATTGAGAGTGCAGAGATATGCGATTATCGCGCAGCGGGCCACTTCCACGTTCGGATGGGCAGGCCGAGCCAGGCCGCTGCATTGTGGCCTCTCTAGACCCCGCAGATTTGGTCCCCGTAGTCGGGGCTTCGCACTGAGGTATATTCCATCTCGACTGGCCTGCTTGATCTGTGCCTCGTAACGAGGGGAATCACCAGAGCATGTGTTCTAAGCTGAATCACCGCACTGAGGGCAGGTATTGCTAGTATACGTATCTGGATAGACATGGAGGAGCGTAATAAAGAAGTCACTGAATACCATGCGCCATTCGATTAACAAGTATGTGTGCTTGCGGGGTATACAGGGTCTTGAAAGTTTGATTAAAGGTAATTTTATTAAAAACGCTATGCTAGCTACGCGAGATCTCTTTGCACGGGTTGTTTAGGCACTTTTGCAGACATAATTTTCGCGTAAATCTACAGTCACCAAACATATAATTAACGAAAGCTGATAATTTTTGTTTCTGTCATGATTACGGAGCATTGACACGTGTACTCGTTTGTCTTTTCCGGGTGACAGCTTTTCACTGTCTAAAAATGTTATCGCTCAGCGCGGGAGGCGCCCGCACGTATCGGAAGTTTCTCGAATGTTATCGATGGTTCTTTTTACTGTCTGTTGTCACCGAACTTTGTGTAATCTGATTTCATGTATGCGCGACGCGAATATTAGCGTAATCGTCAGGGCTCTTAATGTAGCAATGGGACCTCGGCGTTGGGTCGAGATTCACACGCCTACAAGTGAAATTAGCTGAATGAGTACCAAATTTCATGATGAATATTTTGGAACAGAAGCGCTCTAGGAGAATCAAACAAAGTGAAGTTGTCTTCAAATGCAAACGTATACCGCAATCTTGATAGCAAAAAAGTTTTGCTAATTATGCTTTTTGGCAACTCTAATTGTTCGCCAAGATTGCGTCCACCGAAGCGCCTAAACCGTTAGTGCAAGCAAATTTTGCATAGCCAGCATTGCGTGTTAAGAAAAAATAGCGTAAGTTCAACTTAGCGTAAGTTCAAATAGCGTAAGTTCAACAAGATCCTGTATACACGTGCGCTATATGTACAGGTCTTATGTAGAAATTAATTTGTTTTATTATGCAACACGGAGGTGCGCTCACGGCACTACGTTGTCAGTCTCCATACAGGGATACTGGATAGGCACGTTTGCTGGAGCTTGCATTCACCGCAAATACTATAGCCTTCATATATACATCCGCTGATATACAGGGTGTTTCAGCGAATACTTTCAACAATCTTAAAAGTGGCCTGTGGCAGATATCATAACTATAGTTCATGAGCTGGTCTACTCGAAGCGGCGTACAATACTTGCACAAAAAGTTGAGATGCAAAATCGACTTAATAATAAAAATGCACTAATTAAGTTTTTAACTAATTATATTATGGCCCATATTGCAATTTACAAATGATAGCCTTGGAGTTCACAACGCGGATTCACTTGGAACGAATTTTCATGATGACACCAGTTTCGAGATATAAATTCCCGAACTTTGCGGAGAAGTGCATTGGCGTTGCCGTTAATTTATTAACAAAACGTCGTTTCATGCTTTGAAGCACACAAGTAACTGGAACGCCAAGGCATTTCTCCGCAAAGTTCGGGAATTTATATCTCGAAACTGGTGTCGTCCTGAGAAATCGTTCCAAGTGAATCCGCTTCGCGAAGTCCACTGCTAGAATGTGTAAATTGCAATAGAGGTAATAAGATAATTAGCTAAAAGTTAATTAAAGAATTTTTGTTAGTTAGTCCATTTTGCATTTAAATTTTTTGTGCAAGTAGTGTCCGCCTCTTCGAGTAGACGGGCTCATAAACTAGAATTTAGCTATCTGCCACAGACAAGCTTTAAAACATGTTGAAAGTGTTCGCTGAAACACCCTGTATATCCGCCGAGATACCAACCCATCCAGCAGCAGACCAAGACACAGCCGGTGGGGTAGATAAGGAGAGAGAGAGAGAAAATAATGCAGAGAAAGGCAGGGAGGTTAACCAGAGGTAGTTCCGGTTGGCTACCCTGCGCAGGGGGAAGGGTTAAGAGGTATAAAAAGAGAAACAGAGTGGAAGGGGGAGATAGAAAGAAAGGGAGACAAGCACGAACAAAGCGCGTACACTACAGAACGGTAGGGGGCGGCATTCTTAGAGTCTGTCGTGAAGCCCCGTAGACCGCAAGAACGTTAATAGCGCGAATAAGGCCTTCAACGCGGATGTTCTTTCGGAGCATTGGCCTAAAGCTTTTAGTTCTGAAAGTGGACAATGCTTTGCTTTAATAATAGAGAGTATTGGAGATGGGGGCACCTCAAGCAGCTTTGCGTGCCCAAAAATCTAAGCTCGTTTATACGTATTTTGCGTTATTTTGTACTAGTTTAGGGTCCTTTTGTGCGCCTGGCCGACAGCGTCCCCTAACTTCGGGTCACCTACTTCTAAAATTCTCTGTTATCGTATTCGTTCCTCGGCAGCACAATGCTGCACTGTTCCAGACTGTGGTAGCCGTAGTGGGCTTCTCGCGAACAGTTGCGTTTTCAAAGGTGGACCCTGCGCACTCCATAAAGAACATTGAGATGCCAGGTTGCGATAATACGCTGAAGTTAACCCAGCGACCCTCTTGCCTTTGTTTTATTTTCGGGAAAGCTTCTGTCCACTTTTCTTTCGGGAAAACGCATAAAAGTGATCTCGAATATGCTGAGAGGCCTTAAGAAGGCACCGCTCCAAATATACCGGATGTGCGGCCTGTTTATAACAATGAAGCGAATTGCAGCAAGTATCATAGCCCCCAAGCACAAGCGCCTGAGTCACGAGAAAGAGCGGAGCGGATATCTGGAAGGGAATGATAATCTATATTACACTGAAATTACACGCATTGTCCGTGTGTCACTACCTCTTTGTTTAGTCGTCTTCCTCGAAGACTTCCTAGATGAAGGTAATGAGAACTCCGATCTGCCTCGGTTCGGTGCACAGCAGGAGGTCGATCAACTCTCACCAGAGAATGGATGGCAAGGTGTACTTTGTAAGTGTGTTCGCTCTCTGCACTCTTTATGCATCTCGTCACCTATAGCTTTCCCAGAAGGTTGACGGCTGCTTGCGTATACCTGGGATTCCGTTTAAGCATTGTTTGCCTTGCACAGCGAAGTCTTCATCGAAGCGTTCGGACGAGTATTGGTTTCCACGAAGGAGGCCTTAGCGTGGGGACGCGCCAGACATATGTTTGCTGACGTCACTGAGTAGTGGCGTCGATTCCGGCTACTTATGACCTGGGCCAAGTTTCGGTGCCCGGCGCCCGCAGTATTCACGACGTGATCGTGTGACGTAGAACTGACGTCGAACTCGTATCTAGGAGGCACACCACAGCCGGCGTAACTGTGGCAACTTGGACGAAATTGCAGCTCCGCTGGCCATACTACACCATTAGGCGCAATAGCTGGTCGTGCGGTGTGCCCTGTTTAGCCGTTCGACCCGGGAAGGCGTCACTTGCGAACACTGTAATTATATATGGGAGTGATCGATGACTTTGGTAGTCCAGCCAGGTGGCACTTTTTTTTTCTTTCTTGAGTAGTCGGAAGGGGGTTCTTGAGCGGATGGGTTGAAGTATATCCGAGTTTTGGGGGACAAGCCATGTTCAGGTAAACCCTGCGTGCTTCCGTGCAGGGTCAGCCACGTGCTGGGCGCGGCTGCCGTGACAGATGGTAGCCATGGCTGAGCCCTCTCGCAACTCCTGTAATGGCTCTGGATGAGCCAGGCAGCGCGTCCTGGGCACTCATTAAGTTTTTTTTTTCATGTTCCTTTTTAGTGCTGTAATTGTGCCATTGCGTCATTGTAGTAACACGTAGCCCGGTGGCTTGTGAAGTTACTAATCTGATGAGGTTTTATGTTCAAAGCACACAAAGAGTGCTGTGTATGCGGACACTTGAAGCTGGATTATTTTAAACATATAGGCCCGTGTTCACACAGAGTTCTTACACAAAAGCATTTCATAAAAGCAGATGTAACCAATCCAGATGTTGGACATATTATTAACGAATGCGGCCGACGGATGGTGAACAGCACTTACGAACAAAAAAAAACTTTGTGAATTCGACCACTAGTGTTCTCTAGCGTGCGCTTGACTTTTCACGCCCATCGAAAAGTTACGTGCAATCGAAATCGCGAACCTCGTTCTCAGTTGTAGAATACTATAGCCATTGAGTCAATACGGATCATTTGATAATCTGAAGTGATTCCGCGAAAAAGACAGTTGAGTATTTGTTGACTAAACGCCAAAAATAAAAGAAAGGGAAATTAGCAGATTAAACTGTAGTTGACGTTTACGTAATGCCAAACATTCACGATTTGTAGACAACGGCTACATTAACAATGTAATTTTTGTGTAGCGAACGGCTTGAAGTAGAGATTATAGGGCGTAGTGTTTATAATTATAATAAGATAGGATGTTTGTAATAGAAAAATATAAGATTGAAAGCAAATAAAACCCAATGGCAATTATCCAGTCACCCCTGTGACACGCAAATTTAGACGGCAGTATCACCGAGATCGGCCCACAAAAACGGCGAGATTGGCTCCCCCGTCAGAAAGAGCAATTCATGCCACCGAAAGGCAATTCTAATCCATGGCGGTGTTTTGCTCAGCACACGAATGGACTTTAGTAAAATATAGTACCGAGGACAAAGAGCGTTGACTTCCTACTGTATCTATCTAATGCATATCCGTATCGATGCATCTACAAACCTCAGCTTAGGCGTGTTTTGAACCCTGAGACCCATTGAGAGCATCCAGTCCTTATTTATTATTTGTCGTTGACTGTACTTAACAATTAATTTCATTTATTTTCAGCTTCAGGGCCCGAAGGCTTTTCATCCATTTTTTTCCATAGGACAATGTTTTAGAATAGTAATAACTGAAAATGCATGGTATTATTATTTTGACATACATAAAAACAATCACAAAGAGAAGAAACATGGTTAAAAAAAGCAAGCACCATGAAATGTTTAAAATTGTAAATGACAGAGACCATGGGGTTCATAAGATGATGTCGAAAAATGTTAATCGCACAGAGCAAGCACAAAACTAATAAAAATAAAAAGAGATAGCCACAAAAGTGCGTAGAAGTTGATACTTCAACTGAAAGTCCAAAGAACAAGCATCCAGGCCTATTTGAATAGGCAATAACGTAATACTGCTAAAAAAAACATCTGTTTGCATTGGTCGCAAGTCACATTGTGTTAGTAAGGGGGGCCGTTACTTTCATGCGGAGTTCTATGCGGTCTGTACATTACACAAGACTGTCGGGTAAGCTTATTCCGAAGGTTTATAGCAGACGTGCGGCTTCTAACACGGGGGTTATATTAGGATGGTGACTGATAGAGAAAGATGTCCTTAGTGGTTGTCTTTAGAGCGGAATCGGAGATTTTGGGTTATAATATAAGGCGTGTAAAAGGCATAGTCACGAGAAGATGCGGTGTGAGGCGAGTGACGGGAGTTCCAGTGATTCGGACATGCTCAGTCTTTAATGTAAGATTCCGTTTAATCAGACATAATTGACCTGGCATCCTTTTCTTCCTCTTGGTCTCTCCTGTGCGCTTCTTCCTCCTCTTTAAAAAGCGTTACACGGGCCTCGCCTTTGTCGCCCTGGGTTGATATGGTACCACGTTGTTCACAACTGTCGTCTCAATAACATCTTGTGGTCCACTGTAGCAGAGATTCTTTAAAACGCCTTTCTGGTGGGTGGTCTTCCCAACCTTGTAGGGTCCTGTAAAGGATCCTTTGATCCTTGCAGACCCTTTGGAATAAGCACGTAATCTCCCACTTATATGTCCGGTAATCTCCCTGAATGTCGGCGGTCGTAACTTCTTTTCATGGTGGTCTTGTACCTTGCTCATTGGTCGTCGGATTTCCTTCGTTCTTGCACCACCAATAGATTCGTGATACCCAACTGGTGGGCTGCGGGAAGACATTCCGATTTGCCATGGTACGCGAAGTACGGTGTGCATCCTAAGCCAGCCGTGTGTAAGTGATCGTGGTGGTTCACAGCCGCTTCAAGGGCCCATTTCCAACCGCCTGTAACTCCCGGGTAAAGCGCGATGAACTCTTTGATATCTCGTATCGCTCTCTCGGCTAGTCCATTTGCTTCTGGATGGCACAGCGCAGCAAAACGACGCTCTATGTTCATCTCGTCAGCCCATCGTTTCAAGCGTTCACTTCTAAATGCTGCACCATTGTCAACGATGATTACTTTTGTGTGTTTGAACATACATAGGTTAAGTAGTGACGTAACGCTGTTGGAATATTTTTTTCCGAGCTTGCATGCCCCCATGCGTGTGCACTCATCGATGGCCAGTAGAAAATCTTGCGCGCTCCCTCCCTCATTTTTTTGAGCTCAGCGAAGTCAAGGTGTATAGTCTCAAACAGCTTTTCTGAGTGTTTTGGGATAACCATGGCGCTCCCACGGGGTCTGAACTTCGCTTTGAAGAGCTGGCATTGATGGCACGTCTTCACATATACCATCATGACCACCGGATTCCGGAGAATCATGATACAGTTTAATTGTTTTTCCACGCTCGTTGTATACGCACGTGCAGCCTACCATTTTTGAGAATAATAATCTCTTCCGTGCCGTCCCACCACATATATTGGTGACATACTTGTCATCCTGGTTCCTAATTAGCAGTCTTGACAAGCCTTGTCTGCATCTGGCAATTTTTCTCCTGGCCTGTCAGCGATATCGAAGGCAAACTGGTATATTTCACTCGCCCACCTGGCCAGTCTTCCTTTAGGTTGCCAGGAATAAGAATGCATGTCATTACTTGGTTGTCGGTGAATAGGCTGAAGTGCTTGCGTTCCAGGTACGTCCTCAAATAACGAAAGGCCATTACAACTGCCAATGCTTCTTTTTCCGTCGTTGGGTAGTTGACTTTTGTGTTGGTGAATGTGCATGAATAATAGCCGACCACTTTGAGTTGTCTCTTCGTATGCTCACTCTAGTACAGCTGGTATAGTACAACACCAGTACCATAATGAGAAGCGTCGGTGTTTAACTCGAAAGATTTCGAGAAATCCGGTATTTCAGCACCGGGTCAGATTATATAATTTTTACGAGCTGGCAATACGTCTCTTCGCATTCATTAGTCCTCTCAAATGGCGTATCCTTTTGTGTCATCAATGTTAGGCATTTGTTCATTAGGGCGTAGTCTTCTACAAAAACCTTAAAATGTACAGCGAGACCCAGGGACACTCGAAGAGAATGCCCATCGTACGGTTTGGTCAGCTGGGAGATGCGCTTGACGGACCTTTCTTTCGTGATTTTTGTTTGTTCGTCATGTACTCTCCCTAGGAAGACAACGGTGTTCTTAAAGAATTCACTCTTCAGTTAATCTTTAGCCCAGCTTTGCTAAGTGCCTCTAGTACCCGCGACAGATGCGAGCAGTGGTCATCACGAGTCTTTGAATAAATGATGATGTCATCCACATACACGTTGCAGAAAATCCCGGTAAATTCGCTAACCACGCTGTTCGGGATCTTCTGAAACCATGCACCGGAATTTTGCCAAACGAGAGGGAGTCGTTGTATTCGAAAACGTTGAAAGCAGTAACAAACGGCATGAATTGCTTGTAGCCTTCTTGCAACGGAATCTGCCAATACCTTTGCAAAGGTCAATGCGGAAAAACCATGTACATCTGTCTGTCTCGTCAATGATATCGTCGATTCTTGGCTTCAGGTAGGGAAATAAATCAGTCTGGCGGTTTACAAGTCTATAATGAGTGCACATTCTGAAAGTTCCATCTTCTTTGGGCACAATTGTAATCGGAGATACAAAGGTAGACGTTGATGGTCGAATAATTTTAGCATCTAGCAAACCTTGTAACTCTTCTTTTAGCGATTTCTGTTCTTTTTCTTTCATAAGGCATACCATAGGGCTTTCTTTCAACAGGTGACGTGTCGTTCAGCTTGAATGGAACCTCACTTACTTTGGCTGCAGGAGGGTAAACTCTGATGCATATCAGCTCCGGGAACTCTGTTGGTAGATCTGAACTCTGACCAACTTCACGCGTGTTTGAGAGTCCGCAGACCCATTCGATTGGGATGTCTCGTATGAGGTGTCTACAACGACTTCATCGCGCCATGAGATATTTATCTGTAATTTCATCATATCAGGGCGTGCCAGTATACAATTAAATGCGGCGTCATGAACGAGTAGTGCTTCTGCAGTTGTTTTCTTTGTTTGAAATTCTACGCGCACGCATGCGTCTAGTACTCGAGAACTTCCATCGTAACTGTGTACGTACTTTGACAACATTGCCACTAAATAGCTGGTCTTGAGAAATCAGTAGAGAATTAGCTATGATAAGTGATGCTCCAGTGTCAATTAATACATCAATGACGTTTCCGTTGACGCTCATTTGTGCGCACAGTAGGCCGGCCGCAGACTTCGCCATGAACTTCGTTCGGTACATGAACGCACTACACCTAAAAAAGTTTACACCCTTTGGCGCGTACCTTGTCCCACAATGATAATGGCCATCTGTCTTGCCCGCATTTCCTTTCTTTAACGCTGCGCGCCCGGTACTTCCAAGCCACGAACGGCATGCGCGCTGTCAGCGTGACATAGCATTCTCGACAGGGAAGTAGCGAGCGCAGCGTTTTCAAGAAAGGAAACGCAAGCAAGACAGATGACAGAATATTGTTTCGTGGCAAATATACACCCCAAAGGGTGCAACTGTTTTAAGAGTTCATCACTTCGGGGAAGCCGGACTTGTCAACCACCGTTGCCCATAACGCGAAATGGGACTGCGAGGGTTCGCCGTCAACACGCCGCGTCCACAGCTTGGGGTGCGCCCTCGATCGTGAAATCGCCGGCTACCTCGCCGCCACTCAGTGAAGTTCTCGACGACCGTCCCATTCGCCGTCACCAGGCCGCTACCTGTCATCGCACCGCCGACTATTCACTGGCCCAGCTTGGGGCCGGTCCGCAAGTTCACACCCGGAAAACTAAAAGCAGCAACCGATGGACGTCGGAATGCCGAAGATCCTCCACCGACGACGACAACACTTGAAGATCTAGCTCGGCGACGTATCAACGAGACAACACCATCCCGACGAAGCCTGAAAGCAAAGAATGCACCGACCAAAGACTTGACGACCCGCCGTACCAGCCACACAGGGGTTGTGGCGGCGGCGGCGATGGCGGCGGCGGCGGCGGCGGCGGCAGCAGCAGCAGCAGCAGCAGCAGCAGCAGCAGCACTAATATGAATAGTTGTTTATTATTGAAATACATAAATAGGTAAATAAGTAGATAGAACGAAGTTACTGCTGACTGCAGCAACTCCATAGCACAGACCGCTGGTAACTGAACAGCGGTTAATACTGTCTGTTTTGTGGGTGTGAGGGCTAGGGTAAAAGGGCAGTGAGAGAGAGAATAACAGAGAAAGTAAAAAAATAGAACTGTTTATATATATATATATATATATATATATATATATATATATATATATATATATATATATATATATATATATATATATAGGACTGGATAAGCCGTTATAGTTCGGTTGTGGAGTGACTTCCTCCTCGATATATCTTGTCACCCGACTCCGCCAACCGCAACGAGTCACCTAGAGCAGCCGGGCTATGATGTCCGACTGCTCTAAGTCGCACAGTGTTCGGTGGCCTGGCGGGCACTAAAGGGGCCGCTGTTATGATCTGCCTGTCAGGTGTGAGAGGCATTAAAACGGGCTTCCCCATGTCAACATAATTTCCCTCTCCGAATCGAAGTCACCTCGTTCTCCGCAAGCTGACACAAAAGGATAGAAGACGAAACCTAACGTCAGGACGACGTACTGCTTTTACCCAAGCTGACACAAAAGGATAAAAGAAACCGAACGTCAGGACGACGTCCCGCTTTTACCCGAGCTGACACAAAAGGATAGAAGAAGAAACCGGAGGTCAAGACGACGTCACACTTTTTTTCCGAGCTGACGCCAAGGATGGGCAAAAGGGAAAGACAGGCTCCGGAGGAAGACGGCGACGACAGGACCACTAGTGGTAATTTAAGGACGTGCTGACCCACGTGGTAATAAGAATCGCTCGAGACTGAGATGAGAGTCGCATCCACGTACCAGTGAAGTGATTACAATCTTTTCTACTTTTATTTCATCCTCACTATGCCCGGCTTCTTTGTCATTTCCTGATTCCTACGGTGAAGACCCACCCCACCCGGTCTAGATTATATCACCACGGCGCTGTCGTCCAGGTGCCCGGCCGACCCACGGAGCAATTCAAGATGCACTAAAGGAGCAAGTGTTCGAGAGTGTCCAGTTCACCGCACTTATTGCGGTTGTCCGTAGCTGCAAGACCAAGATGTTGCCTACACGCTTGCGTCCACGAGCATCAGACTGGCAACGCAGACACACTTTTTCTGTCATTAGAATGGTTAACTGCGGCCAAAATAACAGTGATAGTAGGAGGACTGGATTAATAGATCATGTGAGCGAACACTGGTACGCCTCCTGACAGACCCATTATATTTTCTTCTTGCTACCACGAGTATACTTCTGAAATATGCTCACTTCCCAGACAGGCAGGAGAACTGCTTCTGCGGATCTTTCTTTTTCTTTTAGTTAGAGGCAGTGACAACTATGATCACCTCGTTCGCCATTTTGCATAGTGATAGACCAAGGCTACACGTAGCTAAGTCTAGTTCCTTCAAACCGCAGCGCCAGGAAGCGTGCATAAAGAACCTCAATGCGCTTCACCGCATACGCAAGTAACGCATCTTGCATGATCACCTAATCGTTCTGCTCTGGCAGCACTTGATTCTCGTTATGTCGCAAGTAGTAGCCCGCAGACTCGTGCATCCGCCTGAATGACGCACGAGCAGTTTCTTCGAAAGGCTACGTTGGTGCGAAATGATAACGCATTCAGTCGCAGCATCTAGTACACCGGTAGCGACCCACCCTTGCACCTCATTTTGTATATATCTTTTCTTCGTTTGAAACACGTCAGATATGCCATGGCGCTACTTTTATTATTCCTAGGCATTAGCATTTTTGCGCTTTCTTGCTTTGTGTTTTGTTTTACCGCCAATATTACGCGCAAGTTTGCATTATTGAGTGCTTGCCAAGTTCGGATGCCCTCTAGTCTCTCGTCATGGCCACTTTAGCATATACGAAAGAACTGGTCGGTGGTTTTTATACCTCACACCGCGATCCAGACATTATGCCCAGGGGCTGCGAATTTGCCGCCTGTCTTTTATTTTACATTCGGTACGAAGTTAGGATCATGACCATATTTTGAGTACCGCGTAACTGCGTTATTTCAGACGGTTGCAACACTTTATGGTCTTTGATACCTGCCGGCTCTTGAATAAGTAATTCCTGCCCTGAGGCCTAATGACGCGTTCGGAGAGCGTCATCAGCTGTCAGAAGCGACAGCTGTTAATAGATTAGAACTCCCAACCTAACTCTCCGGCTCGAGAACGTATTGAAGTGAGTCTCAAAAGGTTATGTCTGAGCGCAGCCACTTCCCCTTGTCCTCAAATCGACTCACACAGGTATTTCCAGGAAGAATGGTGGCGAATGTGCTCCAAATCTTCGTGCACGCGACCCGGGGCCGTATAACGTAAAACTATTCCAATATGTTTTTATTCCAATCTCATGACGTCATATTTGCGTAACCACCGACGCAAGCATCGGGCGGTCACCTGCAGGGTTGTCTGAACTAACCAACCAAATGCTCCCCTTGTTCATAGGAGGTCACTTTTGTTTGCTCGAAAGACGAATAACATTGCCTGCACTGAGCGGCCTGTCTTATCTAACTGGCTCACAAGAGGCGAGGAGCATGCTCAAGTGGAAAAGGATTCGATGGGGCCGAGCCACCGCAATGAATATCGATAACCGGATGAAGAGGGTAGTGCCGGCGTCTGCGATTGGTCCGCTTTCTCTTACTTAGCTTGCGGTGGCTCGTCGACAATCGCGGCGGCATGGAACGGAAGCTTAAGAATGACACTAAAACGGATCCTCAGCAAAAAAGAGTTGGCAGAACGAGGTCGTAAACGTGCCGAAATTTCTCGAAAATGTTACACGGCCACGCAAAAAGTTTTATTACACGCAAATAAACCCATGCTCTCCGTTAGGGGCGAGTAGCCAGTGCCGGAGCGATCGGCGGCAGCCATCTTTTATTCCTTTCGGAACGGAGCAGCCTGCGGCTATTCAGAAAAAAATTCAGTTTTGTTCGGCATATTAATGCATCTTTATCGCGTACACGTCACTTTGACGCGGTGAGTTTTTGCGGTTTTGTGACGTCGCATGAGAGGCAGGTGAAGTGGGTGCAGCCCGAAAACTTTTGACGAATAGCCGAGGGCTAATGGCAAAAAGGCGTCGAATCAGAAATTAAAATTTTTGTTTTGTATGGTCAAATTATGCATAATCAGTGTGTACACGTCATATCAGATGGGGAGCTATCGCGGTTTTCGTGACGTCGCGTGGCAGACAGGTGAAGTGCGGGTGGTCCAAAAATGTTTTTGACCTATCACGGTGGGCTGATTGCAGAATTGGAATAGAAAAGTTTGGAATAGCTTTACGTTATAGCGCCCCTGGAACTTTTTCTTTTTGCTATTTCATTCAACAATAGTCAAACCCAAAGAGGCCGTTCTGCTACTTCGTGAGTATAACATGCCCCTGTGCTTTGGTATTCTGGTATATGTGCAAATATTTCGGTGGTGTTTTGACGAGGGGGTCAAACCGAACCGGAGCCAAACCGAAAACCGGAGGTGAACCATTATTTTCAGCTGAAGCAGAACCGGACCATACCGTTGCTTTTTTCCGCCCTATTGGAACCGAGCCAGAACTCGAACTTATTAGAGGAATCGTTCCGAACGGGTTGTTGCGGCTCGAGGTGGCGTTTGGGCCAGGAATCCATCAAGCCATTGACGAGTGCGTCCAGTAGTAGGAATGAAGGAATAAAGGTTTATTTTGCATTATTTACACTGGCTCCCGATACGGAAGCCCACTCCATATAGGAGCATACTAAACATCCGAGTTCACACCACGACAGTCAGCACCTCTCACGGAAAGTTTCCGCATTTAATGCAACCGTGCGACAAGGCTAGGG
This sequence comes from Dermacentor variabilis, assembly GCF_050947875.1. NCBI lineage: Eukaryota > Metazoa > Arthropoda > Arachnida > Ixodida > Ixodidae > Dermacentor > Dermacentor variabilis. Next base: position 52,406,422 of record NC_134572.1, on the reverse strand, counting down.
AACCCGATGACTGTATCACGGCCAATCACAATCATCGAATTGGTCGCAATATCCCGCCTATGATATCGCACCGTTACGCTGAACTTCCGCCTCGGATGTTGCTAAATATACCCCATCATATTTTAGCAAGCGCGTAGCAATCTGGAAATCCGAGGTCGAAGCCGCTCCCACGCTAGCATTCGACGTTGGCACTTTTCCTAATTAGTTCAGGTTGTCAGGTGCAGGAGGAGGGGTCTTTTGTGGATCCGTCAACAGTCGGTGTCAACGCTGCGTTGACTTCTGGATAGGCGCTGATGAAGGGGTGGGGTTTCCTCGTGGTAAACGTGTATAATTAATGCCCTTGGTCGTGTTGATACGTAGCACGGTTCAGAAGACGGTTCAGAAGGCCCTGTGAACCCGTTGACAGGGCAGGTCAGAGGGTGAATGTTGGACAAAGGCCCAAAGCCTCTTCTATATGACAAACGATTCCCACGCTAAAGCAAGGACCCAAATCACTTCAAATCAGTTCTGATACTCATTACGTTGTCAATTTCTTTGTAACTAAGGTTGTCTCTTGTGCGATGAAAAATGTGGTCGCTTTAGGCGTTCAGATACATTGATGATTAAGAAATAAACGTTTTTATTTAGAACTCCAAGGAATTTACAGTGTAGCGTTCATTTGCTCCACTTGTTACAGGGACATGGAGCTCGCGGCGTTTCGTATTGCAGGTGAAACGAAACAAGCTGCCGCCTAGGGCGGCACTTTGGTGAAGGCGTATACCACCGTCATCCTTCATCCCACTTCAGCCCATTTCACCGGCGGGCAACGCACAACGTCGGGCGCCACTGGTCGTAATGCTGGATGTAAATGGCATTCTATTATTGCGATAGCGATTATATGGACACTTCAGGCGCATTTCCGCCGTCATCGTTGCCCACAGTGTCGCCGTGATGTTCCATGTAAAGTCCAAGGGCGATAAGGTCGTCGCCGCGAGCCGTATGCTGTATGTGCGAGTGAAAGCGTGAGAGGGTGAGCCGACGATGGTGGCTCAATCAGCTCAAGCTCGCGCGCGCCAGGGAGGAAAGCGGGGAGGAAGCGCGCCGTCTTCGGTCGCGTGTAAGGCATCCGGGGCGATTGGAGGGAGGGGGGGTCGTTCTACTCCAGCTGCAATTGCGTATGGGACGTCCGTGCGTCGTCGCGCGGGCTTTATATCTTGAACGCGATCTGCGATGGGGACAGAGTCTAGGTGCGCCGACGGCTGACAGCTTCGTGTGCCCTCTGTTCTCGCCGCTCAGTTTGCGTTGAAGCGATAGGAAGTACAAAGGTGACTTCGCTCGCTGTTGCTGCCGCGTTTTCTGAGGCCAGCGCTTCGACAGTGAGTGTCCGCGGCCATCAAGTGTTATGTGTTCATGTTTGCCTGTGCGCACGTGACACCATGCTTGTTAATTTAGTTCGTGTGCCAATGTTTACATGTTTATACGGCTTACAAAACAACTATCCTTACTTTGTATGGTTTTCAACTAACTTGCTATCGCAATCGATGCTTCGCCTTTCGGGTGGTACTGCGACTTCTTTTTAATTTTTACTCACTCTCTGTTTAATGCGAAGTACTTTTGGGATCGATTCCAAGGTTTCTTCGGACGTCGGACCGAGGGCAGTGCTTAATTTTTTACATACAGATAGCACCAGTGGGTGCCCTTCTGGTGCTGCGCAATCAAACACTAAACAACAATATACATATCTGTACTACGAGGGCAAATCAGCAAGTCTTTGCCCCTATTTTTTTCTAGCCACATTAAGGCTGTAAATGCGAGGTCAACATATCCATTCCCAGCGGTGGACCTTTCTTGAACCGGCCCAGCACAATCTACCGGATCTACGCAGCACGGAGCAGCTGTCAGTTGTTGAAGATGGTGGTTGTGCTTCACACGTACATGGCGTACGAGCAACGAAGCGTGATTAGTTTCCTGTGAAGCAAGGGGCGAACGCACATGGAAATCCACAGGGAGATGCAGCCCACGTATGGGGAAAGGTGGCTCGCTTTGATAAGTCTGAGGTGATGGTGTTGTGAATTCGAGAAAGGTCGCGAAGACTTGCATGACAATGAGTGCTCGGGGAGGCCGCGTGCGTCGCTGATTGACGACAGGGACATATCACATTTGGTGCTGCGATGGGACAAAAGTCTGAACCGATGTGGGGACCATGTGAAGAAATAGCGTCAGGTACGTAGAATAGTGCGTATATATAATTGTAATTGCCTGTATGTACCTTATTTTGGCTAATAAAGAACAGGGACAAAGACTTTCTGATTCGCCCTCGTATAATGTCGCTCACTGGTATTGTTAAAGCTCACAAACCTCTTAATAATATAGTGCATGATGTTCAATGGCTTATTTGATTTTGTTAAATTTCTTATGTTTGGACTACCCCGTTCTTGAACGACGGGCAAGTGAACGCCCTCCGCCAAACACACTGAATGGGCAGCTGCCACTGTGGCACATGATGTGAATGAATCTTCAATCGCACAGGATGGCTCGATGCTTTATAGTGGGGAGAAGGAAGGAGAGGAAAGGGCACACCAATACTAACACTGACGAGCCATAATTGTATTTAGATGTGTGTTGTACTTCTCCATACGCGCCACTCTCCTCACTATTTTTTCATCAACAATCGTAAAACATCGCCCGCGTACCCGGGGAGCGGCGGCGTCGAAGTCTTACACTGTGCATCATCCTGAATTGGTATCTCCATTTTTCGCATCGCTTGCGAAAGCTGCAGTACATAAAGATCCAAAACATCCAATAACATTACATCATAGTCTGATTAGACGTCGCATAATATAAAACAAAATAAAAAACAAGAAGAGAAAGGAAAAAGACTTGTTCACATTGCATTCATTTAACCGCTTCGGAAAGCTTCGCATCGCAATGATTCCAACGTATGCCTTGAATCTGCGTAATTATTATGGCTCGTTGTTCATGAAATAATAAACTGATGCCCGGAAACTTGTGTTATCTTTTATTGCAATTACTATAATGACTGCCCTGCAAGGTGACGTTAATATTTTGCTGTATGCTACACCCATTTACGGAGCTATAGTGTAGAGGGGCGCAATTATTTGTCCTTGCATTGGGCGGCAAAATACCTTGGAGCGCTGTTGATTGGAGTGGCACAGGGCGTGTAGGTTGATGCAACTTTGCAAAATAAGACAATTAGTCAAACTAGAATAAACACAACCTCGGTAGCTGTATTTCGGGTGCAGTGCCACAGGGTCATTGGCTATCAACTGTACAGCAAACTACAATAGGCCTGAACGTGATAGGCGCGTGAATTCAAATACATAAGTAGGAAAATCATGTAATAGCGCCTCTAAGTTTAAAGCCTTTGATATAGTGGAATGTGCATGTGCATAGGGGCGCCGTTAGAATTCGGTTGCAGGCTGTACAGAACAGGACAGAGCATCTTTATGGGTAATACCAGCACCTGTCATGAAAGTCTGTGTGGTTGCAAAATCTTTAACATATTAGTCCCCCATTGGTCCCTCAGCCTCAACGATCGAGGTTAGCGCAGGTAATAGGCAGCTTAACGAAGCAACTAAAAGGAATTAAATGAGTTTTCACAGCATTGAACCTTGGATAACAAATCATAGTCTGACTGAGCGCCTCGAATGACAATGTATTCAATTTCGTCTGTAATGTTAACAGCACCAAATGCATATATCACTCTGCGTCATGTAAGGGTAGAAATAAACTATCTATGGCTCAAATAAAGTCGCGGGTGAGGCTGGAAAACGTTGTTTTCTATAGTGCTTTCCCTTCTCCTTAATTCCAAGCCGCTATGAACACATATGAACCGGCTCGAACCCGTTCGAACAGTTATATTCTTGCTCCGGAGGTGAATCTGAATTGAACCGGAATATATGCAGATGTCTGAACCTGAATCCGAACCGAACCCGAAACTATTTCGGTTCGACACCCTCGAACTTTTACTACCACCGGAACTATACTGTTGTGCACGAACGCCCTCCGTTTGCTGATATTAGCATATTTAAGTTGATGCAGAAGAGAGCCCTTGCAAGTTGACATTTCATTAGTGCGAGAAAACGAGTGGCTGTATACAGGGACGAATTTTTCGCGAGCTGTGGTTCAATCACGAAAAACGTGAAAATAAAGTTTCTCGCAAACAGTTACGTGCAATCGGGTAAGTGCAGAAGAAAAAAATTTCCGTGGTTGAATGCGGTTAAACCAAGTTTGTAGAGCGACAGCTCGGTTTTGCTTGCTTTGGGAAAGGACGAGATCATTGGTCTGCAGAGATTTAACTTTTTGTAGCAGCAACTAGCGCATGCACAATTGCACCACAAGACAGCACACAGACGCTGCTCGGCGTCTCGCTGCTGTCGGCGCGAACGCGCAGTGAACTTGGATGCAGCCAGCGCCTCTCACGGTGGCTGCACGAAAGGCTGACCTTGAGCGGCTATTCGTTTTTACTCCACAGCGCATTAGGCAGTAAGTAAGTACCTGTTTGACCTTGGCTGAGCTTGAAGGTCACATTTACGGAACCAGGCTTTTCTGGGTTTGCACCAGTTTGTAACCCTCTCTGTTATATCGTATTAATATGAAAGTAGCCACAAGTATAAAGACATAAGGAGGAGCAAGCCAGGAATGCACCCGAGAGTTTCACGTAGAAAAGAAACCAGTATAGATTTTTTTTTTGCAGCTTCGTGTGGATGTTAACGCGATGCAACGTGCTACAACTTTCAAAGTCGGCCGCACAATTCACAACTCCTTAAGCACTTTAGCAGCGCATTTAATGCGTTAGGTGCCGAAACCGGTCCGGTCTAACTGCTTTTAAAATATTGTATCCCTTCTATCATCCTTTATTCCCTTCATCCGTTTCCCCAGCACAGGGTAGGCAGCCGCTACTTACACTGACTAACCTCCCTCCTTTTCCCTCTTTTTCCTCCTCCTTCATGGATGATACCTTCCTTTTTTTTCCTTTTCACGGATATCTTCCACCTTACGGGTGTATGCATTGTTTGTCACCTTTTTTATATAACGAAACATCATTGTTCTCACTGGCGCGCTAAACCTGTTTTGACTAAAGGAGTCGTTTAGATCGCCCACTAATATGTCATCATGGCAAGAAAGGGAACAATTTTCATACAGCCAAGTGTCACAAGAAGTTACAAAAGAAGTCCATACGGGTTTCTCATACAGTAAGCTTCGAAGCCACCGCTAGAGAAACCGCTGCGGAAAGGCCTTGGTCCCGGGTTCGATCCTAGGACTAGGGATAATTTTTCAACTGCGAAGCTTTGTTTCTGAGAAACCCCGCGAGCGTTTCTTGGCAGCTTCATGGCACAGCCGGGTGGCTGCCAATATTTCCCTTTCATGAACGTTCCTGTACTTTCTGGAATTCCGCAGAACGGATTTATCATATTCAGTGATCGCGACAACTATTTATGTGAAATAGCTTATAGCGTACCTATAAATGAGTACTGGTAAGCGCAGTTTCAAGACAGGAGAAGAGAAGACCCCAACACCAGGGACAAGTGTGTCGCTGTCTTCACTTGTCCTGTCTTGAAACGGCGCTTACCAGTACTCGTTTATTATTATAAACCAACCAGCCCAGCAACGAATCTTATTAACCTTGTAGCGTTGTGGCCATATCTTGAAGCCTTGTTCTTTTTTTTTGATGAATACTTTGGTTAACAAACGTGTTTGAAGGAGTCGTTGAGTGACCTTGGAGCAAGTGAAAGGTTCTGCGACGGCCGTGAAATCGGAGAACTGGTTAAATTTATGACGCGCGTCTTTACGGCCATCCGCGTCAGAAAGGTATAATTTACACACGCTGATCTATTCCGGCGCGCACTCGCGTGGCTCCTCGTGGTTGCGCATCAGGTTACGTTAAAAGTGCTACTACGAACAAGGTGATCGTGAAACCGTAACCTCGCGACGTACGGTGTCTGTCGATAGTCGTCATACGGAGTTATACAGGCTGCACATGGAGAAAGACGTCGCAATTCTTCGTGAAACCAGGATAAAGGGAAAGGGAATTTGAGATACGAAGAAAATATCTGATCCTCGTTAAAATATGTGGTCCCCGTTATCTCGTCAGTGCCGTCTGCCATTCACTTGCAGTTAGTGTGCCCCAGCTAATGAAGTTTAGCAGCTGAATTTGATTGCGCTCGAAGGTCGTCATTGGCAACGTTTCCTTCAGTTGTGTCTTCGCGAAGAATTCAAGTAACTCTCGCTTTTCACACGTTTTCTATTCAGTGAAAGTCGATGTTATCATTCGAGAATAATAAATGCCCCTTTCAGATGTAGATAAAGGTTTCAAAGTTCGCCGCAAACAGGAAGTGAAACGCAAACACGCGCAATCACGTGTCTGTCGGGGTCAACTGACATGACGTGTGCTCCAGTGGCCGTCAAACAACGAAAACATGTCTGAAAGCGCACAGGCAGAAGAAATCAGATAACAGATCCAAAGTGTGTTAGTAGTGCATTTGTAAAATTTAACTGTTGATTAATTGGCGAGCGTATCTGTTGTGGGGTCGTATATTAGCGCTCAACTCTTGTAAATTCTGGTTGATTAGCGCGATTAACGCGTCGCTGCAGTTAGACATCAAAACACCGTTTCTTTTATTGTTTCTTCCGTTTCTACAGCTTTAAATAACTGTTTCTGAGCCGTCGAACAATTAGGAACAGTTGTTACTGCACTAAACAGTAAGACCTGGCCGCATTGACTCTTCTCGAACCCAAAGAGTAATGGATGATGTCTCTCTGCGCCCTAGATATCTAAGCTATCAAAGCCTATGCTAGGACCTCGACACTCAGCGTGGCGAGAATGCTAATAACGATAGTTTCAATACAGGGACATGAAATGTTCTGAAAAACCCCGTATACAAGTATAATTGACGATGAAAAAGTAGAAACCGAGCGCGTTATAACGTAAAACTATTCCAAACTTTTCTGTTCCAATTCTTCAATCAGCCGTCCAAATCGGTCAAAAAATTTTCGGGCCACCCCCACTTTTCCTGTCTGTCACGCAACGTCACGAAATCCGTGATAGCTCCCCATTTGATGTGACGTGTCCACACTGATTATGCATGAATAGACACAAGAAAAGAAAAATAATTATTTCTGATTCGACGCCTTTTCGCCGTTAGCCCTCCGCTATTGGTCAAACGGTTTTGGGCTGCGCCCACTTGGCCTGCCTGTCACGCGACGTCACAAAACCGCGAAACTTCACCGCGTCGAAGTGACGTGTACGCGCTAACGGTGCATTAATATGTCGAACAAAGCTGCATTTTTTTTCTAAACAGCCAGAGATTGCCCCGTTCCGAAAGGAATGGAAGATGTCTGCCCGTCGATCTCTCAGGCACTGGCCAATCGCACCTGCCGGAGAGCGTGGATATATTCGTGCATAATAAAGCTTTTTGCGTGGCAGTATAACGTTTTCGAGCCCTTTTGGCACTTATACGACATCGCTCCGCCAACTCTTCTTTGCTGAGGATCCGTTTTAGCGGCATTCTTAGCCTTCCGGTGCACGCTGTCGCGATTTTCGACCAGCCACCGCAAGCTAGTAAGGGGAAGCGGACCAATCGTAGACGCCGGCACCATCCTCCTCATGCGGTTATCCATGTTCACTGCACTGGCTCGGCTCCACCGGAACCCTCTCCACTTGAGCGTACTTCACGCCTCTTGCCAGCCAAATAGATAAGAAAAAACCGCTCAATGTAGGCAATGTTATTCCTTTTGAAAGCATACAAAAGTTACACCTTATAAACTAGGAGAACGTTTGATTGGGCTGTTCCCACAACTCTGCGGGTCATCGCCAGATGCTTGGGTCGGCGGTTACGTAAATTTGACGTCAGGAGATTGGAATAAAAACAAATTGCAATAGTTTTACGCTATAGGGTCCCTATACTGTGCATACCAGTGGATTAGATGTGAAAATATACTCCCTGTGCAGTGAAGGAGAAGACGATCGTCAGGAAATATGCAGGACGACGTCATTGACACTAGCGACGTGGAGTGTGGTCTGAAGACGTAATGATCAAAGTGAAAGAAGACGATGTAATGATCAACGATTCAGTAGCATTTATATAACCAACAGCAGTAATGACGGCGACAAACTGCGAAGGGTGGAGCTGATCGGTAGGAAATATGCGAAAAAGTTATGTTTGTTCGATTGGATCGTGCGAATCATTGTCGTTTTTGGGCTTCGGTGGTTCACGCGATGTTAGCTATATTCTACGCCTACGATTGAATGTTTCGTGGTTAATACGACAGAAAATACCAAGATGTGAGCTGAATGTTTTCCTCAGACTCGCTCTACATAGCTAAATTGATTAACAAAAAAAAATTGACATATATCTCGAAAGTTAGCCAGTCACATCGCGTTCTCTTCCGCTTAAGGCTACAAACTCTAATTGGTGAAAGTTAAGCTGCGGCATTAATTCATGCATAAAAATTGATGCCACGATAGGCGCCTTGTTCGAAGTGACCAAACGTCCTTGCGGTTTTCTTTTGCATTTCGCCCTCCAACCTGTGTAATCTTCATTCTTTTTCTTCACTTCCATTTTTTTCCCTTACAAACTCCGTCTTAGGTTAACGAGTCATCCGTCACCAATAAATGCTTTATTCATTCATCACTTTCGACTACTTCACATCACAGGCGACTATTTGCCGCACGCTATCGCCTTATTTCGACTGCGCGTTCAGCGGCAGACGCTGCCCAGAGCAATCGGAAAAAGCTTATGTCCACGCGCACCGACAATTACATGCCCATGCGCCACAAACAATGAATTACTTGAGCTCGTAGCCAACGTCGCAATAAAAAACACGTGCCTATTTACGCCCGAACAGTTTGGGCGTCACTCGATTTGCCGTGCGGGTGTCCTCTATGGTTCTCGGCACCAACGCCAAAGAAGGCACGGCGCTTTGGCATATCCTCCTGGCCAGAAGCGCCCGATGCGTAATGAAGCCATCGTTAAGAACGGCAGTGGCCTTATGTCCACAACCAGGCTTCAGGGCAGGCGCAACAGGCGGTGTGCTGATGATGCCCTGCGCTCAATGAGGAAGGCTTCGCTGGGAGCTTGCCGCACGCACCGGCCACGTGGAGGTGCGACACCTTCGCGATGCGAAGCGCGCACCGTTTAGCCTTGGCACACGCGACGTACGTGTTCGGAAGAATATCGCCGTTTCTGTTCCTTTCCCCCCTGTCTCTCTCACTCAGATTGCGTGTTTCGGTGCTTTTCACGGCAGCGCACTGGCTCAGTGCCGTGCTGTTTACGATCGCCCGCGAATTGGACGGTCTTGCGCAATGTGGCAGCCACAACAGCATGACATTGATGAAGCCCTCGGACCGCCTGGATAAATTCTCCTACTTAAGGATGCACTTGCTTTTTCTTGCCTAGCCTCCTCCCCCCCTTTTCTCTTTCCCTTCTCTTCTTTGCGCACTCCAGAGGTTTGCCGAATGGCCTCTGCGGAAGCCTTGTTAGCTTGGTGTGGCATATCTGTCAAATCGCTCCAGGCGAAGTTTTCCCCCCCTGGCCATAATACTCCCGTGACGACATGGAGTGCGTTATGGACGTGCTTCGCGGTGGATTTCAGGTCATGTGTTCAACCGTCATAATCATTCTTGAGACACAGTGAAGAGCCTCAATAAAAATAAAAATACGAGAACTGCCCACAACATCACTGTTTTCTTCGACCCCTTCCCCCGAGAAAGAATTTTTTCTTCTTAACAATACTGCTGACTCCAATGGGAGTCATTGCAGAGCGGGCAGCAAACGGTGATTACATCATGACAAGTCTCTCAAACAGAGAGCAGTAAGGAAAATGAAAAAGAAAGCAAACGGATTATGATTACTATAATATACAAATATGCATACATAAAGAAAGAGAACGCGTACAATTACCGATCAGCTGGTAATTATTGTTTAAAACTTTTGATGTCTTCCTATCCAACCGCGTGCGAATCTGCATCATTACACTCTGATATCGTTCACGGGAATAAGAAATACCGAAACACATTTTTTGGCTGAAAAGGAACTACTGAAAGACTATGGAGCCTTCTAGTAGCATAACCTGTAGAAAAACGCACATAGTTAAATGTGTCACTTTTTAAGTGCCCTTTAATGAATTGATGATATTTAATGATATTTAATGATAATCATAAAGCGTAATCGTGCAGTTTTATTTCTCTCCAAGGTGTGTTTTATACCAGCTTTTGCCACTAATCCTGAAAGCGATACTTTGCCATAAAGATTAAAAATAAATCTCGCTGCCTTATCTTGAACTCTTTCTAATTGCTCAGCTTTTGCATCTAATGGATGCATGTCCTTTACAACAAAAAAGAAGCCTTCAGAATTTTCTTACGCCCTCGGTGGCATTTGCCTGAATAAAGTAAATAACCACAAATACCTAGGTTTGACATTCTCTTCTACCCTTTCATGGAACTTACATATTGATAATATTACCTCAGGCGCATTACGCAAACTTTTTTGCCTTAGGCGATGTTTACGCCTTGCACCGAAACACACCAGACTACTAGCCTATACAACTTTTGTTCGCCCCGTCTTAGAATACGCTAACATCATCTGGTTTCCACACACATCAACTAACATATCAAAACTAGAAAAGGTGCAAAGAAAAGCTGTGAGGTTCATTTTTAACAAATACAGTCCCTATGACTCCCCTACAAACCTCTTAGCTGATGCAGGTCTTAAAACACTATCTGTTAGGGCCAGACACGCCCGCTTCAAATTCATCTGCCAACGAATGCACGACAGTTATAAGATAGACCGAACTAAATACGTTACTTTGTCTACATCACGCCTGTCGCGAAAAAATCACCCATTTACACTAAACCAGTACAGTATTCGCAATGACACGTTCAAGTTTTCACTTTTCCCTCGTGCGATCAGAGAATGGAATCTCCTCCACTCAGACATAGTTTCCTCTCCGTCACTTTCATCGTTCATCAACCTACTGGAGACATCAAACAGAGAAGACGCCACTTAACACACCTACATATCTTAATCTTAACCCACATATCTGTAATACTTATTTCTGTGCGTGGAATTTATGCATTTCAAACCACAAACTCACCGCTTCTGCGCGGTTATCTATTACCTGTATAAGTTCTCTAATCTTACAAGTGTCATTCATTCGCTATTTTTTATATAAATTCTAGTAATACAATATTGTTATATTGTTATACCAACTACATTGTTATATTGTTATGGCCATATTGTCATACCAGCCAAAAGTATTGTATTATTGGTGATTTCTGCAGTAGTTAAGGAAGCGTTTTTCCTTTTTTTTTCTTTTAATGTACCATGTAACATGACCTGTTTGTTTCTTTCTGTAAAATTGTGCCCACCTGCTTTGGTCTCAACTGAGACTGGCAGTATTGCAAATAAATAAATAAATAAAATAATTCGTTGATATTAACCTGAGTAAAAGGGTCTCAAATGATATTAACGTACTCAAGAACAAGCAAAATAAGAATCTTGTATGCTGTAAGCTTTGCTTCCCATGAGGAAGTGCGAAGGGAACATTTCATGTAATACAGCTTCGATATTGCCCAGTTAGTGTTTTGGGTTATGTAATTATTCCAACGCAGATTCTTGAAATATGAGGACCTACATATTTGTAATGCTCGACGCGTGATAATATGTTTCCATCCAGTATGTAGCGAAATAAAAACACACGCGCCTTATTTGTTACAGCCGTGAAAACACTTTTCTTGTAGTTTACTGACATTTGCCATGTGTGGCACCACTGAAACAGTTGATGAAATTTTTTGGTTAGTTGAAGCTGATCCTTATCTGAGTTAAGAACACAATAAAACACACAGTCGTGTGCATAAAGTCTTATTTTAGCATTATGTCCATCAACAATGTCATCTATGTATAGAACGAACAGCAACAGGCCTAATACGAAACCTTGGGGAACACCTGTGACAACTGGAAGCAAACCTGAAGATACCTTGTTAAATATGACATAGTGATACCTGGATGTCAAGCAAGACTGGATCCAAATACAAATCATACTATTTCATTAAAATGCACAATAGTTTAAGAAGTAGTTTTGGGTGTGAAAGCTTATCAAACTCTTTGGAAAAATTCATAAATATAGCTTCGATTTGACAACGATTATTTATAGCTAAAGCAAATACATGAATTACTTCAACTAGCTGTGTGATCGTGGAAAAACCACGCCTGAACCTATGCTGCATCGGTGATAAGAACATGTTAATGTCCAAGAATTCACTCACATGCTTGTTTATGATGTGTTCCAGTACTTTGTAACATGTACAAGTCAGAGCTATCGGCCTATGTTTAGTTATCTGATGTTTATCACCTTGTTTATATAGAGGCTTCACTTTTGACATTTTCCAGTCCCCTGGTAAAGCACCAATAGATTCACTAAAAATTATCACAAGATATATAGAACATCATTTCGCGTTGCGCCATGAATAAACATGAGATATTTCATTCAGACCTGGAGATTTCTTGTCGCACAAACCTAAAAGCAAATTAAGTGCCCCGGCTTCCGATACTTCCAAGTTTTCAATAAGAGGCAGATCTTTAAAATCGTCACATTGAGGTAAGTTTCCATTGTCGGTTATAATTACTGATCTAAAATTTCCATTAAATGCATTGGTAATTAGAATAGCATCAGAAGTAGAAGCGTTGTTTACAATAAAGGTATCAGTATTAGACAGGACGGGGTTTATAAAACTCCAAAAGTTCGCTGGAGACTAATCATCCGGCTAAGCCGGACATTAGAAAAATTGTTTTTCTTATCGCATATTATTCTTAAGGTCATGAGTCGGGCTTGCAATATGACTTCGTTTAATTGTGTTATGGTGGTGTGTTTTCAAGAATTTTTTAAACATTTGATATTTCTTTTTAGGTGGATGATATCTCTTCTGATCCAATTGGGATTAGACATGTTAGTTTTTTTAGTGCTAAGTGGTACAAATAGTTGTATGCAAGCATGAACTGTATTCTTAAACTTCGACCACAGAGAATCAACATCACACGTACCAACATTGCACAAGAAATTATCGTAAGATTCTAATCTGTCCTATACAGAGACATCATCAGCTTTTGAGAAGTGACGAAATTGTGTAATGTTAACATGTTTTTTCGCTTTCAGAGAAGAGAACTGTACGAGTACCACCTTGTGATCCGATATCCCATCAACCACATCACATTAGATGGTTCCTTCGGATAAAAACAAGATCAAGAAAAGATTTAGCCTTGCCATGTATGCGCGTGTATTCATAGACTAGTTGTCTTGGGTCAAAACAGATATCAATGGCAACAAGTTCTTCATTATTGACAATATCGTTGTCTGCGGCTGTTAAAGTACTCCCGTCATTGCCCGGCAAATCGAAATCGCCACAGAGGGTCAGTTTAGTGTTACGCGACATAACAGAAGACAAACGTTTTCAGCTCTTCCAGCACTTCCACGCTTTCACCCGGCAGTCTGTAAACCAATCCTATTATTATACTTTAGCTTTCGAAAACCAACTTACAAAACATGGCATCGACTCCAGGCGGCATGGCAATGCGCACAACTTGTAGGCCCACCCTAAAAAGCAATGCTACGCCCCACTCCTAGAATTCCTATCGTGCCTGTGTACACCAAACAGGGGAAGCATAAATTCACTGTAAAAAGCACCGTCATAGAGCAATGATTCGGTGAGCGCGATAATGTCAAGCTCGTGAATTGAAGGGCTCTAACTCAAGTCCCTTGCGCACGACACTCCTACAGTTTGCATTTAAAAGCTCTAGTGAAGGACAATCAGGAAGTCATTTTGGTTTTGTATTTTTAAACGCGACAATCTTATCATTCGCGGCCTCATTCCAGGTGTGCAGTCTCACTGACTGACACCTTGTCGTGAACAATTTTCACCCGATCATTGCGCTCTTTGTTTTCGCTGGTAAACTCCCACAATGTTTTTATTATGCTTCGTACTTTTTGCGAGTAGTCTTCTGTCACATACATGCCTGATTTTTTTTTATTTTGCCAGAATTCTTTAGAACAAGGAGTTTTTCCCTGCAATTGAGCAGCCTAATAATAAGGGGCCTTGTTCTATTCGGGCATTTCGCTCCAATCCTGTGACATCTTTCAATACCACCTATATTAAGCTCAAGCGTTTCTTAAAGAAAAAAAGCTTTTTGCGACACTCTAACACAATGATGCCAATGTTTCGTCTGCAGGCTCACGAAAGCCGTGAATAATAATGTTGTGTCTCCTGTTAAGATCTTCAAGGTCATCGAATTTATCAGCAATAAATGCAACCCTTTTTCTGTCTTCATTATTTGAGATTCGACAGATGCCGCTTGTTAATGAACACGAGTCATTGGCGTGACCGATGGCTCTAGAGTATCCAGTCTTGTTACGATCGGCCTGTAGAGGTACTGCCCTGCGAACCTCTCCCAGCCCGCTGCAGTTGTTTCGATCATCCTGCGGGGGTAGCGACCTTCGAACCCTTCCCGCTCCGCTGCAATGAGTCGTTTTGGAGAGCCAATAATGCGCTCCTTCGAAGAACTGGCGACGCCAGCAAAGTTAACTGACGATGCACCTCCTTCGGAGAACTGGAGGCCAGAGCAAAATAATCAACCATGCGGCTCCTTCGGACAGTCGGCGATGACAGCAAGGCTAGCCACGTACGGCGGACCGAGTAGTGTTACTTGATTCGCTGTCGCCTTTACGGTCTACTTGGAGCAAGAGGGCTCCTGGAAAAGGGTGTTTTGCGGTGCGTTTTCACGGGCCGCAGAATTCGTCACAGTCTGCTGACAGTCGCGGCGGCTACCTGAGGAGTCCACTCTGCACTCAAGAGGCGCCTGTTCGGGTCAAGCGTATCAACCCCTGTCTGCAAGGACCCACTCACCTCAGTGTGTTCAGTGAAACCAAAGTGCGGAATTGAGTGTGTGAACCCTCCCTCTCAAAGGCGGGTCAACTACGATGACGTTGGACAGTCCCAATGGACGAAGGTTGAACGGCAGTTTTTCCTCACCTAGGGATCTAGGGAGGAGAGAGGGTTTTTAAGCAGCAGTTTTCGGCTGCTCGTCGTGCTCGGGTGCTGTGTGCTGTGTGCTTGGAGCTTCGTAATTCGTGCACCATTTGGGAGTCATGCTAGACTGCTGAAATGTATCTCCTGTCGTAATGTAAATATTGCAAACAAATCTCGTGCTCCTAGTTCTCGATGAGAGCAAGTTCCTTCCTACAACCACGTCCTAAGAGTGGGTGAGTTAGACGACGGCATGAGACAGCTACTACATATTTCAGGCCCGACTACAACCCGTACAGTCAGTCCTTGTATTGTACTAACGATTCCTGTAAAGCTGTGTGTGTTGCACTGAAGTTGTTCATGCGAAGAGTAATTTCTTTTTGACTTTCGAGAACTTGAACTAGCAGGTCACGATCATTTAAACAATGTTCGCTTACATTGCGTAATTGCCGTGCCTGCTTGTCATCATTAGGCCCTGGATTCTGTTCTATGTCACCATGCAGTTGCAACGTATCAAGACGGAAAACATATAGAACAAGAAAGTGCACTCTTTAGCTTCTGTGGGCAGGGCAGCATAACGGGAAAATAATCATTACTGCGAAACATTTAGAACCACTGAGGTATAACCTGCACGAGGAAAAAGACAGGCTTGTTCAGCATCGTTGCAGACACGCTGCCGCGTTTCCCACTGAAGACGCGCGGTGATTGCGGCAGGTTCAAATGTCCTGGGCTAGATGAGGTCACATAGAAGGTGGCGATAAAGTCAATGCGCACGGGTCACTCGGCTGCTCGATGAAAGTGCAGTAGTTCCTGCCGGCGATATCCTTGTCTACATCGGCAAGGAAGGAGCGGGAATCGATGGCCTGGTAAAGGACTTGGCTTGATACAGATGCATGTGGGGCTGTAGCTGTCGTCAAAATCTGCTCGAAGAAAAAGACAGGCTTGTTCAGCATTGTTGAGGACACGCTGCCGCCTTGCTGCCGCGTTGTAGCGATATCTGCGATAGGAACTTCCCAAACGCTTTCGCGACGTCGCTGCAGGCTGCCGGTCGGTAGCCGTTGTAATACTTATCTGATGATCATGATGATGATGATGATCATGTCAAATCAGTTCAGCGGAAATACATTATGCGGACGAATTTTCGTGAAAGGATAGATAGATAGATAGATAGATAGATAGATAGATAGATAGATAGATAGATAGATAGATAGATAGATAGATAGATAGATAGATAGATAGATAGATAAACTTTATTAAAATAATAATAAAAAAACAGCTAATGGTCGGGGCCCTTAGTACAGGGCTCCGCTGGCTCTTGCCATCTTCTCAGCTCTCTTTATCAGCTTGAGCTGGTCGTCGAGGGCCGAGCTGGACAGCAGTGCCTCCCATTGCTCCCTCGTGGTGTTCGTGTCTGGGTGTTCTATGTTGTGTAGGGCGCACTCCCACGTAATGTGGTATAGTGTTGGTGTGGCCCCACACCGTGGGCGTTCGTCCCTGTATCGTCAAAGGAAGAAGTTGCCTCCCATAGAAGCCACAAAGAAAATCCATACCAGCATTTCATTAAACTTCGCACTTGAAGGAAAAAGTTAGCTTTCTTTTGTAGGTTTCGTGCTACACTTAAGCGGATGACAACTTCTCCATTTGGTCATGAGGTCATGCCTATGCTAATGTAAAATATTAATACAAATGCTACTAATATAATAATAGTAATGAGAGCCTTATTTGGAAAAGCAAATTGATACAAGGTTGTGCAACATAAGAGAGAAAAGGGTTGCCCAAGGCAACTTGATTATCTCCGAACTTCCAGAACCAAAAAAATTAAGAAAAAAAGTATAGTTTTGCAATCGTGATCGCTCCCTATTCGTAGCGGGCCCATCGTGGTCAAAGGTGGTGGCCGCGAATCGGCATCAGGTCTTGCTGTGCGAGCCCTCTTTACGCCATTTCAGGACCCTCTGTGTTGTAAGGGGGGGTTGCCATAACTTAGCAAGCGTGAAATTCCTGCAATACATTGCCCACTTGTAGGCCTTATAACTGCTGATGAGCACAGGTTTGAATTTGATAGATTATATGTACATGCTCTACTGACTGAGCTCTATCAAACGCCATTACCCCTGCTGGGATCGACAAACGTATTGCCGAGCTATGCCTCTCTGAACCCCGAGCGAGAGGCTAAATTCAGGACAAATCATGCTTGGACAATTTCCGCATGACAGATCTATAATCGAGTAATGACGTCTTTGCTCTACACAACAACACTAGAGTAACGTGCACGGGAAGCACGGTTGCCAAGATAAAATCAATGATATCATAACATGTTTTCGTTACATGTGGTTTGAGCACTTAACCATCTGAAAGACATTTCAAGTCAAAAAAAAAAAAAAAGACATCTCTGACAACTGACTGCATCGGGCCTGGGACGTTCACTTGGAGGAAAGAGAGAAAAAAAGTATTATTTAATAGTCACATAAGTGACCAAGCCCATCTGTCCTAAGGCCGCTCGCATCTTGCGAATTCGATGTAAGCGACCAGGTATATGGTGTTGTTCATTGGCAAATACGGCCTGAGTCAGCCTCTCGGCAGACGGGTGAAGGCTGACCTGGGATTTGGAGGGGAGTGATTGTGGTAACTGTCAGCACCACCATAGTATATGTGTAATATTATGGTGCCCGTTGCGGTGTTTGTGCTTCGGTGAGGAGTCTGTTACATACGAGTATTAAAGTTTAACGGCATCTCATTAGCGTCTGATATGCGCCTGGTGACGTGGTGATAGACGAGAAAAGTCCGTTGTTCAGCTGATCTGATCTGATCATGAGGGATTCTTGATCCAGACTTGTCCGGCCATAAGAAGGGAGCCCGGCGTAGTACGACACGGACAAGCTCAGTAGCCCTCTTATTATCCTCCGGTTCATGTTCCTCATTTTTCTACTATCCTGTTTCTTTCCTCCAGCGTAGTGCAGCGAACCAGACAAGTTGGGGATGATGCTAATGATTCCTTAAAGAATATCAGAAACTCAGGGATAGGCCAAGAACCGGTTGGCATTTTATATAAAGAAAGAAGAATTAGGAAGAATGAACCCCTGCCGGTTGATATCCAAGAATACGTTCAGCATGCTTGATGAATGTGGTGTTTTGTGGCGCAAGACCTAAATATGGTCAATGAGCGCTAGGCCGGTGTTAATGAGATTGCAGTGGAACTATGAATAACGAGAGGTAGATGTTACGTGGCTGTAAAGGGGCCTAAAAACAGCCGCTGTAAAATGCATAAAACATATATGAGATAAAATTATGCCAATGGTTAATGAGATCTACAATGGACACGAAATATACAACGTGAAATAATGATGATATAGTAAAATATGTCAGAGATAAACATTTGAAACGAGCACTACTCCCTTAGAAGAGTCATCGAGATGCAAGGGATGTGTTAGGTGTCGCTTTCACTGCGCACTTTGGGCAGGATTGCAGCGTTTTATTGAATTCCATCTATTCATCGTCGCCTTTGATGTTAGAATTAAATGTTAAAATTCAGATGTTAGAAATTCTATGTTAGATAATAGCAGAAGTGCTGCTACATCGCAATAAAATAGACACCGTATTCCTCACAGTCGAACGTACCTGCTGTTTGTTAGCTCTATTGTGTGATGCCCTTCAGTCACAAATTATGATGGGCCCTAAAGAATGTGTCAAAGCTACATAATATTATGCCAAGGTGCGAGAGGCTCCGTTAAAGTTAGCAGTGTGGCTGATTGGACTAGTTGATCCATTGTCCTGAGTGTACAGCACGAGGGTTAAACGTGGACGTAGACAAGACTAGGAAAAGCGTTCGACTCCATTAAAACAAGGACTTGATTAAAAGAAGGTAAGTATGGTAGAATGGCCATCTATGTATTTTATAGCGGAAACTCGAGATCGCAATGTAAGGAAATATAGACTCAGTGTGTACTCAGCCATGCATGTGATTTTTAAAGCAAAGCTCGCTTTGACCCTTCCGCCCTTTTTCGGGTGCTGGCTGCTGTCATCTTGCATGATTGGACGGTAACGAATGTAATGCAGAACTGAGCCTTCCGGGTAGCAGCGGATGTACTATTGACGTAAACCTTAACGCTAACAGTAAACAACTATGCGTAATTACGTAGTAATGCGACGTGTAATCGTCCTATAGCAGGTTTCTAAGCACGGAGTAGTCCGAAGTGTACGCTTTGAAGCATGACTTCAGCTACAGTTGCGAGCGCCGGAGAAGCTGAAAATGGAAGACCGCATTGGAGTAGTTTCCGAACTGTTCGCATTTGAATTTATTCTGATAGTACTTGACTGTGGACGTGAGCTCCAAAGTAAACAGACCGTCGTTCTCATTACGTCGTAATTTCATCGCCTTCACTCCATTCTGATCATCCCATCCTTGTCGTGCCAACATCATCGTTCCGCTGTATTCACTCTGTTGTTGTCATTTTGTCGCCATCATTTCGTTGTCACGTCGTCATAATCATTCCGCCATTCTCACTCCATCGTCATCGCGAGTATGTCGTCGTTGCACCATCGTGATTCTTTGGTTGTTATTACAGCTTCGTCATCTTATTGTCGTCATGCTGTACTTTTCATATAATAGTAATCTCATTGTCGCAATGCCGTCGTCGTCCTTCTTCGTCATTCCATCGTAGTCAATGCGTCGTCGTGATAAGGTCATGTCAGTCCCTTTTCGTCGTTCCATTGTCATCATGCCGTCACCGTCATACCGTCGTCGTCATTCCTTCGTCGTCATGCGTGGAATTCGCATGTTCGAGCGCAGTTTATGCTGAGTTTATGCTGAGTTAGTTAACAGTTTATGCTGAGCTAGACGTTTCCCGGTGAAAATGTGGCCATTTTGGTCGTGAGCACTGTACTTGCGAAGGGTCGCTAAACAAAAACAGCGTTCTTTGAAAACCTGAATGAAAGATTCGGTAAAAACATATCTTAACAGCTCGTTGTATCCGCAGTTTTGTTGTATATAAAACTATTTGTAAAACCGGCTCAAAGCATGTGCACAAATAAATTTTCGAATTCGGGCACTACCCGGTAAGCGAATCTATTCCTTCACCATTGATAACGGAGCGCGGCACGTCGTACAACCCATCGAAACGTAACAGTGCCTTCAGTAAAGTGGTTGTGTGCAGCAATACTCTCTAGATTAAAGACAAAAGGGAGGCACGTTGGTTAAGCGAAGGGTTCAATTGACCGGTACATTATTGCACACGTTTTATACCCTGCCGATATTGGACAGAACTGGCGAAAACAAATAGCACGCACAAATGAGTTCACCATGGCTGAAGGAGATATGGACACTAGCGTTATTTGCACACAGTGCAATATATGTTGGTCAGTGTAACTGTGAAGTTATTATTTCTCTTCGCTTTCAAAAAAGAAAGCGTACCGTTCTGTTTCGAACAACTGCCATAATGAGTAACCTTCCTGCTCAGGGTAACAAAGAAACTAGCTCTTGCAAGCGTCCTCGTTCTTGCTGATCCGTAACTAATTCCGCCGTGGATATTTACGTCGTGCAACAAGCGCGAATAGCACTAAGGGCAAACAACACAGTCATCACCACTGCCAATGGCGATAAAGCAGCAGCAGCAGCACTATCACCACCACCAGTTTCCTGAAACTCCGCTGCGTTTCCTTGAAAAAGCGAACGCTGTGTCTGCATGAGAATGCGGCAGAATGAATATTATGTTTTCTCGACGCTGTAAGCAGCATATTTCCAAGCGTGGATAGCAAAGCTAAGGAGGCTATGCGATGAATCGCAATATTTGCTTTTGACAGTGTCACCAGTTCGCACGCCCGTGGTTTGATCCCAACAGTATTCTTAGTTTTCAAGATATTTTAATGCTCTGTGCAGGTGATCTGCTTCCGAAAATTATGCTTTTTTAAAATATTCGGGAGCATTACGTGTCAAAACCACGATCTGATTATGAGACACGCCTGAGCGGGTGACTCCAAATTAATTTGGACCACCTCGGATTCATTATCGTGCACTGGGTGCCCAGTACACGGGTGTTCTTGCATTTTGCCCCCATCGAAATTCGACCTCCGCGGCTGGGATTTGATCCCACCATCTCCTCCTTAGCAGCACAATACCATAGCCGCTAACCTACCATGGGGGGTCGAATGGAGATTCAGTTGCACCTAAAGCGAAAAGGAAATATTAGTTAGACTGTAGAGAAACGTAAGAATTAAGAAGGGGCCTAAGATAATTGTTCTTGCGCGGTACAAAGTATTTGATTTTTTGCTAACATTTGCTACTCGCTGAGGCTTCGCAAAAAAAAGAAAAGAAGAGAGAGAATTCGCTTCAATGTTCGTTTAGTCAGACGATTGCACGGGGGCCAGTAGGTAAGATGCGTCACGGGTTTCACACAGCAGAGCTACAAAGGAGTTTTTGGAAGCATGGGTGACATCAGTACGCTTATATCACGAAACTTGTGCTAAGGATTTCTGGGTCCACAAACGACAGCGATCTCAATTCAATGCACTTCTGTGCTTTACTTACTTTGTATGAAAGGAAGCATCAGTCGCAAAAAGCTACTACAGCGAGTAGGGACCTGAAACGTAAAACTATTCCAATATGTTTTTATTCCAATCTCCTGAAGTCACATTTGCGTAACCGCCGACGCAAGCATCGGGCGATCATCTGCAGGGTTGCCCGAACAGAGAAATCAAACGCTCTTCTCGTTCATAGGTGGTGACTTTTGTTTGCTTGAAAAACCACCTACATTGCCTACACTCAGCGGCTTGTCTTATCTAATTGGCTGGCGAGAGGCGAGGAGCATGCTTTAGTGGAAAGGTATTCGATGGGGCCGAGCCACTGCACTGAAACTCGATAACCGAATGAAGAGGGTAGTGCCGGCGTCTGCGATTGGTCTGCTTTCCCTTACTTACCTTGTGGTGTGTGGTCGAAAATCGCGGCGGCATGCAACGGAAGGTTAACAATGCCGCTAAAAAGGATCCTCAGCAAAGAAAAGCTTGCTGAGCGAGGTCGTAAACCTGCCGAAAGCGCTCGAAAACGTTACACAGCCACGCAAGAAGTTTTAGTATACGCAAATAAACCCCTGCTCTCCGTAAGGGCCGAGTAGCCAGTGTCTGAACGATCGGCGGCAGTCATCTTTTATTGCTTTCGGAACGGGGCAGCCTGCGGCTATTCCGAAGAAAATTCAATTTTGTTCGGCATATTAACGCATCTTTGACGCGTACACGTCACTTTGACGCAGTGAGGTTTTGCGATTTTGTGACGTCGCGTGACAGGCAGGTGAACTGGGTGCAGCCCAAAAACTGTTTACCAATAGCTGAGGGCTAATGGCAGAAAGGCGTCGAAACTATTTTTCTTTTGTTCTGTCAAATCATGCATAATCAGCGTGTACATGTCATATCAGATGGGAAGCTATCGCGGTTTTCGTGACGTCGCGTGACAGACAGGTGAAGTAAGGGTCGTCCAAAAAAGTTTTTGACCAATCGCGGAGGGCTGATTGCAGAAATGAAATAGAAAAGTTTGGAATAGTTTTACGTTATAGCACCCTAGTTTGACGAAGTGGTTGCCCCCTCCAAATGACAGCAACGGGCAGTTTCCAAAACAAGCACAGCATACATAGGGAAGAAGTTATAGAGAGAGTCGAAATTTCTCAAAGAACTGAGAGGCAACCTTTATGTCTAACAAGCAATTTTAGCGGAATGAAACATATTCTGCAGAAATAGATAACGCAAGAATGTGATACGGTAACATATCAAACAGTTCGACAACCAAAATACGAATTTGTTTTTAAATTTATGTAAGACCAAGAAAAAATACAAACAAACTGTTACAAGAACATGTCACGAACTTCTTGGAATGATATGTTTGCAAGGTCGACCAACCCCATTTTATTGTTGCCAGTTAGTGATTGCAACCGGTATCAGATCATTTGTTTTGCATAGTTTGTACGACAATAGGTTCCGCATTACGTGTTCCGGATAGTTCCCGATTGAGTGTGTTATATGCGACTGTGTTTCTTTTAAGTTTGGCAAGACAAATCAATGAATTATGCATAACTTATATTAGAGTGAGAGTCTAAACTCATAAAGGGAAGGTAGTTTAGCTACGTTTAATTTCGCAAATACTTCGGCTGATACAGAAAGGCGTTTTCAAGCCAATCTAATAATTCGCCTTTGTAGTAATAATAGTTTTGTGATATTAACACTTCTGGTGTCCCAAACAAAAGCGCCATAATTAAGGATAGCAGAGAATAATGAGTTATATAGTATAGTAGATTAGCTGGTATTAGGAACGTTGCACAATTCCGCCGCAAGAAACCAACAGTGCATGAAAGCTTGCCAACCAAGTAATCGGCATGTGCATCCCATGACATAGTTGCAGGAAAATAGATGCCGAGAGCTTTGAAGGACTGCACGTTTTCAGCTGATGTGCTACTGATAAAGTGAGGATGCGTGGTATATCTCTTATCGTTGCAGGGCGAGTACTGAAGTACTGATCCTAAATTGCTTCGTTTACTGACCAGGAGATATAAGTGGGTCTTCGTTTGAGATATCAGTGCCAACCGGCCAATCATTGCAAAACAGAAATATTTTAGTAACTTTATCACAACAAATGAGTGGTTCAGAGTGTACTAAAACGTTTAATAGCCGACGCGCACTATGTGGCCCAGATAAGCGCAGTCTATCGGAAGGTCATGTGGAAAGCAGGTTACAGAACACATTTAGGAACACATGCGGGGATTTTTCTAGACATCTGCTTTCTTATGACGGAGTGTTGTATGGTGATCAAAGGAATTTCGTTTGATTATAGAATCAACAGACTTAGATCAACTTCTACAAGCGCGAAATTAGGATGCAGTTACTGCTTATTGGCTGGCAACCTTACACCAATATACATTTCTTGCAGAAAAATTTGAAGATGTGCTTTATAGGCCTTGGGACGCTAACGGCTTAGAACAAATATTCGAAATGGACAGTGAAAAAAAAAAAAAAGCTGTGTGCATGGCCCTTTTCCGGGCAAGTTCCAATAATCGTATAGTTGTACTGCATAACAGACATAGAATATCAGGGCGCAATACAATGATGCGAAAATGAAACACCTGATTTGTATAAGATGTGTGTGTAATGTGTGCACACTCTTAGTACTGCCTTCTCGGGTTCTTTATTTGCACGCTAAAATCTGGGCACAATGTCGTTTTTTCATTGCGTCCGCATTCATGCGAGACTACCGGCCAATTCGACCAGAAATGAAATCCGTATACTCGAGACCCGCAGGACAATATTACCACTGACACACAGCGGAATCTCATTCACCTGCGCACACAGTGATGTCAGAATCATCTAAAAGGTGTAGGTAAACTAATTTCGACCACTTAGCTTGCTCAATACTGAGATAGCGTGCGCCATTTTATGGCATCCTTGGCAATGTGTCATCGCTGAAGCATCAAAACGCGATTAAAATTTATGAAAGCCACCAGTTCGCCTCATGAACTTTCCCTATTGAAAGACACGCGGAGATCATTGACTTGAGGATATATCCATTACGGGCGAAAAGCGCCTCAGGGGATGCTACAGGAATGCGTTCGTATAGGAGGTGAAAACGACTTGTGGGGAAATCATGCGCAACACAGGCCTTACAGGACACATTAACGCATACCAAACGTTATGCCTTGCGGTGTGTCTCCATCGAAACAAAACAAGCGCAGTGAAACCACTCGCCCCAAGAAGCACGCTACCCATTTCGTCTCTTCCAGAGCTGAAGTGGTTTATAGGATTCTACCTTCTCGTGGAATGTGCTACGTCGGTCAAACTGGCCGGTGCTTAAACGATAGGCTGAGAGAGCACATGTGCAACTCAGAAGCGCTTGTGGGTCCGGGACATTTGACAGATCATTGCCGTAGCTGCCAGAATCGCCTCCTTTTTAGAAAACACACGTGTTCTCGGTCGGTTAAAAACAAATGTGTCCGATGATTACGACACTCTATAATGCGAAATTTGAGCGCGGCTCTTTACGTGCTTTCATATCACGATATACTGAGACAAAGAATTTGATATCTAAATCGCCGCACTGACTGGCAGTGGACCAATACCGTCAGCGCTTTCGCAGAGGGAGGGGCAGTATGGGAACGCTGGCATGATGAGTGGCATCGGGGCCAGATGTGGAAGAAGAGGACGGTGGGGAACGCGTGAGCAGCGGCGCGAACGCGTTCGCGCTGTTACGCCGAGGGACGCCGGCGCTCAACCCAGGAACCGGCGCTTAAGAGCTGCGCTCTAAAAAAACCATCGCGCAACTTATCGAATTTCTTCAGTGAAACATTTGTTGAAAGAACTAGCAATCATGTGGACATAAGATAAAACACATACACACGCAAATCCACGCATGCATTATCGAGGACACTTTATTTTCTTTAAATTTAAATATTTCTAAAATCGTATCCATGTGTAACACGCATCGCTCAGGAATGGCTATTTTGCCGTGATGAATAAGCGAGTGCGAGGCAGTATTGTCGAAGGCCCTCAATAAGGGTTCAGTGAAGATTCGAGCGACCTGGTGGACGAACCTGTTTGTTAAAATATCAAGATAAGTTAACACCAGAAAGTTAGAACTCACAGTTAATTTCACTGTCAGTGGGAACTCCGAAACGACTGATTCGAGAATTGTCCGGTGACGGTGCATCTCTTTGCCCTTAATTTTATTTCTCGTCCGCTCGTCTTCCTTCCAGGCGGCGGACTTAGTCGGAATGCCCCTTCCGTGCATACGTGAAGTTTACGCGAAGACCGATGGCGCAGACGCCATCTCTCCCCCTTGTGTACAATTGAGAGGTACAATTATTTATGTCCTTTCTTAGCAAGGAGTTCGTTTTCTTTGGCCAGCTGTTCCTCACGTACATACAGACAGTCAGCACAAGAACGATAGAAAATGACAGTCGACCATGGCACAGTACGAGTTATACGGCAATTTGGATAGATGTCAAGGATCGCGAAATAGTGTTTCCGGTACATTTACCACGACGTTCTCACTGAAGCAAGCATGTGTGCTCATTGTAGACCCCGAACTCGCTACAGACCTCCTGCTCACGACAGATGCTGTGATTTTGGCCCCCGTAAAGAACTCCGCTGGAACGAACTACCGCGTTTGCGCGGCCTAGATGCGTGCGGCCGCCCGGCGCGTGTTTCGATTACAGAACAGCGGAGCGCGCTGGGTTAGTAGATACGACAGTTGTTCCTTAGACGGCCTTCTTGACAAACATCTCCACTGGAAGGCCTGGTTTTCTCACGTAAAAAAAATTAACAAGCGCGTCACGCCAAGGTTACATATGAGCACTCACGTTGCACAAATGCATACCTTGTGTCACACTATAGTGGCCTTTCTTTAATCATTCCTCAATTACAATCGCTAAGAAGCTCCCGCGCACTTACGCGGGCACCACCAACGTTAACGTCTGTCCTTATCGGACAGTTTCGCTCGCTTAGACGCTTTACGCGCGGAAACCAGCGAACGCCAAGTCTGTGACATTCCCCGGGCGTCTGAAGTGGTAGCGCTTTGTAAGCGCAGGCCACTCGAATGTTCATTTGCGAAACTTTTTTGACGCTACCAAGCTATTAAAACACACGTAGACGTGGTTGTTAAGGGATGCAAACAGAACAGCCACGACCAAGAAGCAGTCTCAACGATCTCACGATAACCTTCACTGTTGGATCCTATACATTGTAATCTGCGCTTGCGACGGTTTCAACTCTGACGGGAGCTTTAGCATAGCTTGCTGCGTATGCGCAAGACCTTATGTAATAATAATTAAATTCTGGTATTTTAAGCGCCAAAGCCAAGATCTGATTATGCGGCACACCATTGTGCGGAGATGTCGGATTAATTGTGACCGCCTGGGTTTGTTTAATGTGCACTGAATGTACAGCGTACAAGAGTCCTTGCATTCTGTACCTATGGGAATGCGGTCACCCAGGCCGGGATCGAACCTGCAACCTCGTGCTAGGAAGTGGTACGCCGTAGAAACTCGGCTACCACGGCGAGGGACTCTTTGAATGACCACATTTAACAGCCACTGCAAATAGCCACACTGGTCAGGAGGGTTCTCTATCGGGGCTGACATCGAGGAAATAATGTGTGAAGCCAACTTGTTTTTTTGTTTTGACAGCCGAAGAAGGTGCTACGAAGCAAATAGAAATAAGCTTCCTTGAACTAGTTCCTTTGTACGATGTGTCGCCCAGCTACATTGTAATTTTCGGTAAAGCTCATTGCGTAGCTAGTGGGTTTATTATACTCAATGAAATATTCAGCACAACGTTATACTCAAGCCAATACGCAGCTAAACATTGACAAAGACGAGCGAAGGACGAGACAAGGTCTGGCCCTTCGTTCGCCCTTATGCATTGCGCTGCATATTTCCTTCAACAGAACATAATATTTTCCTCAATACGAGGAAATATTTACAAAATGAGTAACAACCATTGTCTACAGTGCCGTCTAGCAGAGTTCTTACCAAGAGTCCCAAGCACAGTCTTAAGGTACGCTCAGTAGTTTGCACCCTATAGTTTACGGAGTGCCGTAAGACGCTGCGTAGAAGTAAATTGTGGAGACTTGTAGGCAACAAGTGCTATTCTGTCGCTTCTCAAATGTAACCAGATAAAGCTGTTTTTTTTGTAGGCTTCTTTCGCTCTTACGACAAGCTTCTACAGCAGGCGGTATCGAGTGAGTATCTCAAGAGGCGTAGCCGAGGCTGTCACCGCTTGCTTAATATGGTTGCACTTGCTAAGAGGAATTCGGGAATGCTATGTTGCCTCTGAGCTCGAACGTTCAACACTCACGTCTAGTTCGCAGTGTGGTCATGTTTAGCACGAACATTTATGAAGAACGAGCTTCTGCCTTCGGACTCCCGAAGTAAAAAGCGCTGTTTTGTTTTGACCTTTGAGGAGCAAAACGCTGTTAGCAGCGCTCAATACACCTTTATACAGTAAGGCATCAGAGCCTCGTAAGCAACCCACGTTACTTACAGCACACGTATGGTGCTAATCGACCCAGTGTACGCGTATTGGAAACAAAACACAGATGCATCGTGACGCGGTTCTAATTAAATGTAGCAGCTAAAAGCCCTCTTGCTCGCTTATTCTGGCCGAATAGAAGTACCTCAACTACGCCTCTTTTTTTTTTCGAGGGCCATTTTGTTTCAAAATTCGTTGGTAATGTCGCGACAGGAATAAAAAGATCCGTGTAATGACATTTGCGACGTGATATTTTTCGAGCCGATTTACAGGTATACATGTGCCGTGAAGGCAAGTGTGTATAGAGATGTTTGAAAATGTGTTAAAAATTATGGGCTCAACAGTAATAACAACTGAAATTTTCTAGCTTCATGCTTCAAACTTCTTGCCTGCACGTCACCGATAACGCCCTGGCTGCCAGAAAAAGAAAACGTGCTTGTTGCTTGAGAGTCAGCTTGAAATGGACCGGTGCACTAGTATTGCGCACTTAGGTAGTTGTAATGGCGCCATTCAGGTTATTATACAGGTCTCAGGTCAGCCGATCACTTTCACGTTAAAGCTCAGAAAAAAATAAATTTGCAACGCGGTTCCGAAGTAAAAAAAAAAAACTGTCCTCTTAACTAGCATACAGGATACGGAACAACAATACACAAGACATGTCAAATACGAAGTGAATAAGCAATAATAGTTACAGACATCTTATGCACAGCTAAGATCGAAAAAACAAGCTTTCAAAATACTAATAAAAAGACACAATACATTATAGGACGAAATGCATGTGTTTTAAATCGACGTAACTGATAACCAGGGAACTTGAACGAAGTTGGATGATTACATGAGCTTCATGACAGATGAAAGCGAGTTACAAATATAAATGGTAGTGAATGTGACGATAAATGGTTCTGAAATCAGTGTTCACCCTAGGTTAATGCTGGGTACCTCGTTAAGAAAATCTCGTGACCTTTGTTCTTGTTAGGAGTTGTGTGCAGAAACAGTTAACGGGCAAGTTCATGGCGCGCACTTTGAACAAGAGCGAAGTTATCTTTAGTTGAAACGAGTCTGCAATTGGCAAGATATCAACACAACGATATATGGGGTGAGACGAGGCTGTATGTGGACGCAACGGTATTAGAGGAATGGTTTAGTTTTGATTATGGCACAAAGAGGACAAGTGTTAAGTATTTCCCAATGGTGACAGACAGTAATTAAGGTTACTGCGAATGAAAGCGCTCATTTGTGGTACAGTGTGTGGCGGTTGCACACGATGGAATATTTATGTTATTGTTATGCCGTTATGTCGAACGAGACAGTGCTAAAAAAACATTCTGCCGACGGAGAATCGAAAGGGAATACCCGTGGTGTCAAGGGCGGCATCTCATTGCGGACCCACCTGCCCCACCGCAAGCTCTTTCCGAAGGACGTACGCTATCAATCGACGTTTTCAACGGGCAACAGCAGAGAGGAACAGAAGCCAAGAAAGTTGTGGTTTGACTACGGCTCCACCGAAGCACCTTTAGCTGATTTTAAATATAATCCTTCTTCCGGTCGAGCGAAACGTGTAGCCTTTTTGGAATACCCCGCTTTTTTGTCTGCGCTATATGCATGATCTATTCATGTCGTGGTTAGGATCAAAGCAACTTGTTCAGTATCTCGATGGCTATACACCCAGAGCCCTAAAGGGGCACTCGCCGAATCAGAGTGCTGCGTATTCGATGTCGTGAAGGGGGTCAAGTGTGATCGGCATAACATCCTTGCCATTGGCTCGAGCCGCCATGGCCTCCAAAAATTTTCCTCAACCACGAGAAGGCCGGAGGCCTCGAGAGAGCGGCACTCACCAGCGCATGCCATGCACCTCATGAGTTCAACCAAGGCAAGAAGTGAGCTTTGCCTGCTTGTTCGAATAGTGTAACGACAGCACCGGTAAGGTAATCTATCGCCATAGGAAAAAGCCATGGGCGAACCTTTAGGGCGAGGCCACTAGGAGAGAGAATGCTGAACAGCTTCTTACCACCGATACGAGTGCGAGATAGCGAGAGAGAACCGTAGATGAAGTTGCGCGCACGCTGTTAAGGATGGCATCTCATCTCATTGGACGCTTCTATGTGGACTTGGCGTTACGATGCTAGATGTTCAGTAAACAAGGCACAAACAGCAAGGCACCGCAAATGTCCAACGCGTCTCGGTGGCAATAATTACAATACTTACTAATGACAATACTTATACACTAATGACAATACTTACACACTAATGACAATACTTACTGTGTTAAACACTCAGTAAGTATTGCCATTGTCATAAAGGCAGTAATGTAGGTATATTTTCCAGCACTTCTCACAAAAGACAATGGTGAATGGAAAAATTTAGATCCTACACTGTCTGCCTGTATGAGCACTGTGAATATGCTAATAATTGCACTGTGTACTTGTTTCTTAACGAGGAGTGTCACTTTTTTTGTAATTTTTGTTGATAAGTCAAGCCTACTTAATTGGTAGGTAAGTTATGAAAAAAAAAGTGAGCCTATGGCTTCCATCCTCAAAATTCCATATATATGCTACTTTACTTTCGGTGTAGGTCCCACATGATGGTCAAATAGAATCATTGGATGGGGAGGCTACTGGGCAGGTGATTTCTTTATAATAGGTTTACCACTTACGGCATATCATGCATTATTTCCACCTTTTTTACAAACAAACATTCTGTGTGTTCTACCTCTTCCCAAGGCAACCATTAGTGAAAATTACAATAAATATTCTGAATTTAACTTTTTATTCGACATTTCTATTATTCGGTTGACTGACTGACATATAACATGTTCCAGAAAATGTTCGAAAAACTTCCAAGCAAGGCGACGGTGTCACGGTCTAGGGAGACGAGGCACGTTATAGAGAGAGATCGATGGCTAGACAGCGTACCGTAGTAATCGCCGGCACGTGAGTAGCTTATGGACGTATACAAACATTCCGTCTTCAGGCTTAAGTCTGAACAATATTACTTTCGCCTGAAAGTGCAGTATCATTGTACACATCAAGAAACGTATAACCACATTCTTAAAAAAAATGTACTTAGTTTCATGCTTTATGTCACCTACATAATGTCGCAGTTCCAGTGCGTCCAAGCGTGCTCCTTTTGATGGTTCCTGAGTGACTGCTAAAAGGAAATACATCCACTGAACGCAGAATTTCGTTAGCGGTGCCTCTGGGTGCGTGCTTTGAAATTGAAAAAGAAAGAAGTATATAATCGGGGACGACTGACCCTTTAAAACTTGTCGCCAGCCTCGAGAAAGAAACACGGCATCATTTTCGTCAGGATGCTTAAGTGTGTGCAGGGAAGCCCCCAATCAGTCGAATGATGTAAAACTCCGTAAAGAAAAAGGGGCGAGACCTAAATGTCCATACGATGGCTCAGACGCCGTGCTGCGTTCACACGCCTGTCACGAACATGCAAATATATACAATAAAATAACATTCGCTCAAAACGTGCCTACACTTGCGAGAAACATGAGAGGGCAGGGCGAATTCGTTTTACAGCAGCTGCCTCCCCGCCCCCTTACGACTCGATTACTCGTAACGCGTAGCTTCACACACATGCGTCTGAATGTGCACGATATATCGTTACTGTTGAGTATTGCAGCGAAGCTTTTTTTGCCTGCCCTCTCGGATTTGGCGGGACTGCTGCTGTCTGCTATGCTCTGCTGGGTCGGTCGGTACCTCGTCGGACACATGCGTACTTGTGGATCTACATACGGAGTTTATATGTGCGCCGAATGCTGCAGTATGAGGAAATTGGCTTATGTATACCATGTGTCCCACGTAACTTGTGCCAAAATTAAGAAAACAAAAATTAAAACAAGCATGTGGCATGTAGCTGGGAAGAACCGAGGTAATGTTGTTTACCGTCGGTTGGAAGCAAGTCAGGCTGTTTTTTATATTTGGCCTAATTAGAAATTCGTTATTATAAATAATCAGCTTTACAAATAATATATTCAGAGCAAAAAAATGTCAATGAGAAAATTATAGACAATCCTGAAAAATTCCCAATCCCAGCTTTCTCTTGCTCAATGCGTGAGGAGGAGGAATAAACTTTTATTCTAGAACCAGCACTTTATGATGGCCGGGCCTAAGCCTCCCACGAAGGGACGTCGAGGGCTTGCCTCGCCGCCGCATCGCGGGCGTGCTGGGTCGCCCAGGTTTGGTCGTCGAGGGCGGAGCTCCGCAGAGCCTCATGCAACCTCGACGAGAGAGTCGTGGTGTTAGTCTGGGTGTACTGTGCTGGGCACTCCCATAGCATATGCGGAAGCGTAGCCGGGTGAATTCCACAGCACCGGCAGTTGGGGGTAGTGTAGACGTCCGGAAATATAAGGTGGAGGCGGGCGGGTGAAGGGTACGTGTTTGTTTGTAGTAGACGCAGGGTGGTAGCCTGCGCCCGGCTGAACTTTGGGTGAGGCGGGGGGAAGATTCGGCGACTGAGGTGAAATGCCTTAACGAGATCGTTATAAGTTGTCAGACTTTCCCTGGTGTCCAACTCATCTCCAGCGACTCCGGCGCGGTTGACTAGACCTCGCGCAATGGAGTGGGTGAC
Source organism: Dermacentor variabilis (assembly GCF_050947875.1). Lineage (NCBI taxonomy): Eukaryota > Metazoa > Arthropoda > Arachnida > Ixodida > Ixodidae > Dermacentor > Dermacentor variabilis. The sequence continues at coordinate 52,373,835 of NC_134572.1, read as the reverse complement.
CTCGTTGAGATTGGGGAGGCGTGGGTGGACAGGGCCCGCATGGGCCGGGATCCATGTTAGGGAGATTATGCTGTCTTTAGAGTGTGGTGCCTGGCAGAGGATGCGAAGAGCTTGGGGAGAAATACGGCCTTTGCTGAAGTTAGTAACGGCTGAGCGAGAGTCACACACTATGGTGTGACAGGTGGGATCTAAAGTGGCCAGGGCGATGGCCACTTCTTCAGCCGTCTCGGAAGTGGGGGTAGTGACGCTGCAGGCGTGGCGTAGGGCTCCATCGCGTGTGGCGACGGCCACAAATCGTGTGCCATGGGAGTATTGGGCTGCATCAACAAATGTGACGCCAGGTACGTGGGCAAGGGCTTTTATGATAGCTCCGGCCCGAGCCGGAAAGAAAGCTGGTGACATTGGGCTGGTGATGCAGTTGGGCAAAATACAAAAAAAGTCTGACTTTCTTCAAGCGACGAAAAACAACATTACTTTGCTTCTGTCCAGATACGTAGCACTTGCACATTTGTACATTTTGGCACAAGTTACGTGGGACACATGGTATAATATCTGTATGCTGACCGACAAAGTAGTGCGAGTGTATGGACCTCTGGTCTGCGTAATTAAAAAAAAAACCTACCCAAGACGTAACGTATAATGACGGCCCATGGTAACTCTAAAGCACACGATATCTTAATGAAACAGTGCATGGTATTCAGTGAATCATTTCATTTACTTTGACTTAAGCATTTGGTGTCTGCCTCTGGGGTGTGCCCATTCTTGCTGAATCCTACAGAATAGGTATGTTCCGCTGTGAAACGTGAGGTAGAGAATACTTTAATGCAGCAATACAGGTGTCGTGCCTTTATGTGGATACACGTGCCACCACCACTTTTCCCTCGACAAGCGTCAAACGTATATTCGCCTTTGTCCACGCGACACATTTGTGTAGGCGTCTCAGAGTGCGCATCCACCTGATTTGGTGTCTCCATTTCGGTATAGCTTGTGAGCGGTATATAGTTCATAAACATACTTATTGCATATGAATAAAGTTGTGAGCTTTGTGGTGGATACGCATAAGCATTGTACTAGGTTGCATGCTGCATAGGTTTAAAACAAAATTGTAGGCATCACCGCTAGTTGTATAAGATTTAATACGAACCGCTTGGCTGATGCTTCGCTTCGCATGGATTCCAATATGCGCTTTGTATCTGTGTAATTTGTTTCATCTTGCCGACCTCCGTGGACACTCAGTGATATCCTGCTGCTGAGCACGACGTCGCGGGTTCAATTCCCGACTGCGTTGACCGCATTCTGACGGGAGTGGAATGCAGTCGTGTACGGTTGTCCACTTTTGCTCGTGTTGTTCAGTACTGCAGCTCACGTACTGCAGGTATGCGATGCCTCCTGTATGATGGTACCTCCGGATCAGACCTATTCGGTCACGTCCGGGCAGGTGTGTCTTCGTTTTCTGTCTGTTCAGTGGAATTCAGGAGAGAAAGGAGCGAAAAAACGAAAATCTGGGGGAAGCCTATTGGTCCTTCTTGATAACGCTGATTTGACTGTGGCAATTTAGATGGGGCTGTGTGTGAATTCGTTGTGGCCATTTATTCCGTCGCACAGTTGATAACCTAATGGCAGTAAGCAATATAAAGCCATTGGCGATGTAAACTTAAGTAGCAGGCACTTGTCAGTCAATGGTGAAGCAAAAATAAAATCGAGCGAAATACGATATCTGAGTCTTAATTTTATTAGACACAAATCCAAAGTTCGGCACGGCATGCGTCATGTGACCGGGCCAGACTTTTGCCGGGCCAAAAACGAAGTAGGACAAGTTTCTCGTATGGGAGGCGAAACATTAAGTTTACTGCATTTTGTGTCGATGCTTGACTTCCTGTTCTTGTGAAATGTAATATCAACATAAACAAAGCAACCGAGAAACACATAACCGTGAAACCAACAGACATTTCATGTACCTTTCCTGCTATAATTTCTGATGAGATTGGCAGTATTATTAAACAAATAAATAAATAGATATTGAACTGCGGAAGGGTATGTATTTGGGCTGGTTGGTTCATGATTACGAGCAGAAAACAGCGCAAAACGACAGGGCGAAGAGAACGATAGACACCACAGCACTGTGGTCTGCATCCTTCTCTTCGTCCTGTCGTTTAGGGCTGTTTTCTGCTTGTAATATATATTGATTTTTCTGGTTTCACACCAATGGGGAGGCGACTCATCAGATCTCATTGCGTATCCTGCCCCACCACCTCGATTGCCTTTTGTCTCCTTCGATGGTCGACATTGAGCCGTATCTTTTGTTCTTGACTCAAGGCTATGAGCCCGTCGTGTGTTTTACGTGTTTCCTCTGTCAATTATCGTCACTACTCTTTTCCTCTTTCTTACCTTCTTATCCCTGCGCCGACTAGTTGGCAAGAGGAATGTAGCTCTGACCAACCTCTCTGCCTTTCCTATAAGAGCTCCCTTTTTCTTTCTCTCTCTCTACTACTGCTACACTTTGAGCTTGTGTATAACCTGTTTTGCCAATAGGAGAGTGGGAGGGGAAGTACAGGGTAGCTATAGTGGCGCACCGCGGGGACAATGAACGACAGCTCTGGCTCGGGCTTGTGTCTCGAGCCTATGGAACTAGCACTGAATTGCATTAGCGGTCGCTACGGGCTCCTATGTGCTAAGCCTTCACCACACGCTCACCAGCACGTTTAGGGCAGTGTGATCTCGTTTGTTGCACACATGGTTTCTTCGTCATTCAGCGCTACGACAAAGCCTGTTCGCAAAACTTAGAGGATGCGAAGCCCCGATGACAAAGCGAGCCCGATTCCACGTGTTATTCTGCAGACTACGCGCGGTGAACCCTTCCACATTGATATCCCAATATCCCCCAGTCGCCCGGCTCTTTTAAGAGTTCCACCAGTTACTGCCGTCGCACTTGTCCACAGACTGACACTTGACGGAGAGTTCGGTCAAGAGGGTTCGGTGGAGTGCCAATTTGTTAATCTACTAAGATGTCAAATACATAATACTATAGCCCGCGAGACAAGTCCAAGTATAACTTACGGCTGACATCACTTTGGGCGTACCAGAAACAAACTAGTGCGGCACGTTCATAAGGCGTTAACGCCTACTCGCTACGCGCGAGCGCGCGTTGTTAAGTGACACGTTGGCGTCAGAGGGCTTCCTCCGGTCACCCTCATTCGCCACCTCTTGTGTATTTGTATAGCACGGCCGCGGGGCGTTTGTATACATACACAAGCTTTTGGCGCTTGCCGCTTGGCACTGCTCGGAGGGGGCTCACCATGACGCGAGCCTGTTTAGACGCATCGATGACGCAGGATCAAGGTGGCGAGAGAGAGAGAGGGAAAGAGAGCGTAAGAGCAGTTTCCCCCGTGACGCGCCCGCGAGCGCGTTCGTACTTGATCAACCACGACCTTGGCGACCGGTTTCTTCCGGCGTGCGTCGACGGCGGCAGCGGGGACCGAGAACGCATTTCGGGCTCGCTCGCAGACACACACACACAAACGCACGCACACAACAGTGAAATGCGGCTTGAAGAAATTCGAAGAGGAGGGAAGTTGTCGAAAGGGGGTGGTGCGGGGTGGAAGCGTTGGAGTCCTCGAGCGGTAAGCGAGCGCATCGTTCGTTCACTCTCGCTCCTACCGTCGCAACGTTCGCCGCCCCGGAAAAGGCCCTCGCCGATGTATGCGCATTTCGACCTTCCAACCGACTATCATTTGTACTTCCCGGCAAGCGATAAGGAACCACTTGGGCGTGTGCAGTGCGGTTGCTCGTGGCTCGCTTGTACGTGCATTTCTGAGCATAAAACTTGAGCGCCTTCAGCGGCACCAGCCTGCGGCATGCTTCTGTGCTTCTGTATTGCGTAATGTTACGCGTTACATTGCATAGCAAAGCATCCCTGCGGCTGCCGAGAAAATGCCCCCGCAGCGCTCACTCGCTTGCCAGATCGTCTTGTGATATCAGGTTTTGTTGCACGCGGCCGACGCTTTGCCATGCGTTACATAATGCGAATTGGCTCTGTGATCGCCTGTCGCCGACTGAACTTGCGTTTGTTGGTATGTCACACTAAAATTACGTGGTTTTACGTGCCAAAGCCACGGTATTGTTACGAGGCACGCCATACAGTGTGAGACTCCGGATTAACTGTGACCACCTGGGGTTTTTTAACGTGCACCTATAGTGCACCTGGGCGTCTTTTTTTTTTTTTGCGTTTCGCCCCCATCGAAATGGGGCCTCCGCGGCTGGAATTTGATCCTGCGCCCTCGGCCTTAGCAGCAGAGCGCTGTAGCCACTGCGCCACCATGGCGGGTGGTACTTCGTATTAAAGGGGGCGCCTTAGGTGTCCGGCGTGCTATATATAAGCCATTTTTTGGCCAAACTTCCTCCTTGTCATGATGGCTGTTCTTATGAGTATCAGAGGGAAGTAGTTTTGTCGATTTAATTCTCGGAAACAGAGGCAAGACGGTGGACAGACGCTCGACTTTTTAAAATGGCGGTTCTTTAAAATGGTAGACTTTATGAGGTAGTGCAAACCAGGAAGAACACTTTAGGCTTGCGGCGAGTGAGGCGAAGTACAGTTCGCGGGCCGCAGTGCTGGTTCAACGAACCCAGAGCAGCAACCATGCACTGGAACCAGCGGCAACGAACACTTCGCGACGAGTTGGTTTGTGATGGAATGTTCAGGTATGCAACAGGAACTTTCCGATTGGATTTGAACTTGAAGTTCGCCGATCCATATTTAGGACTAAATATCAGCGCGCATTCCGAATTGCGGTGTGGATTTGTCGTTGTTCCCCAAAACACGTTTGAATAAAAAGTTGTAGGCTCTCCGGTGCATGAGCACCTGCATCAGTTTTACTGCCGCGAAACGCTCAATGCGTATGTTATAGCGGCAGCGCTTCAGCAGCTAAGCATATGACCTCCCCCTAAGCCACCCTAAGCCCCACTGAGCAGTCTTCATCTAAACATCGAAAGCAGAAGCGATAAACTTAAACCATGCGGTATGCGCACAGGATTGTGCAACAGAGAGCACGGTAATCATATCCTACAAAATAAGAATGCTGAGGGATTAAGGATGCTATTGTTCTTTGCGAGCTTTCAGACGCAAGCATACATAAGAGTGGCTTGTTGGGCTGGTTGGCGCGTGGTTCTTTTGTGTATGTCTGCTTCTAGTTTTTGCCCCTTCTTGAAATTTGCTGGCATTCTCCTAGCAAGGTTACACGAATGAACATATGGAAAAAATTAAGGAAGGAAAATCCTCGAGTAGGATAAAGGATGCGATCACGGTCGTGAAGACGCTTGCTCAATAAAAAATAAAGAAATGCAGGTTTCAACACTGCATCGAAGTACGCAGCCTTCACAAACACACACCACACCACACACACAACGCACACCCTACACCTTCTGCCATTTCCTGAGAGAAGGGAAAATTAATTTCGCATATCCTCTTTAAACCAGGTACTTCGCAATTTAGAGAGCGTGATTTAAAAGCATTCGTCATCGCGTTGTTGGCTTTCTACATCATTCAAGGACCTTCTATAAGGCAAGATGATGGCAGTGCGGACTACGTCCGCGCAGTTCGCTTGCCGTTCTCGGGCCGGCCCGGATGGGCAAGTCCTTGCTCATTTTCCCACGTTGGCGCGACGGGCGCATGCTTTCGCAGTGTTGCGCGGAGTAGAAATCTGTGAAGGAAGGCCACGCGCCGCGCCCACGCATACTGCATCCGAAGATCGGCGGACCAGGAAGCCTGTTTACCGCGCTTTCTTATCGTACAAGCAACGCCAACATTTGATCCCTATCAGGTACGTAAACCCGAACACTGCTGTCGCCCTGTGCTTGCAGCTACCGAGTTACGAAATACTCTTTCCCTAACTCGGGCACCCGCTTTCGCTCCTTCGTCGGCGCCTGATAACAGTGAACGGCGCTCTGACGTGCGGGCCGCTTTGTCGATTCCATCGGCAGTGATGCGGCGAGATAATCCTTCCGGTTGGTCTCGACGATCTCCATCGTCCTCTGCAGGCCTGGTGCATGATGCGCAAAGTGCGGTTTTCGAATGAACATTGCAACCGTCGTTTGCTGCGATGCAACGCGTATCCAGTAGGCACAGATATAGTTAGACGTACCACTTACAGGAGCGATGCTTTATAGTCAGCAATGTTGCCTACGAGAGAGGCCGTAATAGCAGGGCTCCAGAGTAAACTTGACCACCGTGGATTCTTCAACGTGCACTTAAAATCTGGGAAGTATATATGATTGATTATCTCAAAGGGAGACGTGACTGCATACTGCTTATGCAATGTGTAGGAGACTTGCCTTACCATTTAAATGGCGTCGTGGGTTACGAGATATCCGTCAGCGGAAGACGCGAGAGAATATATTGCTCAATTATATAGCATGCGCCCCAATAGTGTCACGAAGACTATTGGAGAAGTGAACTCCTGCAATACTAATTATATTTTGGCGCTGGTTTGGTGACGGACATTGAGGAAATGGGGCCAGGATCTCGGTATGCCTCACAAACAGGTGTCCCTTAAGCATTAGCTTTGGCTTCGCGACTATACGTAAGACCTGAAGTTAGAAGTTAAAATATCATTTAGTCACTTTTGTTCGTAATTAGCTTCTCAGTTATTAAAGCGAAATCACAAACCTCGGATGCCACGATTAATGTTCTGCCGTGAAAGCCACCTTTGTTTTTACTGCACACTCGTTATTTATTTTTGTCAGCTCCCAAAGTCACAGCCGGCGAATAGTATAAAACACGTGCAGGATATACAGCTAAACTTACAGGTGAAGTTTATAATTTCACGTTCAGTTTTAACACTTGTCTTGTTCCATTTTGTTTCATCCAAGTAACTCTTTATCGGTAACATTTCTTAGCAAATTTATCACACTCAGCATACATATCTTCCTCTAAAAAACTTGAAACAAATTTCCCTGCTTACGCCTTTCAAGTCCCTAATTCACTGCAGCCCGAATTCACAAATTCACAAAGAAGTTCCTCTGTTTGAACTGTTCGTAAGAATAGGTGCCAGCCTATCCAACTGTAGGGTGTTCTATTAGCAGAGGTAGCCGTTCTATGGCAAACAGTACTTGAATGACAAGCTTTGCGAATGCTGCCTTGGATCTTTACAGGCGCTGAAAAAAAAAATATTGCACTGAAAGGAACTGAGTCGGCCCAAATGTTTCTCCGTTTCAGAGTTGGACAATAAGACAGGAGGGGGGTATTCTGTAAGCGTCCACCTGCAGTAAACACTTACAGAATACTGTGGCGCTAGAAACCATGTAAGACGTGTGCATACTGCGCATTTCACTATTCTTGATAGTTTGTGCGAATGCAAATTTAGTTTACCATGGGGAACGAAAGTGAAGACAAGTACTTCGAATCCCTTTCTTTGTACCTGGATGGCGAAAGGGGCGAACTAATGATAGAGATATGCAAGCTTCCTTCTCACCCTGTGTTTTTATAAATTTTAACACATCCTCCAGGACTTTTTCCACCAATGCTCCTGGCTCTATGATGATGATGATGATGATAATTATGGTTATTTATTGACATCAACCTTGAAACAGGGCGATGAGAAATGGTCACCAAGTCTGCTTGAGTTAATTGTATGCTATACATGATTTTTAAACCAGTATTGGGTTAGTCGAAAGTGGACGTGGAGGAGCCCGAATGGTGAGACTAGAAATGAAATCGACTTCATACTCTGCGCGAACCCTGGCATCATACAAGATGTAGACGTGCTCGGCAAGGTACGCTGCAGTGACCATAGGATGGTAAGAACTCGAATTAGCTTAGACTTGAGGAGGGAACGGAAGAAACTGGTACACAAGAAGCCAATCAATGAGTTAGCGGTAAGAGGGAAACTAGAGGAATTCCGGCTCAAGCTACAGAACTGGTACTCGGCTTTAACTCAGGAAGAGGACCTTAGTGTTGCAGCAATGAACAACAATCTCATGGGCATCATTAAGGAGTGCGCAATAGAAGTCGGTGGTAACGCCGTTATACAGGAAACCAGTAAGCTATCGCAGGAGACGAAAGATCTGATCAAGAAACGCCAATGTATGAAAGCCTCTAACCCTACAGCTAGAATAGAACTGGCAGAACTTTCTAAGTTAATCAACAAGCGTAAGACAGCGGACATCAGAAACTATAATATGGATAGAATTGAACAGGCTCTCAGGAACGGAGGAAGCCTAAATACAGTGAAGAAGAAACTAGGAATAGGCAAGAATCAGATGTGTGCGTTAAGAGACAAAGCCGGCAATATCGTTACTAATATGGATGAGATAGTTCAAGTGGCTGAGGAGTTCTATAGAGATTTATACAGTACCAGTGGCACCCACGACGATAGTGGAAGAGAGAATGGCCTAGAGGAATTCGAAATCCCACAGGTAACGCCAGAAGAAGTAAAGAAAGCCTTAGGAGCTATGCAAAGGGGGAAGGCAGCTGGGGAGGATCAGGTAACAGCAGATTTGTTGAAGGATGGTGGTCAGATTGTTCTAGAGAAACTGGCCACCCTGTATACGCAATGCCTCGAGCGTACCGGAATCTTGGAAGAACGCTAACATAATCCTAATCCATAAGAAAGGGGACGCCAAAGACTTGAAAAATTATAGACCGATCAGCTTACTGTCCGTTGCCTACAAAGTATTTACTAAGGTAATCGCAAATAGAATCAGGAACACCTTAGACTTCTGTCAACCAAAGGACCAGGCAGGATTCCGTAAAGGCTACTCAACAATAGACCATATTCACACTGTCAATCAAGTGATAGAGAAATGTGCAGAATATAACCAACCCTTATATATAGCTTTCATTGATTACGAGAAAGCGTTTGGTTCAGTCGAAACCTCAGCAGTCATGGAGGCATTACGGAATCAGGGTGTAGATGAGCCATATTTAAAAATACTGGAAGATATCTATAGCGGCTCCACAGCCACCGTAGTCCTCCACAAAGAAAGCAACAAAATCTCTATAAAGAAAGGCGTCAGACAGGGAGATACGATATCTCCAATGCTATTCGCAGCATGTTTACAGGAGGTATTCAGAGGCCTGGAGTGGGAAGAATTGGGGATAAAAGTTGATGGAGAATACCTTAGCAACTTGCGATTCGCTGATGATATTGCCTTGCTTAGTAACTCAGGAGACCAATTGCAATGCATGCTCACTGACCTGGAGAGGCAAAGCAGAAGGGTGGGTCTGAAAATTAATCTGCAGAAAACTAAAGTATTGTTTAACAGTCTCGGAAGAGAACAGCAGTTTACGATAGGTAGCGAAGCACTGGAAGTGGTAAGGGAATACATCTACTTAGGGCAGGTAGTGACCACGGATCCGGATCATGAGACTGAAATAACCAGAAGAATAAGAATGGGCTGGGGTGCGTTTGGCAGGCATTCTCAAATCATGAACAGCAGGTTGCCACTATCCCTCAAAAGGAAAGTGTATAACAGCTGTGTGTTACCAGTACTCACATATGGGGCAGAAACCTGGAGGCTTACGAAAAGGGTTCTGCTGAAATTGAGGACGACGCAACGAGCTATGGAAAGAAGAATGATGGGTGTAACGTTAAGGGATAAGAAAAGAGCAGATTGGGTGAGGCAACAAACGCGGGTAAACGACATCTTAGTTGAAATCAAGAAAAAGAAATGGGCATGGGCAGGACATGTAATGAGGAGGGAAGATAACCGATGGTCATTAAGGGTTACGGACTGGATTCCAAGGGAAGGGAAGCGTAGCAGGGGGCGGCAGAAAGTTAGGTGGGCGGATGAAATTAAGACGTTTGCAGGGATAACATGGCCACAATTAGTACATGACCGGGGTAGTTGGAGAAGTATGGGAGAGGCCTTTGCCCTGCAGTGGGCGTAACTAGGCTGATGATGATGATGATGATGATGATTTTGTATACATCTCCTTGACCTTATTTCTCTTCCTCAAAACTTCTATATACCTTGTACGCTATCTGTGCCTGTACGGATCCCGTCGTATCAATCTCTTCCCTGCTTTTCTTTCACCACTACTCTAAACATCTCTTGCTTATCTCGACTGCTGACTGGTTGATGCTTCCGTCCACTTTAAATCCAAGCGCTTCCGGAAAGTGTGCGTGACCTACGGGGCTCGCTGGGTGAATCCTTTCGCATTCCATTAAGATGTGCTGACTGGCCACTGGATTTTTGCTGCTGCATACACACGCCTCACCGTGTTGCAAATATTTGCTCCGGTATGTTTTTGTCCTTAGGCAATCAGTCCTAGGCTCAAAGAGCAAGACACTTCCCTTCGTGTTATCATACGTACAGAATTTCCCTCCTAATTTTTTTCTTCTCATTTTTGTAAATATCCATGGTCCTTTTTGTTTCATTCTCTTCACTGTCGCTGTTTCTCTCACTTTCTTTTTGATGACTCCTGGTTGTCTATTCACACTTTCAATTACCGTGTACTTGGTTGCCAACATTTATGTTCCATCCATGTTCCTGAGTCTCTCTCAAAACTAATATTGCTATGTGCTTCTCTGACTTTGAAAGAGCCTGAAAGAGTCTTACCGAGGGCTCTCAAAGCCAGCCGGCCTACCGACCTTTGTTCAACTTCTAACGCTGACAAGATATCCAATTTTAGGCGCAAATTGGCATTTGAAAACGTTACCGCTGGCACCATTACTTCTTTCCAAATTCCTCGCACCAGCTCATGTTGATTGTAACCCTAAAGTGCTTACCTTTCATTATTGCTGCATTCCGCGTCTCCTCTATATTATCTTGACGGTTGCTTGAGTAAGTCTTTCCTTAGTTTATGTGTACGCCCAGGTATTTATATTACTTGACTTTGGGTATGACTTGCTGTTGAGTTGATACCACGTAAACACTCGTCTCTTCATCATAGATCATAATTCCCGATTTCTCTCCGCTAACGTTAAGGCCTACAGTTGTCACTGCATTGCCACATATATTTCTAAGTCTGTAACTCTCTTGCATTGTTCGTTAGTAGCACTATATCATTTACATAAATCAGTCCAGGGAACTTCTGTTGCACCCGCATTACGAATGTAAAATAAGTCAAACTTTAATTCACTGTTTTCCAATCGTCTTTCTATGCCTTTAACATAAAGCGGGAACAACAATTGAGACAGAGTCCGACACTATATCTCCGTCCCTCAGCCGCCCCATGCAGACATATATGTCTCCCTCAGCTGCCCCTTGAAATTGTCGTTTGTGACTTCATGCTTGAGAATCTCATAATTCCCTGTATACGTTGCCGTAGGCTCCCTTAATATGTAGAAATGTTATCCATGAAGGTATATTTTGAGGTAACAAAGGACAGCAAGCGATCGACTACTGGTGGAAGAACCATGTTTCCCTGTTGCCTACCCTAAACAGAAATTGTCTGGCTGTTAGATTGATTGAAACCTATCCCTGAAAAGCAGACGTACACCGCAGCGTGTTGTAACATAATGCATGCAGCAAATGGTAGTACCGCAAATAACACACTTGTAGCACGCACTGGCGGGGTTCCTTCTATACTTACGACCAAAACACTATAAAGACTTGTTTTTACGCTCCCAATTTTAGAACAAATAAGAGGAGGGGAAAAAAACAGCCGTGTTACCAAGTAGCGCCCACTCAAGCCGGAACTCCCCTCTTTTGCGTATAGACGAGGAATCGAAGAAAACAAGACCTATGGTTACGCCGTTGTCGAGACTCTATAAGGAGCCGGTGCTAGTGTTCGCGGCTGCAAAAACAGACGTTCGAAGGAGGTTGGACCGCATTCTTCAAACGATGCGCAGATGGGAAACTAAAGTGTTCTGCCAGACTAAGTGCGCCCCCCCCCCCACCCTTCCCCCTGTTGCCCCGACAAGCCCCAGTTTCACCACGCCTTCCTCGTTTTTTTTCTTTTTTTTTTCTTCCTGAACATGAAGTCTGCGGATCAACCCAGAGGAATACGAGTAAAGCACGAGTACTGGCGTCTATACGATAAGCTTATTCATGTTTTGTATTTTTCTTCTTCGTTTTAAGTTGAAGAGTGAGGTACGTTTCTTCGAAAAGCTCTCCGCGCGTCACCCTGTAGTTAGCGCTGGACTACCCAGCGCCCGCTATCGCTCAAGCTCGCCGGACGAGCTGTTCTCGTAAATTTACATCCGCGTAAAGAACTGGGCCTCTATATTGAGCAAAGGAAGGCAGCACACCGTTTCATGAGCAATGCTTCTTTCAAGATACTTCGGCTGCGAAGTTTCTCGTCTACGATAGCGCCTTAAAGACACAGGTTCTTTCATTACAGATCAGGCGTGAGGCATACTCAATACTGGATAACTCGGTTCTGACTGTCGTGCCTTCTCGCGCTCCTTTATCATACATTACGAACAACTGGGCCAGCAAGCCACTATTACAAGGGATTGCAACAAAATTACTTCTCCTCTATGCTCTTGTTGTTTAGTGTATCAATGCAATATGCTCTGTCACTTTTTTGGTAGCTTTGACGTGCTATAGCACTGGAAACTTGCTTTCAGCAAGCACGCCGCCGTCTTGGCCCTGAATCGAAAGTGCGGCTTCGCGCTCAGAAACAGAACGTCAACGCGCTATTTTATTTGCATAGTTGGTGCCTGTATATACAGGCTCAGGGGCCGAGTTTAACCCTACGCAGGGACGACAGGGTTCTCGTTTCTTTTTTGTCGTCCCCGTGTAGCGCTGTGCGGACCGAACATGCCAGAACGTCACAGCATGTTAAGCAAGCCTATTGCAACAGTCATGTTGGAGTTACATGGTAAGAGTATTACAGTAGGAAATCCCGGAGTTCTGAAAGAACTGCCAGGGGGACCTCCTATAATTACATAAATATGGTTATTATACAAAAACAGCAAGAAGTATGGACATTTGAATAATAATAATAATAATAATAATAATAATAATAATAATAATAATAATAATAATAATAATAATAATAATAATAATAATAATAATAATAATTAGGTAGGTTGGTTATCGATAGCAAGAAATTGGATACATAAGTTAATAGCAATGCTAATTATCGAAAAAAACATTAAAGATAATCAAAAGCGTGTGAACAAAATATCAAATATTAACGATAATAATCAACTCGACCTGGCAAATGAAGCTCGTTTCATCATGAGTAATATAAATCACCTATACAAAAACCAAAGGTACACAGCAAAATGGCAGAAATGTTGGCAGTTAATTAGAAAATTCAGATGAGATGGTTAATTCCCGAACTAAATATTTCTTACTGCGAGCGGAGAATGCATGAACGTTGTGTGACGATTTTATTTAGAAAAGTAGTGAATTACATATTGATATGCATCCTTGCGGCATTCAAAGAAAGATTATTGCGCAGGGAAAACCGGGCACTTGTGGTTAGTTATAGTTTAAAATTTATTTACCACATAAGTACACTGATGTATACAAGCTATGGGGATGGCAGGATAAAAGCTGCATAACGGCAGCTTGATTGGTCCCACTTCCCCGTGAACATGGCAACATATAAGTTGTACATACGTGTGGCATGATCTCTCTCTCTCTCTCTATATATATATATCTATATATATATATATATATATTTATTTATTTATGTATGTATATGTATATATATGTGTGTATATGTATATATATATATGTACAGTGAAGTAGACGCGCGCGTATGCAGCGGTTTATTGACGTTTCGGCCGGGGTTCGGCCTTCATTCTGATGAAGGCCGAACTTCACTGTGAATATTTACCCGGACCCAGAACTGCTTTTTCTATGATATATATATATATATATATATATATATATATATATATATATATATATATATATATATATATATATATATATATATATATATATATACGAGGCTATTGAAGTAGTGAAGCGAAAAAGGGATTCCAATTACAACTAAATTTTGGAATGAAAGAGTCGAAGTGCATTTTGCCCTTTCACAGCGGCACTCCATCTTTCGTTGGGTGATCAACACTGAATGACAAGGGGCTGGGCGGCGCAAAAAGAGACATCGGGGAATATTTATTTTTGTAGTACACCTTGTGGAACAAGCATCAGCGAGAAATGCGACGTCTAGACGGTCTAGACATTGTCGACATCTAGACGGTCTGGAAGGTCAAGTGCTTGCTTTATGCGAAAGATGTTCGCTGAATGATTTATCCTAAAGCGTGATATATTGCAGTGAGCTATCCGGCGCTCTCCTGCTTTAAATTTACTGAGGAATCATTTTAAATGGTTGCATCGTGGTAGAGGTCGCTTCGTGATAAAGGTTTCCTCTACGAGGCTATTGAAGTAGTGAACAACTCTCATTATTATACCGCGCTCGGGCGTGGTGCGCTTGTTCTGACGAAGTTCGCTTCAACTGAAGCCGCAGCATAAGCGTGTCCCTGGCCGTGACGCTTAGCGGAAACGGGAAAAAACGGCTCAAAGAACGCGTCACAGGCGTGGGCGCGTTGTTGCCCGTGGTACTGCGTATAAAGGGGGAGGAGCGTGGGTGGCGAGAGTGGTGGCGGTCGGGCTGAGTCCCGGTATACGCAGAATCTCAATGCGTACGGCCTCCGGGAATTACCTTGCGGACTCAAAGCCGTGGCTTCCGAGTCATACGGTCAGCTCAGGCTTCCAGAGACAGACACCAGACAGCCTGACAGCAACACCTTAACTCCTTCGTTCCCGGGCACCAACTGACATGGCCGGGCAGGCCCGGCCCCGCGCCATGGACAAGTGCCCCAGCGCACTGTAATCATAACCAACTCGAGCACTATCCTTGTGCAATTGTCTACCAGCAATTTACAAAGTTGCTTAAACTCTTCGCAGAAACACCCTGCTTGATGCAATAGGATATACACAGAGGTATGGATTGCACCGTCAAAGCCCGGATGACGGATGACAGCCGCGTTTTTCGAATTGGATGTGCAGAAAACCTTGGTATCTTCCCTTGGATATACCGTCGTTCCTCATTTTAAACCAATCTTAAACCGCCCTCGCTATCTACTCGCGCCAGTAAACGACAATAGAGATTTGTAGCTCAGCGGGTCAGTGAACCCAGCGTAGACGCCAGTGCGAATGCGCGGTACAACATGCGCAGCGGCGTCTACGATGGGCCCGCTGGCCCGTTGAGCTATCACTCTCTGTTAATTGTTACGCGAAAAGTTACCCGCATTATCGCTTCTGCACCTAAACATCCGCAGTTTTAGCAAGCTCCATGACGATCTTGTTGCATTCCTTTCTTTTTTTGTTTGATCATCCATTCTCTATCATATCTTTGTCTGAAACATGGTTATCTGGCAATGAAGGCAACTTGTATGGATTGCAAGATTATCAATCCGAATATTGTAATCGCAAATTGTGTCAAGGTGGTAGAAATGCCATACTTATACGCTCATGCTTAACATACACACGTCGTATTGACGTCACTTTTTACAATATTTTCAGTGAATTCCTTTGGCTTGAACTTAACCGTAGTGTTATACCAGTTAACAGTGTTAACACCACCGTAGATTACATTTATTGGTTATGTTCATCTTCGTATCCAGAATTTTGTAGTACATTAAACAACATACTTAATAAATTAGTAATAGAAAAGAACATTGATTATGTGCTGAGGTTAACATTAACATCATTAGTCCTGATAGTGTATCATGTTTAGAGTACATGCACTGTTTATACAGTTTTGGCTTTTCTTCAAATATTTAAGGTTCAACTAGGAATGATTTACTAAGCTTCAATTCACTAATATAGATCCTATTACCTCCAACATTTCATTTCATCACATTGCACGAGTCGTAGACCATTGCATTATAGACCATAATCCTTTTTTTTCACACTAGGCTCTAAACATATAAAGAGTAATAATACTTTGACAAGGCGGCGATTTCATTCGGTCAAACTTGTGCAGGTGATTCGTGCAGTAGATTGGACATCGGTGATTAAGGAGGATTGCGCAGAAAAGTATTTTGCGTCTTTCTCGGAAACAAGAGTTTAGGTCTGCTGTGAGAAAATACTTTTTTGAAAGATACTGTCGATAAAAGGAAACTTCTTTAAATTTAGATTCCTGTCTAAGTTGTACATGTCAATTGCTCAAGTTGTGCATGTCAATGTCATTGTTAAGAATTATGTCTGTTTTGTTGCTCGCGCGCGTTGAGGATAAAAGAACACTGAGTTATATTTACCTTCGTGTCTGAGTTATCTATGTTTATATTACTATTGTGTATTATGTCTGCTGCTTTTGTGTGCTCGCGTGTTGCGTTTTATAGCCTAAGTTCACTATGGACCCGGGACTAGCCAATGGCTATGGGTCCAGTAATGCTTTCGTATTTTGTAAAATATGTTGTAAATAAATAAATAAATAAATAAATAAATAAATAAATAAATAATGAGTGAATGAATGAATGAATGAAGGAATGAATGAAGGAATGAATGAATGAATGAAGAGTTATGAGTATAGAAAACTGCACCACTTACACTACTGTGACGAAGTGATTTCGTTCGCCCAGAAATCCATGAATTAGTAACTCACTGTTAAATCCAATAATAAGAAGAGTAACCTTCATAGGAAATAAAAGCCTCAGCCTTTTTAACCTTACATTAATGTCGCGCTTTCAGAAATATTCTGAAACGTTATCTTTTTTATTAAGGCGCGCCAAGCGCTACTATTACCAAGATCTTATTCTAAAAAACACAAGTAACACAAGTAACAAGTCGTGCTACTGGAAAATTAGTGAAGAGTTTCTGAACAAAGATGATTGCTTAGAGACCACAATAAAAATAAAGCAGTGCAACGAAATGTATATTGATCCTGACAGAATAGCTAATGCATTCAGTGCGAATTTTGCGCATCTACGGATACGCAGCAGCCGGCATGTCCTTAACCTGACATACTTCGGTGTAGTGATTCCTTTTGTCTGCATTCGACGACTGCAGATGAAGTTCAGTAGGCCATCACATATTTTAAGACTGCTAGAGCTGGCTTAGACAGTATTCATCACCACCACCACCACCACCACCACCATCATAATAATAAGAATAATAATCATCATCATCATCGTCGTCGTCGTCGTCATCACCATCATCATCAGCAGCAGCAGCATATTTTATGTCCTCTGGTGGACGAAGGCCTCTCCCTGCGATCTCCAATTGTCGTAACGGGAGTAATTGTCGTAACGGGAGTAACGCAATTGTCCTAACCCCTGTCCTGCGCCAACGTCTGCGAACTTCTTAATTTCATCACCCCACCTAGTCTTCTGCCGTCCTAAACTGCATTTCCCTTCTCTTGGCACCCATGTTGTAACGCTAATGGTCCACCGGTTATCTAACCTACGCATTACATGACCTGCCCAGCTCCAGTTCTTTCTCTTAATGTCAATTAGAATATGGGCTATCCCTGTTTGCTCTCTGATCTACACAGCTCTCTTTCTGTCTCTTAACGTTACGCCTATAACAATCTTCGTTCCATCGCTCTTTGCCCTCAACTTGTTTCGAGCTTCTTTGTCAGTCTCCTATTTTCTGCCCATATGTCAGCACCGGTAGAATGCATTGATTGTACACCTCTCCTTTTAATGATAATGGTAACCTTTCAGTCAGGATCTGACAATGTCTGCCAAATTTGCTCCAACCCAATTTTATTCTTCCGTAAGTTTCCTTCTCATTATCAGGGTCCCCTGTGAGTAATTGACACAGGTAAACGTACCCCTTCACAGACTCTAGAGGCTGACTGGTGACCCTGAACTCTTGTTCTATTGCCCGGCTATTGATTATTGTTATTTACATTATTCTTCAACCCCATATACCCTCTTAACCCCTCTTATACCCTCTGTTGAGGTCCTCAATCATTTGTTGTAACTGGTCCACAGTGTTGCTGGACAGGACAGTGTCATCTGCAAATCGAAGGCAGCTGAGATATTCGCCGTTTATCCTTACTCCTAAGCCTTCCCAGTTTAATAGCTTGAATAGTTCTTGCAAGCAAGGATTGGAGATATTGTGTCTCCTTGTCTGACCCCTTCCTTTAGAGGTATCTTTCTACTTTTCTTGGGGAGAATTAAGGTAGCTGTGGAATCTCTGTAGATACTTTCCAAGATATTTACGTAAGCGTTTTGTACTCCTTGATTACGCAATGCCTCTATGACTGTTGGTATCTCTGCTGAATCAAATGCGTTTTCGTAATCTGTGAAAGCCATATAGAGAGGCTCATTGTACTATGCGGATTTTAATTTCGGATGAAATAGCGTCAGTTTTGGCACTAATCATTAACAAGTTGTTCTCTGCAGGGGTGTTTTCAAGCTCTCTTAAAGCTTGTAGTATAGTTCCTGTTTTCAAGAAAGGTGATGAGGCTTCAAGAGGGAATCACAGGCCAATTTGTACCCTTCCTTGTTTTCGTAAACTGATTGAACAGCTATTCCACACTCGATTAATGCGCTACTTGCAGAAATTTAACCTTTTGTCTCCTCAGCAATTGCTATTTCGTCAAGGATATTCAACTGAACTGGCGCTTATTACTTTAACTGAAGAAATTAAGCAAGCTATTGACAGATCTCTAATTGTGTGATCTGTATTTATCAGTTTGACGAAGGCCATCGGCACCATACACCTTCGCTTACTACTCAAACAATTCGGCATATCTGGTCCTCCACTGAACTTTATTAGAAACTACTTCAGTAACCGTTATCAAATGGTACAGGTTAATGGCCATCTCTCATCATCCAAGCTAATTAACGTAGGAGTACCACAGAGATCAATTTTAGGCCCACATTTATTTATGATGTTTATTAATGACCTGTCCACTTTTCTTGCTAAGACCAAGTACATACTTTGTGCTGATGACACGATCATATTTATATCCAGCAAGAAGTTGCTACGCTACAGTCTAACCTTAGAACCGACTTTAACAATATTACTTTATGGTGCCAAAATAATCAGCTCGCATTAATTCTACTAAAACCACATTTATAGTGTTCCATTTTCACAGAATTTCAATCGATGTCCCACCTTCTGTCCACGTTGGTGATTACGTCATACAAATTTCGAACGAAGCGCGGTTTCTTGGCGTCCTCTTAGATACTGAATTAAAATTTTTTGAACGAGCCCAATCACTTGTGTGAAAGAATGCATTTGGCGTCCAAATTATCATCAAGACAATAACTCATTTTCCAGTTCACATCGTACGATTTTTGTATTTTTTATATTCATAGCCATGGATCTTTCGTATTGTGTATCGTCGTGAGCTAATATGTATTTTGCGCACGTTGAACGTCTGCAGCGACGCCAGACTCAAGCTATGAGACTAATGACTTTCAGGGCATTTGATTTGTCCTGTAGGTCACTGTTTCCTAAACTTAGCATTCTCCCGTTACGACAATTATTCTGTCAGAAACCATCTATAATTGTATATAGGCTCCCCACAAACGACATCTACATTGCGTGTTTTGATCCTGAACACGCGCCAAACATGGGCGAGGGACCGGAAGGAGGAAACTTTGTACTGTTTGGAGAAGGAGCAGTCTGTATGGGACTTACGATTCGAACCTCTCTCACGCAAACATTTAATAAAGAAATAGGAATTTTGCGTGATCGCCACTTGTTTCGCTTTCCCGAAAACAAGATCATTACTTGCAGTATGTGTCCTGTTAGCAATCTTAAACGATTGCCCACACGTCATACCTTCTCATTATCATCTTGGTTTTCTTCATTCTTCGAGGCTTTTAATTTGAAGCAAGGTTTGGGTACGGGCTAGTTGGTATTCCACAGTATCTCTCACACATCATCTTTCACACGCTCACACATCATTTGATGTGTGAGCGTGTGTAGGTTCTACATACAGTTGATGTGGGTGCAACTTTTGTTTTTGTTTTTTAAAGACTAGTTGCCATAGTTAGCTTACGTACTTGACATTTCGCTTTCTTGTCCTCGCTCCGTGTTTTGTGCAATACTAAGAGACAAATCGAGACCACAAACTCACCAAACTTTCATTTTACTCAACGACATTATTATAACTCGGAGATACGTACTATGTATCTGGATGTATGTAATTGATGTATCAGACACCTGTGCTACTGGCATACTAAATAAGCGCCGTGGCTATTTCAGCAAGTCATAACCGTAGCGTGGCCATCCGGGTGCAGAAAAAAAATCACTAGCCATGCCACTCTGTGAAGGTGGTTGACCAGCGAAGCTGTTTAACACACGACACGGAGGTGACCCATAATTTTGAACAAAGGTACGAACCTATTCATTGTCTTGATGGGTGGTCATCGGGACGAAATGTACGCACACTCATTTATTCTCTTGATCGGTGGTCATTATTCCACTCGCAACTGCAGTCACATTCGTTGATAATGTCAAATCGATGTACGTACGCCGGTGGGTGGTCGGAAGGGATATCGCAAGAGATATGTCTGCGGAAGGCATCGCAAGGGGATATGTTTCCAAAACGGAACGCGTAAACCGCTCCCTTTTCGGTACCGACACATCCACGTTGAGATAACCGACAACGACAACAGGGGTAGTATCATCGCAGCTAATTCATGCAATGTGAGTAGCCATGAACCTTACCGGACTATGAGTAATTGCATTTTTTGCTTGTTTACAAGGGTATGAGCCATTACTCGCGGGTGCATGAGCCGTTGCTCAAGGAGGTATGAGCCATTGATGATGGCAGTTTTCGACATGCTCTTCTGTATGTTGTACGCGTGATCGGAAAGAATGTAAGCACTGTTCGCTTCACTTTGCTGAGTGCTTGTAGCCTCTGCCTTACGGGACTATGAGCCATAGCATTTTCTGCTTGCTTACGGGAGCGTCAATGCTTACGGGGGTATGAGCCATCGCTGAGGATAATTTTTGTTCACGGAGAACAGAAATGCACGGGACCCTCGCCATATATATACAGCGTCGCTGTAAAACGCCGGCATGCGCGACACCACGCGGCTCATCGGTTGTTTGCACAAAGCCGCAACGGCGCGTGTCCAGTGCGCACCACTGGCATCCCGCTATTGCTTCTTCCTCATAGGCTGAGTCCACAGAGCTAAACGCGCATTTTGGAAAAGAGGACAGTTCGTGAGGAGACGCGGCTGGATGATCGGCACTGACGTGTGAATTAGCTAGTAGATTGAGGATAAGACAAAAGCGCAATGCACACCATGCCATTATCCTGAGTCACGTCAGAAAACAATCCGGTTGCGTTGGCCAGCGTTGTAATGTATTTCAAACATCGAGCAGCGCTGAATACTTTTTACACTACAGCTTTTACCGGCATTGGAAGGCGCATCGGGGCTTTTAAGGCTTCGTCGACTCTCAAAAGGCCGAGCAGGGCCACGTAGCGTCCCGCAACGTCTCACCAAATACGATTAGTCGCTAGCCCCGAAGCGCACGACGTGGTGGATCAATGGCCATGGGGCTCTGCTGGGTAATTCGGTACCCAATATAGCGGTTTCAAGCCAATGCGCGGGGCACGCACAAATCTATCTGTGCTAATGTTCCTGACAAATAAAAAAATATAAAACTGCTTGTTCACCTTTATTTACTGCCATCGTAGAAAAATAATGAAATATTACTGTATCTTACTACATTATTAAACATAGTAATTGATTAACTGGTAATTAGTTTTTTGAACTATCCGCAACTGAAATTCGCCTCAACGAATAAGAAATTCTAAGAAAATTACGCTATACTTTTCGCGCTTAAATCGCCATTTGAGGTGTGAAGCTCAGCACAACAAAAATGACGTTGGACTTTGTGCTGTTAAGAGGTATTTCAAGGTTGAGTGAAAAAATCCGGCAGAGACAGTTACGACTGCTTGCGTGTGGGAATGCAAATGCAACACAGTCCCTTTGGTGAAATGTTTTCGACTGATGTTTTATACACGCGTTAAAGCTCTTTCTGCTCTGTTCTCTGTTCTGTTAATTTTTCTTGGCGGTGAGGTTTGTGCGCACAAATGGGTTATTAATGTCGATTTCACTATCACAACCGGCGTCTAAGAGCGGAACTCTTAGACGCCGGTTCCTTGGTTGAGCGTCACGGCACTAGCCCACTGCCAATATAGGTGCGGAGATATCAGTCTCAAAGTTTTTGCCTCAAGATATCGCGAGATGAAAGCGCGTATCAAGCTGCGCTCACATTTTGAAATAGGGAATATCGTAATCGTTGTACAGTTTTTTTTCCTGCTTAGGCTGGTTGGCAAATTACCAATTCTTGGAAGAATATCGCAGCGAAAACTGATGCGACAGGAGTGAGAGTGAGAGAAAGAAAACGAAAGGCCAGCTAATAATACCTGCACCTCAGATAATCACCGCGTACAATGTCAGGAAATATGTGCGATGGAATAATGTTAAAAAAAGAACCGTGCTTTTAGAAGAGCGTGCATCTAAAATACAAAAAAGAAAGTATAGTCAAGACACGTTGGGACATGCACTACCAGGAAGTACATGCCAGGTGCAAGTTGCGTAATCTCGAAGCAGCAGAATCCCGGTCGTACATGCAATTCTATGAAGTGGAATGCGAAGAAATCGCGCAGCGTCTGCATGATCGATGTCACGCTTACGATCATATAAGCTTTGACGTCAATTTGTGGACTCGTGACGGGATCTAACAATTAGTGTCCGCGGTTGTCTCCCCTTGCGAGACTGCAAGCCGTAGTTCACCTGAACTGCGGCGACCGTCACGTGAAGTTCGTCTTTCCCCGCCTGGTGATTATCTTCCTTAAACGCCACCTTCTACTCGTCACATGTCACACACTGCAGGCAAAACAGACTTGAGGCTTTTCTCTAGTGCATTTGTTGTTTATATGAAACATTGTGAAACTTCGCACTCTAGGCGCTGCACAGCGTGTGGCTCTTTTCGTTACGTGACCACATAAAGCCAACAGACAATGAAGCCAAGGAAAGCACCGGGGCAAATTGGCTGTAGTTGAAATAGAAATGTAGAAAATTATAAAGAAAAGGGGAAATGATAGTGGACGAAAAGATAACTTGTCGCCGGTGGAAGTCGAACCCACAACATTTCGGATTGCGCGCGCGTTGCACTATGAATTGTGCTACAGCGACGGCTACCAACTCGTCCACTATCTTGGGTATTTATGTTTCACTAGATCTAGCCCTAGGATCGTTAGCCACGTGTCTACTCACTTAGGATCACGTGCTATGTGACGCCATCGAAAAAAAATAACAGGATGTTCCACATCCGCCCACATCCGCCCATCATGGCGTCGAGTGGTGCTGGCTAACACTCCTTAGGCCAGATCTAGGAAAACATAAATACCCAAGTTAATGGATGGATTGATAGCCGTCGCCGTAGCACAATTAGCTGTGCAAGGCACGCTTAATGGGGAGGTTGCGTGTACGGCTCCCACCGGCGACATGTTATCTTTTCGTCCATTTTCATATCGCTTTTCCCCTTCATTATTTTCTACATTCCAATTTCGACTGCATCTAATTTCATCAACGCTTTCCTTGGCTTCATTGTCTGCTGGCTTTATGGGGTCATGATTAACAAAACTGAGCCACTCGGTTCCCCTTCCTCCCCCTTTTTTGTTACAATACTACAATGCAAATTAAGCAAGTCTACGACTGGTCAAGTGGACAGCGCAGTGCTTATAAACACAGCACAAACTCCGAACAATACAAGGTTGACCTCGAGATACGGGAAGTTACAACAGTATCTACAGCAGTGCACATTGGCGTTCCAACAATGAACAATCTTCAGCATATACAGGGTGTTTCAGCGAACACTTTCAAAAAGTTACCTGTGGCATATATCACCATTCTAATTCATGAGCTGGTCTACTCGAAGCGGCAGACAATACTTGCACAAAAAAATTAGATCCATTTATCAGATTTTTTTTTAAATTTCACGAATTAAGCTTCTAAATAATTACACTATAGCCCTTACTGCAATCTACAAATTCTGGCCGTGGAGTTTGCAAGGCGGATCCACATGGAACGAATTTTCAAGATGACACTATTTTCGAGATATAAATTCCCGAACTATGCGGAGGAATGCATTGACGTTCCAGTTGATTTGTTAATGAAATGTCCTTTCATGAACTGTCGCACAAAAGTAACTCGAACGCCAATGCATTTCTCCGCAAAGTTCGAGAATTTATATCTCGAAACTGGTGCCGTCCTCAGAATTCGCTCCAGGTGGATCTGTCTTGCGAAGTCCACTGCCAGAATTTGTAAATTACAATGTGGGTCATAAGATAATTAACCATGAGTTAATTAGCGAATTATTGTTAATTAGTAGATTTTGCATTTCATTTTTTGTGCAAGCAGTGTCCGCCGTTTCGAGCAGACCGGCTCATAAAGTAGAATTGAGCTAGCTGCCACAGGCAACTTTTCAAAAATTTTGAAAGGGTTCGCTGAAATACCCTGTATATCGAGCATGTGAAAGCGTACATTACAACGGAGCTGTTTAGCGCTGTCATTGAGTCAGATTTGCTGAGTGTGTGTGATTCTTTATTCTGGCGTGTGTTAAATGAACAGGGCATTACGAAATTGCAATGGTCAACATTTAGTGTGCGTGCGTCTGTTGGGCTCGGAATAGATAAGTAGCCTTTTAGGACAAATAGTGCAGATGTACGTACAGAGAACGAGCAGTTTAAACGAGGGGGCTGTTGCGCACTGTATAAACAAGAAGCAGAGGAACACATTACTGCACTGTATTTGTCGGTTTTAAGCTTTTGGGAACTTGCTTCAAGGTATCAGTATTGTATGCCTTGCGAATACTTCTGTGAGTACAACATGCCCTAGAACTCTTTCGCGCATACACACTGAAACTGACTGCAGCGCCGCCGTACCTCCGTGACGTCACAATGTGCAGTTTGTCTGCATTTGATCGTTTACGTTTTCCGATATCACGTTCCGTGCGAGCCCGTTGGATGAAGCGACGGAAGCAGATACGACGGAAGGAATCCGTTGACGGCCACATCTTTGGTCGTGGTCATTGTTTTCACGTCGCGCCGCTGTCGAAATGCTCGAACTTTGTGAGCAGCGCAAACATTGGGATATCGCCGAATGCCCGCCGCAACAGGGAGTCGTCACGCCGGTGTACGTGGCACAGTGCACAGACGTCGACATAACACGAGCGGTTGGAATCTGCGAATAACATTTCATTTACAAGGCCAGCACTTACTTGGAAGCTTATTTCATTTATCTCTTTCATCGCTATTGCTTTCTTCTTTTACTGCGCATACAAATTCAGCCTCTATACAAAAAAAGATATAGTAGCCTTTTTTTCCTTTTGCTGTGACATCCCTTGACGTAAATGTGAGGTGCTCAGTACCGTTAGTTGCCAACTTCGATGGAACGATAAGAGAGAGAACTTGGAAAAAGTTCAAATCAGAATGTGGCTCAAGCATGTATATAGGCATTTGTGCAACCACAGCACGTGGCTATACGCGATGAAATGCGGAATTTGCAGATAAGCCGGTGGCAATCGTCGTGTCCCGTTAAATTCGAATGTCGAGCGCCTCAGACAGAGGAGAAGAGAGAAAGGCACCAGAGGTGTGAATACTGCTGACTGAAGTGCAATAGATCGCGAATTATGCAGGGGGCTATTCTTCTTTATCTGCACCAAATTAAAAAAAAAAGATTGCCTGTTACGAAAGCACAATTATAACCTTTCAGATAAATTACTCAATGAGGCGACAATTAATTCTACAAGAATTCGAGATGGTTAGTTGATTAATTAACAGAATTACACTAATTATTTTATTATTACTTTATGGCGCATTTTTGAATCTAGGTATTATAGCTGGTGAGTTCGCGAGGCATATAAAGTTATAACAAACCAGGATGATGGCACTGGCATCAAGATATGTGCCGTCAAATTTACGGCACAAGTGCACTTTTATTGCAATTATGTTTCAAAGAAAACACTGTTTCATGCAGCAGAAGCTTGATGTCGGCGAGTTGTAACATACCTGAGTCCACGTCTTTGTAGCGCTCATTTCTTTTCTAGAAATTGCTTCATGCATTCAAGCACAAAAGTAACTGGAACGCCAATGCATTTCGTCAGACACACTGAAAATTAATATCTCGAAACTGGTGCAATCCTGAGAATTCGTTCCAAGGGGATACGCCTTGCGAACTCACCTGCTACGATTCGTAGATTGCAATATGTGCCATAACGTAACTAATTAAAAAGTTAATTCGAATACGTTATTTATTCAGTTTAGCATTTCGCCTTTTTTAGAAGCAATGGCCACCTCATGGAGTAATTTAGTTCAAGCATTAGAAATTTTGCTATCTCCTACAGGCAATCTATAAAAATTTAGTGCAGGTAAACACACACACACACACACACACACACACACACACACACACACACACACACACACACACACACACGCACGCACGCACGCACGCACGCACGCACGCACGCACGCACGCACACACACACGCACACACACACACACACACACACACACACACACACGCACGCACACACACACACACGCACGCACGCACGCACACACACACACACACACACACACACACACACACACACACACACACACACACACACACACACACACACACACACACACACACACACACACACACACACACACACGCACGCACGCACGCACGCACACCTGGTATACCTTTGGCAGTGACAACCCATTAACAGGGCTTCGCAAAGGTACTTTGCACGTGTATCATGATAAATATACAAGATACTGAGCGGATAAGTATTTGAGATACAGATACAAGATATCAGCAAACTAAATTTGTCCTATACGATACTTGCCATTTGTTTCTTGCGATACTTAGATACATTCCTTGATTCATCATTATAGCCTCACTATAGGGGCCGCTGCAAGCTTGCAGGTGTTGTAAATTTCTCATCCATCCACTGATCCCCTCGCCTTCAAGTTTGCCTTAATAACACGCAATTGTTTCGACATTATGAACAAGCATTATATCGCTATTCCACAACTGTTCAAGGGGCCGGCAGGACTTCATCAGATCTACGTAGGTACGCTGCGCAATCAGCGATTTTTAGAGCGCAGCTCTTAAGCGTCCGTTCCTAGGTTGAGCGTCGCCTCGGTTTAACCGCGCGAACGCGCTCGTGTCTCTGCTCGAGCGTTCGTCGTCGTCTTCTTGCACAGCTGGCTACGATGCCACTCATCGTGCCAGATTTCCCATACTGCCCCTCCCTCTGCGAAGATTTTGACGGCACTTTTCTTAGCCAGCGTTGGCAGGCAACTACTGTCGGAGGAAGCTATCCTCGGCCCATGGCCTGACACTGCAATTTCAATGCGTGCAACAAAAGTACTGTTGGAGTTTCTGCAGGACACCAAGCTCGACGAGCGGCTCTAGCGAGGCAACTGTCTCATGTACATAAGCACTCACCACTTCTCTTATCATCATCATCCATTCCAATACTTTCACTCCCCTTCCCTCTTCCCCAGCGCGGAGTAGCAGACTAGAGCGCACTAGCTCAGGTCGACCTCTCTGTCTTTCCTATCAATAAATTCTATTCATTCATTGACGGCACTGGCCCAATGCCAGTGGGTGCGGTGATTTCGGTCTCAAATTCTTTGCCTCGATATATATGCCTCCGTATCGAGATTCCCTAAAAAAAAGCGAGAGATAGAGGAGTACCGTAATCGTCGGACACTTTTTTCATGCCACCTTTACATTTGGCACGATGCACTGCTTTATGATCCCACCATAAATGGGGTCAGCACATAATTTAACTGCGTGTTCTTTTGTACCCCATGTTCGAAATCGACCGGCACAAAACTTCAGTGCGTAATCTTTACACTACGCAGCGAATAGGTTGCGAGCGTTCTGCGGACGTAACAATGTTGAGAAAGATAAATACATTGCGCGATTTGTTTTTTCATTCGCGTGCATTGCTAAACGGCAGCGAATGTAGCCTTATTCCGTATCAAGGCACTTAAATACATCGAAGCACCACAAAGTTGAAAGAATGAAGTTACCGAGGTATCCAGTGCACCACCCCATTGCAAATGAGGTGTTCATATATTCATTAACAACATCATGACCATGGCATAGTGAGTTTGTACCAGTGTCGATTGCGTGCGTAATTTTAAGCAAATGTTAAGATTCGACATGGCGTACTATATACGCGCCGCCGTACAAAATTGGCGTCTTCATTTCACTTTGTGCCCACCAGTCGAAGAAACGGTGGATCATGTAACAGCAGATAATGTTCCATTTAAGGAAGCTTGGCGACTGTCATTAGCCGCGCTCAACTTTTCGATAGAAATTTCCAGAAAATATCGTCGCGAGCGTTGCAGGAGATTTCGGTGGTCGCCCACATTTGACAACCAACTCGTATTTCATATTCTTATGAAAGGACTATTGAAAAACATTGGTCACATTAGAATAAATGTGCAAATGTGTCACGGACCTAACCAATAAATATTACCTTCAAGGACGACGGGGACAGAGACAGAGAAAGGGGTTTAAACCAAGGTGGGACAACAACATAATGAATACGGGTGAGGGAGAGTTAACCAGCTATGGAACTATATTGAACAGAAAAAAATTAATTCAGAATTGACAGTCACTTACGTATCCTTACGTGATTTGAATGCGAAAGCATTAGGACTTGTAAGTTATCACGCTAAATTCACTTTAATCCACCTTGGTCTTGTTTGTGCCAACCTTAATCTACCTTAATCCACCTCAATCCACCATTATCCGCGTTCCTGTAATTTATACCAACTTTAATCCGCCTTAATTCACCTCACTATATTTATTAACAACCTTTATCCACTTCAATTTTGGAAGTGGACCACGGCGTTCGTCCGCCGTGGCTGTTCACCGGGGGATTTCGGCGTGCGAGCCGCAGTCGGTCCAGCGCCGGGAACATGACGTCATCACTTTGTCACGTGGGTTTTCTTGCCATCCGATGTTCACACCGGACGCTCACCGGATTTCCCGCATAAGGTTTCTGCCTTAAAAAGAGAGACGTCATGACGCTTCAAATTGCTGAGCTCTACTGTTCGAACTCATATCAGGGTTTGCGATCATCAGAAGGCGCTGTTATAGGGGAATATTCGCCGATTAACATTCGTCTGTACCGCTGAAACGATTCAGTATGTTCTGTTATCATGTCAAAGTTCAAAACGTATTTCTCAATAATGCTTCTAAGGGCAACCTTTTCTGCAAAATAATATGCTATGAGCACTTGCTTGACTTCCAGTCTGCAGTTGCAACATTACACCGAGCGACCATAACTGAAAAGTTATACAGTCAAATTTGATTAATGGTTCATACTAGTATCATATAGTATTCAGGTTTTTAAATCGTGTTCAGTCATTAAAGAAAGTGAGTGACTATCAGAGTGTCATCTCTTAGAATAAATGTATAACTGGCGTCAATTGTTTGCTTCAGTGACTCTGGTTGTCCTCGTGGATATTGCTGTAAGTGTATCTTGTATCTGAAGGCACAGTATACTACGTACAATATATGAATAATACAGATACTGATACACATGTTGGTGAATGTATCATGACACAGATACAAAAAACCCAAGGAGTCTCTTAAGATTGTAACTAAGATACATGTTTCTTCAGTAATCCCCAGTCCTGCCAAATACAATGTATTGAACAGCGCGTTATGATTGTAATCGGTGCTTGGGGCTCAAATTGTACATGCTCTGCGTCCTTCGAAAGAACTTTGTTGACCACCTACGTTATCCTCTGGCATTTTCCCCTTGTTTGGCCTTGTCTACCAAGTGGTATGCTTAAAATCAATAAGTCATTCTATCTGGCACGGCGTCATAACCTGAAACATACAGCGGGAGAACGACCGGAGATATGCGTGCGACAGGGACCAGTAAACTGTACCGCGCCGGACCTGCGCTTTTAATCAAGTGTATCGGCAATGAAGTCGAGTAATTGCTTTCCATCGACGGCATGAGGTACTCGTCAGAAGTCAGGTGTCTGGGACCAATGTTTCCTTTCAGACTAGAAATTTTAAGTCACTGTGATGAAGAGTTGGGACCCCCCAGAGACAACGACCTCGTAAGAGCCACATGGAAATGACACGCGCTACGCGTAAGCACTCTCAGGTTTGAAAACCGTTATGTTATTTCATGCAATTAGAGATGTTCTCAGTGCCTTGTAACAAACAATATTTTCAAAGGTTTTAAAGTGAACGGTACAATATGAAAATTTATACCACATACTTGCTTCAGAAACGACGGTTATAGGCCGAAAGCCTATACAGGAAAAAAACTCAATTGCTTTCTCAGTTCGCCTAAACTTGTTAAATGTAGAATAACGTGCGATTCCGGGTGTGTGTGATGGGAGAGAGGGGAGGAAGTGTGTGTGGGGAGGGCAGGTTGCTGTGATTGTTGCCCGAGCGAATCGATGTCTGGGAAATGAAAGCATTGCTGGGGCTTTAGAGAAAGGAAGTAAATGAACACGTTGTGCAAAACATCAGGAATTTTAGCTCACATGATCATCACGTGACGTGTCGAGGAGCGTCCGTTACACTAATTTACTGA
Source organism: Dermacentor variabilis (assembly GCF_050947875.1). Classification (NCBI taxonomy): domain Eukaryota; kingdom Metazoa; phylum Arthropoda; class Arachnida; order Ixodida; family Ixodidae; genus Dermacentor; species Dermacentor variabilis. The sequence goes on along the minus strand of NC_134572.1, from coordinate 52,343,367 downwards.
TGATGTGTAGCACAGGTGAGCACAGGACTTCACAAGGAAATGGCGAATCGAGGCTGTGACTGCGCAGCATGTCAGCGCGACATTAACGCGCATTACCTGGCAAAGCGGATGACTGAAACGTGCTCGATATACTAATTTGAGGACGACGGGGTTCATTATGACTCATTACAATTGAGTAGTATTGTGTTCATGCCGCACGGTTGCTATAGGGTGTCAAAATACGTAATATTATCGAGTGGCAGTCACAACGGCCAAGAAACTTGGATCAGTTGAACGGTGTACGTCATAAGCACATGCAAGAAAGTAAAGCTTGTGGACAAAACGTCGCTTAAAAGTTTCCTTCCACGCCTCATTTTTGAAGCTGCATTTTTTTTTTCAAAACTGGATTCAAACATAGACCTGCAAATCCATACGCCAGCAGCAGTAACGTGCATCAGCAAATTATATCTTTTTCTGAGTTGTATTCTCGTAAGAACACCCGCGTTAGAATTTCCCGTGATGCTCTGGTTACAATTGTTTTCTTAAGACTTCGTACTCAGGATCATAGACTCAGATACTAGAACGTGAACTGAAATTCACTTAATTTAGAATCGCAGGTGTCCCTGCTACGAAAGTACAGTTTAGCAGTCCAGAGATATCCACTATGGCGTGGGAGAAGCTGTAGTGTTTTTTAGCATGATACAAATCGATTCCACTCGAACCTTGAGCGCGTGATTTCTGTGCAAAATGTTTGTTTCTCGCTCACCCCTCCCCTTCAATCCTTAGAGACTCGCTTAACATTGGGGGATTCCCCCAAATTCCCAGCCGCTAATTTCTACTACCGCCTCTTCCGGGGACGTTGGTCTTCACATATATACACACGCGCCAGTGTGACATTTTGCTTTCTTTGAACCGCGTAATGAAGCTGCAACGAAGGCTGGTCATCTGCTGCGAGTGTGTAAACAACTTCCGAAAACACGCGGGCGGACGAGAAAGCAATTTAGGCGAGCAAACACTTATCAGCGTCGTTTGTTCTGACGCTGCGCATTTGCTGCTGCGGCACGCACTTTTGTTTTCCATTACGGCGCGGATCTGACGAACGCAGGACGCGCTGACGGCAAGGTCACGTGCGAGATCGGGGACCCTGTACATGATGACAAAGGACGCAATGGCCGCGTGGCCAAGGAGGAGTAGGAGGAAAGAATGGCAGGGGGCGGGGATGTTAACCACAGAGGTCCTTCTGGCGATGCGTGCCAGCGCGATGCGCATTAGTGTATCGATCGCTATAGTTTGCCGACAACAGAAGCCGAGAAAAATGAACACAAACAAAGCTGACGGCTTCGCCGGGAACGCGTGTAGTCTGCGTCAAAAGTTTGCGGGCTACTCCGCTCCTTCACGAAATATGTAATTCGGCTGTGTGGTGCGGTCCCGGCGACACTTGCGGCACTCCATATATAGGATGGTGCGTACGAGCGTTCCTTTGATTTGTCAAGTCGTTTGAGCTTAAAGCATACCGCAGGAACTCGCTCAAACTGCTGTAGCCAGCCGGGAAGTCGCAGGCAATGAAGAGCCAGATACTTTTAACAAAGAGTGTACATAGATGTTTTAACTGAAAGGTGTAGCGTTTAGTAATGCTTTCGACGGCTTCGTAAGTGCCGCCAACCCTATCAGCAATTCCTCCGTTCCTTGCCTGTGCGTTCATTTTGCGTGTGCGTTACTTTCAGTCCATTTCCATTGGCGATTGGAAGATTCACGTAAAAGCGGCAAATACGAGTAGCTTTCTGTCGACAGCTCAGGGAGTTTGCCTGCTCAAGCGTTGGCCGTCTGCAGTGTGCAGAGTATTTGCACCCGAGAGATTATTTGAACGGCAATGCCCAGTCCTGGCATTTTTAAGAGCTGCCATCAAGGAGTCAACGCATGGAATGATGCAAGCATATGCAAAGCGCTGCAACGAGAAATGCCCAGAATCAACTAACTGTGACTGAAACAGTTCATAGGCACAGAAGTACAGTTTGTTGCTAAATAGCTGAAATCTTTCACTTCACGAGTCGTCACCCTTCATTCACTTTACGATTTAATGCTGTGAAGAAACTGTCGACATATTGTACTTCTTACGAAAACAGAAATAAATAAATAAATAAATAAATAAATAAATAAATAAATAAATAAATAAATAAAAGTCTGTATAGTCATAACCTGTTTCTACAGGTGCTGCGAAAAATGTATGTTGGTGCGGAAAGCTTCCTTTTCTTTAAATGTGGCCCCCTCTGCTTCCTCATTTCTTTTGGTGCCCGAATCTTTTCGATGTCCTTTTAGTTTCAACCAATTACTCTTTGTCCAACTTTGTTTTCGCTTGCCATCGGGGTCAGTCGTTTTCGCCATGCTGCCGGTCCAGCTAGCGTCTCAACGCATCATGCGGTCAGAACGCGTCGCACCATTCCTCCTTGAACTATCGCTTTGTGCGGCACTTAATTACCTTGGTCGTTACTTCGTCACTAAATACTTACATAAGCCCTACATGTCCACGGACGTGACTCACATTCGCTCGGCGCAGTCGACTAAAAGTCCCATTGTCTGCATATAGTTCTGTCAGCAGCGGGACGCACTTTGTAAATAAATATTTAAAGAAAGAAATTTGCATTGTGAAAAGTGCGTAGAGGGTGCTAGATTTAGCATTTCTATTCGACTGGAAAACAAACATACACTCGAATGCCGAAAAATGCCAAATGGTGAGTGAAACGGCCAACTTCCAATCAGTAGGTATCCTCGATGGTATACGAACGATCGCTAATTACTCAGTGTTACTTGTCTGCGCAGCATATCACTTCCAGCACATATCACTCTGTAAGGCACGCGTTGGTATGCTTTACTCATTCTAATTTAACGTTCACGCTGTACTGAATATTCTGTTCTCATTTCTTTTTCTTGAAATGTGTAATAACCCAAGCTGAGGACGTCTTTGTAGGAGTATTGGAATAGGAGGCATAATTAGGGACGACATTTCGATTTGGAATGTAGGAGTTTTCTAGACAGAATAGAATTTACTGACAGGAAAGACCTGAGCTCGAGATGGACCTGAGAACGAGGTCGACCTCAACTAGTGCGCTCTAGTCTGCCACTCTTCACTGGGGAAGAGGGAAGGGGAGTCCCCTAAATTTCAAGAATATGTGTGAGGATTTTTAACGCACCCCCAAAGCTCGGTGCACGAGCGTTTTTTTTTAATTTTTCATTCGGCCCCGTCGAAGTGGGGACCATAGAGGTCGCGGAAACGGAACTCGCTACCTCGTTGTAAGCAGCATGATGGCATAGCTACTGAGTCACTGCTGTTGATAGCTTACAAGACAGCGAGCACGCGGTACTGGCTGCATGCTGAACAAAAGCATAAGCGAAGAGCCGATACAAATGAATCGGCACCTTCCATGGCGAGTAACCTTTGATTCTTTTCTCCTTCAATGGTGCACTGAGTGAGTTGCCAAACGAGGAAAGCTTGCGCTGTGTTTCTACTTCACGGCGTTCGCATTCCCTTGGCTGAGGCAATAGAGAAAGGAAGATTTCCATGGCATCACTCTCACCCAACCGATAATTCGCTGCTTCGTATCCACAGGTAGAGGCTACCGTAAGTAAATTCGCCGATAAAAACGGATGAAACGAATACGCCGCTGTATCACGTAGTCGATCATAATGGACATTGGATGGTTCGCCGAACGAGATTGTTAGGGTTTCTTCGAAGGTCTTAGCGCATGCGAGCGAAGCTGCGTTGTAATTGGCTCTGCGTGAACGCGATGGCTTCTAAAAGCAAACAGGAAAGAAGAACTTGTCACGTGTCGTTTTGGGATCGGAGGTCGCGCGAATATATTTGCCGTACGCAAACTCCTTGGTGACGACGCACTGTCGCACGCACTGTCATTAAGCCACTGCCGAACGGGAATAACCTGACTTTATTTATGCAGATTTTTGCAGTTTCCTTGTTTGCTGCAGTACGTAGCTAGAGTGATGCGCTGCTGCCTCTTTCAATTTTTTTTTTGAAGCATAGGACGCTTTCTCGCCTCACTGTGAGTGATGCAGGGACCGCATCCACAACATGTTCTTACGCTAAAACTATTCGCGTGAGAAGATGCCAGTGAATCATGATGTCGAACGTATGATTAATGAAGGCGGACGCGGAAAAACAACGCTTACGAATCAAAAGCATTGTGAATTCGGCCCCGCAGAAGAGGAGAATCCGCAATCCAACGAAAGCAGTTTGGAATCCGACAAATGTTGTGGTCGAATCAACCCTTCCAGAAACAAAATTAATTTCTCATGCTCAAAATCATCCAAGCAAATGAGCCAAAGCTTTTAAATCTAGTGACGCATGAGTTACAATGCCTTCTTTTTTTTTGGCAATGTGGAGGCAACTAGCTGCGACGGAGAAGATAAGATGCCCAATAACTGCTGTTCTTTGTCTATAATGGCGCTTGATATTGCGGTATTGAAGCTGGCCTGTTGTGGAGCCACTTTCACTTAGCAGGAACCCTGAGACCAGCACCTGTTCTTAAACAATCGTCCTGAAATCCTGTCGTTACCTACACATGCGTCCCGCCTATATTTGTCCCGTAGTAATGTAAACTATTACTTGAGCGCGAATGCATTTCTCCGAAAGTTTAGGAAGGGCAATATGGAAACCTGTGTTATGTGTTGAGGATTACTGCTTAGTGCACGTGCCTTGAGCCTGACAGGCTTGCATTCTGCTATTGCAACGGGCGCTCGTATAACTGAAATGTTGATCAGAAAGTCTTGGTAATTATTAACTTAATCAGTCATTCTCAGACATTTAATGACGTCTCCGCCACTAGTACTTCGCTGCGGCAAACTAAATAGTACCTTGACTTTCCCGCACGATGTTTAAAGATATGCGCTTTCTCATATTGTAGTAGCACGTGGTATAGAGATAACAGATGAGAATGCGTGCGAAATTTTCTGCGTGCACATCAGTATACCTGAGATAACGTGGGCCCGTATTTACAAAAGGTTCTTACGCTACAATTGCATGTGAGAGAAAATTTCAGCTACTCGTGATGTTGGGACATATTATTAGCGCCGGCCCGCGGCTGGCCAATGGCAAAGAACGTTGCCACTTAAGCCCATAGTGCTGCAGGAACTTCGACTTTGTGCCCATATTTTCCATGAACTGTTCTTTCATGCGGACTTTGTTGATGGCAGAAGCTTGTGACTTTGCCTCGTGTTTGTTCTGTCGTCCCGTCACGCCTCCGAAGTGGCCTTCGTAATTTCCTTTTGTGCCATCTACTGCTCTGACGTTTGCGTTCGCGTACGTTTATGCGACATTGCTCGGTGAGCGGCGAGTTCCAAACACAATCGCCCCCCCCCCCCCCAATTTTGTAACAATGTGCGCGCCACCTTATGGTCGCGAACGTCCTAAATTATTCTCATTCTTCTTGAATTGTTCCCTCAAGGAGCAGTATTTCGGTCCCATAGTCGAGATTCGCTTGGAAGCATTGCATGTTCATGCCTTTCCGTGCGTTACAGCCTCTCTGCCCTTCTTGCAACGTTGTTTATTGTGTTTGTTGTTAGTTATGGGCTGCAAGAAGGAGCTTAGGGGGACATTCTGCCTGTTGCTGCGTCACATGTCTGACGTTTCCGGCTTGTGTGTGTATGTGTATTATACGTGATTCTGCTCAACATATCGTGTAGCGCGCGGTCGTGACAGAAACGATGAGACGGAACCTAGGATTGGGTAATTATGCATCGAATTATCTTTTTTCTTCCTGAAAGCACGGGTGACTGGTTCAATTACGTAATTATTCGTCAGCGTCAGTGCTTTGGAAGAGATTGGTGGATAATGGGAGCTGTCAAAAACATAGCTTCGTCGCGGCACATTTTCCCCAACTTGGGTGGACAAGGAAACGCTCCGGTGAGCCATCAAAGGTCTTCTTCGGGGACATTATATGATAGTGAGCGAGTGGATAATGGACCTAGGGGTGTGCTTATTTACAGAGAAATATATAATTTGTCAACAATCGTGCGCTCCATGAAAGGGCTCGCGTGCTGGGCGCACGGGTATGACAGGGATGCGTGGGAGTTGACGTGCAGGGAGTTCACGTGGAGTGGAAAGGTTCTCTGTCATCATTACTATTCGCCACCATGGCAAGAAGAAACGTTTTAACTAACTAACTAACTAACTAACTAACTAACTAACTAACTAACTAACTAACTAACTAACTAACTAACTAACTAACTAACTAACTAACTAACTAACTAACTAACTAACTAACTAACTAACTAACTAACTAACTAACCAGAAATTTAACTCTTTCATTCGCGTACAACTGCCCGCAAACAACACACGGACTATAGAGGCACGTCGCCTGCCTATTACAGCGAGGAAAGGGCGCCACGCGATTTTATCAAGCCCGAATTCCGTCGATGAAACTGCGATGAAGCTGCGATGAAACTGAGTCGCTAAACTTAATTAATTAATCAAAAATAATTAATTAATTGAACGAAGCCAGCTTGGACCCTTCGCTCATTTGATCCCACTTTGGGCAGGTATGCCTAAGACATCCGGAGCCGTATTCGCAAGGCTTCTCTTTCGTAAGCGCTCTTTGCCATTGGCCGACGGCATTCGCTATCTAGATGTCCAGCTTCAGGATTGGCTGCAATTTTCTCTTACAAACAGCTTGGCTTAGCGTAAGAGGTTTCTGTGAATATGGGCCATTGTGTTCTAGCGTCCACCCAGACGCATTGTAATCTATAATTACCCAGAGGGTATCCAAGCGGAACTGAACGGAAAACCAATAAAAAAACGAAAAATTTTGTTCGAACCGAAACTAAACCGGAACGTTAGGGTTTTTTCTTCACTCTTGAGTGAAGCCGATTATAAAGAAAATAACTGTTTTTGGATCAGGCTGGCCATTTTCTCAGGAGCTTTTCAACATAGCTTATATGCAATTGGGCTAATCTATGCTACCTCATTTGTAAGTACACACCATCTTCCACTGATTTTAGAAGTAGTAGCACCATCAGTACGCTTTTCAACATGCCGCGTCGGGGGGCAGACATATTAGTAATACACTCGTAAGCGTATGAAACTGGTTGCCGTCAAACGATTTACCATTAGTCAAAAATACACGACCATTGGAATAAAGAAAGGCTTCTTAGGCAGAGTGGTGGCCTCTAATCACGCAAGTTGAAGTAGGTGTCACAGAAATGGTATGTTGCTTCGGACACCTGCCATCTTGGTGGCAACGTTCTGTAAAGAAATGAGGGAGAAACGGGAAATAAATGGGGAACTAGCATAGGACAAGTTGAAATTACTCGTTCAAAGATGTATCGCAGAAACAAGACTGTACGGGATCCAATTACTGTGCTGTGGCTCCCTTCTTGATGTCTTCTAGGGCTGAAAACCTGCGGGACGGAGGGCTGTGGGTAGACTGATTACAATCTTGCATCGGGGGTGGAGAAAGGCTTTGCACTCGTAAACGAGGTGGGAGAAGTGGGCTCTCTTTCCGATGTTGCACCTCAAACAGCGATCTGTAGATCCGTCTCGTTCAATATAACAAGTCTTCCCTTTGGCAAAGAGTGCAAACCTCACATGTGTCAGAGCAGTGCATGTCGTTACTATCCTCAAGCAAGCTTTGGCCGCTTGTTCGTGTTGCTGCCGAATAGGGTTCGGGAGCCCAATTCAGAAAATGTTTCATTCGTGAGCGTTCCTTGCCATTGGCTGGTCACCTTCGCTAATTATATGTCCACCATTGGGATTGGTTGAAATTTTTTCTTAGGAGCATTTCTAGCGTTAGAACATTTGTGAATACGGGTACAGGGCCCGTATTCAAGACCGCCTATATGTTCTCATCCTACTGCTTATCTTCCCAATACCCCTAGATCCTTTTCTCCGCTTTCCTTTCCCTGTGCAGAGAAGTGGAGCAGGCTGGATGACTATGCATTCCCTCAGTAGGTTCTCTCTCTCCCTCTGTGAAGCTTTGCGTCACATGGATTCTAGCATTCGTGTCGAAGGAGGAGGAGGATCAGGAGGAGGAGGAGGAGGAGGAGGAGGAGTTGGTGGTGGTTGGTCCAAGCTACGGGTGGATTTTACCATGCGGTGATAAACACGCATATAAAAAAGCAATTCACTGCAGCTTACAATTCATTCCGTATCCAATGAGGCTATCAACTGCATTACGCGATTGGCAGAGTTTAGCATTACTCTCTAAACGTTATATCTGCATTCTTTTGTAACTACTAATTATCTGAGGCCTGAGAAACGACATACGTAATCTTTCCGGGCGGCTTAGGAGCAGAGTCGATCTTTCTTACGAAATAAATTTATGCTGTTTTTCTGTAATTGTTCTGTGGTTATGCAAACGAACTTGAACCGATTGGAACCGGTTTGAACCATTATATTTTCGCCCCACAGTTTAACCGCAAGCTGAACCGTTTTTGCTTAACCGTAGCGAAAGCCGGAACGAAAAAAAGTTTCGGTTCGTCACTTTAGACTTAGCCATCCCAAAGCTTGCAGTCATATGGATCGAATGGGAGACTGGAATGGATCTGCGGCAGTTACTGTAGTCTCACTAGCGTTACTAGTGACTAGCCAAGTTTTGAGCGCATGGGGGGTATATGTAGGGGTGGCTGTTAGAGCTGCAAGCTCGTGTAGCTTGGCATTCACGGCAGGCAAATACTCCACCAGCTTGCCTTACGCGAATGAATGAATACAGTGTTTATTTCTGCAGTGATATGACTTATCGTACATGCAGCGATATACATGGCTTAAGCGAGGAAGCGCTGAGACGGGGGTTTGCAACTACAGGTGCAAGGAAAGACCGAAGGTTACGGTGGTCGCCGTCATAAACAGATGGAATTTTCCAAGCATCCAGCAAACTGCTATTACGAAGGAAAGTGACCAGTATGCGCGTAAAGGTCCTTTCTTGGCAATGGAGGGCCCTTGCGGAAACAACAGGTATTCCACGCATCCATGTGGAACGCCTTCACTCTGTCTCCTCAGCGTGTTTTGAACGACTGTGTTAATCACTCAAATATAGGAGTGGGAGCAAAGGGAACTGGAAGAACGCTTGGTGCGGGTTTTACAGTAGTTACCTCAGGCATATCACGTGAAGCCACATGAGCCTCCATTCTTCTTCGCTTATCATCATGATTACACTGTAGAAACGAGCACTGTGCACTGTGATGATTTCCTAAATGGCGAAAACACTGTACAACGTTTTGAAACGGCGACATAAGCGACGTTTTCTCCAAACAAGACAGGCATTCACAGGAAGATGGAGGCCTGAGGTGATGAGCAGTAGTCGAACAAGGAATGTCGCTGGAGCGTCTGGGCTAGAAATAGTGCTAGGTAAGGCAAACGACGGTGCGAACACGGCGAGGATGAGAGCGCAGAATAACTTGGGCGCAGCTGAAGCGCATTGTCTCGTGAATCATCAATTGGTTTCGTAACGACACTTCAAGTCGTCATTGATGCTGGCATGATAATAAGGATAACATGGGATTACACGCCCACCGCGCCACAGCGTCGTTGGTGTACGTCGCGGAATCGGTTTTTTGCTCTTTGCGACATTAAGTGCTGGCGCACTAGAATGTGTATAATGGTCCCGAAATATCGTAAACGAAAAAAGAAAAAGAAAAAATAAAGGCATTCGGGCTAAGTGCAACTAGGCCTAACAGAAGTTCTAAGCTTGTCTCCGTTGACATCCCCATTGCATTTAATGCGTAGCTCCCTCATCATTTGCTTACGACTGATTAACACCTATGTGCAGGAGGTATTTTGAGCCTAACAGTACGGAATTTCAGAAATAAAAATTCAGTTCTGAGGTGCCGCGGGCCAAAATCACGATCTCATGGTGTGGCACGCCTAGTGGGAGACTCTGGATTAATTTTGACCACCGGGGGGGGGGGGGGGGTTCTTTAACGTGCAGCTAAATTTAAGCACACAAGCGTTTTTGCATTTCGCTTCCATAAGAATATGGGGTCATTTCACACCAAATCAACCAGCGTTTTTTCGACCATCAGAGATATAGTTGAAAGAAAAATTCCACGTGTTTGCTTAAGTTTGAAACTGATTTTCCCTATTTATTTTTCTGCCCAAAATGTTTCTAGCATTATGGCGAAAATTTATTGTTCTTGCCCAGCTGAGCCTTAAGTCATCAACCAACATTTTCTTTCAAAGGCACATTGCGTTATTCAGTCATTCAAATGATGTATGTGGCAAGACAATGAAGTGATGTGACTGCCAAAGTAACTAATATTTCAAATATTTGAACACATTGGGTGCTTTTGGCACCAGCAAAAGCCGGTAAAAGTGCAAAGTATCAATTTTTTTTTGTTGCAATACGGTAAGATCCAGAAGCCGCAAATTAAAGATGGAGTAGTAGCCCGGCTGACATAGAATAGCCGAAAAATATCTTAAGTCTTGAAGGTTCAGCCTATCGCCTGAGAAACAACTGTAAACTTATAATTTTTTGCGAAATGATTCGTGTTCATGGTAAAAAAGGTAGCTTTGGTGCTCGGCTTAAAAATATGTGATATACCATTAGCTAGATGTACGTGTCGACTATTCATGTGAGAAGGTACAAAAAGGTATTATTTCTTGTGACGAGAAAAACATTTTTTTTCAGAGGCCCAATAGATAGCGGTGCTCGAATATGCATTCTTGTTTCTTTTTATCATGGTTTCTTGTTTTATTATATGGTAATAGGAGAGTCTCGGGGGACGCGTTAGTAATGTAGTGAAATTAATTAAGCTGTGATGACGGTTGCATGTAAATGTGTCTTCGCGCTGTGACATTCAATGTTGGATCGTAGTCAACCCTCCGTCGCGTCCACATTCGTGACGCCTACGTTCCCAAGGAATGTTGTAAATGTTGCCTATGATTGGCCAGTCAGCTCAGTCATGTATTTTGTTTAAAAATATACGAACTGGGCCAGTCGCCGTGTTCGCAATTCGCTTTCGCTCTTTCCTAGTTTGTTTGCGTGGATTCACCAGCAATGGACGTCCCAACTAAATCATCTTGCCTGTATTCATTTCATTCCTTATTTCTTATAGCCTTGCAACACCACAATGACTAGTTTCTTTCGCTTACTGTGCTTTCGAAAGCACCTTGTATAGACCTGTTTTTAGCATGCAGGCAGCTTAGGGACTTAGTGCGGTAGCGAAAACACCGACACGCTGGCTGAGTGCTGTGCAAACAACGGTTACTGCTACCTTGCACAGCTGCTGGTAGATATAACTGTTGCCTGTGTGCGCCTCACTGTAAACGTTGGTCTTGCTGCGCCAATCGTTTTGTCTACTGGTCCCGACTTCGACGAGACGTTTCTAAGGTTGTCTGCAAACTTAATATCACTCCCTCGATGTCGTGTAAGTGCAGGCTTCAAACAGCATGCAGTAGATGCACCTGCGTAGTGGAGTTGCCGGCACGGACGGCGTGTTTTTCGCTGTTATATCCCAGAGTCTCGTAGGAGTAGGACTCCGGCAATAAACAGCGCTTGTCGCCACGAAAACCTTGGTAGTCTTGGTAATAGGCAGTGTAAAAAAAAAAAGAAAGAAATCCTGTGTCCTGAAGCTAGCGTTTAAGCAGCTGAAATTGTTCATTCGACACCGAATGGAAAAAAGTAGGATGTAGAGACGACGAAGAGAAAAAGAATGAATGATACACCTTGAAGTTACTTCAGTCAAGCGCGCACGATGACACACGGCCTTTACATGTTGAAGTAAGCCACAAAAACAATAGTACAACCATAAAGCAGCGGCAACACAAAAATAAAAAACAAAAGAAAACGAAACAGTTCATCCTTTCGCTTACTCAAGACCTATAATACCATGAAAACAGTGCTTGCTTATTCTATTGGCTATGCTTGCGAGAACGTCTTCGATAATGACGTCGGCTGTGTGATTTTATTTTTTCGATACGGACGATGACACAGCAACGAATGGTTTGCCACATATATTTTCGTGCATATATATCAGAGGGCGAAAAACATCACGTTCTATTACGTAGCGTTTCTTCAGTTCTCGTGGAGCTCGGATGAAGGAAACCATGTATTACGCGATTTGCCAAGGCAGTACCGCTCCACGGAGGATGGCGGCCAATACGTTTTGCCAAGGAAATAAATAAGGGTGCGGGAATAGCAGCTTTTGCGATAGAACAGAATACGAATTCAATCGCGCCAATAGCGAATTGAATCGAATATAGAATATTTTTCGAATGATGTACTGCCTTCTCATCGTTCATACCACACAAGTTTAACGTCTCGATATTCACAAACAATACAATGTTTCTGTCATTACACGGCACACTACAAAGCATGCTTTATTAAAAGCACAAAGGGAGCATTAGGATCAACTCAGCAGATTGTTCTCAAACTCAGGACGCTTGGGAGAATACGCGGCCATGCATTATCAGTCTAAAAAAGTAAACTCGTGAACCGATTAATATTTGAATTTACCATCGCAACCAGACATGCGCGTGGTCTGCGGAAACAGCAGAGTAAAACAAAACAAAACAAAAAACACTTTTTTCTACTTCGAAGTGTTGCGGCAGGTGGTACCACTATTATAATTTACTCCAATGACAGGACGTAGTTGCTGTATGCGTCTATAAATAGTACCAAATAATACCCACTGGCGGATGCTGTCTCTAGGAAACTTTTAGTTTTTCTTTGCGCGTGATCGTGTTTAGCTGGAAAGGACTCGTTGACAGAGCGACGCAGCGTGCTCTACAACGTTACGTTCAGTGCCACATTAAAGAACTTGGGGTTATTTAATGTGCACCCAAGCCTAAGTACAAGAGCTTTTTTTCTTACATTTAGAACCCATCGAAATGCAGTCGCATTGGTAGGGATCGAACCAGTGACCTCGAGTTCAGCAGCGTCACGCGGCGTAGCCGTATAGCAACCGCAGTGGTTTATGCATGGGGTAGCGACAGCCACAAAGTGCTTTGCGTCTGTTTTACTTGTGCGCGCCTTTGTTTCTTTAAAGAGTCGCGCTTATACCAAGCAGTCCAACTGTACCTGTTTAGATTAACTTGAATGCAGAACAGGTCGAAATGAACTGGGCCAGGTATTTGTTTCTTTAGCAATTGTCTATTCGCCGTTTGTCTTGAAATTACAGAAGTACAGAAAAAGTCTACACTGCCCGTTCCGGTGCTATTTCAATTGTCTGAGTCCCACTTATTCAAACGATTTGGATATTAGCAATGTTAAAGTATTTACGCAAGCATCCGTTCTCGGTCCCACTTATTGAAAAGATGTGGGCATTATGTTAAAGTATTTACGGACGCATCTGTTCCCAGACCCACTTATTAAAAAATTTGGACATTATGAGAACGTATATTTACAGACGCAGCTATTCCTATTCCCACATATTCAAAAGGTTTGGACATTATGTTAAAGTATTTACGGACGCATCTGTTCCTAGTCCCACTTGTTTAAAAGGTGTGGACGTTATGTTAAAGTACCTACGGACGCATTCGTACACAGCGATGGCCAAGGCGCCTCTGCAGCTTTCTCCTGCCCTTCAACTGACATCCCACTGGTGTTTCGCATACCGCATCCAGCCTCACTAAAAACTGCGGAGCTAGCATCGATTGATGCTGCTCTGAAGTACGGGAAGAAGTGTTAAGGACATTGAAGGTTGTCATCCTCGCGGACTCCCCCCCCCCCCTCCCCCCCGATGCCCTCAGCGGGCTACAGAGAAGTGACGCTGATCGTCCAGTTGTGCGTAGCGTCATTAAGTCTGCCAGAACAATCAGATCTCGTGGAGTATCCCTCGTTGGCCACCAGATACCTTCGCACGTAGGTATCGTCGGAAACGAAGAGGGCCGATCGACTCGCTTCCTCTTGTGCTTACAACGAATGTGACTACGCGGAGATTCTGTGTAGGTTTGACGATGCTCGTCTGTTAAATCGAAGATAACTACTCAAGTAGCACCCACATCAACGTTTTACTATATGATCCTTTCCATCCCTTGTTCGTGGCCGAGGCTTACCTGAATAGCGGGTAACGATAGAATTCGCTGCCGTAAGCAACGTTCTCCGCTATCACCCTAGGAGGGGTGAACAAGAAAAACGGGTGGACGAGAAAGATGATGCAAGATGATGGTTTGGAGGAGCCGAGTAGAAAGAAGTGAGGATAAACAGTCATGGCAACCGTACGTAATTAAATGCATTTGACCAGTTTAAAATTGGATCAGCAGAAGGGCAGAATTAGGAACTTCGCTGTTTGTGATTCAGGATCCAACGCGGAGTTTCGGGGCTAGAATATATTTAGAAACTGGTCGCAGAGCGATTGCGCGTGGCATCCAAAGTATAATTAGGCAATTCTGATAAGCGTTTTCCCGTTTATGCTCCAGATTTACGTCAATGGCCTGTTTCCTTCATCGCTATTCTGCTAAGGGCTCAACATTTGCGCGGATGTCTAGGCGGCGCTTTTTTTCTGTTGCGCTACACTGTGCATAATCATCGTCCTTTTATATAATCTTCTCACATTCGCTTGCGAGAATACAAATAGCCGTCACTTTATCCAAGGGCATTCTTCACCGAAGTAATAACTTTATGATAGTGCAAATTTGCTGTGCATGGTGGCACCCACCGATAAAGGTATAAACGCATGAGTTAAGTCCTCCGATATTTTATTAAATATAGTAAGCGTTTCCAACAAGGATGAACGCATAATGTCTGCAAAGCGAAAGTGTTACAAAAGGGTTGCTGGCAGCGTACATGTACTACATACTGGGTGTCTTTTTTAAAGCTATATATCCAAACATTTTAAATATTGCCTGTTGAAGATGGCAAAGTTATATAGTGCTTCAGCTGGATTACTCAAGTAAGCGGACACAATTTGTGCAAGATGTCTAAATGCATAATGTGCTAATTAACACAATTTACTCATTACTTTTTTAATTGATTGCTTTACGGCGCATGTTGCGATTTACGAACTGCAGCGGCTGAGTTCGCAAGGTGATACTCTTGGTACGAATTTTCAGGATGACACCAGTTTAGAGATACTCATTCCCAAAATATGCGACGAAGTACATGGCTGTTTCAGTTACTTTTGTGCTTCAATGCATAACGCGGCGTAAAAAAAAAGTAAGCGAAACAACAGTGCATTTTTACCACAACTTTTTTTGTTGCCGCCATCGCAATCGCTTGGCCACATCATCTTCGTCGGTCGACTCCCGCTGCCTGTGTCGCCGAGCTCGTTGTGGTTCGCTGTGCTTGGCGCAACCAATGTCTTCTTTAGACATTTCCGACGGCGATACCGATTCACTTTTTGTATTTATTTCACACATGTTGAAAGGAAGAGGAGGCTCTGCATGCGAAACGTGCGTTAAGAAACGCGTGTATGAAGAGGCTTCACACAGACAGAGGTGAAATCCAGGTACGTCGGCTAGTAGTGCTTTCGCACTGAAAGCTGGTGGCGTACTGATTGTTGTTGTCAGTTCACAAAGGTGTGTACAGAACAGTTAGAAAGTCTACAGGAGTCGGTTTGGCTTGAAGTCAGCCAAGCACGCTGTGAAAAAATGTTAATCGGAACTTTCTATGTACCACCGAATATGTCTCCTGTCTAGTTTGATGAGGTCATCTCTTCTATTGAAAGTGTCGTATCTGCCCATCGCGAGAACAGGGTAATCCTTCTTGGTAATCTTATTTCACCTGGAATTGATTGGAACATGCTGAGATGTTCTCATCGCAATCATTAAATGGAAAACGAATGCACCCTTTTGGACTTTCTGTCCTGCTCACTTCAGCAACATAGCTTGATCGTCAATTCCAGTCTTAGACCTTTGTCTCTCGAATGCTGAAGTTATAGATGTCTCTCGTTCTGACATTTTCCTTGTCCGTATCGATAATTTTCACCCGTCACTAAAGACTCTGTGTCAGCTCTGACGTAGAGCTTCACCCATGACACGAATGAATCCTCTCGATTTGCTTTGAAGATTGGTGATTATGTTGGTTTATATGATTTCTTGTCCACCACCGATTGATCATTGGTCACAGACAAAACCAATTTTGATGACCAAGTAGATCAATTTACGAATCATGTTTTGAGCAATATGCGCAAATAAATTCCCCGGTACAGTACGAAACACTCCAAATGTCTCCACTGATTCTCAGCTAAACTTATAACTGCCCTAAAGTATAAACATCGCGTGCCCCGTAAATCCAGAACTCCTGTGCCTAATGAGTGGAGAGAAGAATTCCGCTTTATTTCTGGAACTCTCTACAGATGGTTCTATAAACGGGATCACGACTCATATGTTGCATTCTTAGAAAAGAGCACCTCCGACTTTCGAATTTCGTAAATGTATCCGCAAGCGCTCTGTAGTAAACGTGAATAGAGTTTTCGTCTGCTTGACTCTAGAGGAGTAGAAGTCCATGCAATCGCGGGTTGTTTTCTGCCCATTTCTCATCCTTATACAGGGTGTTTCACTTTACTTGAGCCAAATATTAAAAATATGCAAGTGCGACGTAAATGCACAGGAACAAGGTAATGTTGTTTGCCGTCGCTTGGAGATACTCAGATTATATTTTGCATACCGCTTAATTAAGTAATCAGTCTTACTGAATTAATCAACTTCTCAATTATTATAGTTAGATGAGAAGTGTAAATGAGAAAGTTGCAGAGCAACATGAGAAACTCCCGACAGAGCTTTCAGTTGCTCTATACGTGCTACATAAAAGTGTTTCTCCGAGCGTTAAAGAAGCTGGCTAATTAATACACGGGCACTGCCTCGAGCGGCCAGTCGCACGGCAATGTGCGATGCATCGGTACAGTCATAACTTAGGTTACGTCTAATATCTTTAGTACTGAAAAAAATTGGTCTCCAATATAGGCTGTGAAGGTGGTTGGACAGCGACGCTGTGGTATCACCTGATCCGATAGACCAATGTGGCCTTGAACGATTGAGCAATGCACTACACGAAATGATTGACAAGAAGACAATTAAATGCAACGTACTTAACTAAAAGATACAGTGTAAAAGGCGTCCTAACTGTGCGTGGCTGGCTTTGGGCAGGAACCGCTACGCCCTGACTAGCTTGAGCACGAGGTCGTGCAAAGGACGCTGCTGTTCCCGTCGCCGCTCATCGTGTTCACGCTGCTCTTCGGGAGTCATAACATGCGTGGCCTTCCCATAGCGCTATCACAACGTAAATCAGTTGCCAGGCGAGTTGTTCTTTTACATATGAAAGTGTAGTGACGTCACTCCCTGCTTGGTATACTACAGTTGTTGCCGCTTTCCGGCAACTGCAGCTTATGCAACCGTAATACTTACCGGGAAACGCGTGCGGCGAACGCTACGGGCTTCGCATTGTTCGAACGCGCCTTATCACCTGTCATGCGGTCTTGGCCCTTGTTTTGTGTTTTTCTTTATTGAAAAGAATACTGGGGTGCGTCTCGCATGCATAGTTCCAATGGGGATAGGCGCCTTTTGCTTTCCTTGGTGGAATAGCTTTCTGTCGATTGTTCTATCGGCGGAGACGAAGAAATCCCGGGATCCGAGTCATATACAGCTTCGCTCTTTAAAAAAAGAAAGATGGCCACATTCGGTAAGCAGTTTTTGTCGCGTATAGCAACTGCAACTCGAACCAATGATACTCAGATGTTGAACAGTGGCGCTCAGCGACGCCGTGCTCTAGAGACACCTGACAAGGAAATGACGCCGGCCCATTCCCGCGCATCGGTGCGTACAGAAAAACCAAAAGCAAAAAAAAAAGGCGCACATGTGGTATATACTTCAAATATGACGTGAACGTCCCAGCGGCGCTATGAAGCAAGAACTCTCATCAGCTAATTGTCGACACTTGCGCAGAAAGCATCCACGAAGCTGACGATACGCATCGACGTCACTGTCATAGCAGGTTGCCTTGCTGTCAAAGAGACCTCGCACGTGCCAACTAGAAGGGTAAGCTGGCGCAGGCTTAGCAGGTGAGGCTATTGCACGACGTGGAGAAGGGGCGGAGCGGGGCCTACACATTTACGTCTGCGCGCTAACCGGTGCCAAGTTTTCAAGCATCCGGTAGAATCGGGCAGGCATTATTGCTTCATTTGCCGCAGGGTTTCTCGAGGGGTGACGTAATGGAAGCGAGCAAGGCCTGCCTCAACACTTCATGAGAGACAGGCTCTGCGAGACGGCGACATTTAGAGAAGAAAAGTGTATAGAAACATACGAATAATCCCCTTTTTTATTCTAGTATACAGACACTCATCTCGTGCATTGTTTCTATTGTATATAAATGTATTTTAGTCTTTTCGCGTATTGGTGCCACCCAACTCTTGGCTAATACGTCCGAGTTGGTATCTTCTGCTGCCCCATCGAGGTCTACTGCACTCGAATAGAATATATCTAAGAGTGGAATGGCGGGCTGACCGGAATGCAACGTTTGAATGACGGTCGCTTGTGAAACAATTAGGTTGGAAGGGGCGGAGTATCACACCTGTAAAACTCGTTCTCCTTTTATTGTGGTTTGCACGAGGCATTGGAGATGTTGCAGCATTTGCATGTTATACTATACTTAACAGGGAAAACCAAAACACCGAGCCAACAGCTTATCACGCCGCAGTACCTCGGAAACGCGAACCCTTAATCCCTTTTTGTAAACGTGCCTTCGCAATGCCGCCTAATGCATGTAATGAAACAATGCAGTAGTAACGTCAAGGTCGGTGAGTAAATTGATTCCTGACGCTTACTTCCGGCGTGCTTTCTGGGCAGACATTGTTTTCTGTTGTATCTTTCTAGGTCACTTTTGTCCAAATACGTTTCTTCGGGAATTGTTATATATCTGTAATACTGGCGGAGTGTTTCCTCGTAGGCGTGTGCATATTAAGTAGATTTTTCTGATACGAAAATACAGAGCGTGCGAGAGTTGACCGGAGACAAAGGAGGGGGGAGGGGAAGGCGGGTTTGGATAGGCGGCATTCTGCTACACAGCAATTTCGGAGGGGATGGAGGGGGGGGGCACGGATCCGGTGGCTTACGCCCAACGGCACTTCTTTTTATGAATATTGGATGCTTCAGGTATATTTTGGGCATATATACATTGTATATATGTAGTGTCTCATATTGCAAAATCATATTTGCATCATATTTGCGAAATTCGGTGCACAACCACAGCAGCGACAGTGGCTACATAAATGGGAATTGCCTTTTGACGAGTTGTGGTATTATTCCGTGCAGACGTTGACGCATTTCTAACACATTGCGTATTGATACCTATTTGTGGTGCTTATGGTTCACAAAACGATAGCTGGTCGCAAGACGAACGCCTGGCGATAGGTAAACACGGTGGTGAGTCTCTGTCCTTCGTTTATGTTCGGCGTGGTATGGGCTCTCAAGTGAATGCTTTGCTCGTTAATCATCTCGAGGACAGGTGAAAAAAGCGTGGTTTTTTTTTTTTGAGAGACCTAGTTTTGATCGCAGCGCTTTCGGCTCAGCAACTGAGGTCAAGCACTGCCAGTTTTATATTCACGGAAACAATTCGCCGCTGCTACGTCAAGATTTTCCGGCTTAACCATCTAATGCCATCTGATCCGCTTAAAGAAGCCCTTCTCTCTTTTCTCACCAAGACAGTGGCAGGTTCCCTCGCTGTCACGAAATTTAATTGCCGGCGGAGCTAGGGTTAATTCCTGTTCGCCCCACGTGGAAGTAATGAGAACACCGCAGACGCAGACTCGCGGCTGACAGCAAGCGGCGTGCAAGTGTGCGCTGATCGCCGGCCCCGCGCCACGCGCAGCAGCCCACCCTCGATACAGCGGCGGCGCGGTCGTTGCCCGCGGGGCAACTCACGCCCGCCGGCCTGATGGAGCCACGTGGAAGTCATAGCGGCACACAGCCAAGCAAACATCGCGGCTGGTCACCGCACAGTGAGAGAGAGGAGGCAAAGTGAACAAGGAGGAAAGCAGGGAGAGAGGGAGCTTGTGACGCAAGTCTCCCCTCTGGGCATTCCAGCCAGAGCGATCGGTTCCGCGTACACCTTGCACCAGTCGCCGATTTGAGACGGGATGCTTGCTTCCGTTCTTTCTTTCATTTTTCTTTTCACTGGAAAGAAAGAACGGACGTTCTTACTTTCCAATGCGTTTCCACTTTGTCCTACAGTAGCCTCTTGCCTTAAGGTAAGGTCTTCTACGAAGGCAGGTTGTGGTGACCAGTATCCTCTTCGCTGCTGTGTGATTCATTGCTTATTTACTCTTTATTATCTTTTTGAATAAATAAGCGCCTTCTGCATTTCCCCTGCTTATGTATCCGTTGCACCGACCAGGGAATCCTTCTATGTTTCCCTGCACAATATCCGTTCTCTCACCTTGTGATAAAAGAACGAAAAGTAAATATGTCGCCCATGTGTTAATTTTTATTCGCCGTCACAAGTCCGTTTTGTTGGTTGTTATATACCTTCTTAGCGCTCTCTTCCCGCTTCCATTTTTTCCGGTCTTTATCGCACTCTCCTTCACTTACGCTATCGCTATCTTTCGTTAATCTCGCGAGAACATCGTCAAGCTGGCGCTCTCGCCTGCAGCGTAGATCACGCCAAGGCCACACCTGCCCCGTGCACGTATAGTAACGCCAGCGAAGCATGGCGCACAAACCGAGCGTTCGTCACAGCGCGTGCCTCCAGTAGCCGTACCCTTCCTCCTCGATGCTTTCCTCCCAGAAATATCCCTCCCCTCTCCCTTCACCTACGCGCATTGTGTCCTTTTACTCTATCAGACTGGGCCGACGGAGAGGCTGCTTCCTAAAAAAAGGGTCTCTTTCTCACTGCGATGACGCATATAAGCGGGTAATCCAGTACATAACGGCAACGGGGTAAGTGAAGAAACCGCGAAGGGGAGAGGGCCGTTGGAGGAGGAAAAAGAGAGGACTTTATAGACAAAGAACGCATTATCGAATGGGAAAACACAGACAACAAGAAAACTGTGCAGAGAGAAGGAAAGGATACATGGGGAGGGGGTGTGTGGAGAGTGTCTCTCTCCTTTGGCTGCCCAGTAAAAGTTTGCCGGGCGAAGGGCATCGTCTTAAAGCGCGAGCGAATTTCCGAAGAGCAACCAGTGGTTCTACTTTTTTGACGGGTGAAGGGTGACCGACGTAGGTACGGTGCGCGGAGTCGCGCGGTAGACGGCATCAATTCGCTTCGGAAGCTTTACAGCAAAAGACGAGGCTGACATTACCAGGAGAAAGAAACCACCGCTGCGAAGGAGAGGAAAAAAGAAAGGAAGTCCCGTCAACGTGGAGTTTCACTACCTGCGCGCTTCAGCGGATTGAAACATTTGAGGAGGAGCAACATTCGTACTTCGTCAGTCGCAGATCTTAATTATTTTTCCGGTTTTAGCGGAGATAAGTTATACTCGGCTGCCTTCTAAGAGCAGCTCTACGACGCGGGTGTTTTTGCTCCGTAGAACTGGACATAATAAACACCTTTCCGTGGAGTGACTCTCAACAAGCTCTGGGCCGTGAAAGACGCCTGCTTGCTCAGTCCTTAAAGGCGTTCGTCACATCTAGACCGTATTCTTAAATCTGCGCAGGAAAGGACTCAAAGGCGACGAAGAGAGCAGTCTGGTATTAGTAGCAGCGCAGTGCCGAGCATTGAGAAACGCCAGTCTCTCGAGATGGTCTTTTCACCCAGGATCCTTCGTAATCGGCCTTCCCTCGTCGTGATTTCCGTGGCGTTGATCCTGTGCGGACAGGTAGCGTGGTCTGCAAACGTCGATGTTTCACCCGGTATAGGAGACATTGCTACCGCCACCAAGGATGTCTTCTCCGCGGCCGCAGCTTGGGACCCGACTTCGATCGCGCCGACAACGCCGACGACGACAACTACTTCGACACGTGCGCCGAACATGATGGATAGGGCTCGGGTGCTGATCTCCGAGGCCATGCGATCGGCCGAAGGCTCGCCGCTGGTGCGTCGACTCATGAGGACAGAGGTGTCGTCCGAGTGCACCATAGGCCTGCTGCGGTTTATGCGCGACATTCGAAAGCTGGAGCCCTGGGCTGTAAGACGTGAGTGTGCACTCTGTGTTCTATATGGTTTAGTGTGTACGCGAGAGGAGAGATGATGCGCGATAGCGCTCGGGTTCATTACTTAGCCGAGTGGCGAAGGGCCACAGTACGTTGCTTTGTGACATTTCGGGATTTTTCTTTCAGAGAGCGTGAGCACTGCAGTCTGGTGGTTTCTAATGCAGAGCTCAAGACAGGTGTTAAGCTATGAACGTCTCCGTATAGCTCCACAGCATGCGCTGCATCGATAGCCATGCTGGTTGCAGGGCGTCGACTCGACCAATGTATAAAAATGCGAAGAGCAGCGTCTCATAATGAAGTTACAACATCATAACTACAATATTCAAGTGCAGAGAGATTATAGTAATCATTCTGTCACCGAAAAAGCAAGCAGGTGTCATAATACAGTCCACAGTCATGCGTGCAATTTAGCGCTTTAACAGAATTGCTTTTTGGCCTAGTTAGTATTTGCTGAAAAACATAGCCACAAAGAGGACGCATTGACAATGACACAGGGGGTGCGTGTCGTTGAAAATGCCTTTAGGTGCGTCCCAAAATTGTTTCTGAAAGCGTGAGCACCACGTTGCGTACCGGTGACAGAGAGGTATACAGGCTGCAAGAAAACGTCTTTTTTACGTGCGTGTTCATATATGCCTCAAGCAGCATTTCGCGGAAATCATTCTTCAGAAAGCGTGCTCAAGGAGCGGTCTTTTGAGTGCAGTGTGTTTACCTTAACGCGCAGAAAGATGTTTTCTTGGATGAATAGCCCCGGCAGCAAAGCTGTCACTTGTTTGCCTCCTTCACGCCCATGACGGTTAACAATGAGACCAGGAAGCCTCTTGCAAGAGGCATGTTTTCGCTGGAAGATCGACTGAAGATCTACGTCACTTGCTGACAGGAGCTCGTACAAAACCAGCTAGCAAACGTTAATTGCCTTGCAATAAAGTATTGAATATTAGGTTTTATCACGGGACGCGTTAAGTATGAAACAAGAATGAGTTCTACGAGGGCGAAGTTGGGAACCGAAGGTTGCCCTCCAATAGTTCGCCAGTATTCCTCATGCACGTAGACATAGCCAAATACGTTGCATATCGGCTGCGCAGACATTATATGACGCCCCCATTTTTTTTTTGTTAACTGCACCGCAAGAGGTTTATGTATGCATATCTGTTGTACGCAGCTGGACTGAACATTCGTTCAGTTTGTTTATTCTGGATCTTTCTTACATCAAGACATCAGATTAAAGTAGTCTTTCTTCGGTTTGAAAAAAAGAATACACTGTCTAAACGCCTTTATTATAAAGAACACTTGTGAGCAGAATTCTCTGTAAGGATTGCTGTTTCTTCTTATGATTTACGTGTTCAGGTGTTGTGTTAATCGAGCTTGTAATGTAAGAAAGGAGAAAACTGTTCTTATTTCTGCGAATGTCACTTGATGTTTTGTCTGATTTAGAAATGTTTTTGCTCACTCTTCCGACCTTGGTTGCGAAAGGCCTGAGCAGCATCACGGCTTTGGGACTCCCCAACTGGCGCACCGAATGCGAATCTAGCGGCGCTTCTGTGGGTGGGCGACCTTCTTTTGCTGAACGAGCCGCTTAAATTTTCTCGACAAGCTGCTCGCCGTCCTTGGTACGTCTGCGTGTCGGCGCGTTCTCGACGTTTAGGGGTCGGAGTGCGAAGCACTAGCCCTTGGCGCCAAATGCCCAGACGGCATGTGTCACGAGCGTGATCCGACGGTATCACAATCACGGGTGAGAAATTCTCTGTGCACATCTCCCGGTAGCAACATTCCTCGCGCGCGAGCATCTCAAGCGCTTTTAGGAGGTCACGCTGGGGCGCTTTTACGCTTCCTCCGTTGAATTCCTTCGTAGCTGTATGTAGCTTGCTACGGGCTCGAAAAGGGATCCATTCATCTCTTTCTCGGCAGCAAAACTGCTACGTTTCATGGAACTAAGGCAGCATGCAGCAAAATTTTTGCAGGGAGACCCGGTTTTTCTACATTAGCAAAACGGGCGTGCAAGATTATTTTCTCTTTTCTCGTATGCCAGAATAGACGGATACGTTGCTGCTTTTTGGCGCTCTCTGACAGTTTCCGTAGATTCCCCGGTGACCGCATTAGTGACTGCTATGCCCGGATGATGTTGGCGCTGAAGAAAAAGAAAAAAAAAAAAGAAAGAAAGGAAGGTAGAGGGAAAACGAAACCAACATTTCTCGCACTTAGATGAGGTCAACGCCATCAACCTTTCAAATGAGTGCTATAATATGGACACCATTGGCTCCAGCAATAAATTGCGGGGACATAAACATGTACCCACGGGAGTGAGAAAATGCGCTTTTTCTGCCACTGTTACGAAGTGAGCGACCCAGTAAGGTGTTACGTCGTTGAAAGAGTTCACATGGAAAATGCTGGTGCTATGAGCATCCCCTTTGAAACGGAACAGTAAAACATGCTGTCAGACTTGTTCTCTAACCTTTATCTCTAAATATCTTTATACTCTAAGCTACATTGTTCCCTGTGAAAAATTCACTTTATTGCGTACTTTTTTTTTATTTGAAATGAAAATACGATAAAGAGATTTTGTCACTTTGTAATGGTGATGGCTGCTTCTTTTCACATAGTAGCAACGTTAAGAAGATATATATTGTAAGATAAGAAGAAACAACGTCATTGGTTGAAGAAGCTAGAATACTGCAGAGTTCGCTAGAAAGAGTAAACGAAATTCGCGTACATTTCTAGACCCACCATACAGGGACAAAAGGAGTGAACAAGTTGCACCCCACACTATATACTGAGTCTCGACATGTGCGCGCATTACAGAGTGCATATCCATTCTTTTGCGCCACTTCTAGTCTAGTTTTATTAGCCTACACAGCAATTTCACTCGTCTGCCCCCCAGATTATCCTTAAAATCAAAACGCCCCGGTCAAGCCTATACTGCTTCTTCATTTATCACTGGATGGATACTCTGACATTATAACAGAATGTTCTCGATCGTTTATGCGCTATTTCCACGTGCTACATGCACGAGTCGTATTCATCTCATTTCTTTCCCCCATAGCCACGCGTTCTCAAACACCCTGATCTGCCTTTGAACAGTAGGGCGATGTTCTTTGAATTACCATGAAAACTTTTTCCTTATTTGTGCACAGGGCGTACGGTGGCTGCCAGTCAAGGTGGCGCAAGTGCTGCTTTCTGCTACAGCCACCTAGAATGCCACTTGGCTTATTTTTGATGCCGAAAAGCTCCCACATTCATGGAAGCTGTGCCTGTACTTTTCGCTGGCAAAATCCGTGACGCATACGTCGGGGGTGTTTGAAAGCCTTATACGCATGCGTTGGATCCTGATGAAACCCAGAAGTCGTGCAAACGATTGCTGGCAGTCAGTTTTGAGCCGTCTTACCGAGCATGGAAACGCGCTGCCGTTTTTGCGTTTAGGTTGCCGTAAGTAAAGAAAACTCATTTTATCTGACACCGTAGAAAAGCATCCAGATACTTGGCGAGGTACGAAATTTCTGTGCTTTGTTTGAATGCGATCATGCGCAAGACTAAAGAAATTAAGAAAGCGAGAGAAAAACAAAAGAGAGAAAAAAAAAGGAGAGAGAGAGAGAGAGAGAGAGAGAGAGAGAGAGAGAGAGAGAGAGAGAAAACGCGCAGTCGGTCCCGTCGGTAATATTAGAGAGCGTGTGCAAAATCGCTTTCGACGGACGAAGTCTTTGGCGTGTTTGCTCACGAACATTTCTTCGAGCGCCACATCTTTCCGTTCTATTGCTTAAAAAGATCGATATATTCGGAAGAACAGTTCTTTCCGAACGGTCTCCTTTTGCGTCTTTTCGGCTTTCTTTGCGCGCTTCCAATTCAGCCGTTCTTCCGGTGGCAACCTTGCCAAATATACCTATCTATATGCAGGTTGTACAAAGATAGTGCAATCACTGCTTCTCTGTAGCTCAACGGTTGAAACGCTGCCTGTACGCAAGACAAGCTGTCCTGAAGGAGGCGACCTTGTTTCCATAAGGCAGTGCCGTTACACCCGCGGCTATATAGCGTGACGTACGGCGTGTGAAATCCCTAGACGCACGCTCTGATTTTGGCTACGCTTCAGGAAATTAATGAGCGCGCAACGCTACAGTTGTGTCATTTCAAGGTTGTCATATTAATCTACTGTGGGTAAGCTCCGGCACGAAGGTGACGTTTCTGCTACTTCGAAGGGTCTAGTGCATAGGTCGAGCTCATACCTCGCGCCTCCAGCAAAATTATCGCGTACTCAGGTTGAACCAGACGTTGATTCGTCAAACGTTAACACTGCCCATGTGTAGCGAGTGCGTGTGCGTGCAGTCAGAAGGATCTTTGTGTCTCCTTCTTCAGTCATTCGTTTGCTGCACCAAGTGGCAATGATGTAGGGTGGGACCCTACTCTCAAATAGAACGCACTTACGGCATTCCGTTATCAACTCCAGCTCAGATATAACACGGAGTAGTCGATATTACTTGTTTACTGAGATATGTCTGCCTACTGCTCCATATCAGGAACTTTTCTACGACAAAGTTGAAGAAAGGAGGTGATGATGTGTTCACTACCCACATTAGCGCTTAAAAGCGTGCCCTAATTCGATGCTGCCGCTTGCATTCGAGGTTGTGCAACAGTCTCGTTACATTGTTCACTATCTCGTCGAAGGATCCGTTCTTGTATATTGTCTTTCTATTTCATTGGTAGAAAATGTTTTTATGTTCTGTTGTCAAAACGCGATGTCATAACAGATGGTAGCATGCTCCTGGTTCGTTCGATTATTTTTCGAATTTGGACACGATATCGTTGTCATTGTTTTTACAAATCGAGAACGGAAGCAGCCACCCACTTATGATACACTTAGAACAACGGTGCATGATCAGAAATAACTGACACACACACACACACACGCACACACGCACACGCATACGCACACGCACACGCGCACGCACGCACGCACACACACACACACACACGCACGCACACACGCACACATGCACACATGCATGCATGCACACACACACACACACACACACACACACACACACACACACACACACACACACACACACACACACACACACAGACACACACACACACACACACACACACACACACACACACACACACACACACACACACACACACACACACACACACACACACACACACACACACACACACACACACACACACACAGACACAGACACACGCACATACACAAGCACACACACACATTATGCTTATGCATTATGTGATTATGCTCATGCAGCAGAAGAATAAAAAAAGCGTATTTCCGTCTTCTCGCGCCTTACAATAGGAAGGCATAATAGGAAGAAAGCAGCGTTAATCGGCTAGACGGCAACGTAAGGGTTGGGTTCCCTGAATCAGCGCGGTGTTTTCTTTGCTTGAACATTTAGTATTTATCTTTCCTCGTCGTTCCATTACGACATCTCGATGATAGCGTTGTAGCACGGCGCATGCAAAATAAATTTTAAGGCCTAATGAGCCTCACATCAACTGGCAACGTGAAAGAAGAAGAAAAAGAAAGTCAGTTTGTGTATATACGCTTCCGGGCATGTGCCAATCCGCCATCCTAGCGCAAGCGCATGCCGAATGACTCCGCGAGACGCGAACTCGTAAGGAGCTTTCAATTGCAGCGTAAACATCGTCTTTTGCATTTCCTCAAGCGGTCTCATTTAGTACAGGGCGGTTTCCTTAACCCGGCCCGCGGGGATCTCACAGTAAGCGGAAAGGCAGCAGTGCGATTCCATCTGACGCACTGGCGATGACGCTGTTGTCGTTTCCACGTCGAAATGATAGGCGATTAGGCGAAGGTCGCTACCGGCCCCGCTTGGAGCCTCCCCTACATGTGACCGTGAGGCGGAAGCACCTTGATTGAAATATCAGCTCATAGAGGATTTCTCGTTGCCGGGCGTGGATATTCGACGCAATAGCATGCCTGCTTCCGAAGGCCATCTATAGAAGGCGCTGAGGGACCACAAAAGCACTTTTACCAAACTGCTGAAAAAAGAAAACAACAACAGCGTTTTTTTTTCGTTCCTCACTGCGTACATATAACAGGTCGCGGGAGGCAAGATACTGGGCCTATAGAAAGCAACAACGCAGGAAACGCTTACGCAAAGCCAGATTGAACTGTACACGTAGCTTTTCCTTCGCCTTGTTCAGTGGACGAAATAAAAATCTGAAAGGAGAAACAGGTTGGGTGAAAGCAAATGCCGTAACAGTGCAACGCCGCCGCAAAATCGATCGTATCAGATGTCGGTAAGAAGGCCGATCAAATGCATGCCATTCCTTGCACAGTCGTTCGTTATTCGCCGTGCTCGGTCGATGCCCCGGGCTCATCTCGAATAGCACGTGTAGATCCTTGGGCGAACATGCACACTTCGTCGTTATTTTTCAGCAAAGCCGCTAAGCTGTAGACCGAGCGAACTATCCATTTTGGCGTTTTCTCTGCAAGTTAAGATTTCTTATGACTACGAAAGGAAATTAATATCCACAGCTCCACGGCTATATGAGTGACATATCGTAGGCGATATGATAAGTGGATGCGTTGAGCAAACGAGCTTGACCTTCTCCGAACCGTCGGATGATTTTGTGCCCTTGTTCCGGTGAATACGGACCAAGCAACTGCGATCGGATTTGTGATCGTTACCAAAGCGACGGCAATGAGTTGCGGAACTCGGAACGACCAGCGAGGCCTGTAACTGTGCGAAACGTTTCTCAGTCTATAGATATGCGCTATCAGATGGGCCTTGCGCCCGTTAATCTCTTCTCGGTGAAAGTGATCTCTTCCTGAACGCTTGCAACTTGAGGTGTCATGCGAAATCGTTAACGACTCTCGTTAATGATTACACAGACAAGCGTTACTGCTGTTGTGCTGGGCTTGTATTCTCGGTGGGTCACATTCGGAAATACTCTTAGATTTATGTGACCTAGTGCCCAGCGCGACGCCTCATAGCTGGGAAGTATATATTCCTAACAGTGCCCTCGAGGACAACGCTAGGTTAACATGACGCCGACGCATGGTTCTCCGCGCCAGCCATTCCTTCCATTACATCAGCTCCTCCTAGCTTGGCAAGTTAACGTACACTACCGCGGTTAACTGCTGCTATTGCTAATGGTACTACAACCACTAGCTGTATAGGATACCAATAAAGTTGCATCTTTGGCTATGATCCTTGGAGTATGCATCCTTCGCCTGATCAGTTGCGGCACCGGAATTCTATCTGTGTTCTTATTTTCCTTTTGTCTTCCAGGATGTAAGCCGGCACGGCGAGTCACTGAAAACTAGGAGAAGGCCAGGATTGTTCAAGCGTTAAGTCAATGCGGAAAGCATGATGCACGAGAAGTTCAGATTCGTGAACGCGAATCAGGCGAAGTTGTGAAACTTGTCAAGTCATGTGGCCCCCTCCAGTGCGGTGTTGAGGCAACGCATTTTTATCCCCGTCGAGTGCAATCAAGTGACCTTGCGTGCGAGCCTCTTCATCATCTTTGCCTGGAGTTATGGAGCGCAGAGGTGCATGCGTCTATAGAAGGTCCTTGGGCGGCGCGGCAATACTCATGACGCCTCAAGCTGCAGCCAAATAGAACGTATTTCGGACGCAGTTGCGTCGCGGGAGCAGCCTGGCGTTCGCCTGCTTCATTCAACACCGCACGATGCACGTGCTGTAGTTGTGATAAATATGCGCTCTTTGTGGCTCTGACCGCTTAATCGATGACCACATGGGACACATTTTGGCTTGGTATAATAATGTTGTGACCGCAACGCGTAAAAGGAACTCGACAACGGTAAATGAAGCGTTCATTTTGAATTTTCTGCGATTTCCAATCACTGCTTAGTCGGTGCGGCGTATTAGTATTGCCCAGCGTCTCAGTATATATATATATATATATATATATATATATATATATATATACGTCGATTTGTTGCATTGTGTTATCTACGTGTTCCGCGCTCACACGTAGCACATAGCAGTAGCTCCAGCATCAGCAGCGTGAAGAGGCTACTGTAGTAGCATCTTCACGCTTCAAAGGACCGTCTTGATGTCCGCAGTGAATCTACCTCATGAATGGCACTTTCAGCAGCGATTTGTTCTCGGACCACAAACTATAGTATCGCATGTGCGTTTAGCGCTACGAAGTTTTTAACCCTTCTACGAGACACTTGCCTCAAGGATACTTTTTGTTTGTGCAGTTTCTTGTCTGTGTTAGGCGTCTGAGTTAAATCTTACGCGTATTATTCAATTTATCATCCCATTCACCTGGAGTGGAACGCCAAGCGTGCCGGCCGCGAGGCCTATGATGAGGTGTCATTAAAAAGAAAAGTCAAGTGTTTTTCCTTATGGTTTCATGCAGTGATTGATGCGAGCGGCAAGTACCCCACTGGGCTGTTCCAGGGCACCATCTCGGACATCGGCGCCTACGACGAGTGTGTCGAGACGGTGGTTCACGACCAGTTTGGCCACGTGCAAGTGAGAGGGCAGTACTGCAACATATACGTCAAGCTTGTCAACGACACGTCCCTCTTCGACCACATGATACCGGCATTCATCATGACCAACAAGCGGGTCAGTTGCCGTCTGGTCTTTCTTTTCTTACTTTGTAAGTCAAGCAGCCACATCACCTGTTGAGCATTGACACCGCAGGAGGAAGGAAAATCAACTGCGGCCACTTTGACTTCGCTCAGGCATGCGCAGAACGTTAACACGCATTTCAGTATTCCCTTGCTTTTATTGCGATAGCTTTGTTTCCCCCGTTACCAAACCGAAGGTGTTACTCGTCAGGTGTACAATATTGCTTTGCTGCTTTCGTTTCATTTATTAAAGCGACTTATTGCTTTAAAAAGACTCATTTTACTGATGTTTTGGGCAAATCATGACGCGGCGACAGTTCTCTAACGCAGCCGCGAAAGAAACCTGTCCAGCTACAACATGGAGACCGATGTACTTTCGTCGACGTGCAATGCGGCGTGCAGCACCTCTTCGCAATAGCTGCAGCAGTGCCCAGTGTGACGTTGCTGGTCCATGGTAGCTTATTCAAGCATAGCGTTTTCTCACCGAAGCGTTTTCCTTCGACCCGTTATCGTGACGCCATCTCGCCTATTTCGCGTGCGCGAAGCAGAATGCGATTAGATCTCGTAGACTTCCGCGTCGAGCGTAGACTATGTACTAGTTTAAGCTCCCGGCCTAGCCGGCTGCCCTAGCCGCCGGCGACATGGTAAACAAGCAATACATACTTTCTTTGGACGGAGATGGCCACTGCCTGCTGTATCTAGGCCTCCGGCTCTCTTTCGCTTTCTTTAGAGCGTCCTTGGCTCTGTGTTTGCCTTGCGATAGTGTGGACGTGACTGAAGCTAATAAAAGCGCAGTGCCTTCGATGCCGGTGACAAATGAACGGAAGCAACCGTTGCTTCGCGTATCATTGAGCAATGCAGGGCTCTCGCGAGGAGGTCACAAAAATGACGCCTGTGACATGGACCTGAGATGAACGGGAATACGCAGACTTCTGTGACCTCAAATAGTGCACATAAAGGTGGAGGAAAAAGAGCCAAAATAAAGAAAGAAAACGACAGAACGTCTGAGCTCGTCGTTGACTACGAGGTCGGAGCTACGCCGCCGTGAGGGACAGTCGCGGACAGGAAGGTCCTTAGAACCAGCGGCGCGAAATTTGTTACATGGTCCTGCGAACATCGGACAGTGGTTTTGTTACTGCCCTGACTTCATGGTCAGATGCAGGATCTTCGGGGTTGGGTTTGTTTTAAACATGAGATGTTCATTATATAGCACGCTCAAGAGTCTCGGAGAAGAGCGTCCATGTAAGTAAATTCTGCTTCCCCCTGGCACAACGGTAATCAGGCCTTTAGTGAGCTCATCTGCACAAGCATGCATTCGTAAAAGTTTATGCAGTTCTTTCAGGCGCACCGCGCAGCTTGTGGTATTTTTGTGCTAAGGGAACCAATAGGCTCTGTCAAGATGTCATCGGTATGAGTTGCGCGTTCGTTACGCGTAAGGAGTGGAAATTAACACTCGTAAGGTGGGAAAAAAAAATAAGGAGTGAAATAGCGAAAGCGGCGTTACACGTGCTCGTCACGTTCTAATGAATCTTTAAAAAACACAAGCAGTTTCGCCGCTTGTTTCCTGAGATCATTGAAAAGATATATCATGTTCATAGTTGCTGGTTTCAGAATTTTCGTGGCTACTAATAGGTATGCGGTAAGATGGCGGACTCACTCAGACTTTGTCCATGTGTGGAATATGGCGTCTAATTAGATAGTAGTACCTAATTTAACTTTCTAAAGGCGCAGAGTGATCATACTTTAGCGATCTGCCTTTTCTTCTTGCATCAGCACAAAAGAAATCTTACCGATGAATCTTCCATAGCTTCTCGGTAGGGAGACCTGAGAATTCCATAGTTGGTTTCTTTCGAGCTTCTGTCTTCGAGGCACTAATTAAATGCCGTGTCATTCGCAGAAACAACCGACAATCACTTTCTTTTTCTCGTGTGTTTAGCCAGAATCAGCAGTCGCGTCTATTCAACTCTCCAAGTGAATCCTGCTAGAACAGCGCGAAAAGCAGGACGAAGTCAAGTGGTAACTATTGTTGGGCTGTGTGTGAGCAAACAAATTTGTTCTTCTCTGAAGTTCGGCTCCATTTTCTCACTGTGCCTGCACGCCTCTCGGTTCACCAACCCGGTTCCGTCTCACCAAACTTCCGCAATTCCACGTTCTAAGTTGTGTCAGTGGCGTATCCGTGAAAATCATCTGCCCCTTCCCTCCACCCCTTTCCCCTTTAACAAAGAAAGAAAGAAAGAAAGAAAGGCAAAAAGAAAGAGAGGAAGAAAGGTGCAAGATAGAAGGTTTCATTATTTCGGAAATTAATGTAACAGGGCCGTCGAAACGACGGTCACATGGCGAGTACTCACACAAGTGGACGACTAAATGCCAGACATCGGCGCGTCGAAGCCTTGTGGCGGCTTACGGCAAGCAGTGGAAATGTGGGCACGCAAAGGGAAATAAATGACAAGGGCACCCAAACAATCGACAGACCATGCGTGCGCCACGCGAGCTCGGCGGAGGTCGGCCGCACGCAGGCCATCGTTTGCGGCTTCGGAATGCGTGTCCAGACTACTAAACGACAAATTCTCTGTTGCGCCGAAACCGTGCAACGTAGTCGGAAAGATTTATCGCACGAGGACGAAGTGATGCGTGGCAAGCCGATAAAGAGCGTCGGGCAGTCCCACGCTCCCGCCATCGACACTGTTTGCGTGAATTCCATGCAGCGACTGTAAATGTTGAGAAATTGCAGCGAGGTCATCGCGCCGATGGAACGCACACGTTCGACAGCGGTATTGCTCGGAATCAAGTGACGTACTTTCTTGTAAGTTGCCTGTTTATATAGACTCGAGACTGAAATGAAGACGAAGTGCACATTTGGTAGAAAATTTCGAAGCAATGGGACCTGTGATCAGACCTGTCATCGGGCCGCGTGGTGGCCGCGCTGTAGTGGTTTCTTAGCTCCAAAACCAAAGATGTTCAGACAGGCAGTTCTGCTCACCATTCCGAGCTTCTGAACGCTTCATTTGATATAAAGCTTTGTCATAAACTCTAGAAAAGGGCAGCAAATGGCCTCAAAGATGTTCACAACGGCTGTGTTAAATTTAGGGGGCAAGCAGGACGACGAAACCTGCCACCCCACTGTGTATTTGCAATCCTACCCATATTGTTTACGCTTCAGTTCACTGCTTAAACTATGTCGCTGAACCAGAAATAGCGTGAGATATAGGCAGTTTCCAAATACAATTTAAGGTGTTTCAACCGAGGTTTGTTACTTTTTATTGTCGACTACAAGAAGCACTGTGCATGGGATCTGCGTTGGTTCACAGTGACAATTCTTGTGACGCTGCACGGAACTGGCATGACTTCGCACAGCTTTATATTCAGCCGGTGGTTTTATATCTCAAGTGACGTTCTCTCTGCTTTCCGATAGGATGCGTGCTGGACGCATGCAAAGGCGTCGCCACGTGGCGAAATACATTTATATTGCTGTGCACTTGTTGAATACCTGCATTTGGTATTCACTTGTGGCTTGACTGGCTTGACACGTGTGGCTTGGTCTTCCTTCTTTCACTGCGGTTAAGTGGGCGTGCCACAAGTATACCCGTGCACGCAGTAAGATTTATTTGTCGTACGTTTTCTCTTTGTGGAACGCAAGATACGAATTTAGGAGCAGCAGCAAAAAAGCTCCTATTACGGCAACTTGACGAAGGTCCTTGTCCCCGTTTTGCATTTGGCATGTTCAGGTTGCCACCAGTTGTACGGGGACGGGTTGTGTGACCTTCAGCAGCGTTCGCTTGGAGTTCGAACCAGGTTGACTATCGGAGAGGGTTCGGCAGGGAAGACGAGGGGATGTAAAAACAAGTTCTGCTTCTGTGCTCCTGCACATAGGCAGAGGAGACGTCTCCACGTGGCGGCTCGCTGGTTTTCTTATTCCCTCCACCATCCGGGTAACCTCATTTTCTCTTGCTCCCTGATAGATGTCCTCGCGAGGACATGTCGGGTCAACCCGCATAGAGGAACACGCAGGGAAACCACTCATTGGCGTAGAGAGGTTAAACGTAGGACGGAGGAGAGTAGGGTTTGCGCATACTTGAAAAATTATAGACCGATCAGCTTACTCTCCGTTGCCTACAAAGTATTTACTAAGGTAATTGCAAATAGAATCAGGAACACCTTAGACTTCTGTCAACCAAAGGACCAGGCAGGATTCCGTAAAGGCTACTCAACAATAGACCATATTCACACTATCAATCAAGTGATAGAGAAATGTGCAGAATATAACCAACCCTTATATATAGCTTTCATTGATTATGAGAAAGCGTTTGATTCAGTCGAAACCTCTGCAGTCATGGAGGCATTACGGAATCAGGGTGTAGATGAGCCATATGTAAAAATACTGGAAGATATCTATAGCGGCTCCACAGCCACCGTAGTCCTCCATAAAGCAAGCAACAAAATCCCAATAAAGAAAGGCGTCAGGCAGGGAGATACGATATCTCCAATGCTATTCACAGCGTGTTTACAGGAGGTATTCAGAGACCTGGATTGGGAAGAATTGGGGATAAAAGTTAATGGAGAATACCTTAGTAACTTGCGATTCGCTGATGATATTGCCTTGCTTAGTAACCCAGGGGACCAATTGCAATGCATGCTCACTGACCTGGAGAGGCAAAGCAGAAGAGTGGGTCTAAAAATTAATCTGCAGAAAACTAAATTAATGCTTAACAGTCTCGGGAGAGAACAGCAATTTACAATAGGCAGCGAGGCACTGGAAGTCGTAAGGGAATACATCTACTTAGGGCAGGTAGTGACGGCGGATCCGGATCATGAGACGGAAATAAGCAGAAGAATAAGAATTGGCTGGGGTGCGTTTGGCAGGCATTCCCAAATCATGAACAGCAGGTTGCCATTATCCCTCAAGAGAAAGGTATATAATAGCTGTGTCTTACCAGTACTCACCTACGGGACAGAAACCTGGAGGCTTACGAAAAGGGTTCTACTCAAATTGAGGACAACACAACGAGTTATGGAAAGAAGAATGATAGGTGTAACGTTAAGGGATAAGAAAAGAGCAGATTGGGTGAGGGAACAAACGCGAGTTAATGACATCTTAGTTGAAATCAAGAAAAAGAAATGGGCATGGGCAGGACATGTAATGAGGAGGGAAGATAACCGATGGTCATTAAGGGTTACGGACTGGATACCAAGGGAAGGGAAGCGTAGCAGGGGGCGGCAGAAAGTTAGGTGGGCGGATGAGATTAAGAAGTTTGCAGGGACGGCATGGCCACAATTAGTACATGACCGGGGTTGTTGGAGAAGTATGGGAGAGGCCTTTGCCCTGCAGTGGGCGTAACCAGGCTGATGATGATGATGATGATACTGAGTATAATCCCGTCGCACACACCCGACGGACAAGTATTTTCATGTTGACGAGCGTGACGATCATGCACGTCGTGCCTCAAGCGTTTGGCATCCGTTCCATTCGTTGCCGTACAAAGTGAAACGTAACAGGCAGCAGACAGCGTTCCCAATATAAAATAAGTGGATGACGTCACTCATAGATTTAATAATGCATTGAGGCGGTCGAAAAGCGAATAGAGAGAGTTGCATATCAACATTCACATTTACGTGTTTTTCTACTTGTCGCAATACGTGAGTTTCTAAAGAAAGAAAGCATGACAGGCTGTCAGAACACAATAAAATACAGTTCTTCTAGTAAGAGGATAGGAAAAGACATTAAGATCCCAACTCTGAGTGCACAGAAGATGCTGCAGGCGCTAATACTTTTTTCTTCTCTTCGTTCCCTATTCTCTGATAATTTGAGAACAATGATATATAATATAGTAGAAAATCATGAACCAAGGGCTACGCAATAGCGGTGTCACTGCCCGCATTAATTAAAATGTGAACGAGCTCATGTTGTCTAATTTATCATATTCTAGCAATTGTTGTACTGGTGAGAAGTGGATTAAGTATTCATATAACCACGACTATCACGCGATAGCAATTGTACGCAACTGCCATCTAAGACGGCGCTTAGGGGAAGCCGAACGGATGCCATGATTGCGTGTCATGTTGCGAGCGAATGTGAGTCAGTTCGTAGGCACTATAGGAAAGAAAGAGAAAAAGAAACAAGCTTTAGTAATATGCTGGAGCCTGGCGTTTCGCCTGACATACTGCTCCAGATAAATATGGTGTCATATAGGCAAGAGTCGATCTAATGACCTCAACGATACATGACGTCTATAGCACTCATAGTAGTACTGGTAGTAGCCGTATCCAGGAAAACCGGAGAATAAGTAAACCTTCATTAAGGCCAACA
The DNA here is from genome assembly GCF_050947875.1 of Dermacentor variabilis. Taxonomy (NCBI): domain Eukaryota; kingdom Metazoa; phylum Arthropoda; class Arachnida; order Ixodida; family Ixodidae; genus Dermacentor; species Dermacentor variabilis. Next base: position 52,306,485 of record NC_134572.1, on the reverse strand, counting down.
CGGAAGCCGGCAAGTGGCGTTCGTGATTATTTCGAAACCTGGAGAGCCCCTCGGGTAGCGCATTAAGTATGTACAAGTACCTCGTAAAATACACAACTTCACGGCGTGCCTAGGAAACTTTGCGGCAGCCATCTGCCAAAGGTCGTCGCGACCAAAGACTTGTGTTCAGAAGGCCATGTGCCGGACAGGAAGCACTGAATGAAAATGAGAGTTGTCGTAGCCGGAAACAAGAAGTAAATTAACCTCCTTTCTTTTTTTTTTTTTACGCAGCCTCAAAGGTCTCAATTTGAAATGTACTTTAATATGGCTGGTGCTTCGGGACTATGGAGGACATAAGTTCCTCTACTCGATCGGACCTGATGTTCTTGGTCATCGAAGATATGAAGCTTTAGTATTCGATGCTTATGCCGAGTTGAATTCAATGCCAGAATGTGTGATACGCACGGCATGAACGTTAGGTATCACTTGTATTCATGCACAGTTTGTTTTATCGTGGAAACGCTGAACCATTCCTTTAGTGATGGAATCTGCACAGGCTGCTTTATTTGTGAGAACGCGGCTGTTGAAGGCTCAAATTTCATGCCGATGGTTTCACCTTGAGACTTTCGGTCCTCGGCAAATAAAGTGAAATCGCAATCAGTTGTAACATGTAAGTAACAAAAAAAAAAGGAAGAAGACAGAGAGAAAAGAAGTGCAATTTTTTTCTATCGTAGTGCTACGCGCATCACGCAAAATCAATCACTTCAACGAACCTATGGATGCGACTATTTAAGGCTAGTAATTCATTTCTGTAGGACACGCAGAACCTTACACGTACGAACAAGCATCGCTAGAATCACATCTATTCAAACAGCAGTAGGGCTTTTGTACCGCTGCAGCGGAGTTTTCCTGGGTGATTTCCAGGTTATGAGATATAACTTGGGCGCCCCATTCTTGGACTAGTGTCAACCATGCAGGACGTCTTCTGAAACTTCGGTATTAATAATGCCCATACTAGTTTCACTTATCATTTCGCATAATGCGTCTTATTGATTTCGTACTGTACTGTTTTCGCAATTGTTGGACGAGAAAGAGATCGCTTCCAGGTTGTGAGAAAACAGGATGTGAATTATTAACATAGTTAAGGCAGAGGTAGCCACGCATCTATTTTGGCAATCCATAAGACCGAACGACACGCGAAATGTAGTGCCTTGGGGGGCATAGGGCACATTACTATGCGGTAAGACGCGCAGGTAATTTTAATTGCGCCATCCCAGCCCGTCAGATAGTTTGCGTTTATTCACTGCAGCCCATACGGTGTCGTTGCATCGGAGTCATGCGCAAAATAGGCATTTCGCCATCATCTTAGAGCGCCCACCCGCCGTGGTGGCTTAGTCGCTATGGCGTTGCGCTGCTGTAAGCACGAGCGCGCGATATCAAATCCCGGCCACTGGGGCCGGGGTGTGATCCCTCTGGTCTTTAGTTTTTCCTCTCCATGTGATCGTGCTATTGGCGCATTTCGATGGACTGAAATGTAAAAAAAAAACTCCCTTGTATCGTGCATTAGGTGCACGTTAAGGAACGCCAGGTGGTCAAAATTAACCCGCAGTCCCTCACTTCGGCCTGCCTCGTAATCATGCCGTGGTTTTGGCATCTAAAACTCCATGATTTATGTAGTTTTGAATGCGCAGCATTTCTTTGCCTAGAGGGAGCCGAGGTCATAACAAGGTCATGCGCAAGGTCGCGTCAATTTTGTCTCAGAAAAATGTTGGCTGATCTCGGGCATAGTGCAACTCGAAAAGGCGTCGGACATAGTGCAAACAAACGGCAGCAGGTAATGTGCTCAGATATGTGCTCTAACACCAGCAGGCCATTTGTTTTCGTTTTCTGGCATTACAACATGTAAGACTCTGCTACACCACCGAGCACACATGCTCGTTGTGGTGTAGCAATAAGTGCGGCTCTTGTATACGCCCTGTCTTGGCATGATCACCGCGCACCGTGTGATTTTCTCGTCGATGTTCGAACGCCACGCGACCTGGGAGGAACGTGGCTTCGCAATGAGAAGCTTGGCGAGGCGCAGGCACGTCGCAGGGCACGCGACAAACATGCCACGGGCAGATCCCACGCCGCGCCTCCTGATCGTCGAGCATGTATATCCGCGTAGTTGTTCCTTGCACGTAATCAGAAACGGAGTGGGTTTTTCTCCCCATTTTTCGATGGCCGTTGAAACAACATTGAGAAAGTGCGAATCCGCGAATCTTTCACGTTTTCGCAACCAGTGACGGACATTCAAAGATACGCTGCCAGTGGCTTCCCGAAGGTTGATTTGGATTTCGTATAAGCAACGCAGGAAACGGCGTTGCGACGCCCCATCGCGTTAAGTAACATCGCAGTTAAACAAGCCAAGGTATGAAGCAAATGGATAGACGCCTACCGATTGCGAGAAAGTAGACAAGAAATGATGCCGATTAGATTGATAGTGTTTAACGGCGCTAAACAAAACGGTCTGATGAAAGACGGCGCAGTCAAGGGCTCCTAGTAGGCTTTGACCACCTGGCATTAACAGGCACCCAACGCTCGAAAAAACGAGCGTTTTTGCGTTCCGTTCTAATCTGAACGTGGCCGCTGAGGTAGGGAATCGAACCTGGAACTTTATACTGAGTGGTAGAATGCTTTAGTCACTAAGTCATATATATATATATATATATATATATATATATATATATATATATATATATATATATATATATAAAGGCATTGGTAGCCCATGACGGGCTAATGCGTTATTTCGTAGGCTTTCTTTCTTTCCTTTCTTCTTTCTTTTATTTTTATCCCTTTATTTCTTTTATCTAATGTGTGGGAAGGAAACAAACAGACTTGTACACTTTACAGATAAAAAGGAACCGATTACAATTACTTCCCTGAAAGTGTAATTGATTACGCTTACCACTTAATGCTTCATGAAAGTAACTGAGGAATTACTCAAAGGTAATCGATTCCTCCTACGTTACTTTCCTTCGAACTTTTCTTAACGTTGGAGAGATACAAAAAAAGTAAACTCAGCGAGCTGGCCTGGTCCTATCAGTGCGTCCTCTGAAGACTTTCGCGCATTGCCCATGCTCACTAAAGTGGTTTTAGAACATTTCGTTGGTCTTCTTCTCTCGTTTTTGTTATGAGGACATCTGTAGCGACACTTAAAACTAACTCGATGTATGCACAGGGTGGTAGGATGGTGTTGTAACGCACTGAAATCTTGCGCACAAGGCTGTCGTTACTCAGCATCTGGGCCCTCTAAGAAGTGCAGCCCTTCATTGTTACTGGGACTTGGAGAAGACGCTCGCCGGTGGGCCAATGGAGAGCTGAAAAACAAATCGTCCCTAGGGGATTTCCTGGCAATAACGCCTTAAGTGGCAATCTATATCGGGAAATTCCAGCACCGATTCAATTCGTTGGTCAACATCTGGTGGAGCGGTTAAGCGGAGGAAACAAACACTGAGCTCCTGGGTTTACCTCCCGGACCATGCGCATTCGCGAGGAAACTGCGTGGCACGGTATCCAGCTTTATATTGTAGTTCCCGCCAAATTCACGTTCTCAAAGCTGCGTCGTCTGCTGCAGCTTGTCCTGTCAAGAAAGTAAGTGGTTACACGTAATGAGTTACAAAAAAAATAACTGAATTACAGTGAATGTTACAGAGTAAACAAAGTAATCGTTAAATTACAAGAAATTACTTAATAATTGATTTCATGTACTTCATTACGTACAGGTCTGGAAGGGAGCGAATGCAATGTTAATTTCTGAATGAATCGATTGCTTGCCTGAACCAATGTCGAAATGCGATTCACTAGAGACGTGCGTCTCCTAACATGATATTTACATAAAGTGCCAGTACAGTCTATCCTTGCCCTATATCCTTACCAAGGCGTGCATTGTCTTGCTAACCGGTTGCTATTCTCCTGTTCCGCGCAGACTACGGAGCTCTTCCAGCTTCTTGATGACGATCGTGTCAGGGGCCTCCGTATGGGAATATGCACCATGTCTGACTGCTCCAAAGAAGATATCCAGGCCATTGCGAGCACAAGTAAGACCGGTTATATACGTCTGTGAGAATATTTGCAGAAATGACTCAGTAGCGGTCAATCAACATCTAACAATACAAACACCAGTAAGGTGCCTGCTTTTCAGTCGTTAGGTAGCAGTGTGCCCATTGATTCGCCAACATTGCGCAGCGTGTTAAGTTAAGCGCGGTTGCTGTAAATAACTGCGAGAAACATGTGAACTGTTAGAGAGGCTCGGCAAATTGGATTCGTTGACTTTTCTTTGGTTCTGTTTTCCATTTTATTGCAGTTAGCGAAGGAGTAGCCAAGGTCACAGTGAACGACTGCGTCACCGGGGAGCCTGTGTCCATCACGACCTTCCAGATAACACTCATGTAAGCGTGTAATGCTTAAGACCATCGCCAACTATCGCATCCGTGGGGTTTTACGTTTACGCTGGACTGCCTTTACCAGGGAGTTGGTAGAATTTGCTCGTACTGAGTAACTCGCAAGTACAATGAAAATAGCTGCCACTTATCGTAGGTGTTGCCTTCACGGTGTAAATGTTCAATGTTAGAAATAAGTTGGGCGTTTTGAGGTCAATAAACAGAGACTACCTTGCAAAGCAAGCCTTAAAGTGGTCTAGTCCTCCCGCAACCATCTGTTCACTTGAGATGCACATTACATTTGGTGTCAGGTCCCTAGAGTATATTGAAATACGTGAGTGTATAAAGAAGCTTAGAGTAATTTATAATTTTGAAACTTTTAGTTTTCGCCAGGGAGACACAGCCGCACATACGCTCTCACAGGCAGCCGCAAAATTTTGTTCTTGTGCAATAGTCAACTGATGAATAATTTGCGCCTTTGTTCTCAAACGGCTGCTATTTAACTTGCCCCTTCTTTCTGGCTTTAATGCACACAAGTACTTGATGAACACATTAGCAGCTTTCATGGTATACTTGCGTTTCTTTTCTAACCGTTTACCTTACGGGGTCAGCTACAACCACAAGTATGCGTTACTCGCAGTCCTTATGTACGTCTAGTACGTAACGTGCCTGCGTCTTGCTTTTATTTTTCTTTGCAGAGCCTTGGTAGTTGTGAATGTCCTCTTACTGATCTGCAGCACCGCGTTTGACATGTACGCCAAGAAGAAGAACATGAAGAGAAGTGAGTGGCTCGAAGTTAATTTGCTTTATTTACACACCTTCCACCATGCGACCACTCGTGGCGTCTTGCGGCAGCTACGATGACCCACTCCCAAAAGCAGTGTTGGCTCTCCTTCTCGTGTCTCTCTACAACTTCCCCGACAAAAACAAGTGTACCGCCAACATAATACAAAGTGTTAAACAATTATGAAAAAAAAGGGCTACAGGCATTACAGCAGTAATTTGCGGAATATAGCGTCTATAGTTTTACAGTAATGCAATATAACCATATTGGCGCACTTTGTTTCTTGAGCAGAAATCTCTGCGAAAAAATAAATATAACGCTTCCAACTTTTATTTTAAACAATAATTTTTATCTGAATTTGCGCGAGGTGTCTTGCTGAAGTAATTAGTGAGTGAAATATCCTTGCCAAGTGAAAAGCAGAATGAAGTGATCGACCAAACCTGATGTTTTCCTGATTTATTATTTTAACGTCCAGTTTGTTCCACGTCAGAAAAAAAAAAAAAGAAAGCAGCATGCAGGAAATCGATGCTGCTAGTTGTCCCCAATGACTAACAAAGAAGTGTTTTCATTTCATCAGTTTCTGAACGATGACTTGAACGAAAAATTGCTACGTAATAGAGTTCGGGATAAAATTATGTTGTTTTCCCTTTTAACTCATTCTAAGTGGTAGCAATGGAAACATAAGTATCACTGCTTGTGCAGCAATTGTGGTGAAGCTGCTGAGCGCCTTTTCGGTGACACGGAACACAAACATCCTGCTGTACGTGTCGAGGAACACTCACTCCGAGCAGTACTGCTACCGGTTCCTGCATGGCCTACGCTTCTTCAGCTTGTTCTGGATTGTCCTCGGCCACACGTCCATGGCATTCGACCCTGTAATCTGTAAGTATAAGGCCCCCATGCAATTCCTATAAAAGCGTATGTTCGGTTCCTATTGAACATTTTGGTGGGGTCCCGTTTTGCGTTAACATTGTCATCGGTTTTCCAATTTATCACCTTATTTCTCTCTGTTCGACTGTTCCACAACGGCATGTTGAGCTAGGTTTATTCAGCAGCCACGCATTCTCACGTGATCCGTAGAAGATTTTTGAAACGATATTTCAGTTAATGAATTGTCAAGATTTTGCTGGGGAAATCGGTCCTGGGTGGTCTGTTTGGTTGTGTTGAATATTTCGATAGGGGTTTGGTGGTTCCAGCTAAATATGTGCTATGCACAATGTACAGCACGAAAAATTCGTTCACGTAGAAAATAGTGCATGCTATAGAAAGACATACACTGTGGCGTAGTACATGTGCTTTTATCAATTCAGTCATCATCTAGCCGGCAGAACCATGCCCCCGGCGCCGGTTGGCTTTCGATCACAAGTTTTTGGCTCTGATTTGTGCACGATCATAAAATGCTTTGTGTTGTACTTGATTGCAAGAACTGGGCTGTCGATATGTAAACAATGAAGGCATCATCCCTCTAACTCATGCTTCAAGTCTTGCGCATTTAACGACAAAGCTGAGCACCGCACCTGCCATGACAGGCGCAAAGTCTAATCTTCATGAGCTAGTAGCAGCATACCGCATTTATTGCCATGCGTTTGGTTTAGCGGACAATCAGTGGTTCAGGTCGGATGTTTTACTGCGTCTCTATTTGCAAGCAAATAGCTTGTAGCTTACGTGTGACTGAGATCACATAGCTCCGTTGTCACCTTACTTGGTGGTAATAAGCCGTATAACCCTTTTCTATATTTTCTAGTTTACCGTAAGTGTGGCGGCCTTAACTAGATAAATCGAAGTACGTCCTCTAGAAGTGCGAAACCGTAATAAATCAATTTTCCTTTGCGAAAGGCTCTACAAAGTCCTTTAACAATGTATGAAGTTGCTGGTTCTTATAGTTGACAAGCATGTTAGTCCCTTCAGTATTGACACAGTGACCCTGCTTATTGGTGTTCCGCCCAAGTGAGGTACTAAAGGAGCGCCACCTTTTAACCGGTATAACATTGAACCAATCCACTGCTTTTTTTCCCGCATCACAAGCCTGTCGTGTGAGAAAGAAGCAAATGAATGGGGCATTGAGATGTTGCTAAAAATATACCACACGCAATTAAGTAATAAGGCAGTACAGGCATCGGTTAAAGCTTTTTGGTATTTGTATCTTTTGCAGCTAGGTTTGCGAACGTCCTGGAAGCCACGGGAACCTGGTACTTTTGCACCTTTTCAACGGCCTTCCTCAGCGTTGACACATTTTTCTTCCTGAGGTATGTCGACAGCAATAAGCGCGGCTGTTCTAATGTGTATCAAAAAATTATATTTAGTAAAGTTTCAAACGCTTTTCTGTTTGGATTGAACGACACTTAATGTGTGGCATTCGTAACCCCATAAAGAAAAAGACAGCAGGAAAGACGCTGATCATGAGAGCTTCTATGGGTGAATATGCAATGTTCGTAGGCTGAAAATTGAATTCATATATATTCTGATTAACGTTAATGATATATTTCAATGTTTTATGAATAAGTACCCTGGCGAGAAATTGTGATCTCATAAGAGTTGAGGAGGAATATGTTCAGCCATGTATAGGTTCAACCAATGAAGTGGCCATCACGTGTTATTAATTAAGGGTTTAGTACCACTTCACTGAGTTATTATTCCACGGTTACGTATTTAGTGGTGATGTCACGTGGAATCTTTGTGACGCTATAAATCCTGAATAATGCTTGGCGTGTGCTTGTTTTCAAAGCTCATTATGATTTAAGTTCAGTGTATGATCGCTGTATCTTTGCAGCGGATTTCTCTTGGCTTACAACGTGATCAAGGTGGATTTGGACGCCTGGATCATCATTGCGGTCGCTTTGACTCGTCGAATTATCAGGTGTGTGTGTGTGTGTGTGTGTGTGTGTGTGTGTGTTTGTGTGTGTGTGTGTGTGTGTGTGAGCAGTGTGGAACTTTTTGTATGATCATTATAAAATGATTCTTATAAGCAGGTCCTCAACAGCCATTCCCATATTAAATATTTATCCAGAGAACGAAATTCGAAATTTTGCATGATGCATGCAAGTGCGAGTGCACTAAATAGATTGAGGTCATGTCTACTTGTGTAGCGGCTGATAATGAGATCGTTGTCCACGTTCTTTTTTCATACTGCATAGCAGAACAAGTTCGATATGAGTGACAGAGGAAAGTCTGGTTGTAGTACATCATAATAAGCTATCGTATTTGCGAATAGATGCAAAGTGCTTCGAGCGGCCAGCCGCGCGGCAATTTTGCATGCATTTGCGGGCTTTTTTCACGCTCGGAAAAACAACTTTTACGTAGCACGTATTGAGCAACAGAAAGCTGTACCGGGAGTATTTCAAGCCGCTCTACAATTTTATCATTGACACTTATAATCTAATTTTAATATTTTAGAAGCTGATTGATTAATTGAGACTGATTATCTATTTAGGCGGAATGAAAAAGTCATTTTAGCATCTGCAAGCGACGGCAAAAACATTATCTTTGTTTTGTCCAGTTACATGGCATTCGCGTATTTTTAAACTCTGGCTAAAGTGAGTTGGGACGCCCTGTATATGCGAGTCATTTTCCACACGGAACTGCGAGGTGTTAGTATAGCGTCCATGGCGGACCTTCGCATGCTCTTCTTAAAGGTCTTCATGAGGGGAAAGAATGGAGGCGATATCTTCCCTGCGCAGCTGTTATTGTTGCTTAGAAGCAATGATTTAAATGGTTAACAAGAGCTTTGGCATGGTTTGTCGATTTCATTTAACCACAGGGTCATGGTCCCCGTCGCCTACGTAATGCTGGCTTTCTTTCTGGTGCCTCTGCTCTTCTCGGGTCCCAACTCGAAGTTACTCTTCGACGGCTTCTACGAAGAAAGTACCCAGCGTTGGTGGCAGCTGCTTCTACAAATCCGCAACTTCTACATTTCCACTGATATGGTTGGTAATACAGTACACTTTTCGGTTTAACTATGTTTATATATTGTATGGATGTGCGTTATAGAAAGAAGTCAGAGGAAAGCCAGTCAGAAAAAGAAAAAAAAAGAGGAAGGCAAATTTTTGTTCTGATACCAGAAGGATTTGACGCCTTTTGGCTCGTAATTCAGTCGTCAAGACGGAAGCTGCCATCGTTGCAGTGAGAATTTTAATAGTAAAATTTAACTTCCTCACGTCAAACGCCATCGCATCATAGGTGTGGTAGCCGTAGCAAACTTTGTTGTATGCATAACAACCTGTCGTAACGACAAAGCCAACTCTGCCATGACAGCGGAAAATTATGTTGTAGCAAAAAGATGTCAACCTCGGGACACAACTTTCTTGTCGTACTTAGGGACATGGTTTTGTCATTTTCGTCATGAAACTTAGAAAAAAAAAACAAGTAACATGAACACCTCCCCTTTTATATGACGGGAGCCTTAGTAAAAAAAAAAAAACATGTTTGCTTAATCACGTAGCTTGATGCGGTTGAACGATTGAAGAGGTAATTGCAGAGACTAAGGAGACTAACCTAACTAAGACTTCCGAAAAAAGCTAGGTTCGAATTTTGGATCAGCAAGGGGCTTGGAATTTGACCATTGTGATGACCCATTATCGCTGACGACCATATGTTGCTATGTTAAGAATGACTCACATGAGCCTCCCTACTCTTACACCAAACCACTAGGTGTTTGATTCAATATAACTTAAAAAGAAGCTGAATATTCACAATAAACATAAAGCGTAATGTTGGAATTACTACCTGGGTGCTTAGTTTACGATGTATTTTAAACAAGAGGTGACTTTCAGTACACTGGCTTCAAAACCTACTGGTGGCTTCCTTTTGAGCAAGGTAAACGGAAAAGTAAGATTCAAGAACTACCGTTCATCTCTTACCGTTATCATACAGAATGTTACATTATTTACTCTAAAATCATAGGTGGAGTGTTCAACATGTCACTCACGTAACAACGCGTATTCGTTGATAAGTTTCATTAATTTTCCTTTCACTCTTGTAGGAATGCTTCGCCCACCTTTGGTACCTGTCTACTGACTTCCAGTTGTTCTTCGTCTGCATTTGTATCTTGGCCCTTCTGAGAAAGTAAGCTTTCATTTTATTCAACCAGTTGCGATAGATCGGAAACATGGGAGTGAAAAAGCAAAGTGAGGTTGAAAGCATAAGACATTATGACTTCGCAGCTTAACAATTTATATTCCAGTACGACTATTATACAAGGTACAGTGCTGAGCAATTAAGATGTGATACTGGCAGCGCATGGCTGCCGGCGCTTTTCAGTGTGATTAGCATTCCTCGGGAAATTCACCCAGTTTGCCGTGTGTCTCTTATCTATGTATGTGTGTCCGCGCCTAACCTCTCTTTTCCCAGCGTGGGTCAACGGGTATCCATGGTGAAATACGCAGATTATCGGGCCGCTGTGCCGAGTGAACCGGGCTAAAAACCAACTGTCGGGCCAATTCGACTTCCTCCGTTTGTGACACTGAGTATACGCCATTCTTTAATGAACATGTTTCCAGCCGTGGAAACAGGTTCACGTTACTCACTCCGAGAGAAAATGAATGGTAAAAATTAAATGAGTCAATGGGTATTTGCGAATGCGCATGTGCCGCTATTGAGTGAACCTATTTCACACCAACTTGGGTCCGTGGGTGTCTGCAACCGGGTATATGTGCCGCTTTTCGATGAACCTTTTTGAAAGCAGCTTGAGTTACTCCCCGCTTGAAAACGTTTGCACCTTTTGGGGGCTTATGTTGACCCACAATGATAATCGTCGCCTGCGTTGCTTGCGTTCCCTTTCTTGGAAACTCGGCGCTCACTATACTTTCCTGTCCAGAATGCTATGTCACGCTGATAACGTGCATGCCCGCCATTCGTGACCTGGAAGTACCGGGCTCACAGCGTTAAAGAAAGGCGGACAAGATAGATGACGATTATCGTTGCGCGACAAGTTAAGCTAAAGGGTGTAAACTTCATTGCGACTGTGGGAATGTGCCGTTGTTCAGCAACAACAAAAGAACCCTTTAAAATGTCTACGATGTTAGGCATATATATATATATATATATATATATATATATATATATATATATATATATATATATATATATATATATATATATACATATATTCAAACAGTTCTGTCTGAATATATAATCAAACGCGCGCCCCGCGCGGACATCGTGGGGGTGCTTCTGCTCCTAGATGGCCCTGCGTGTCTCCTGAGGCGAAGCACAAGAGGCTGCGTACGTGTGTCATACATGACGCGTTTCGGAGGTGGCGATACGCTGTGTTGCTACGTTGCTGCAGTGCTCATCTCATTGTAACGCCGACATTCGCCGTGAGATGGTTTCTGCCGGAATTTTTTTGCCCCACGGGTTTCGCCTGGGGACTACGATCAGACGCAATGCGGTATACGACGAAAGCGAGTGTCCTTGAGGCGCATTTTGGCTGCACGTTGGGTCCCCAACGATCACCCAACGCTCATTGGGGGCGCAAAAAGCACCGGCCGCCACGACACTCTGATTGTCACGTTTCAGTCGCTGAGCATTGCACATAGCTGAACAAGTAAATTAGTGGAGTAAAAGACGCAGACATAAGGAAGGGAGTCAAAGGCGAGCACTTGTCTTTAATTGTCTCCCTTTCTCGCGTCTGCGTCTTTTGTTGCGATAACTTAAAAAGATATTCTGGGATTTGACGTGCCAAAACCGCGATCTGATTATGAGGTGCGCTGTAGTGGGGGTCTCCGGAAATTTGTACCACCTGGGGTTCTGTGACAGGCACCTAAATCTAAGCACACGGGTGTTTTCGCCCCCATTGAAATGCGGCTACTGTGGCCGGGATTCGATCCCATGACCTCGTACTGAGCAGCCCAACACCATAGCTGCCGAGCAACCACGGCTGTGTGCGCTAACTTACTTGTTCAGCTATGTAAAACAACTAGCCCTACAATTAATTCTTGTAGAGTACCGTACATAGGCTAAGTGATCCACAAAAAGAAACTGAAAGATGACATGCACGCTATACTGCACTGCTGTATTGGTCGGTTGAAAATATATTCCCAAGATCCTGAATGAAAGGAATGGAGAGGGAGGATGTAATGCAATATAAGATATCAAAATAGTTAAATTTTGCTTCATACTAAAGGTTCTGCATGGTTGAAATTAATCAGTGTTCCTGCACACACGAGTTTCCAAAGCCCTTAGTACCTCTCTGAAAAATGAAACCACCTCAGCCTTGGCGCTTGACTACAGCTAGTTGACACCACAATAATCCTGTGTGGGTTTTCGCAGGCGGCAATCTTGGATGATGTGGACTTTCCTGGCCCTCTCACTCTTCTGTAGCGCATTCTCTGCCTGGCAAATGCAGACAGGAAGATACCTGCCGGTCATCCCCTCGGTGGTCGCAGATCTCACGTAAGTGTGAAAAGTGGTGAATTCGTGCGATACAAAAAAATAAGAAATAAAACAAAATAATTTGAAACATTTGACAAGTGAAACATTTGGACGCACAAGCTGGCACCCATGTTAGAACATTGCTTCCTTGGTTAGACTGACTCGAAAGACTAGGCGCTACAGCTCAATGCTGTGGGCTTTGCAATGATGCATTGCCATTGCGAACGGTTTAAACGTCGACAGGCGGTGCTGGGTTCTCAGAACTCTCGAAATGGCTCCGAAGACGGCTGCCGGTGGTTCGTAGTGTTTTTGTTGGTTCTTACGCAATATTCGTTCACGCAAGATGTGGTGAAGTCATTCCAAAGAGCAGCTTTAACAGGACAGGCGTAACACGCCAGTGCGTCTCGAGGCGTAAATGTTACAAGAACGCGCGGTTTGATTAGTCAAAATGTTTGTTTTTTCATCGTGAGACAGACTTCTTTGTTGTCTATTCACATTTCTTTTCATAACGCTTGCAGGACTATGGCAGACACGTTCAACGATGTCTACATGATGGCAACGTTCCATGGAGCGAGCTACTTCTTGGGATGCGTCACCGTTCTCCTTCTGCAGAAGTACAAGAAGGCTGAGATGTCGTGGGTACGTGTCTGGGTGCATAAAAATGCACTTCACTGAAATGAAAGCGTGGGTCGACCGCAAACATTTTCAGAGTAGCCGCAGAAAGTCGCACACACAAACCGAAGTGGTCAGAGCAGGGACATTTGAAAGAACTCACCCACAGTAATTAGCAACAGTCGTTTCGACTTACCTAAGGATGTGAAGATTGAAAATAGTGATTTTGAAACACATTATAGCTAACACTCGTTTATTTTCCAATGTTGTATGCACAGGCTACAGAGGTCATGCTGTGGTGCGCCAGTGTTGCCTGTGCGCTCACGTGCATCTTAGCTCGTCGTCACTGGAACGCCGGCATCGTGAATCCGGGTGCCTGGGAGGACGTGGCGTTCGCCTTCTTCGACCGACTGCTCTGGTCCGGTTTCCTGAGCTGGCTCGTCATTGCCTGCGCACGCGGCCGAGGAGGTGGGTGAACTCAGCTTAGTTTCTGTGGCAAAATATAGGAGGTGCACAATACGTATAATTATTTGACGGGAGAAAGGCACACCGATGTCGACATAATCAGGTTGCTTTCACAGGGAGTGTGAAGTGCCGTTACTACATGTTGCTGTCGTGTTTGAATGTCTTTTTCTTTCATTTGTGCTGCGAATTTAAAACTGCGCTTATGGAATCGGGGATCCCAATGACGGTACCGGAATCAAAGCAAGCTGTAGCCATAGAGGTTAGCGCAGCTGTTGCCTGGTCGTGTTGATTCTATGCATCACAAAGTCGTTTTCTGCTGGACTTGATCGGCAGTGTACTTCGCTAAAGCTTCAGCTGCAATAATCGTAGGTGCATTGAACTAAATCAGTTATGCAGCTGATATACGCGTTGGTTTTATTAGGACTCGCTTCGGTGTTCGTGTCAAACGGGAACATTCTACCTGGCTTTGCGATCGCCTGCCGCGAACATCAACTCTCAAGAACTTCTTTTACGGTGCTCATTGTTGTGAAGCTGGCTCAGTGTGTTGATCTGTTTTCCACCGTGTTGCTGTAAAGTCGACATCTTAATTGCGCCCAGTACCGTATGGGGCACTTCAATGCTGCAGTTCTGTGTCCTTTGTTTGGAAACTCACGTGCTGTTCACTTGCAGGTTTTATCGGCAGTTTCCTGTCGTGGGGCGTTTTTGTGCCTCTGAGCCGGCTATCGTTCGGCGTGTACCTCGTCCACCTGCCTTACTTCGTAGTCATGTGCTTCGTCTCAAGGGAACGGATTTACTACTCTATGCTCGGAGTGGTGAGTTGTGTGAATCTTGAAATTCCCTGCTTGTCCACCTGTGAGCATTCAATGATAGCTGTTCGGCAGCCAGTAAGAACAGACCTGTGGGGGCCTGTCGTAAAGCGCTTTGATACTTTTGTTTGTCGCCTGAAGCCTTCGTGTGACTACTAATAGCATAGATTCCGCTTACACGCGCATTTAGACTCTTCCGTTGTTCTTGGTGCATCGTAGGCAATCATTAGCAAACTCTGAAGACCGGTCATGACACCTGAGCACGAATATACTTTCCTTAATAAAAAGAGACCATCAAAAAATAATTGGAGCACCCATAAGCAGACATTGTGAAAAGTAGAAAATTTCTGCAGAGTAGTAAAGTCCTGAGAACTGTGGACTTCTTTCAAGCAGGTAAACGTACCTTCATGGTGAGACAAAATACTCTAACCTACAAGAGTGGTTTCTCTTCTGAGCTCCAGCTTCTGCAGCTTACTTAGATAAGCATTTTGTTAGCTTTTCTCGTTTTTGCTGTAGACAAGAACCAACGTACAAACAAACGTACAACGTATTTTATTATCATTCTTAATTACGTTTGAAAGCAACTTCTATAGTGATGGCACCGATGCAGGGTTGCGTTGCAGCATCACGGCATCAGTTTCTATAACTCCTATAGCTGACTTCCAACGTCGAGTCGGTGTAACGCGACATGCAAAACAATACTAACTGATTACTGGTTTGAAAAACTACGTATATAGATTGTTTATTTGACTGAAATAAGCTCCAGGTAAATACATTATTTCTTTTCGGAGCAAGTTCGGGGCTCCGATACACGTTGCGTTGCATTGACATTTTATATCGACCGCGCCGTTTCACGCCGGCGTTCACCATTCTTGGGCAGCGCCCATAAAAAGAAAAGAAAGAAACGAAACACGAGAAGCGCATTTTTTATGTACGCTGCCCAATAATGGCTAGGTTCCAACTCGCCCGCTTTTCAATCCTTCGGCCTTCACCGCCACACGAGAACCGTTCTCTGTAGAAAGCGAGCGCCTACATCACATAAGTTCGTCCTTCCAAGATGACATGATAAATGCATTCCTGAGTTATTATTTCATTTCTTTTTGGCGCGCAGATATCGACGACGTTCTCGATCTTCGTGTGGAGCTGCCTGATGAGCTACTGCCTGTTTATCCTGTGCGAGTGTCCAACGGGCGTCATCGAGAAGACCTTCTTGGCCTTTAATGGAATAGAGAAGACTGTGCACGGACACCATCATGCTAAGCACGGTAGTGTGGCCGGCAGCAACGGCTGGGCCTCCGCAAACGGCAAGAAGACTCACCACATCATACCTACGGTTATCGTGGGACAGGAGCCATTTTCACCGGCAGCGGGTGCTGGCACCGCGTTACCGGAGGTCACGCCGCAGTCGTGCCGGTTATGAACCATGGGGCATTATAACTATCACTCCAGCTCATCGACATGAACTGCTTTTCACACCTGCGACGAGAAAAGCCTGTGGCATGCTCTTCGTAATCACACATTTCCCGTGGTGTCCACGTGCATGCCTGCGACCTCGCCGTGCGACCCCTTCGATTCGCTCAAGCACTTAAGGCGTGTGCGCATGTGGTTGTGTATGCGGCTTATGCACTTGACCGGAGGGGTGGACAACCCGAAGCCAAAGAAGAGCCAGTGAAATGACGCAAGTGACGTTCACGTGATAAGGCAGGCTTTGCCGGCCTTGTTGAACACTTGAGGGTGACGATTGTTCATGGCGTGTACTCTTCGCCCGTGCTGTGAAATAACTTCGAGCGGGTACTTTCCACAGTGCTGATGCTTCAAGCGCCATCCGAGTTGTTTGCCCTAATATCCAGAAAGGAGGATATTCAGGAGGCATGCATTATTCGCGATTCAAAATGTATTGTGAAAGTCTTGAAGGGTTGAGGTGAAACCAGTATACCTGTTGCTCTCAGTCGAGCTCGCGCTTTTTGCAAATGTTATGTGCTACCATGTCAAGAAGGGATAAAGAAGGTAGGCTTGTTCTTGTAAAACAGTGTGCGCAATAATTCACTCATTCATGACATTCAGTGTGGGCCAGCTTTAATTCATGACCGGGCTATCGTTTGGGAGGGACTGCGCCGACGTCATGAGAACATCGTCATCGGCCACAGCCATACGCAGTGGTGGCGCGGCGATCTTCAACGTTAGGACGGGAACGGAAACGCTAATCACGATCCTATTAAGTGTTGACTCTGCTTTGTTCTCCTTTGAAATTTAATAAACACTGGGCAGGTGAGTGAGGATCCACTTCTAGCATGGCGAGACATAGCAACTCACATAGAGACTCGCATATTTTTGGTGTCATAATAGTGCCCCCCTTGTAAAATGATCATAACTTTAAGGTCATCGCAATATGTGCAGTTAGCATGGCTTCTGTTGGGTGTGATATCTGATCCTGCGCCTTGTAGTCAGTTTTTATCAAAAATATTGAAAAAATTGTGATTGATGTTGTTTTGCTTAGGAAGGGATCGGTCGCTTCGTCAGTTTGAGCCCTCAAAATAGGGTGCTTCACGTCTAGCGAGTCCTAAAAAGTTGTTTTCGCTTTTCTTGCATTTTGGCGCCCTGAATACCATGCACATTGTCATGTTCTGTCTTTGTGAACGCTATAATTGCTTAGTGCCGTATTATTTAATAGACGTCCATAGTAAAAAGCTGCTAAAAATCTGCTATAGTTCAATGCGAATCTCTTGTGCTTTACCAATAAGGGATTACTGAGCGCTGGAAGGAGAAAAAGAAGTTCTGGACCTTGAAACATTCAGAACACTGAACAAAAAAAATACTATCTCATGTCACATAGCAACAAATCTATATACAGGGTATTCATCAAGTTCCCAATGTTCCATGTATTTAATCACATACGATGTTTATAGACACATGTAGTGCGGATGGTGCTGCTACATATCACGGACAGTAGTGCTCCATCGATGACGGTGTGTTGTGAATGTGCACTAGTCTTTCTCATTTCAAGACACCTAGGGCCACTCGTTTCTTGCGGTTTTCCAGAATGCCGCTGGTTAAAACTCAATAGTACCCAAATTAGCGAAACGGGTTCAATGAAACACTCATAGATGAAAACGGTTTCATATTTTATAGCTAACTCGGCTTTATTAAATGCAGTAACTTACTATGTCCTAGCATCATCGTGAATATGTTGTACATACAGAACACTTTTGTGTTGTAAAAATTTACTTTTCATTCAGAACTCTCAGCGAAATAAACTTGACTATACGACTGCAATTGTTCTCTATTTTTTCTAACAGTGACGTTAGCCATAGGTGCTTCATTTCATGCCGTTATGCTACTGGAACTTGTATTTGGTTATTGCGTTGTTATAGCGTAGCTGAACAGATTCATACAACAGTATTTCCTGGATATCTCTGCTGTTCAGACGTCCAGATAAGAAGTTTGATTTCAGGGACCGAAGTTGAAACTAATTTGACATCGACGACAACAATATTGCGCACATTCAACCTACATCTTGGAACGTATGTGATGCGAAGCTTTCGTGAAGCGGTTAGTTAAATACCATACATTTGCGTATTTCATTCCTCCATCTGTTGCAGTAAAGGAAACTTGCGTGCTCGCATGTGCTCTGGCAGAACCGCGCTGCGCATTGTGACCAACGCGGCGATCATATTGGTACGATACAAGCATACGTGCGATTGTGGCCTAATGGCTAGAGCACCGAGTTGCCGTGCTGTGGGGCCGAGGCTTGATCCCACCATCGGTCACGTAATTTGTTTTCTTTTCCTTCTAAGTATAAGCGCTTTCTTATTGATGAAGAGAAATGAACAATCCAGAAAGAAGAAGAAACGAGCTTCACCAAACGACCGTGAAATCTAGACCTTCATGAGTGTTCTAATATATACGTCAATGGTCACGCAGTCTTGAACCTAGGACAACTGTAAAAGGAATCTCGGTTTGTATGCGGCGCCTTTATGCACTGGGAAGCCGTATTTTATGGCCTTGTTGCAAACGCTGAGCGAGTTGGCCATCGGTAATTTGCCAGTATACGTCAGTAAGAAAATGTTGTGTAGTCACCAGCGCTCAGTGATTCGAACCTATTCACCGTTTCCGCAGAGCGCCACCCCTGGGGTGTTCGCCAGCGAAAATAGTCAGCGATACCTGAGCCGTGCAATCATAACTACGTGAGCAACTACTCAGAATCACCAGAAGCAAATAATTATGCGCAACCCTGCTACCGCAGACACCAGAGACCAGTGGAGCCGGGGGAAGGCCAGTAAAGTAGTGCCAAACTGCACACAAGTGAAACGAGTGGCGGCAAAGCGTCCCTATACGGCGTCCGCCAAAGGCATCTACTACAGCGTTCGCGATTCGCGTGGCCAACGCCGTAGTAGAGCAGTAGTAGTAGTAGTAGTAGTAGTAGTAGTAGTTGTAGTAGTAATGTTTAATGTGGAAAATACGCTTATTTCTGCAGTCTAATAGGAAGCACGGCACAGCGACGACGTGATTAGAGAGATGTAGTTTAGGGGACGCAAGCGGCTTGCGTATGCAAGAACTAGAGACGACGATACTGCGCATGCGCAGACCCCTACGTCTGGGTTTGCGCATGCGCAGAACCTTCTGCTCTAGTTCTTGCGTCCCCTAAACTAAAGCTTGCGTACGCAAGAACTAGGAGCTACGATACTGCGCATGCGCAAACCCTAACGGGGAGGCCTGCGCATGCGCAGTACCGTGGCCACTAGTTCTTGCGTACGCAAGCCGCTTGCGTCCCCTAAACTAGAACTCTCTATTGTCTCCGCTCGGTACGGAGCGGTGGGCGAGGAGGACATTGAGTCACACTAGCAGCCGCCTAAAAAGAACGCCTCTCCTCCCTCGTCTGATCCCCCTGTCTCGCGCGCCACAGGAGAGGGCACGCATCCAGGCTGCCTTCCTCGCTCGTGTCCTCCCACTTTAGGCTCCACCCACGCTCGCCGCGTCGCTATGCTGCGTGATGCTATTTTTATACTCCGCCTTCACTCTCTTTCAGCTCTCCCTCCCCCAGCTAGCTGCGAACGTCAAGAGAAACCCAGCGAGCTTCTAATAGCTCCACTGTAAATGCATCGCCAAGGGCCGTTTTGAAGAGCAATATTAATTTAGGCCCTAGACAAGGGGTGTCAGTGAGAAGATCAAAAATTAAAATAAACACAATGATAAGCATCTATGGGGATTTCCGAATCAAGTTTCACGGTTTCTTTATTTGTTACTTGAAACGAATAGGCAGCAATTTGTATTTCCACAAACATTGTGGACTATATTGAGATCATTATTCAAATGTAATAGCCTGGGGGTTCCGCATTCGAGCAATAAAACTAAGAGTTCAATGGACGGGCAGGGTAATCTACAGAAGGCAACCACTTGAAGCATGAAGACCAGCGTTGTGTAATTTAAACACAAGTAAATGATTGCGTGGACCACTTAAGCACGTTCGACATGTTCGTCTAAGGGGAACGGTATTATTTTAGAATTCACGGAGGAGGAGGATGGAAAGGAGGGAAGGAAAGGTAGGAAAGTCAACAAGACGCACGTCCGGTTTGCTACCCTACACAGGAGAAGGGGCTTAAGGGAAGAAAAGAAAGGAGAGGGAGGGAAGAAGGTACTATCGGTGTGAGTACGTGCGGATGTCAGTAACTTCACGCCTATAATCGGTCACTGAGGCCAGTCGCTTTCATGAAACACAGCAGTGCCCGCGTCGCTTTGTATGCCTGCGACGCGTGGAGTCATAATGCGAGAATCTTAGTCTCTGAAAATGGCCTGTTATCTAATCGGTTTAACACCCTCTGAAGAACGTCGCGTTCGCTGTCATAGAGATTACAAAAACACAACACGTGTTTGATCGTTTCTTCACAGTCGCATGAGTCAGAGATCGGTGTTTCGAACATTCCAAAAAGAAATGAGTAGGCTAACTAGACCTTCCAATACCCGCAGCCCTAATGGATGTTCTTTACTAGACCAAATAATTAAATACTTACACTAGCAAATCGTTTTCATATAGCAATGTTTCGATGTTAGTTTGACGACACCGAAACCCAAATTATACGCGGAGTGTCCCAACTATATCATACTCCAGATTAAAGAAGAAGTATTGGTCATGTTAAAGGAAAAGAACGAAGTGCTAATTGATCACAGTCCAGTTGAGCGTCCGACAGTAGTTCTAGTCAATGATAATCGATTATTTAAGAATAATCGCCTGACAGCTCGAATACATTTTTAACTGCAAATGTAATTAGGAGTTGTAGACAATAATAACGTCGAAGCGGGATGTCTTCAGCGAGATGCTAATTCCATGCTTAGTTTCTTGCGGTTGAAAAAAAAAAAGCACGCAAAATATTAAAAACGTCACGTGACTATGCATCAACCTACACGTGAAAACAGCATCCCCAAAACAAACTCATCAGGAGTTCATCAAACACGCACACAAAAGGAAACCTTTGAATGAACTGCTGTGAGTCCAGCGAAGCTCCGGTGGGGCCAGTCTTCCGGCCCTCTGCCACCATTGATCCCAGCAAGTACTTTGAATAAGGTTTCTCTCTCTCTTGCTCTCTCTCTCTCTCTCTCTCCAATTAGGCATATGATCGGAACCGACTGGAAACTGTGATGTACTTATAAATAAATGATGATTACGACAGGGCCCGCTCAGCACAATCTCAACGGTTGGAGGCGTACTATCTTTTAAAAACTCAAATATATAGTTGTGCAAAATAAAAGCTCTAAGTTTGGATAATTCCTCTGAGGCTAAAAATGAAAACAACCTGTGAACATTCTAAATGTCCCATTCAAATTAAGTTTGAGTTTGTTACCATGGTTACAACTGCTGCTTTTGCAGTGACGCAGCGTCTGCTCTAGCGGGCGGCGACCGTGGCCAAGCAGTCGGCTCTCGCCGTGACGTCGGTGACGTTTCGTCTGCGCGAAGAGCGAGATAACAGAGCAGACAGAGACGGCGGCGTGCGTGTCGATGTGCTGTGGACAAGATAGTTTGAAGGCCGCGACGGATCAGTAGGCGGCATTTTTATTTTTATGTTTGTTTGGAGAACTATCGGAAATTTCGTGCGTCGCTGTGGGTATTTCGAATTCAACCATAAACTCGAGTAGGAGCATGGCGGCTCCCTCTGATGCAAAGCGCCATGAAAGAAGTTCCAACTTAGAAGCGACGAAAGGTACGTCAGCTTACTCGTTTGATATATGTTCCGACGTTATTGGCGTGCGGGCGAGCGTCGCTCGACGGCGGTCACATCGGAGCGCGTTGGCCGCGTTTCGTTACGTTGGCTGCGCCAGTGCATCGAACTATCGGTAGGACTATAGATGCTGTTGTTCTCGCCAGCGTACATAATGTGTGCGCGCTCAAGCTACGTCGGACTATATATAACCCTCTAACGTGCATGAGAGAACAGTTAGCCTGTTGCAGTATCCGGCCAGGAATAGAACAATTTTGTTTGAGAGTAGAAGTAAGACTACTTCGAGTTGAGCTTTCTGCGCAGGTGTATGGACTGCATGATGTAGCTGAAGGGTATATAAGTATCTCCGTGTGTAGTTGCGTTTTTTTCTTGTTCCAATGACTGTTTTGACGTCAGTTTGGCCAGTGAGATGTCCATGGACCATAGCAGATGTTAGGTTGCTCTGTTTTATATGGTTGCAATGGCAGGACGCCCAAACAACTTTGAGCTATAGTCATATGAGAGAAGAAGAAGAAGTAGAATTTATTGATAGGAAAGACACTGAGAGGTCGACCTGAGCTAGTGCGCTCTAGTCTGCTACTCTACACTGGGGAAGAGGGAAGGGGAGTGAAAGTATTGGGATGGATGATGATGATAAGTTGAAACGTCGCAAATCGTGTCATTTCATTAAGTGACCACACCCCTCGATTTCTCCATTAAACGTTAAATGCAGCCTCCCGCAAGTTTAACTATATCACGCGAGCGTCAATAACGCGCAATTTCAGCATCTTATATACGACGGTGATGATAAGCGAAACCGGTGGAAGAGCGCACAGGTGCATAAAACCTAAGCGTTGCCTGTACGCCGCGTTATTCCCTTTTATTTGCGTATAGTAGACTCATGCGCAATTTTTCTTATGTCGTCGATTACCTTAGCCGTCTTATCCTGAGTTATCACATCGAGCTTAACCCCGGCCCCAGCAGACCGACGTTTAAAACTGACAAACCTGACGAATTCCAAGAAAGCATTCTTAACGTCCTTGAGACGTCGGCCGAGGTGGCAATGTCTAGTTGCGGTAACCCTTCTCTTGTAAAAGTTCTTTCCGATTGAGTTGCTTGTCAGAAAAATATGTCGCAAGACACTGTATCTGAAATCAAAAAGGCTGTGAATACATGTTTCGATGCCCTGTGATTGCGTGTCGCTGCTCTCGAAACCTCATGTTCGAAGGCACTGTCTGAACAAGAGACTGATCAGCGTCGTTCTAAAGCGGTTTGCCTGAAGCGCACTTTTGTCGAAGTAGCTGCCAAATATGACGACCTTGAAAACCGTTCACGAAGAAACAACGTAATCCTCCATGGCATACTAGCAGATACCAACGGGAATCGTGACCCACTGCGCTCCAAGTTTGCGAACGTGTTCTATAGGCTCTCCCTTGACTGTCCGCGTATTGAACGCTTCCATAGGTTAGGCAGAATGCGCTTTGGGCCTTCTCGCCCTATCATATTAAAATTGCTTGATTACAGCGATAAGCTAGTGATGCTGAAAACGCTTATAAGTTGAAAAATTCCGGCATGAAACTTTCCTAAGATTTTTCGTCCAGAGTGCGCGCAGTACGTAAAAAGCTATGGGACGCTTCGTTTGAGCCGCGGAAAAACGGCTCGGTTTTTAAAATGAGTTTCGGTCATTTATTTATCGATAAGGTTCGTTACAACTGGGACAGTGTCTCAAATATTTAAGTATTAGCCCCTGGTTTTGATTCTAGCGCGATATTTCCGAATGTATCGTAACTTTCGTTAGTTTCTTCATATTGTCCTCATGTTATATGAGCCACAGAAACATGCCTTCATCAAGGTATTCCCGACTCAGAAGTCACGCCTCCTGGTTACATTGCTGTCCGGCATGACCGTCAGAATAAAAAAGGCGGTGGTGTTGCTTTGCTTTTACGTTCAGGTTTTAACTAAGGCTCTACCAGGTCCTCCTAATGTAGGATCCGTTTGGTGCAAGTTACTAGTGCATAAGCAGAATTTTACACTTTGTGGTCGTTATCGACCCCCTCATAGCCCTAGTGACTTGTTCAATAATATTGCGCATATTATGCATGACCATAGCCGTGACAGTTGTAGCTTAATTGCACTCGGCGGCTTTAACGTTCCCGACATTCACTGGCTTTCCCTCACATATTCCGCCACTAGTGCCTCTACCTGTAGGGACTTTATTACGTTTTCATTGTCCCGTAACCTGATACAATTAGTTGATGAGAATACGCTGCAGAACTCCATACTTAGTGTTTATCAGCGACAGTCTTGCTCATTTAGGTTTTAAGTCTGATATCTTGAAAGGAATCTCGGATCATAACGCAGTTCTCGCACGCATTAACTGTCCTGTCCCACATTAACGCTTTAGCTATTCCACATTTCATGATTTTCACAGAGTTGACGATACGTCTGTCGTTGATACACTGGGAGATAATTTTGATCCTTTTTCGTCACTCAGTACCGAATGTCGTGTTGACTGTATTGCTGATTGTTTTGAGTCGTTAATGAAATTTTGAATAAATAATTACGTTCCATTAAAAAGGAACAAGGTAATGATAAGCTTCCTTGGATTAACCAGGATATCTTGGCACCTCTCACGCCGTTTAGGCAGACTACGTAAACCAAAGCATTCTAATCCTGCGCTTCACGTTCCTTTTGAAAAAGCCAAGGAGGAACTCGGTACTCGTACCCTAGTACTAAAAATGCTAAAGATTTCTATTTTTTAGTGCAACTCCATATACTACTTAAATCATATTCTCGCAGGTTCTGCACATCAATTTCACTTAGTGCAACGTGCAGTACCTCTTTCAAGATTAACTACGCTATTAGTAAGGACCCCAGCGTAGTTTCGAAAGCTTTTAACTCTTACTTCCAATCTGTTTTCACTCTCGTTAACCATGTAGTTCCGAAGTTTAATTATGATGCACAAATTAATAAACTAGGCGATATGATAAGTTCTGATGGTGCCTTAAACCTAATCTTGAATCTAGACACTCAAGAGTATACCGGTTCAGATGGCATTCCGAACTCTTCCTTTGTAAGATACTCCCTATGGAGAGCTCAGTGCCTTACTGTAACCTTCCAGAAATACTTAGACTCTGGTGAAATACCAACTAAATGAAAAAAATCCAAAGTCCTGCTTTTGTATAAATCAGGTGACAAACAACTTCTCTCTAACAGGCCGATGTCTCTCACACCCCACTCATGCAAGATGTTAGAGCACATATTCACAAACATATAATCGAATTCCTTAACTCTAATGCCGTTCTAACATCTGCCCAGCATGATTTTCTTCGTGGTTATAGCACTGTAACGCAATCAGTCGATTTCGTTCATGATATCGCTTCTAACCTAGACGTAGGTAACCAAGTGGATGCCATCTTTATTGACTTCTCTAAAGCTTTTGACTCTGATTCAATCCAAACTTCCGGTAAAATTAAACGCCATATTCAATAATGCCTGTCTTGTTTCTTGGATAGCCAGTTTTCTTCGTTGTCACTCACAATTTGTTTCTTTTAACTTCAACTTCTGTCGACATTATGACAGGCGTTCCTCAGGGATCCGTATTAGAGCCCTTTATTATTTCTAATATACATAAATGATTTACCTCATAGCACCTCAACCAGAATCAGACTTTGTGCAGATGACTACGTATTATACGAATCTATTAACTTCATTGATGACCCCCACTGTCTTGCCTAACCCCTTATGTCTTTCTGCGCTTGATGCAAAATGTGGCAAATGAACGTCAACTGTACTAAAACAGTCGTGATGTCATTTGCCAATAGGCAGAACCCCCTCTCTTAAATTATTCTTTGGATGACATCCAGCTTAAAAGAGTGTCCCAATATAGATACATGTGTGCCATTCTAACAGAATATTCTTCATAATTGGTCTAAACATATTGAATATGTAAACGAGAAAGCCCTAATAAATTAGGTTATTTGCATCGCACGTAAGCTAAGACAACCCGCGATGAAAAAAAAAAACGTTAATGCGCGCTGTTCTAGAATATTCATCTGTCGTTTAGTTAATTTCACCTCAGGTCTTTCTGTTTGTAGGTATATCACATTTACTAGCGCAAGTTGTACCCGTAGCTCCCACGCCTTCAACATAACACCTATTCACACCCTTACTAACACATTCAAGTACAGTTTTTTCCACGTACAATAGAGCTTTGGAATGCTCTACCCGGTAACATTCGTTCACTATCACTAAAAGATTTTATAGCTATCACTGGTAAGCGCTTCACTAACATGTAAAGCGCTTCTTTTATGATCATTCATCTTTTTGTGTATATGTGTGTTTTTAATGTGTAATGTATACAAATGCATAATGTTCTCAATCCTGCTATAGCCCTGAATTGGGGTGCAGTATATGTAAATAAATAAAGTGTTGGCGCGATATAGTTAAAATCCAGGAGGCTGCTACTCTATTTCATCCCAGCAGGATTGTATTCTCTGAATGTCCACTAAGTGGTCTGTCCGTTTCCACGCGCAGTGATCGGATTCAGCTCGGAGCCGGTAGGGCAGGCGCCACTCGTCGCTGCCGGCTCTCAAGCTCTACCCATTCAGCGCGCGCTGAAATGGAGGGTCCACTCAGTGGAAACTTACAGAAAACGCTCCCGCTCCCCTCAGGGCGGCGAAAGCTGAACTCACGACGCACATATTCTGAAGCCGCAGGAAGGAAGTGCCGGTTTCTCTATGGGCTGCAATGACGGCAGCGCTCAAGGATGACGCAAGCTATGTATTGCTGCAGAGCTCTGAAGGATTCCAGGAGTCTCAAGCTTACTAAGAAAGAGGCTGACAAACACAAACATGTTGCACGACTAGTATTCTGCCTCTTTGAATTTGGGGTCCGTTCTTTTTTTGTTTCAGTATGGATGTCAGGAATTTATTGCAAGGAGCCTTTCAAGTTCTTGCAAATGCGCACACATGTTGCACTCTAAATGTTTTATTTTGCACTTATTAAACAAACTAGAAATTATTTGTTGTTTCACTTACTTGTTTCTGTATGTCCCTGCTGGTACAGAGCGAACTCCGGAAGGCTAAATAAAAACCTCACCGAATGACGTCAACAAAGGATTGGAATTTAGCGCCTGCTCCCGCGACTTCCCTCAGTCCAAAGCGGGATAGCGTGACCTTATAGATATGACGCACCGCCATCGTATTTTAGTAGCGCCTCCAAACACCAGGTCACCAGGATGTGGCGCTGAGGACGCCGATCACGGGTTTTATGGAGGGTGAAGGAAGCTTCATCAGCCTGCTACTGCTTTATGACGCAATTGGCGTCTTGTTGAAAATATACCTGTTCACTGTTTAAATGCTTAAGGATTTCTTTGCCTACCCAAAAAGAAATTTGTCCGTCACGTAAGAAAATGAATGGCTTATAGTCCCTTAAGTAACGGCTCCTATCCCCGTAAGTCAGAGGCTACGAGCGCTCAGCAAAGTGAAGCGAAGAGTGCATACATTCATTGAAATCACCCATACAACACACAGAACAGCATACGTTTCAATAAATAACAACCATTAAAACAAGCATCCGAACTATCAATGAAGCATTGCATAACGCCCTCAGCAATTGTAGTGGTGATTTTGCAACAGCTTCGCTAAATTAGCACTAATTCACCTCAATTAACACCAAAGGTCGTGGGTTCGACTCCCACCGAAGGTCGAGGGTTCTATAATATTAATTAAGTGCATCCTAATTAATTGTGACTTATTAACCTAACCTTAATTAACACCTGCGGTAGTGGGTTCGTGCGCCGTAATGGACTCTATCTTAATTAAACCTGCCTTATCATGTTCGCTACCGAACATCATAAGCGAACGACCGATGAGGGTTGATAAGGGTTTATGCTCGTCGGATCAAGTTCCACAACATTGACAATGACACCGGACTGCGTGGAGATGAGCGAGTGGCACAATGCTTACGCATACTTAGACAACTACCAGAGCAATTTCTGCGTGAATTTTTTTTCATAATTGACTGCACTAAATGACACGTCGACATTTAGGAGCGTAATTCACGTACGCATTTGGGATGGCTGTTCAATGACTTGAACAGAAACAAGGCAAAGGAACAAAACGTAAAAAAAATGAACAGGTAACGGCACTGACAACCGCCTTTGTCTGCCCTTTCGTACATCTTCTTCCTTTGCGCTGTTTATGGTTGAATATTGTTTTATCTGTCTATTCGCGCCCCGAGACAGCCCGTCTCTTTGGTGTTCGTGCGCAACAAGCCCCGGTATCTGCTGGAGAGTCGTCGAAACAGTTCGCGAGCAGATACAGTTTGGCGCGCAATACGTTTCGTACAATACCTTCGTAGCAAACATGTTTGAGGGCACTGCTTTCTGATGCGGGTGTACGTGTGCGCACTCACGTGGTATTTGAAAGATTTCAGGGCTTTAGCTACAGGAAAAATAGGTATCGAATGGTCGTCTTGTTGTCAACACCCCTGTTTAATTGTTCATATAATTGACTGCAATCATTCCCATTTCGACAGTTAGGAGTGGAATTCACGACTTACATAATTATCGTCATCAAGAAAAATACCACTCGTGAATGCCCAACGTGATTCTGCACAATATCTACTTGACCGCGTAAAATTACCAATCTTTTTAAAAAATTCGGTATGTGATAGTACTGGGCATTATGCTTACATTATCGTAATTGGCTGTAGCGAAATATCTTCCGCTGTCAATACGCGTGCGCATCGAGCGCTCTAGAAGAATAACAACATGTAGTTGACGTCCTTCTGCAATAGATTCGTGCGTATGATAACGGTTAATGAGTATCTTATGCATGACGCTGCTTGCAGGTGCTGATAATACAATTGTGCAAAGCTCACACATTGCTTGTCTTCCCTCCATTGGTCTCTTTATACACTGCGTGCCATCGAACGACAATAAGAGATATTCCTACCTTAACCCGTGCTCCAGTGTGGCTGACCTTTGCCTATGGCCAAAGAGCGCAAAGTTACTTAGTAACGTGCTCTACGTTCAATTAGATCCGTAAACTGGCAACATCATAATGACAAAAGGTGCACCCGAATGCGTGTGTTTGGGGGAGACCTTGAGAATAATAAAAAGCTTTAGAGAGAAAATTATTTTGAAGGGCAAGACATGTAAGTTCGTCCATTCGAGAACTATTCGTAATGTAGTCATAATAACCGCGAAGTATTCCACAACATGCTTGATTTGTATCTGGATAAGTTTCCAAACACAATATCAGGACACCTCTGCTTTCTGTCTTTAGTGTCAGTTTCATGAACTCATACGAAAGAGACACGTGTATGAAGCAGTCCTCGATGAACCCCTTTCTTTTTCAGGACGGTCCCGCTGAGGGTGCTGCAAAGGTCGGGCACTGAAGAAGGCGCGGCTGTCTTTATGGACCGGGCTTTGGCACAACGTTCTCGGCAACGTGTTCGCACCGGGTGAGCGAGAGCGTTGATACTTTCCTTAGTGGTGCTGGTGGAACCAGGTCTCCTTCCAGGCCGCGTATGGGAATCTGCTACATTACGAATTAAAGCGTCCCGAAAAGCGTTATGAGCAGGCTTCTGTCGAAAAGAGAGCGTTTGAGAGAAATGTGACTTCGCGCTCCGCTAACGAGCTCCACGCTCCGCGCACGACTGCAAAACTTGGCTGATATCCTCACAGAAACGTGTGCTATCCGCGGACTTTGCCTTTTTCACAAACCCCGGTGGGTGGTTAAAAACCCCTTCAAGCTTAGAAAAGGTGATCCCGACCAATATGTTCTAACAGACACCATAGAGGAGAAGAAAGAAGATGCCTAAAGCATGTTTGGGTTAAACGTCACTGCTACTGTGCGTCATAAATAAGATGGCTGCAAAACATTACTTCACCGTTTTGTTTTATTTACTCGCGGCGTGGCGCGAACGCATACCACTAGTGATATTCTCATTAAGCCATCACAATCTCATTCTATGACGTCTTCGATTCCCAAAATTGGGGCACGGTGATGATGCTATTGGCGGCCCGCCTAAGATGCTTTCTAGGGGCACTTCAGGGCACGTTTAACTGAGCACACTGGACGTATACCGGGGCGGTATATAATAACTCTTGCTTGTCGAGTCTTGGGTACACCTTAAGCAACACGATATGGTCAAGGAGCCCTCCACCGCGGATGTCTCTTGCCTATGTTTCTATGGGCCGCAAATCCATCAAATAAATAAATAAATAAATAAATAAATAAATAAATAAATAAATAAATAAATAAATAACCCGAATCTCAAACGTTGTGGCTACTTTCTGCGTACAGGTGGCGCTTTCTCGATTGGTGTGCGTCCACACGAATAATACGACTAGGCCTAAACAACAATGCAGGGCTGGTAACGATTCACAAGCTGAGATAACGAACCAGAATGATTGAAAGGCTTATCGGGCGATTTCGTGCCCTAATAGGAAATGAACGATAAGGGCGATTACAGGCGCCAATTAACGAATCAAATCTATTGTTCGATTCCGTCTGCTATTTGTATAAGGGATTTCTCTCACATTATTTAGAAGTCGTCGGTGTCACCTTGGTTCTCAATATGTAGTGCGGCGCTTGTGACGCCGTACAGTCTAATTGCGGTGAAACCGTGCCGCTATCGGTGTGACGACTATATATACGCTCACGAAGGCTCAAGCACAACACTGGCGCACCTCGCAACGGGAAATACTTAATAACAGTGACTACTGCTTGGTGATTGCGATTACAGGTAAAACAATTATACAGATCTGCTGTGCTCTAGAGTGCGATCATTAATGCAGCGCCCCGTTGGACCGATGTACACACTCCCACAAGGTAAAGGAATACGGTAAACAACAGCGGTGACACACGTCGTGAAGAACGTTGCATGCTTCGTGCACAGACTTTTCGTGTTAGGACGTCAGCGAGCAAATCTGTCCTTACTTGCAAGGCACTGAAAGCATCGCGTTTACGCCGTACCTGCTCACTATACTTTCTCGACATTGTGGGTGACATTGTGCATGTTCGGGATAACTTGAAGTGGCTTCTTATCCCTTTCCTTAACCTTAGGGCTACATTCCTTGCACTTTTGGAGCATACTCTCACATGCACTGGAGACTAGCTGCAAGGGATAACCGGCTGCACACAGACGATCCACGTGGCCATGGAAGTTCTGCTGCATCTGGTGCGGACATGATTTTTTCGAAGGCCGCTGCGCAAATTCACAGAACAATAGCCCCCTTTTTTTTCAGCCCCTTGCTAATAAATGCGTGGCAGGCTTTGCGAGGCTGCTTGAAGGATTATTCTCTTCTATATAAAGGGCCAAGCTCTTGATCTTGGTATACCAGTATATACATAAACTAAATATCAAAATCCCAAGGGATTCAGATGAAGTGCACGGTCGCTCTACCCAAATTGCACCTCGCCGCTCCCACCTCCTAAGCCGAGGTTCGTCGCACTTGCCGCTCTCCCGTGGGATCTGCAAGCGCGCGCGCGCAGTCGCGTCCGGGCGTCGACGGGATCGTGTTCCGGCAATCCGACTCTGCGTGAAACGAAGGCAGGCGAATGAGCCATAGTCGAGGAGAGGCTGCAGCCCGTCAGGCCTTTGTTTGATTATTGGGGTTCGATCCTTACGGCAGCAAGGCAAAGACTGGCCCCAGCCCGATTGCCACCCTGTCTATTCAAGGAGCAATACACTGAGGTACGTCGTTGCCAATTGTCCTCGCCCTATTGATTTTTCTAATGTCAGTATAACCGATTGAATTAGCGCGTTACTGCAAGAATTGGAGCGATACGTTTACCAGGGGAAGAGAATTAAACAGTGATACATAGCTTTGACAGCGCATCGGGACCACCCCTATTACGCGGCATGAACATAGCGCGAGGACAGGTTAATAAACGTCGCAGCAACAGCATTGTCTACTTCCTTGTCCCTCTGTCTCGCGGGGTTCCCATTACAGTTAATATAATAATCTGTTTTGTGATTCAGTACACTGCCACTCCATTATCCGCAACTCATGTTGTTCCTTTAGGTTTGCTGTTCCGCTTTCCAACAAAAGTTGGTCACTTAGATTCAAGGCTACGACGGTGACATTCCGATTGATTCAGAAAGCCTCTGTATATGCTGAGACTTCGGTGCACGCTAACGAACAAAAGCTGGTCAGTATGGATTCGGTGCTCAACAATACGGTGTCGTTCGTAGCGCATCTTACTCCACTACCCAGGCGGCGCGCAGGAGCAAGAACTATCCCAGTCTCGAGCGGCAAATTGAGTCAACACTGACACGGAGGGACCGGTCCGCCCGCGTTGTGCTAACGTCGAAAGCGCATGCGCACCATTAAGCAACAGAAATGGCGCGAGTATTGCTTTGGGACTTCAACAGTAAAATTATTCGTTTCCACCTACGACAAACGTTGTACGCCGCTAGGCGTGAAAGAACGTGTTTGTTTGCTTGTGTGTGTGTTTGTGTGTGTGTGTGTGTGTGTGTGTGTGTGTGTGTGTGTGTGTGTGTGTGTGTGTGTGTGTGTGTGTGTGTGTGTGTGTGTGTGTGTGTGTGTGTGTGTGTGTGTGTGTGTGTGTGTGTGCTGGAGTAGCAACACTTAAAACGATAGTAACACACATAAAGCGTTTCTTCAGATGTCGCCATGCCGTATATGAAGTTATGCTTTGAAATAGCGATTCAATAGAGAGTGCGAGCCCGACTTGGCTCGGTATTCGAGTAGCTCGCTCTTTCAGGTCGCTGCTTCGATGCTTTTGCCAGACCTCAGCTCATCGCGATTAGCCACTTCTCGAGCTAATGTACTTAGGCAGTGATGTCCATTATATTCACGTCACTGAAATGTCAATCCATTTCCCTGGATGCCTGCTATTATGGCCACACTTTGAAGAAAGCGAAATGTAAAACTAAGATTTAGGTGTGCTTTAAGTTAGACGTAAATCCGGATTTTCGTAATACGGTAAACCTCACGGTGGATTTCTGGCGAATTATCATTAAGCACTGCAGCACTATCACAAGTCGGTGGCAGCCATGACGCTAACCTAAGGTGATTTGAAAATATGAATGAATATAACTCGTCTCGAGTTGCAAACCATAACGAATCAGTCCGTTAAGCCAGACACCACCGCTCCATGTGAACAGCACCTCCCAAGCGCATACCTTCACCGGATGCTGAACAAGGGCCTGCCGTGGCCGCCAGCGCGAGAGCAGATAGAACGATGAAGCCTGTATATGAACCATCAGTGAAGGAATCGAGAGAGGCGTCAGATCACCCGTAGTAACAATCTAGAGAAGACATGTTCATTACGTTAATGCCGATTTATGAAACAATTTTCTCGCTCTAGCATAGCGACCAAGACATCTTAACCAAGCCTCTTCAGAGAGGCAAAAAAAAAAGAAAAGAAAACCTCACGCATACGTCCGGCGATGTAGGAATGTAAACTTAAGAGCACAAAAACGCCGTCGCCGTTGATTTTAAAGCTGTAGACTAAACAAGGCTGACGACGTGGAACGGAAAGCGTAAGCGCCGACTCAGGTGTTTGAAAAAAATTCATTCTGTTATTGAATACGCCAATACCGTGTTGTGCCCCGACCTGCTTCAGAGCCACGAACTGCGCTGTCTTATAGAGTGCCTATTCGGACTGTTCCCGTTAAACACCTCGGGTAATTTGGTTTTGAATATTTAGGCTGCGGAGTAATATTGGCTTCTATTTCGCTAATACCTTTTATTGCTGTGTCACTTACCGCGTAAAACTGTTCGCACGCCACACGAGCGTGGCTCCCGAGATAGGGCTGGTATAATATCGATGAATAATTAGTCGATTAACGATCAATCTTCATCGATGTCCAGCTTTCACTTAATCGACTTAATCGATTAGACTTTTTCGATTAATCATTTTCGAGAATTTGACAGTAGTGGCGCGAAAATTTTGAAATCGTACGAACAGTGACTGTGCAGCTGTGGTATAGAGCGACTGTCGACTGTTCTTCCGAGTGATGCCTAGCGGAGCGCTTTTCCTCTCTTCTTCCACACCGCACACGCCACCACGCCACCCGAAACAGGTTTGAAATGTCTTCGCAATTCAAGGCATAATATATGGCAACCCAGTCGTTGATCGCCGTGCCACTTCCAGTCCACTAAAGACGTGGCAGAGTATGCCGCGCCGGTTTGAAGCATGTTTTTGACATTGCGATGGAATTCATGTCGATTCCAGAAAATCTATGGCGTCCGAGCATCTATTGTCACGTGATGGTTGTATGGCCATTCTAAGAAGGTGTCGGCTTCACCCTTAAAACCCAGCGAATGGACATTCCTTGACTCTGTAGGATCTGTTTTAAAATCCTAAACCAGTAATATTGTTTTCACCTGTGCGTATTACAATCTCTTGCACATTTCAGCGGGACTTCACCTATCACTTTTGTCATTTTTATTGTTTCCTGTTTAGCTATACTGTACAGGGATTCAGTGCATAGTGCCATGTATCTTATTTTATTTTGCACTAAGTGCGATATTATAGCAATTATTGTTTATCTTTTCGAAAGCCGCTAGTGCCAACTGTATTTAGTCGTTAACAAGTTAAAGGTTATACTTTATCAAACGTTTGTACACTTGTCTTTCAAACTTGGTTCCACCTCTCAAACATTAAAATAGGATCCTACAAAAGTACATAACTGTGTTTCAAGCTTTTTGGAAGTGCCCGGCAAAGGTTTCGATTGATCAGTTGTTTGATAAAAAAAATCTGTATCGAAAGTGATTATTCGGTTAACGGCTAAAATGATGAACGATTAATCGTTAATAGAATAAAATAATTAACTGACCATCCTTGTCCCGTGATCCTGTGCGCTTACCGACCTAGGAGTCCGTGTTGGGAGCAACAGTGAGTGTGTATCGTATACCGAGTGGGATCCCGTATTCTCATCGCTGCACATATGGCCACACGCGTCAGAACCGCAAAAAATACGAGTGGTAGGTTATCGATGCGGACGGCCGTTAACTCGCCTTTATCTTTTTGTATTCAGCACCGCACAATCTGGCCGTACGGACGATAAACATTTCTCACTCTCGCGAGAAGCTGACAACCCATCGGTTCCACTGCCACAGTAATTTTCAATGCCAGTGGCTGAAACGCCCGTAACGGAACCCTGACAACAGTCACGGGTTCCAAAGGTCCACAAGGTGGCGGATACCTAATCGCGTGCTGGCATAGTGCTTCGTGGAGACAAGGTCTGTTTCACATTTTCATCTTAATTTGTCTTCCATTTACACAGGTGTGCAGCTAGATATATTGTGTGTAACTGTGTGTGTTTAGCTAAAGATTGCTTGAACTAGACAGGCGCTGCAGGCAAGGGCTCTGAATTAATTTTAGAGCGAACTTGAAAAGGGGAGTTCCGCAACGGTTTTTGCGAGCTGTCGGTGTACGATGATATGGTCGATATCAAATGTAAATGCAATGCAAAGTGTGTCGGAAGCCCGCATTCGCTTCGAAACGTAATGATAAACGATTATAAAATAAAAGTTACCTTGCGTGTATCTCATTCGAATAGACAGGAACTTACATGCACGCTTCTTTTTTTTTTTATACCAGTAAACCCTCAGTTTTGTTTCTCATGTCGAATTGCACGGATTCCACGTTAGAGGTCAGCTACAGGTGTTTGCGTGGTTGTAGCGCTGAAAGGAGGAAGCTGACACCGTAGTGCTCTGTATGAGCGCTTAGCTAGGCCAGCATACAGAGCCTTTGTACATATGAAACGAAGAACCCACTTGTATACCGCTTCGTTGTCCTTGATGTATAAATTGTCAGACTGGTAGACATACATGCAGGATTGTATCTTTTTTCTTTTTTTTTGGCTACCTGAGAATTTTTACATGCACCGAAATCTTAGTACGGTACTGCCATTTTGTACTGCGTATGGAGCCAAAGCGTAGAAAGGGTGCTTGGGGTGGTACCACCATCAGCAATGCGAAACTATGCCGCATAATGACCACAAATTTCACACTTCAGTACATGACGACGATTGTTGCGAAATAAAAATATCGGAACTATAAAAATGGCAACAGTCGGGACGAAAGAGTGCTGGGGGCTTCAAATTAGATCTCAGAACAAATAGCTAATTTGAGTCGGGTTACTGGCTCGGCCACAACAACCACTTTCTTTACTCTGACATGTGCATGCGTTTATCTACAATGATTGCCAATCCAGCGATAACTTTTCACCTTATCCAAGTAAAATCATTAGAATTTGCATAACTAATGTGCCTGTGCCTTTTCATGCTTCATCAAGTGACATGTCTCATACAAGCACTGAGTGTTTCAGGGAACCCAACTTTCTGTTGAGCGTTCATAAAAAGCTCATGAGCTGCAGCTGCCGCGGTCCCGTGCGCTTTATCAGAACTCAAATACTTTTCCTTAGTTTGTATTTTTAGATAGCGGCCGTCTGCAAACAAAACCCAAGAGAAAAAATTATCTGTGCTGTGTAAGTGATCGAGTAGGTGTTCCTTTTATGTATCTATGAGAGTATTCGTTATTGATGCTTATATTGAAGCAATGTCATTTAGCTTATGTTCAATCACTTGTATTTTGCTTTGCGTTACACTTTCTTTGAGCCTTTTGTTTCATTTGGAGTTTGTTTGTACACTTTCGATGTGTGATTATACATGCCGCGGTCCTGTTAGTGTGATTTTATATGCGTATTTATGACTGTGTTATCATATGCGCGTTCAAGGATAGGGATCTATGGAAGGCCATAGCAACCAGTTCCCACAAAAGCGTAACATCTTTTTAAAGGGGTACCGACATGATATTATTGGCTATTCAATTTATTTGCGCTAAATGAAGGTCCTAGAGCTCTAACCCTCGAAAAAGAAGTTGTGACAACCCAAGCGGAATTGGCTGATGGCCGACGGCTGGAAAACTGCTTGGGGGACGTCGGCTGCCTACTATCGTGGCCAGCCATAGAAGGAAAAGGTAGGGTCAAGGTTGTTTGCCGACTACGTCTGCATATGGGTGGCCAAAAGACGTGGGACCGAGGTTGCCGTACAACCATTGCCCAGGGCCGGCTGCGATAGGTTGGCACCAATGCGAAGTGGGAACTACGTCGTGCCTAAGTACGTTGCCAACGAATTGCATAAGACGCATTCAAAAGTGTTTTCGGGCTTTTCGACCTCAATATGAGGTTTCTCGCAAGTGCCTAAATTAGATTTGACTGAATAATAAGTGTGGTAATTTGATAAAAGTGCTCCGGTTGTCTACTTTGTTATATGAATAAGGTTTTTTTTTTCATTGCTTAGTTGAGAGCACTATAGCGCCTCCAGGAAACCACTGCGCCATATAATGGATCTGCATTCTTTATGTCTTAAATGTTAACGCGACAGCGTTAAGCGCCCCGTGTCGCAAGGTATCCATGTCGGCGTCGGACGTCGCTTGGCGAAAAATCATTCCGAACCACAACCACGCAGGCCACCCGAGTGGCGCAGAGGCAACACTGAACTAATTGAACTCTTCAATGTAAAATATGCCAGAAAAATCGTAATGTACGACCTAAACATAACCTACAGACATGATAGCGTCGGGTTTAATTTAAATATGCCAAAAAACAATTCTGTTACGCGGAAACTCAAACACAACCCCTTTTCCAAAACGGCGCAACAACACCATCGCGCTCGCCTCCACGCGTCGGCAAGAAAGCTGCAGTTGCCGGGAAGCGGGACAAGCAGTCAGGGATTTTTGAAGGCTATCGCGATCCACTGTTAAAGGCGAAGCTTAAGCGAATTAATTAAGTGAATTATTTTTTTGCCTGTATGTCATTTCGCATTTGTCATTTTTTACTGTCATATTTTTAATGGCACCAAGCATATCATTTAATGGAAGACAGATACATCCAGTCTTTTAAAAATTGGTAATCATATTTTGATAGCGTCGCTCCAGTGAACCATTTGTTCTAGTCAATGGGCACAGGGCTGTGTGGCACAAGCTCAAGCATATTGTGTGATTCTTTTAATATTACTTCTTCGAAATAAATTTTTTAAGTGAACGTGCTCTGTGTCGCAGCACATTTTGTACTGTGCATGTTGTACAGCTAGACGGATGCACGCTTGCTTGCTATGGGCCGGGAATATGCAGTTTCATAAGTATAACACATGCAGGAATCCATCTGCGCTCTGCGTAGGTACCAGACATAAGCCGACCTACAAATTTCCGTGGGCCATCCCAGTGAATGCACTTCGTCCGTAGGACATTAGAACCCTGTCCCAATGCCCATGCACCATTTCGAATACAAACAGGACATCCGCCGGACGCCCACATTTAGATATGCCACCACGGATGCCACTAGGTTATCCCGTTGAACCCTTTTCGGCATACTCATGAGTATTTCTCCTCCAACTGAGGCTTTGAGTTCCTTCTAACATAATTATGTTTTCTCGCATGTTCGAGCTACGATCCGAAGCCATCGTGTCTGCCGCTCGTGGGTACATCGTACCTTACGAATTTTCTGACGCAATTTTCTTTAAGAACTTCAGTTAGTCCAATAAATCACTTGCGCTTGTCGGAAGATCTAGAAGAATGAAGAGTATGCTGCCCTTCTTCGCACATGCATGCGCACGTAACGTGTGCACAAAATGTACCTGTTCTCGATGCGTGGGTGCTCTGCTCGTTGCATCTGTCACACAGCGTGTGCTACGACCATAACAGACATTATGGCAAACAACTGCGCAAAATTCCCTGACGTGTCCGCGAAATGCACGCACCACCATGATGTCCCTCGTGGACATGCAAGCGATGTTCAGAGGACACGGAAAATGCGACCAAAGGGCCATGTGAGAGACGTCCGCAGGACGTACTTGACACATCCCTAGGCTATCCGTGGCTGTCATGGCACTGGATGTCCGTAAGATATCCATATGACATCATTATTGTCACTTGTATGTTGGATTCGATGTAGGACCATACATGAGCCGGCCTGCCAATTTTATTGGGCCATGCTAGGTTCGATGTATAGGCCCAGACATGAGCCGACCTACAAATTGTCATTGTCATTGTCATGACAAATTGTCTTGCTAAGTTTGATGTCGGCCAGGTTGGCAGCAGTGATCGGTCGTAAGCCGGCACCCTAATAGTTGACCGATGTAAGAAAGATGTCAATCCCCAAGAACGGCCCGAACGAAATTCCGAAACATAGGCAACATGTTGCACGGTTTGCCAACATAAACTTGCCCGACGTAGGGCCGAGCAAAATTTTCCCATTCAGAAGCCTCATCATCAACAGCCTATATTATGTCCAATGCCGGACGAAGGCGTCTCCCTCTAATCTCTGATTACCCCTGTCTTGCGCGAACTGATTCCAACTTGCGCCTGCGAATATCCTAATTTCATCACCCCATCTAGTTTGCTACCGTCCTCGACTGCGCTTCCCTTCTCTTGGCACCCATTCTGTAACTCTAATGGTCCACCGGTTATGCATTACACGGCCTGCCGAGCTCATTTTTTTTCTCTTAATGTCAATTAGTATATCGGCTATCCTCGTTCGCTCTCTGATCCACACCGCTCTCTTCCTGTTTCCTAATGCGACGCCTAACATTCTTCGTTCCATCGCTCTTTGCGCGGTCCTTAACTTGTTCTCGAGCTTCTTTGTGAACCTACAAGTTTCTGCCCCATTTGTTAGCACCGGTAGAATGCATTGATTGTACACTTTTCTTTTCAATGATAGTGGTAAGCGTCTAGTCACGATCTGGCAATGTCTGCCGTATGCATTCGAACCCATTTTTATTGTTCTGTAAATTTACTTCTCATGATCAGGGTCCCCTGTGAGTAATTGACCTAGGTAAACGTATTCCATCACAGAGGCTGACTATTGAGAAGCCTGAAAGCGCAGTAAATAATTTAATAGTGTTCCTGCAGCCAGTTTCGGTTTCCTTTCTCTGCACGATACTGTGTCATGACGTCCCAACACAGTATGTGGTCGCGTGGGAGCAGGACATTGTGATGTTTTGACGATCGCTCTTGCACCGTCGTCCGCTACGCTGATACACTGGCGTTCGCAACGAGTAGCGGCGTACGAGGTGAGCGAGCGAGCCAGATAGATGGTCAAAACGTAACGTCCTGCTGCCACATACTGTGTCGGGACGTCAGGACGCAGTATCTTCCTAGGAACGAAACCGAAACTGGCTTCAGGAAAGCTATTATACTAAATTATTTAAAGTGCTCTGAGAATTGTCACTGTTCTTTCTGTGGATTAGAGGCCATGGAATTTCATCTAACGGACGAAGTGAGTAGTCGAAAATATTATTTCAGTACCCCGATAACTTGAATACTTTGGAAAACTATCCAACGGAACTAAACGACTTGCTGCATTAAGCATGGATATTTAAACTTGAAATGAACAAATAACAGCCACAATTTGTGATATGTAGGAACTTACCAAACGGCAGGTTGCCACACCGGAGTTCGCTGCGTTGTTGGACTTCGAAGCTCGGCCAGCTGCTCGACACGGGCGAGCATGGACCGCTGTCCAAATGAAGGGTGCCTGAAGGAGCTCTCGGAAACAGAAGTCAAGGTGTGCCTCACCTATACCAAAGAGCATTGTTTTACTGGTTTTATTTTTTATCATGCGCTCGCAACGAGAAAACATTGACTACTATGAAGCCCGATGTCTCAAAGGCTTATTTAGTATAAGCAACGTGACGCAAAGTCGACATTCTACGAGTTTGACGCTGCGTTACCGTCTAACATTTCCCACTCCGAGTTGTTTCTGAAGAATTTTGCCTTCTGCAACGAGATAATGTTTCCTCGTTAATCTTTTACAAAATGTTAAGTGACATTGAGCCGCACTGCCAACACATTGCGGAAAATTGTTTTTATTGGTGCCGCAATGCATGTCGTTTTCGTGTTGGTTTCTCATTTATTAAGTAAAGGGCAGTAATTCATAACATATGGTGTAAAACACAAACCGCTGCAAATATGAACGATAGTCTTGCATGTCAGTTCTGTGGAGTCCCGCAACGTGGTGCGAAAGTCATCCGCCCGAATATAGCACGAAGTATCAAATAAACCCATACGAGTTTCTCTGAAAGAAAGCTTCGCAGCTGAGGAATATTTTGTCCTGGTCCACTTGTTCATCTGATCTTCCTAGTTAGCTCGGGTGTTAGAGCGACCACCCCTGAAAGGCGTTGGTCCCGGGTTCGAATCGCGGACCCTGACGAATTTTCCCTCAACTGCGAAGCTTCCTTTCTAAGAAACCTTTGTAGCCCGGTGCTACGTTCGGGTGGATGACGGTTGCTCCTTTCATGAAAGATGATGTTGATGTTGATGATGATGATGATTATGGCCTCATATTATGACTCGTACCCACACTGGGGTATTGGCCAAGAGTGGGTCTTATTATTATACTTCTTCTTCTTCTTCTTCTTCTTATTATTATTATTACTATTATTATTATTATTATTATTATTATTATTATTATTATTATTATTATTATTATTATTATTATTATTATTATTATTATTATAACCTAATTCTACGGAAGGACGACGACAACGCCACGACAACAACGGCACCACAATGATACCACGAAAACAACGACACGACGACGGTGGAGACACCAGCAGAGCTAGCCATGACGAAGTCACTACCGTCTATAGCTTAACTATGGCACAGAGTCAAGTAAAACCTAATATTCTAGAAAATGCTAGCATGACTCACTCTGCATCTGAATACCCGCATTAAGGCGAAGCTTTCTTTGCGCACCTTTCCAGGATTTGATGACCTGCCACCGCCAATTCCATCAGACTCGCTCAATACTCCACACACAGAACAGCCCCAATATAACGAATCTGCTTACAGATATATAACAACAAACAATACCCAAATGTCCTCACTGCAGCAATTCTTTTATTGAAACTAAGTTTTCGCATGCGTTCCTCCTGGAGCGTGGCGCGCCTGCTCGGTCAGTTTCTTCCCGACTATAGTAGGCCAATCTTGAATGCAAGCTAACTTAAAACTAAATGGTGTAATCAAAACTGGGCCAATCTCGGAGGCGCTGCATATAACCGGCAGTCGTGAGGCTCCCGAGGTGGGGCTATCCGCGCACTGCAGTCTTGCCGGGTATGCACGTGATCTCTCTGTTGCTACGCTGTACAGAAGAGAAACACTTACATGCGCGTGGGGGCGAAGCCGAGTCGCACAGAACTTCTGCGATGGGAAAATAACGGGATGAGTTCTTTGCATGTATCCGGAGGTAAAATAACATTTTCGGGAGCGTGCGTTTCTTTGCATAGCATTTATTGGATACGTTTCAAGACAGGTTCATTTAACGTTGATTCTAACAAGCGCGTTGGTTCTGTCGTAATTTGTTTCTTTGTTCTCACTTATTGCTAACCTCTGGCTCTGGGTGTGTCAGTGAGAGGTAACCACCATCGAAGTCTTGATCTTGCATTTCTCTCTTTTTCTCTCGATCTCTCTCAGCCGCACCTGGAAAGATGCGCCTATCGAACGACTCGCTGTAATATGTGCAGCACAGACGTAGTTTTGAACAGTTTCCTTGAGCACTGTACCACCACTTGCCCCAAGAGAAGCGTTATATGCAAGGTCTGCACAGCTGTGATCTTCGCAGGGGAAATGCAGGTATGAAATCGATAACGAATGCTTACATTTTACAAGTTTTTCCACTGAGGCAGATATTGACAATTTGTGCAAGCGTTTACTCAAGAGTGTTTTTTTTTTGTTTCCACTTGTTTGTCGTCACGGCATTTGGGCACTCAATCTTGTCTGTTTAGCCACTTCATGCGAGGGCGACCCCACTTAAGATGATCTGATTTTTATGGAAGC
Source organism: Dermacentor variabilis (assembly GCF_050947875.1). NCBI lineage: Eukaryota > Metazoa > Arthropoda > Arachnida > Ixodida > Ixodidae > Dermacentor > Dermacentor variabilis. Next base: position 52,264,033 of record NC_134572.1, on the reverse strand, counting down.
ACATTAGCTGTGTTTAAGAAATGTTTGTGCCGGTAGGCAGTGTAGGTTACCCCTGTTCTTTGACACAGTTGTGCAACAATACGCTGCAAATTCGGCAAGCTAAAAGGGGGAAAAATACGCAGTGAGATCAGTTCCAAAACACACAAGAAAAAAACGTTCCTGGATAAGTTAAACGAGATCTCTCAACAACGTCCCATTATGAACACTGGGGAACGTATAAACAAGAACTATCTAAACACAGAAACACTACTCTCGTGAGGAGGTAGAGGGCAGGGCTCCCACTCGAAAACGCTGGCCGCCTATCGTGCTGCGAGTTCTTTCTCATTTACCATAAAAGAAATGAAGCTTTCGTGTTAAAATTAGCCACTAGGGCAAGAGTTAAAACTACTCTACTGTTTAAATAAAAACTACTGTTTTTATTTCTTTTCTTTTCTTGAGATAAAAAGAAACAGAGGAGTTGTCACCGTTTGCTGGCGACGGCTATCCATTTTCCCTTGGTTAATAACATAGAATTAAAAAAAATTATCCTTGCACTAGTGGTACCTAAACAAAACAAAACAATATGTAGTAGCTGCCGACTTGAGGAAAAATAGCACATACTCTGAATGGTGGACGCAAAATTGGGTGGTATGTTCAAATTATCCTCCAGGGGCCACAGGTTCTTATTGAAAGTATTCGAAATTTAAGAACAAAAGAAGGCAATGCTTTTCGCACACCATGGTTTTATTCTTGTTTGTATTATTCTCACAATTAAACTGGAGAGCAATATATTACTCATGCAGTCTCAAAAGCTACGTTTACTGCTTCGCGCCTCTAACTGACCACTTTTTCGCACGCTTTCTTCTGATAGATGCTACGTAACCGATGCTTCGCTCTAGTCCTTGCAAAGGCTGAGCGCTTGCTGCGACTTCTTTTCAGGAGCATTCCAAGACTTGCCACAGTGTGGGCGATAAAATAGAAGTGAGTCAGTCTCTTTTACTTTTTTGTTTTCTTAACGCGAAGGATGACCTTGATTGGCACATAGGCAAATAAAAATGAACGGCAGCCGCAAGTATCACTTGTTTCAGGCAGCAAATATCATAGACACAGAGATGCAACAGTAGTATTTCATTATGAACATTTAACTCGTGATTAAACGCGACAACGGCCGGCTTTACTGTTTGCGTTTTTGTCCTACCGGTAACCCTTCCATTTGTAGTCATGAAGGGCGAATAGGCTGCGAACTCTGCCTTTTCCTACTCTGAGCCGTGTTTCAGGGAATGTAAATAAAGGGTGTATATTGGAAGACTTCAGAAAATAGTGGTCACGGAAATTCATAGAATTTAACCTGTACAGAGGATGAACTTCTACGTCACTTTCTGCTGAAAAAATTCCGGTCAACACCAGCTAACGTAGCTTCAATCTTGCATAGCCTTTCAATATTGCACAGCATGAAACATTCGTTAAGCGAATTAGGAGTACTTGCTTGTTTGTACTTGCGCGCAGCGTGTTTGCAAGTACTTCTTTCTGTTGGTAAGCACTTGTGACAGGTCATCAGTGAACAAGACTAAAATTCCCTTATCCGCAGAATAATTAGACATTGCCAAAATGTAATGCACCCAACAAAAAAATAATTCCGCAGTCGGTCGCACATCCGACAAGACAACAACAACAGATTGTATCTGTCACTTAAGGTGCTTCCAATGTTGCAGAAATCTCACGTCCCACCTGGTAAAGGTGCCTCGAAGAAAAAGGCGAAGAGTGGCAACTTCAACACGGACGCCGAAATCAAAGAACTGCGGAAACTACTGAACGCTGCGATGAAGGAAATAGCCGAGCTGAAGCTTTCACAGGTGCATGAAATATTCAGTACAATAGACGGCATAATAGACTTACAAGCATTTATGCATTGTTTCGGTAAATGTACAACTGTAAGAGACACTCAATAGACAGTTACACACCCTGCCAGTGATTGCCACGCAATGAGAATTCTTTCCCACAAGAAAAGATGGCGTTATTGTATGATGAAGTGCACTTCATTACAATCTCTAATGCGCCCAGTGTGTTGCTCTCGCGTGCGATTCAATTCACGCAGTAGTAGTGATGCGGTCACGGCGATCTGCCTGCATCGAGAATTCTTCAAGTACTCCCTGTGCATGTAAAGAATGAGAGGAAAGGGGGTTAACCGAGGGGCCCGATTTTTACTATTCATATCATCAGAAGCCAACAAGGACACCAAGGACGACGCAGAGAAACTTGTACTGAATAATTGAAATAAAGAAATTGTAAATTATTGTAATTGAAAGTGGATGAAAAAACAACTTGCCGCAGGTGGGCAACGGTCCCACGTCTTTCGCATTACGCGTGCGATGCTCTACCAATTGAGCTACCGCCGGTGCCGTCTTCGCACACACTTTTCGTGGTATTTATGTGTTACTACTAGAAGTAACACTGGTAATGTTAGCCAGCGCCACCACTTACAAACCTTGGTGGCGGATGTGGAACATCTTTTCTGCCGCAGACACTTAAGTACCCCAGAAAGTGGATGGGAAGACGGCGCCGCGGTAGCTCGATTGGGAGAGAGAGAGAGAGAGAGAGAGAGAGAGAGAGAGAGAGAGAGAGAGAGAGAGAGAGAGAGAGAGAGAGAGAGAGAGAGAGAGTAATGTGAGAGACGTGGGATGGGGTGGGGGGGGGGTTCCCCACTGGCGGCAAGTTATTTTTGCATGGACTTTAAATTCCATTAATTTATAATTTCTTTATTTCAATTCGTTAATAAAAGTAATTTTCCCTGTGTTGCCCTTGGTGTCTTTGTTGGCTTCTTAAGATATGAATAATGAAAATCAAGTCCCTCGGTTAACCCCCTTTCCTCTCGTTCATTACATAATGAGGGTCTCGAATCCGGAAACATTGATGCCTTCAGGTAGCACGTGTGGGTTTATTGACCAGTTGCCTTCGACAAAAAACGAAAAAAAAAAACAAAAGAAAAATCGCGTGCTCGTGACGCCATGAGGCAGAAGAAATGTTCCACATCTGCCACTAAGGTTTGTAAGTGGTGGCGCTGGCTAATACTCCCAGGGTTACTTAGAGTAGTAACACATAAATTCCCCGTAAAGTGGATGGGAAGTCGGCGCCGCGGTGGATCAATTGGTAGAGCATCGCACGCGAATTGCGAGAGACATGGGATTGTTCCCCATCTGCAGCAAGTTTTTTCAACCACTTTCAATTCCATTAATTTATCATTTCTTTATTTCAATTAGTCAGCACAACTAATTTTCCCTGTGTTCTCCTTGGTGCCTTTGTTGGTTTCTTATGCTGCGCATGCAAATAAATATAAGGAGGTGGCCTTCACAGTCCGCATTGCTGGAACATTCGATTTCCGTGTTCGATAGTTGCTCAAGATGGTTGTTCGTTTCGCCCTTGTATTTTGAAAAGAAGAAACCTTTAAACTAGTTAATAGATTAAATCTGGCTGATGGTGTAGTGCAATGTTAAGAAACGTCTCGTTACGAGACACCTCGGGTCGACTTCTAGATGCTTTTTTGTTCGTAGTTGCTGTTTGCCATTGGCCAGTCGCCGCATACCATACAAAACTATTGACTTGCATCTATTCTTACGAACAGGTATAGCGTAAGAACTGTTCTTGTGAAGGCGGGCTCTGTTTCTTTTGTTTACATTAATAATTCAGATCTACTTGGCATGCCGTGACACGTCGCTGTAGCTTATGCTAAATCTCTCATAGTGGTACAGACGACCGGAGAACAGATTTTGATGTATTCAGCTAATAAAATTTGGCGTCCGCTGTATTTTGTTGCGGAATACGTGCACTGTTTTCTAGGCCTCATGATCGTTGCTGTAGACGTGGGACGCAAAGAAACACGTCTCTAATAGGCGCAGCAATACGACTTGGCCTTTGCGTAAAAATTCATGTTGCCTCCTTCCAAACCCTTTCGTAGCGTCTGTGATTGCAGGACAAAACCAAAGGCAAGCATGCCAACGCACAGGGTAATGAGGAGTACGAGGACATCTCGAAAACTAAGACGAGAATGCCGGGAATGGTAGGCTGTTGCACAATCATTCTGTCTTATGCGGTTCAGTAGAAGAACCCCGTAAGTGGACTGTTGACTGGAGCAGGAGCGTTCTTGTAACCTCTCGAATGTTTTTTTTTTTTTCCCTATGCAGAAGTTTAAAAATTGCCTGCCGCTGGATTGTTCGAAGGGGTGGACATTAGTTGAACGAGAACTCGACATGCATAATCGACTAATTAAGAAGATTTCACTTATGTTTCTGACTAGCTTACGATTCATATTTGAATTCATGAATTGTAGCCGACGCGTTCGCCATGCGAAAACACACGGAACAATTTCCCTGGATGACACTAGTTTCCAGGTATTTTTTCCCACAGTTTTCCGGCGTAATACATTGGCATTTCAGTTGTTTTTCATGCTTTAATGCATGGCCAACGTTTTTTCACAAAAGTATGCGGTACACTACTGCATTTTTACTGCACGTTTTACGGCGCATGTCTCAAAACTGGTGCCATCTTCAGAACATCTTAAACGTGCATATACCATGCACTCACCGGCAACAATTCGCAAATTGCAATATGTGCCGCAAAGTAATTAGCTGAAAACTTAAACAGTGAAATTTTCATAATTAGTCAATTATGCCTCTTATTTTATTGTATAAACAGCATCCGGGCTTTCCATGGATTAGAACTTCGCTATTTGCAACGTTTAATAAAAAGAAATCCATAGCTTAAAAAAGAAGCACCCACCATATATTTCGATATCTTGACGGTGCATCCTCGACCCTCTCCTTTAGAGCGTTCAGGAGAGAAAGACGGCCGCCCTACTGCGTCGAACGGGGGCGTCGTACGTCTGGTGCCTGGAGTCGTATCGCATACTTCGCCGGCATGCGATATCGCGCCGTGACGACTGTCTCAGTGAGCCAATCTTCTTTGGCCTGGCCGGCTGCAAGTTCAGGCTGCAGGCTAACCTGTACGGCATCGGTTGTGGTGCTGGCACGCATATGGCTTTTTTCGTCCAGTCCAAGGTCGTCGATGTGGCCAGAATGGACAGTTGCTGTGTCAAGAAAACTAGGGTGAGCTGCCTCTATTTCTTGCCGCGAATATAAAGAAAAAAAAACCCTCACCTAAACAATAAATAACAGGCAACTATTTTTACTTCTGGCGCACGGGAAACCTAAGGTGACAAAGAAAATGTTCGACGTGAGCGCCTGGCAATGACGAATGTGTCGTCAGCAAATGTAGGAAATCTAAAAGAATTTACGCATGATCAAGTTGTCATCACGTTTGTTTTAAACATTTCAATCAATCAATCAATCAATCAATCAATCAATCAATCAATCAATCAATCAATCAATCAATCAATCAATCAATCGAATAACCAATTACAATAAATAAATAAATAAATAAATAAATAAATAAATAAATAAATAAATAAATAAATAAATAAATAAATCGATTGATCGATTGCATATTCCTTGACATTTCTCGCTTTAGACGAGTAATACAGTTGCATGGAACTGCTCATTGTACGTGTTCACTCGAGTCAGTAAACAAAGAAACCAAATTAAGAAACCAGTCTGTGAATGGGAAGAATGAACATTTGCGCGACACCACAGTGTAACAATCAAGGATAACTAATGGAAGAGCGCAGATAATCGAAACAGAAAACTTTCAAAATATTAACGATCCAGTTTACATTTGTCGAAGTTCCTCTGTGCTATTTCCTGTGTCGTAGTACGAACACCTGCCCCACCTAACCACATTGTTCCAAGAGAATGCCTGTATCAGGGGCAGAGACAGAACAGCCTAGAGAAGAGGTGGGAAATGGAGCTTTCGAAATGCTGAGTTTCGTCAACGTTGAAGTGCCGGCATTCCTTGGGGGGAGAGGCAGGGGAAATAGTTGGATGCGCCACTGTCTAGTACAAAGTGTTTATACTGCGAAGCTCCTTTTCCACGAGAAATCTTCTAATCCTCGGACTGCACAAAGTAAAGCTGCCAGACAACAATTCTGGATATCATCTTTATTACCCTTTTAACCTGTTGACACTTGTGTAGCGTTTACATTATATTTGTGTCCATATGTGCGCATGAATTTTTCTGTGCCACGCATAATCTAACCCATAAGAGCAACTGTTACGATCGCGCAGTGCTTGATCCGGGTGGCCTCGCAGCGGGAGGGTGTGGATCACGTCGACCATACGTTCGACTTCTCTGTCTCGGGTCAGGACCGTCGACGCTCCACGAGCCGTCCGCTGCACATGTGGAACACGCTTTTCGGCCGCGAGAAGTTCATCCTCTTCGAAGAGCTCGAAGACCAGCGTGTTGGATACGTTGTTGACGACATGCTGATCCTGGAATTCCACGTGATAGACTGATTAAATAAAACAAACACAAGAACAAGCACGAAGCAAAGAAAGTTGTGTTTTCTGAGGGTGGGTTAAATTCACAAAGTTTGCGATCACTACTTACCGGTTTAGTTCCCAACAAAACCGAAGTGTTCGTCGTCTACGGTTCCGCCACGTTAAAGGGACCCTGAAACGATTTTGACGATTTTCTACAAACGTACTGAGCCGTTAGAGTAGGTCCTTCTGATCATTAATTGACACATCTAAGTGCTCCGCCTAAAGCGTGTAATTTATTATAAGGCGTTAAAAATGCACATCACTGCCGATCGCAGCACACTGCTCGGCGGAATTTTAAGCCGCCCCTACCCATATGACCGAAATCACCCATATGACGCCAGTGGGGCGAGCTATCCGATTGGCTGACCAGGGCGCGTGATCAATAATTTTTCCAACTTTATGGTAAACAAATGATGCTCGTAATAGTTGGGATGTTAGTTAGTTTGTTTTTATAAAAAGAAAGTAACATAAAGAGAATGCACAAGAACAATTTTTCAATACACTTAAGCACTTCCGGCACATAGCAAGTGTTGTCTGCTTGTGTTACAACGTGCTCCGTGTTTGACAAGAACTCCGCCGTCAGTGTCGGTTTGTCTTTTCGCGAGCGCTATGATTCGACTTTGTTGCGTTGTGGACTGCAAACGTAGTGACTGGCAATATGTCAAACTGCGACATCGTGTCCCTCTGCAAGCCAGTAGACGAGCGGACTGCAGCACATCGGACTGCCGCTATCCGATCCGCGCCAGGATTTGTGCGATTGCGGCCGTCACTTTACACCGGAAGAACACAATAGCGTTTCGCGAGTCCGGTATTAGGGTAAACGCAAGCACGAGGGGACAGGGCCTGGCCGTGTCCCCTTGCTTGTGGTTCAGGGTATGAACAGACGCGCAAATGTGAATGGTTTGCACGGTGCAGCCACCTGGTGGCATAGAGCTCAACCGCACACAGTAGCAGTAACAAAATATCTTCTTCTTTGCTGCTGGTGTAAATTTTTCGCAGGAGTGTAATCGTTAACATGGTTGTTTTTGAAAATGTTTAAAATGTTTTACACTTGGTTAGAGCAATATTAGCTCTTTCTTTGGCTGGTTAAGCTCTGCGGCAACGGGTGGCTGGACCGTGGAGACCGATCAGGCAGCTCAAGTACGTCTACGCTTCATTAGTTCCTTCATAAGCTTGAGTTTATGCTTCCACCGTTCCGTCGAAACGTTCCGCTAGTGTGTGGTTAACGGAATACCAGACACGTTCACCGCTGCGACAGAATGCTCGCAACGCACGCTCCTTCGATAGCTCTCCCTTGGGGTCGACGGCCAAGCGGCTAGCGGAGAGGTTTCTCGCGGGCGAGGGCGGGCTCCAAAACAACCGGAAGTGGACGATGTGACGTCGCATCGTGACGCAGAACCAGTGAAGGCGGAGCTTAGCCCCGATCGCTCGGCGAACGAGTTGAGGAGGAAAAACATGACTAGGGAGGAGGGTAACTTGTAATCGCTTGTCGCTCCATTAATACGTAACGCTTCATTTAAATTGTGGTGCGAATGTTCTACTTAAGCTGTACCCTACGCGTCTACAAAATTTTGTCCGAACCGTTTCAGAGGCCCTTTAAGAAAAAACAAAGACAGTTTTGCTGCTACAAACGATGATACCATCTGGTTCCACTACAGTGAACTAGCGGTGATACTGCGAACCGTATTAGCCTGCATATTGTTCAACCTTGAGCTAGTGAATGGAACTTGTCTTTGTAAAACGAAAATGGTTGACACTGATTTCCGTTAGGCAACTGAAGATGTACACCGTGAAACTAATTTTTAGACATGAGAATCCTCTACCTGAAAAAATCCGCATTTTCGTAGTAAAGCGCACTTATACCACTGTCACAGTGCTCAGAATTACGTTTCAAGTAGCACGAATGATTCCTGTCTCCCGAGTTGCCCCGGCAGCAAGCTAGATCTAAATATGCACGCCGTCCACTCTTAGACTGTCGATATCCTGCGTCCTGATGTTGGTCTTCCCGCGTACTTTAAGTTCCCTTAAAAATGCAGTTATGAACAAAAGCTAGGTTAGCTGCTTTCTTAAACCACTGAAAACAGAATACATGCCTTGTTTATTTCATACCGCGTTGCGTCTTTAACGCTGTAGATGTGTCTCGCGAGTTCTTTTTCAGAAAAGAAACAAAAAACGAAAAGAAGTTTGGTAGGTTGTACCGGGAACGCAGCCGCAGTGGGGAACGTGTGACGTCTTATGCGTGCTGCTAAAGGTGTATGAGCGCTATAGGATATACAGAATATGCGTTAGAAAATACTCAAGTGGCATTTATTCACGCATTAAGAAGCTTACTCATGATACGGCTGATGGGGTTCCTATGGTCGAATCTTGCAATCGTGTTCGCTCCCTACTCGCAATGGGCCCGCCACAGTCAAAGTTGGTGGGCCTTGACTGGCATTCCTGTCTTGCGGCTCGAGTCTCTTCACGCCAACTCTGCACCCTACGCGTAGAACGGGGAGGCGCCATAGCCGAGAAACCGTCGAATTTCTGCAACAAATTGCACACTTGTAAGCTTTATAACTCCTGATGAGCACAGATATGAATCTGATCTTTTGTGCCTCCCGCACAATGAGAAAGTGAGCTCTCTCAAACGCGGCCACTCCCGCTCGAATTGACAAACGCACTGCCAAGCTACGCCTCTCTGAACGCCGAGCAAGAGACCCAACTGCGATTGCGTCTCCCGTGGCGCGACAATGTCGACATTTAAGCATGTGGCCATAGACATCGACTACGGGGGGAGTCTTCGGTGCCCGAGCCCCCTTCCGAAGTTTTCGGGGGGGGGGGGGAGGAGGCGGCTGAGCCTCCCCCCCCCAAGGCGGTGCCAAGGACCCCCCCCCCCCTCCCGCACACACACCTAGAGTTCCTTTACCAGAGCTTTGTCCCCCACATCATTTGAGGATTCTTCTGACTTTTCTCGACCTTTTCACTTAAATTTAACTGGGGCTAATAGCTTACTGTGTCATTGTTATTGCTGACGTCCACGGCTTTTAATTCATACTTTCTCTTTATTTCGCGGCGGAGGACTCCATCTTTGAGTCCTAGCCTACGCACGGATGCTCTAGCAGTTATGGCCTCAAACCCTCATACTAGCGTGCGGGACGTGGCTGCCCAGGCACTAATTTCCAAGTCATCAATTTGGAGGATTATAAATGACAGCCTTTCATACCACCTTGACCAGCACCGATGCTTAGAGGGTAGGAACCCAAAGGATCGTCTAGATTTCGCGAATTGTGTCCTCACAAAGGCCAATGAGCCAACGGACTTCTTGAGCAACATCACGGGCACAGATGAAGCCAATTTTCACAGAAACGCCCCGGTAAATTAGCACAATGCACACTATTGGAGTAACTACAATTCACACTGGGTAAAGCGCAATCGGGCCTAGTACCAGTGGTTGTTCAATATGGGTTTCGGAATTTACGCCGCTGCTATAATCAGCCCCATCTTCGATCACACTCTGACTGGACAGCGTTACGTGAACGAAATCCATGGAGGTTTGGCGGGTGAGTTTCTCAGTGAAGTCCCGCTGTCACATCTTCCACTTCTGTCGTATCAGCAAGATGGGACACCCGCACACAGAAGCAGTCGAGCACGAAACTGGCTGGATGCGACTTTTCATGCGCAATAGACTGGAAGGCACAGGCCTGTAAATTGGCCGGATAGGTTACTTGACCTTTCTCCTCTCGATTTCTTTCTTTGGGGTTACGTGTAAGATGGTGCTTACATGACCGAGACGGAAGTCACATTGTTTCAAGGCAAGGATAATGGATGTCTGCTGTAGAATTCCGGCGTCGGTCATCAAGAATGCTACTGAATATTCACTGAAAGGCACTGAAGCAGACATCCTGATTGCCAATACGGCTCATTTAGAAGTGGTATATTTACTTTCTTGAACGCATCGGTTTTGCCTTTGCTCTGCACGTTGATCGCGACGCGCTTCCCGGTTTGTTTATTTCGCTTTTATTTTTTGACACTATCCTTTGTTTGCAGCATGTATACACTTTCATGAAATATAAAACGGTCACTTTAATTTGGCTTTGGTGAGAAGAAAGTTACTGGTGCGAAATATATCTTGTTGCGATGCGAGCAAAGCCGGAATTTTGAAACATTCTATGCCTATTACATTGCCTTTGGCATTTCGTGCGTGGTCAGAGTTGCACTTCGGCCGCGTTATCAAGGGGCTTTTGTTATCAATATGATAAGTCAGCCTCGAGAGACGGATAATAAGTGTGATGTAGAAATGAGAGGAAGGAATAACTCCGATGCCGCGAAACCTGCTGTTGGTGCTCCTTGCGTACCATTATCAAGGTGAAGCGCTATCTCTTCTGGTTTGCAATTGCAGGAAATACAGTTGCTTTCAATAAGCTTATTTGAAAGCGCTGCTATATGATGCGGATGGGAGCGCACTCACGTGGTATTTTTCATACCTCGTGAAGTTTCTTTGCCAGTCGGAAAAAATTGTACGCAGTAGTACATTGCTGAAAACACCGCAGTTACATGTAATTTTGGGCGGCCTACGAATGCCTCATTGAGACTTTGAAAATTAGGACTGTAATTCTCGAGTTAGATAATTAATTGTGATTACAGGATTAAATCTCAGTAACGAAAGAATTACTGGCGGCTACTCCACTGTACTAGAAACTATATGAATTAGGTTTTCTTCGAGTAAGGCAACTGCTCTTTCTTCAAGTCTTGGTGCATGATAATTGGGACACTATGTATATTTCACTCAATAACCGAAATGAGGCCAAGCCGGATTCACTCGAAATCAGAATCAACAGCAGTGATACGCAGCAGCGCTTGTACTCGGACTCACAGAAAAGGAGAGAGAGAGAGAATAAGAACACATCTTGTTAGTGACAAACGTTTAATGTTTAAAGGGACCTTAAAAGGAAATACTATTCCAGAAACCTGGTAGCGCTTGTTCCGTGCAAATAAAAAAAAACTTAGCTTACTAGAAAATTGTATCTGAAGGGTACGCATACATTTAGGGCAATTTAAATCGCCCGCACCCGAGCTAGGAGTGGTGACTGTAGGTTAATTACAGCCTTTATAGAAACTTGCTTATTCAAGCGTTCCACATTGTCATACTACTAGTATCCGCAATATTTGCATGAGTCCTATAGAGCAACTGATCATGAAAAAGTGATAATTTACGATATGTTTCTCAGTGTCTCGAAAGAACTCTATGTTACATAGACTTCATATTTGGCAAAAGACAAGTGGGCACATTGTGGGTTGTGCGTAGGCGAATTTAAAATTTGGGGGGGCAATCATGGCTCGTAGAATAAATTACGTATTTAGGCGCTCCTAAGTGCTTATAATTCAGCGCGAAATGTTTCAGACAGCCCTGGAATAACTATGACTTCCACCAAGATCCCATTTAGCGAAAAATAGGGGGACGTCTATGGCATGTCATTGTGCGCAGATAAGCCCGTGTAGATTTTACATTGTCTTTGCAGAACAACTCTTAATCAAGTGTATCAGGGTGTCGTACTGCTGTTATCCGCAGTATCTTGCGGAGTGCTTAAACAACTTTACAAGGAACCAACTTCAAAAAAGCTTTCACCGTTCCTGGCTCAATTTTAAGTGTTGCTAATAATGACTAAACTCTTGTTTTTTCTTAATCTTAATGCGTCAAAAGGGGTTCGTGGCCGGTTTCTCCGGTGTAGTCAGTGATCTAAACAATGCACCTTGCATACATTTCTCGAAAATAATGGCTATGATTTGAGCAATATGTAGGCAAAGTTCAAAGTATGCGGGTTAATAGCAGCCTCTGCAATAAAATTCGTATTAAACGACTCCAGAGCGTTAGGGGCGTATTTTACGAACGGCACAAGATTCAGCACGCTGCCCCGGCATAACTACAATGCTGCCAAGGTGAAAGGAAGAATCTTGGCGCTGATTACTATGGCGAATTTCTAGGCGAATGAGAGTGCCCGTGATTCAAATACCACCCTCTGCTAAAAAATTCAGTAATCAAGTGTTGGAATGTGTAACGCCACTGTTATTCCCGACGTTTCCCACTGCCCCAGAAAAAGTCCACGTGTACAAACTTCGTATTCATTTAGAATGGAGGTCATATGAAGTGCAATGTGTTGCGAAATTTTAACGTTTTTGACTTAGGAGCGTTACAAGTACTTATTTAACCCTGGTTCTGTTTTCCTATGCGTTATATGAGTTCGTCCCGGTATGCTCGGTGAAATAAACGAGGTACCTTGTTTACGTTTGGTGAATATAAGGATCAGATAATGGATGGCACGTAGTTGGATTTGAAATGCGTGCATTAATTGCGTCATGTGCGATGTATCACATATGCGAGCGGTCCTGAGCGTTATCAGTTTGTTTTACGAGCAGCACACAACTTAGGTCTTTGGCCTGGCAGAATGACAAATCCCACGGAGATGAAATTTAGCGGAAAAGGGGGCAATGCTACTGCAAATCTCTGTGCGGCGTTAAACCTGTGTCTGCCGATGGCAGATTTTGCAAGAAAAGTAAAGAAAAAGAAATCTGCATGAAGTGTTCAAAAGTGCCACAAAGCCGCTTCCAGCTATACTTGTCAATGTCCCGAGATAACGTTGAGCCATGTTTATATTTCGTGTAAATGGGGATGAAGTTAAGTACATTATGTGGCAAAACTTTAGCGTTGCTGGCCTAAGTGGAAACGTAGCAAATAATTGCCCAACCTTCGTATTTCCCGTTATTTTCGGGCGTCATGCAAGGTTAATATGTATTTTGCTTCTCCAGTGTCCTTGGTGAACTAAACAAGGCACCTTGTTTATATTCAGCGAAAATAAGGCTCGCGTTATGGGTAATGTGTAGACGAGGTTCAAAATGTGTTGACTATATAATAACAGCATTAGGAGCAAATTAAGCATGCAAGCGATCCGGAGTGTTCCAGCTGTGTTTTACGAACGCATAAGTTATGCCGCTGTTTTCGTAGAACTATGAAAGCAGCTGAGGTCGAACTTAGCGGAAAGAAAGGGGGAAGGCGTCGACCCTACGGCGAATGTTCTGGCGAAGTAAAATGTGTATGAATGAATTACTGCCTTCATAAACAATGTTGAAGAAGTGTCTGAAAGCGTTATAGGAAGCCGATATTTCCAACGAACCAGTCATGGTACGGGCAAGATCTTAAATTATGTGATTTAATTACAGGAAGTAGCAATTCTTATTTCAACTGAACAAAAGAGACAGTTTCGCTAGAAATTGGGTTGTGATTCTGCAAGGTCGAGCAGGTTTGCCACATTTTTTGTTCTCTCTCGCCAACTCTGGGACAACCTCTGAAGCCTGGGGCATTAAGAACGTAAAACTATTCCAATCTGTTTTATTCCAATACTCTGACGTCAAATTTACGTAACCGACGACAGAAGCATCTGGAGGTGACCCGCAGCGTTGTTTTAACAGCCCAATAAAACGCTTTCCTGATTCATGGAAGGTCACCTTTGTTTGCTTTGAAAGCGAATAGCATCACCTAATTTAACAAGTATTTTTTTATCTAATTTGCTGACAAGAGACGAGGTGTCCGCAGAAGTGGAGGGGATTTCGCTGGGGCCGAGCTAGCGCAGTGAAAGAAGATAACCGGATGAGGAGGGTGATGCCGGTGTCTGCAACAGTTCGTCTTCCGCTTGCTGGGCTGCGGTGGCTGGTCGAAAACCGTGGCGCCATGCAGCGGAAGGTTAAAAATGCCGCTAACACGTATCCTCAACGAAGAAGAGTTGGCACAGCAATGTTCCTATATGTGCCGAAAGGGCTCGACAACGTTATACTACGACGAAAAAAATTCAGCGACGATTACGATACTGCTTATGCGAAATTTGAGCCCAGCTCTATACGTGTTTTGATTTCGCGATCTATTGCCTGGTGCGGACAATCAATCTATTGCGGCATGTTGCAAACGGAGCGAAGTGTGGCGCAACTGCCTCGCTAGTCGGGAGATCGCGAGAGGCAGCGCGTGGGCGAGGCGTGGCCGCGACTCAGAGCAGCCGCCGCAGACAGACCTCCGCTCGTGCAGCGCCTTGTTTCCATATATGGCACCTGTGGCGTCGTCGGTGTATAGGCAACGTGCGCTACTCTGGCGCCATTTTGTAGCCACCGTCGCCGAAGAGCCCGTCTTGCGCGGCACTACGCTTTTCACGTTTTCGCCGTACCCTCCTCCTCCGCCTTCCACCTCGTAGTTCCGCTGCACCCTCTTCCTCCGCTTTCCTCCTCGCACCCTCTTCGCTATCGCCGTCTTTCATGCCCCGCTGCGCACCGCGTTCACCCTTGCATTCTTCGATGTGCTCGTTTGCTCGGTTACGAGGGACGCCGACACCGACGCTCGCCGCAGAAACGGGCGTCTAAGAACTGCTCTCTAAAATATTTATGATACACAAATTAATACCTTCTCTCCGGCAGCTTCGCGCAGCCAGTGCCAGAGCAATCGGCTGGCAGCCATATTCTATTCCTTTCGGAACAGGGTAGTGCTATTTAAAAAAAAGTAAGTTGTGTCCGCCAAAATAATGCATCCTTATTGCGTACACGCCACGCTGACGTGGCGCGTTCTCACGGTTTTGCGACGCCGCATGACAGAGAAGCGAAGTGGGTGCAGCGCGAAATCCTTTGATCAATAGCGGAGGGCTAAGGACGTCACAGGCGCAGAAAAGGTAATAACTATTTTTCTTTTGTTCGCTCATACCCTGCACAATCAGTGCACGTGTACACGTCATATCAGATATGGAGTTTTCTCGGTTTTCGTGACATCGCGTTAAAGAGATGTGAAGTGGCGGCGGCGCGAAAAAAGATTTGTCCAGCCGTGGAGGGCCGATTGAAAAAAATGGAATACAAATAGTCTGGGCTAGCTTTACGTTATAGCAGCCCTGTTTTAAACTCTGTAGAAGGTAACGTTCGGCGTGTTCTTGATTCGAGCCATCGGGTCCCACAGAGGCGAAGAAACGTGACGAATGTTTTTATGAATGTTTCCTTGCCGACTTGTGAGAATGTGCAGTGAAGCACAAGTGATGGATAGCTTACCTTACTGTGATAATGCAGCGTGTGCCTTCTCGTATTTGTCGGATAAGCCAAAGGTTACACTTGGTCAGCAACCGTCAGTCAGGAACCTCGTCGGGTGCAGTGGCTTTGTCTTGTCTTGTCTCCCGAGCACTGGCGCGTACCCACTATGGGGGATTGGCCAAGAAGCAGGCGGTTTTCCGTATATGTAGAATTAAAGCAAAACTAGATTCGAACAGTAAAGCGTGGGACTAAATAACTGTAATTTAGAAGTGTAATGAAAATATTGCTAATAATTTTGATAAAATAAGTTAACATAAATGAAATAATAGAAATAATAGATGATTTTAGAAATTCAGCAAGGTACTCTTTTTGTCACTCTAATAAGATCGTAAACTGCAAGAAAAGCATCCCTGTGGCTGGATCCCAGTGAAGTCGCCCCATAAGAAAGAATGGTTGGCGAGGTTAGCGATATCCCAAGTTCGCTAAATGAGTTTTCTAAGAGTTTTCTTTGTCTTAGAAAGCGGCGGCAGGAGAGAAAGTAATGCTCGATAGATTCAGGTGCACTGCAAAAAGAACATAGAGGGTACATAGCGAGACCAGACCTGTGTAAGTAAAAAATGAAAGGTGGTATACGACATCTCAGTTTTGTTAAAGAAACTTTGACTTTCCTTGGTGGACACCAATTATTATTCCATGGGAAGCCAAGATGATGGAATTCAGAAGACGATGTTAGCATGGATATTGCAGAGTTTGGCGATACAGAGAAATTTCTGTACCTAGCAGCCGTGACATCAACTGATGTCAGCAAAACAGATATGACAGGGCCATTGACGGATGCTCGTGCGAGTGAATCGGCCATTTCGTTCAAGTCCAACCCACAATGTCCCGGTACCCAAAGCAAGCACACTTTCCGTAAGTACGGAGGTACCGCCGAACAAAATGTTCGTTGAATTCTTGAATTTAAAGATGCAGTAAGTGCTTTGCGTACAGATAGCGAGTCGGTCACAATAACAGCTAATGGGTTATTTTGGGGGAGTTTTCGTAATGCTAATACAATCGCTAATAATTCTGCCTGAAATATGGGTTTGAAGTCTGAAAGGCGAAGGGAGTAAGACCACTGAAGAGATTCAGAGAAGACCCCCACTCCAGCTTTCGTTTGTTGTTGTTGCCTAAAAAAACGGCTTGTAGTCACGACGGGGATTGACTTCATTGGATTGATAGAAAAGTACACCTAACTAAATACCAAAAGGGGTAGAGGCAAACATTGAAAACGAAGCATTAGGCAATTAAATGATAACAGAAGTTTTAAGACGGCTTATGCATAAACTTAGAAAAAAAAGTGCCCCACCCTCGCAGTGTAATCTTCCGTACACTTCAATGCAGTTGAGAGCAGTAAGTAACCATTGTTGATTTGGTTTGGTGCCCATAAGTATGCCTCAACCCACTACGCAGGGATTCGGCCATGAATCGGTCGGCACGAGGTAAAAAGCTAAGGAAACTTAAAATGAAATTTTGTGGGTAAGTGCCGTGGTTGAGCTACGGGCCACAAGCTGCGATTTCTTCTTGTGCTCTTCGTTGCTCACTACCATCAAAAATGCCGGACGGTAGTGATGATGACGATCGTTCAAGACAGTAGCCCATGTCGTCTCCACAAAGAGACATTGGCCAAGATGTGGGTTCGTTAATGTTTTCTTGAGACCACATCACAACGCGAGAGGGATGGGAGCTCTTGCTCTCCAGCTGGGAGGCGGCGGCCCAGAGGGCTCCAGGCGAGCCGAAGAACTGACGCCAGCGGAGCCCTATAGAATGGCTGCCCCGACCAGCCTGAAGACCGCTCTTCATGTTCTGTATAGATTTTCTACTACTGCTACTGGCGAAGGTGTACCTGTAGATGTAGGGCCTGGATGTTAGTGGCACATAACCACTCAAAGAATAATTGATTTTTAATTAAAAATAAATTATTTTTAATATTCTTAGGGTCTTCTTGTCCTTATCTAGGGCGTTGGCCTCAACCGTGAACAATAAATAAACGAAATCATATAAATGAAATTCGTGAATGAGTAGATGGAATGATTTTAATCTAATCACAATATCTAATTGAAAGCAAGGATATAGCTAATCGAAATCGATACTGTAGAAAAATAATAAAACCTAAATTTGAAATTTTCTACTGGGAATCTCATTGACCCTTCAATAAAAGCCTGGATGGCATCACCAGCCTTCCTGTCACAGTGTCGAAGGATCGAGGTCCCGAAAGATAGTTAATTTGTAGCATTCAATCTAATCCGACAAGGCGGAATGGTGTTTCTAAGGTTCTTTCTCGCAAATTAGGATATATTTGAGTATCAATGAGAAAATTATCTATTATTCCATGTTTCCAAAAGAGGAACAGTTCAGTGAGGTTACCAGACCAACTCTGCGTTGGTAAAAATTGGTGGGTAGCGTAATAGTGAGTGCGGCTTCAAGCGACTTCAAAGCTAAATAAAGAGGCGCTAACAATTTGAAACTTCGCAAAGCCTGGGAGTTGCTAGAAAGAGTGAGGGAGGAGGCTGAAGACAGGTAATCCGTCACGACCAATGCGAAAGGTATTGATGCATTTAGTTTATGGAGGGATAGAATTAACAGCTGAAAAATTATGCTAGAAAGATAAGTACCAAATCCGGGAGGCGAATAGAAATCAACTAATCGAGAATAGAGAAAATATTCTAATTCCACACTTTTCTTCGCTTTAGCGTCTGCGGCAATAACTATTTCGATCGGTATGTGCAAAATGTAATCATTTAAGGCAGAGCTAAACGTCCGGTAAAATAGTACCTTCGCCATCGTTAGGAAATATATCATCAAATTCTACTTTAATGGAATTGGTGCTGCAACAAAGAATAGCCACCTAATGAATTTGGACCGTTAACTGATCCAGGAGAGTTCGCATAAAACTAATTTGAGGTGTTTGAAATCACGACCAGTACACCCAAAAAGAAGAACAAATCAAAATGACACAAGAAACTGTTTGTGAACGCCTTATAGGGGATTCATATAGCCTTAAGGATGATTCAGCAGCAAATAATCCAAAACGCATAACAAGACAATGGATCGTAGCTCTCACATGTAAAATTTTATTTGCCACAAATTTAGACAGCCCTAAACATAGTTGCAACGCCCGCCTGTCTAGAAAAAAGAAAGGGGGGGGGGGTGAGAAGTTTATATGCAGGAGCTGAAGAGTACAACACACAACCTAATTCCAATGCTAGGCGAACGTACATGCGGTAGATTGATAAAATCGTGTTCCTTCGCATTACTGATAGACAAATGCACAGCCTGCGTAGCAAACCAACTGCACAAACACCCCTTGCTGCAGTATAGTAGTCTATGTGCGTCTTCCCGGATGGCGAACCATCATATATCACGCGAAGATACTTGACAGCTCCTACTGTCAAGTAGGAGCTGTCTACATCGGATCTCTCTACAACGGGCAAGTGTGACTGCAATATTTGATAAAGCTTTTGGCTATCATTTGCCGATGAGAAAGAATGCTATATCACCGGCCTGCACGTAAGAATGTACATCAGCATGACATGGGATGGAACTAATCAGAATAGCAAAGCCTGCAAGTGGTAAAACTACGAGAAAATAGTAATACTTTAGAAAGAACATTAAAGCAGGATATATTATTATTATTATTATTATTATTATTATTATTATTATTATTATTATTATTATTATTATTATTATTATTATTAAGACTTCAATATACTTTTAAGAATAGAGGAATAACCAGCTCCTGCTAGCAGCCAGTCCACCAATAAAAAACTGAAAGCATTGAAAACTGGAAATACAGACGGTAGGGGTATAAAAGCATATAAGCAAACCAGGGTAGCTTGAAAAAGAAAGAAAATAAACTGAGAATTTGAATGAGAGTTTCATGCAAAATGTTAGTGTGATACTATAGTAAAAATTTTTGTTGTTGCAGAGGAAACCGCACAGGGCAAAGCAGACAGTCATGTGGGTGAGACCCAGGGTCAAGGCCCGAGGGTGACCAGTGGATCGGCTAAGAAGAGAGAATAAAATATGCTTTATTTTTATTTACTTACATAGAAATTTCCAGTGATATTTCTGCCCCAAGTATAGTTGCGGACAGTGGCGTAGCTAGGTCGTCTGGCACCCGGGGCCCATAGCTCTTCTGTCACCCCCCCACCCCGGGTGTAGCCGGCGGAAAGAGGGGTATCTTCAGACGTATATGACACCCCCCCCCCCCTCCACAGGCCCCTTGCACCCGGGGCCCACGGCCCCCCGGCCCCCCCTATTGCTACGCCACTGGTTGCGGATGCTAAGAAACCGCACAATGAATGAGCTCATATATGTAACAGAGTGTCAAATAAGCAAAACACTGGACTAATACGAAAGAAATTGTGGGATGCGAGTCCCAGCATGGGTCTTTAATGTGCGCCTATATGTATAGAGCTAATTATAGAGCTGCAAAGTGAATGTGTATGTATATCAGTAGACGCACATTTCGAGAGGTTTCGTGAAAAAATAAGAATGAAACTGGAAAATCTACTTAACAACACCACTGCAAAAGACACATGAACTTGACAGTCTCTTTTAATTAGAAGAATTCATTCATACCCACAAGCTTCTCGGTTGCATATGGATGCCATTTGTGTGTTTAATAGGAATGAGAGAGTTGACTCCGAAGTAAGATTTCTCAAACAATGGTAGGATGACACACACAGATGGCCTAAATAATAATGATCTAGTTTACTTTGCTAGTAAATTCTTTATTGCGGTCTAATAATTTTAGAAGCGAATTATAATTTTAATTTATTCAACTTTTTCGATCTTTAAATCCTACTTGCTATCTTCGTAAGTCAAATTATTTCTGAACTCGCCCACTTGGTGGGAACGGGTGAATGCGTGCTCAATAGGATGATTGTATACTGTGATTGCGCCAGGCTATAATACTTGATTGTTTGTTTACCTCTCCCCTTTCTTCCTCTGGTGATATTTTTTCCTAAGTGGCACTACCGCTACCACTCCGCTGGTAAGCTAACCACGCCTCATTCTTTTTGAAACAAACAAATATTCATAAGCACACGTAAGCGCTTGAGCGTATGAGAGCTCCCTAGCGTACATGGTTTTGTGGCGCTATCTGTTGGTATTGAACAAAGACACAACAGAGCTGAATGTAGCCTCCAAGATCTTCCGGCAGCGCAAACGTAATCTTGGAGGCATTATATAGCCTCCGCGCCACCATGGCGCGCTTCGCTCCATGTTTCGCTCCTGGGGGACGGCAATAAAACAGAAACCGGCTATGAGTAACTACCTAAGAGGTGAAAACGAAATAAAAAACAAACTATTTATGGTAACTCAAAGGGAAGCTCTTTACTTATCTTTGCTTTAGATAGAAAAAAGGAAATAAAACAGAGACACAGCGCAGACTATCTTGTTCAAAGGTGGTCATGAATGGAGTCGCGGTCTCCTCTTTGAAGGCCGCACTTAAGAGGTGAGGTGCGCGGAAAGTTTTGCAAGACAACTTGAGCGACTCAAGCTTTGGATATTTCCCGAGTACCACTTGGCCTTTCTGGGCGAAAGGGTGCTGCAAATAGTAAACGCGGAAGCGAGAGGTTTGGGGTTTGCCAGAATTCTATATCTTCATGGTGTGTGCCATCGTAAAAAACGGTGGGGGCAAGGTACGGGTGTAACGTGATCTTTTCTGTGAACAACCTTGTCCAGCTATGCACGGCTGTGGACAAGAAGGCAGAAGGCAAAGGGACAAGCATTCATGGGTGCACGATCAAGCACCGCGAAGGAGTGGTCGAGTGAGGCGCAGACACTATATGACGGTCCGTTATCTTGCGGGAAGTGTTATGTTGGACAACCTAGTCGTTGTCTGAATAACAGATTAATGGATCCCAAAGCTTCTTTGAGGGGACAGCCGTGTGCAAACTTAACCGTTACATTATAAGGAATGCATCTGCGCACCAATGCTTTCTGAAAACTAGGTCAATTTCGAGATTCAAGCACGAGGTGGCGCTAGAAATTTAAGAGACATTTTTTTACTAGAAAATAGTGTGAAACATGTCGCGAAGCCATCCGTTACGCGGCATGCCGCCGAGTTAGTTTTCTTGGATGCGCACCACTGAGTGACGTTAGGACTTAAAAGTTTCTTTCCAACTTTTAATCCTTGGGACCCAATGTTTCTCAGTGCTTCCATATCTCTGTTTTCTTTCCTTTCTTATCTATTGTTTAGCGCTTCCCACGTGAATATGTGTTACTAATTCGCCCAGAAACACACTCTTGTTAATTACTTGCCATTACTCGCAGTTTTCTATGAGATCAAGATGCCTTAGAACGCGTAGTTATTAAGCGAGGTACACGAAGTTCTGAAGAAACACGTGCTTGCTGAGGTAAAGCTAGAGAAACGATGCAACATGCTTTATTAGATTATGAAACCCGACTGTCGCTTTAATCTCCGCTGGCCCCCTTGAAGCTCTTGGGTTCAGGGACAGCAGGGGGAAAGTAAACATGTGCGCAACAAATTAGTGAAAGGTGGTTGCAACTTTGGGGCAGATAAGTAGGGAGACCGCAAGAAACAGGGCCGTACAAAAACTAAGTTCTCAAGAAGGGCTCAGAAAGTTTGATGCTGAGAATATTTTTTTGCAAGAAAAAGAAAATTTGGAAAAATAAGACGAGCTTAGTGGTGCAATCCACAAACAACGCCGTCTATGGCGTTGTTGCCACAGCTGCTGGCATCTGCATGCCCTCCGAAAGAGTCGCAAAAAGAATGCAGTTTGAAGCGGCACCGCTTAACATAGACATTTTCTGCGGATGATGTCGGCGTATGCGCTTCATTAGCTTTAAGTTCCCATAAACACTCGATAATTTCATTTATCTATGATCAACGAAGAAATTAAAGCATCAGATGCTACCAGCAACAACGGTGCGCTCGAATATCTGTTTCTAAAATAAACTTCCTCTTTGTCTCTTTCCTAATGCGCCCTTGCTTGAATGTTCGCGGGCATTGCGTTACTAAGCACTTACGCGCGGGACCAAATTTTTCTGGGATGCACTGGCGGTAGACGTAATTAAAGTATATCGAGTGCTTGATGTCAGGACCATTTGATTGATGACATTCGTATGTTAAGCGTACACTGATGTTTATATTTCCCAGGGGGCATGAACTATTTTTAATTGTTCCCAGACGTCTGCAGACGTGTGTGTGTATGCGCGTTTGCGCGCGCGCGAGCGCACACACACGCACACGCGCATGCACAAGCACATACAGGCACAGCGTAAACGTCAGTTCTCCGCGGAAGACCATTGTGAAGGCTGCTGTGCTCTTATGTTTATGTAGACTGGTCTCAACGAAATACTTTAGTTTGTAGGGTGCTGTGTAGGGCTTTGTGTATGTTGTATATCTGTTACGTGCACTGTCCATATAATTTCATCCTTCACCTTATCCATTTGGAGTAGCATGCTAGGCATGCCTCCAGGCGAACCTCTCCAGTATTAATTAAAAAGCCCCCCCTCTCTCTCTCAGCGTCTACTAGCCTAGCATTTTATTCGACTGCAGTTAAATTTCGGGCAGGTGACCAAGTGACCGCATACCAACCAAAGTTGCCAATCACTTCCAACTACTTTAGTGCTAGCTCATAATACCTTATTTTGTTCATTTCTGCATAGAATATGGCACTCATAATTCAATAACTATTCAGAAAACGTAGGTGAAGGTTTTCAAACTATAATTCCTAGAAAATATCGCGCCTAAAATTGTTACAGTGGTGTTCGCAAACTAAAAGATGACCGCATCCACATTGCGACTCACGTAGAAGAACATAACAGTCTATTTAAAAACTCAGCGTGGCTGACAACGACCCACATTGTCCTGATAGCAGAAAAATCTGAACACACAACATTACCCGTAACTGTTATAGGCTCCTCATTTGCATGCCAATGAGGCGCCTATTAGCAGTGCCATATTCTATGCAGAAATGAACAAAATAAGGTATTTCTGAACATTTGTCTCGTATAGAACTGGAATGTCGTATACATCTGGAATCGTAATACAACTAGAATGCTTAACTTTACACGTGCACAAGCTCTACTGATGTGAAAACAAAGGGTTCTGAATAAATTAGAGTGCATCTCTGGTTCACTGTTAGATAAGCGTTGTAAAATCTTTTCTGTAATACTGGAGGGCGACTTGATGGAAAGTGCAGGGCTCATGGCTATGACAGCGTGCGTGAGTACATTTCCGCAGGTAGTCAAGTAGTGGTGACGGATGATCCATCACTGGGAAGCTGGGCATGGCTCGCCGGAATTGGCGAACAGCGAGGCACTGCCAGAACTGCAAGGCCCTGCGACTGTTCAGCTGACGCCTGCATTTAAGAATTTCGCGCTCATAAATTCCTAACAAAAAAAAAGGACGTTAACGTGTAATTCTCCGAGACAAGAGGGTGGGAGTTGCATTTAAGGGGGTGATAGAAAGCGCGGCTCAGCTGTCTTACTGGTGACACTGGCTACGTCATCTGCTTGTAGTATCGGTTGCATCTCTCATACTATGTTCTCATCGATGCCTACGGCATTTATAGTGTTTATCGTGCTGCGTGCCTCTTTAATCATCAAGTTTTGTACACGTTAACTTGATTACGGCGCCTTTTTGTGCACACTTAATTCAATATTTATCTATTTGTCTAGGAATTGCTTATCTTATTTGCCTGTTTTTTTTTTCTATAGGTGCCCATGTATTTGTCGATACCCGTGTTTCTTATGATCATGCTGTTCTCGTGCTCAATTTATTTCTGTACTTGTTGCAGTAATTTATTTTGTGGCTTTTCTGACAATCTGTTTACAAGGCCACCTCTCACGTAAAACCACTACAATAAGTGTGCCTGAGGTGCAGTAAAAAATAATAACAAAAAGAAGCTTCTGATTGTGCAGTGCATAATTGGTTTGAACGGTATACAATCAATTGTTTTAAACCCTGCTCTTTATTTGCGTTTCATTGCAAACGAGCAAAGAAATGTTTACTTGAAGCTGGGTCCACTACCATCACAGCAAGTAGCTTTAGAGATACTAAACTGTCCATCGTAAACCACAGTCCAAAGTTTCAAAGACTTGTCATTGAGAACAGGACGGGATTACACAATTAATTGCACCGAACGTTGTCGTAGCGGAAGCTTGTTCAGTCACTTCAGCAAGCACACTATTCTATTCTCTATCAAAGAAGAAAAAAGAAATAAAAAGAAGAGAAAAACAACAAAGGCTTCGGTGACCACGGCGGCAGCGTCCCAGAATACTTTATGTCGTGTAGGTTAATGCAGAATGTGTGAGCATTAGTGCTTGGGGGCACTTGAGGGCGGGTACATATCTAAGCGAATCGGTGAAGTGTATAGCGAAGTGCGCAGGAATTACCTCTATTCAGTTCGAAAATTGGGTTCCTTTACACTAGACCCTCAACTTCTTTTGTAGACACGCGGAGAAAGCGACAATTGATTCTCAAGAGGCCTCAATGTGCCGACTGCAGTAGCAGATTGGATGGAAAAAGGAAATAAACAAACAAAAACATCATGGCGTGACCTCATCACGACTAACATGATTGTTATATAATTTTGCGGTGGTATGGAAAGCAGTGCCTGCACATAACCGGTTTGAAGTACGAGGAGGTGGCAGCTTCATCCTCGCAAGCGGAGGAAGCGATCACGTTGTCAGCGAATTCAAGAGAAGAACCACAGTCTCCTGGCTCTATAGTCACACGGGTCTAGCATGGAGTTGTCTAAAACGACTTTGAGTGAACCTCCAAAGTTGAGGCGTAACGTCGACAGCACAAGACAGCACACGAATGCACGGCCACGTTTACCACCGCGCGGGCTCCCGAATATCAACGAGAACCGCGAGCGTGCTTCGAGACAACCCCATCAGATTCGGTCAACAGGGCCATGCTGCGAAAAATAATTGACACTCTGCGGCAGCTGAAGTACACCTGCGGCACGAATAGCCGTGGTAATCAAGCATGCCATGAACGGGCCCCTGGCTACATTCCAGTAGCCTCGAGCCCTCTTCTCCAAGGTGAATATCCCGTACAGCGTCCATGTTGGTGTTGCACAAAAACAGTTGAAAAAAAAAAGCTTCAGCAACTTTTATCATGACCTTGTTCATACCACCTTCGTATTCCTATCCTGTCCATATTGTTCCACCAAACCGCTTCTGCCACTCGGAGAAGCAGGCTAGACAGAGCCAGACCCCTCATGCTGAGCTCTCCACCTTTCTCTCATTAAAGTTTCTCTCTCTCTCTCTCTCTCTGTGTGTGTGTGTTTGTGTGAAACGGTGGCTTGATTGGATGTAATGCATTCCTCGGTTCGGATTCAGTTGTTCTCCAGCTGCCATCAACCACAGCGTGCTAATTGTTCAGAGACCGTCAGTGAAGGTTTTCCAAGGAATTCACTCTGAAATTTGATCTATATGTGTAAAAATGACAGAAAATAAAACAGAGAAACAGTATTCGCATCGGCTGTACTGTGCGCAGTGAAAATCAGTAGAACGTGATAGCGGGATGAAAGTAGCGCTATTTTGTAGTTCGTTAGTGTCTCTGACATTCCACGTTTCGAAGGAGTCAGCCTGTTACACGGAGCCTGGTACCATTTTAGGTTAGAGGGCTGCTAGTTAAGACCATGCTCAAGTCACTCATTTAGTGTGCTTGTTATCGCGCTTCACAGGCTTCACAGATTAGAATGCGCGCTATGCCTGACCTGAAAGTAAGCTGGCCCGAGGAGCGCCTACAGACTGAGTTGTCTGTGCTTTTTAAGTAAACTCCGTTCCTAACTTACCTTACTATATTTTTCGCAATGTACTCTGCGAGAACAGAAGCTGACAATAAAAAAGGTGCGTTGTCATAACGTTAATGAGTGATGGCTTATCGAACAAGTCACGGTAAACTACTGCAAGAAAATGATGTGCTCGAGGGTGTAGTTAAGTTTTGAAGTGAATGAACAATCCCGTATTGTGTTGCCATGCTAGTCATGATGCCTTGGTGGAAAACTACCGCACATTGGGGAAACAAATGACACCCTTGTAAGCTATGCCTTTCTTCATTATAGGCTGGATCCGGTAATTCAGGCTAGTTGAGATGCCATACTGGCATCTTAAATAGAGCTACGAAGACAGGGACGAACGTAAGGAATGACCAACCCTTCCCCTACCCTACCCCTACTTCCCCCTACCAAAAAATGGGGGTAAACGAAGCTTGTCCGGCGTGTACCTGACCTTCGTCACGGTTAAGTAACCCACAGGTAACGGTGCCGGATTGCTTCAACCTCCCGCTCCCTCAGCTCGGGATCTTCTTCTCGTTGCTGTCGGAATGCCTGGGCTCGGGCGGCTCTAACGGCTGGATCGGCGCGCTGACGGCGAGCCCTCTCATGTGCGAATTCTCGCCGCCGCCGCTCGTCGAACGCTGCCCGTTCCTAGGGGGAACGCACAATGCGTGGCCATCCCATCCGTTTTCCCGAGATTGAACTGAACAGAAACGAAGCCGGCGCAGCGCGCGCGAGACCCTTTCCTGCCCTTTCCATCCGCAGGGGGAGTGAAACAGCTCGCATAATAGAGTATATTGTCGAAAATCAATTGTTGAGTCCTTGCCAAATTGGATTTCGATCTGGCTATTCAATATGGCACGCGCATGTAGACCTTGAAAGTCGAATTAACATCGCCAGACAGAAAAAGCAATACGCGACTTTAGTTACCTTAGATATTTGTAAAGTCTATGACAGCATTGAACACACAATTTTAACAAATCAGTTACAGAGCCATTGTTTTCCAGGCTATATTGTAGCATGGGTGCATGAATTTTTAAAGGACAGGGAATTCTATTGTTTTCGAAGCGGCTATTCTTCTAGAAAACATAAGCAAACAAGAGGTGTGCCTCAGGGATCGGTACTCTCACCAGTATTATTTAATATTTTACTGAGCAGAATCCCCGTTCACCCAGGAGTCAGTACGTACGTTTATGCTGAGGACATTGCCTTTTTTGGTATGGCTAGTGACATATACTCTCTTTACGAAACTTTGCAGTCGTATCTAAGGGAACTGGAACACTGGCTGGATAGCTTACACTTAAACCTGAATGCTAATAAGTGTGCTATACTTGTTTTTCCTGTTAAAGACCCAGTATACATATCGCTGAACTACCATCTGGAAGACATCCCACAAGTAGAGTCATTAAAGTACCTTGGAGTTATTTACAACGGTAATCTTAACTGGCGGCCACATATTGAATATATTGCGACAAAAGGAGCTCGTACAATGGGCATTTTGCGCAAGTTAAGCAATAGAAGAACAGGTATGCGCAGAAAATCCCTCTTGATGGTATATAAAATGTACGTTCGTCCGGTGTTAGAATTTGGATGTGTTTTATTCTCAGGTGTTCCATCATACAAGCTTCGGCCGCTAGTTTTGTTTGAACGAGAGGCCCTACGTCTGTGCTTAGGCCTTCCAAAATACGTTGCAAATGCCATATTATACATGGAAGCAAGAATCCCACCCATATTATGCCGATTTCACCTTCTGACCGTTCAGACCTTCTTAAGGCTATATGAATCACCGTCCTCAAATTATTTTCATCTCCGATCCAGAATTATTTTTTCCTGTTCATTGGCCCAGGTTTCATAGACCACAGATTATATTTGTGCAAACATTACTTGAACCACTAAATGTGCAAATTCGTGATGTGCTTCCTAATAATACGCATTCAAATTACCCAGAGATCAGGTTCGACGACATTTTCCCGAACCACGCGAAACTACTCCCTTACGGCATCTTAAACGCCATGTTGCAAGACCACCTCAGCACCCTAGAAACAACCATTATCATTGCAACAGATGCCTCACAGTGCGAGGAAAAAGCTGGCATTGGAATAGTTTGTCCTGCGCTCGACTGGTCTTTTTCTTTAAGATTGCCTGATTTTGTGCCGATTTTTCTGGCCGAGTTGTTAGCAGTAATCCTAGCTTTACGTAAATTAGACCAAATGATTACAACGGCTGCTATTCTTACTGACTCCCTTTCTGTATGCTCTTGCCTTACCGCTACTAATGAGTCACCCATGCTAAAGCTCTTCCACTTACTAGTTCCTGCCCATGTGCAATGTAGTCATTTGATTTGGGTGCCTGGTCATAAAGGTTTGTTTTTTTAATGAAACTGCCGATTCACTGGCACATGAATCACTAGCGGGCCCTGTTCTTCCTATTCTACCAGTGACAGCACAAATCACGGCGGCAAGATTTCGGATGAGATCAATTCGATCAGCCTTATCAAACCCACATTTGACAGCTTCTCCAGAGCATAAACGCCTGGCATTTCCCTGGCATAGCGAATCTTGTTACACAAAGTTGCTTGAGGTCTGCCTCACCAAATTACGCTGCCGCATTCCCTCCCTAAATTTCTATTTACACAGGTCGGGTATGGTTCCCTCTCCCCTTTGTTCTTTTTGTGAGGAGGAGGAGACGATACAGCACTTTCTTCTATCTTGTCGCCGCTTTGCTGCGTTAAGAAAAAGATTGTTGGAGATACCTTTTCAAAGAATTGGCCTGGACTTGACAGAACCTGCAATTCTTTCGTTCGGGGCGTCCACTTTGGGATTCAGCCACAGGGATGCATGCTTCGCTGTCCAAACATTCCTTACAAAATCTAAACGAATGCTCTGCTAAATTCTATTTTTATTACTTTTAAATTAATTATTACTCATTCCACAGCACCTTCCTTATTACATTTTAACCGGTAATTCAACCCTATTCAATGCTATTCCCATAGATATTAGGAAATTTATGCTCTATATTATTTTGGTATAATCCACCCATTTCTTGGCCAATCCCCCATCGTGGCTAGGAGCCACACGTGCCACAGGCTACAACAACAACAACAACAACAGCTCTGATTGGTTGCGTGCGTGGCGTGAGCTCTCGCCTATGCAGCTGGAATTGTCGATGATGAGCCATGCTCCGGCCCCGGCGCAGTTGTCAACTCATCAAACCGCGCTTTGCCGCAGCTGCTCTGCTCTGGGAGCAACTGCGTTTTTTCTCGTGACCACCACAACGCCACTTGTGGGCCAATACAAGCTTCGTTTGAAAAACGACAACACACGCCACCTTCAGTTGTCGTTTTGATGTTTCTGCCTGTTTTTTCAGCGCTTTGAAGATTCCGATAAGACCTACCAACTTGCCGGCGAATCACCACTTTGGTCGGAAACTGTCGTTTTAAGAAGGATAAAAACGAACATTTAACAAAATAAACTGATAAATAAATAAAAACCATTACTTGGAGTTATTGCGCTAAAACCACTTAAATTCTCAAGAAGAACCTTCTGTTAAATGTCTGTATTTTCATTACAAACTATCCTACACCAACTTAAAGCATGTCTAAAAATATAAAAAAGGCACTTCAAGAAAACTGTTTGCACCTAAAATAAACTAAAACAAGTGAATACATATTTTTATACGCTTGCGAAATGCAACTAGAGACGCACGCAAAACGAGCAGTAGAAGCAAACGACCTATTCGAAACGTGGGAGGCGAAGCTAACCCTCGGCGACCTGGAAGAACAACGACAACTCGTCGCCAGGGCCAAGAGGGCAGTCGAAGCCAGAGGGTTCCTGACTAAGGAGCCTTCCCACCTTAGGGTGATACCTGGCCTCGCTCGGGACACTGTTTCGTATAATAAACGTTTCTTTCTCTCTCTCTCTCTCTCTGGGTGGGAATCATTTACTGGAATATTTTGCAGCAGGATGTTACAGATGTTTCCCTGCCTTTTTACTATAGGCCAATCAAATCTTCAGCCTAAAATGAGGAAAGACATGGCTTACAAGGGCGCCATTAGTCTCCCCAATCTGCGGTAGGCTCGAACGAAGGTGCACGGTTCAGGTGATGTGCGTCCACTCAAGCAGACGGCCAATGCCGTTGTCATATATAACACTAAATATGCATTGCTCAATCCTCACGACCCAATAGAAATACTTTGGTTCAAAGACTTTGAAGGAAGATTTGTATTATAGCGTTTACCAATATATCCTTGAACTGTTATACCAGATTGTAGATTACGTTTAACAATGCCAATAGCGGCGATTGGAAAGAAAGGGCCTGGCAGAGCATTGGTCCATAATCTAATATGCGGAAGGTGATGAAATGTGTAAATTATGGTGCCCTTGGCACCATAACTTATTTGCTTACTTCTCTTGTGTTTGCTTCCGCTTTTCTATTCCTGCTCCAATGCATGCTAATGCAATCTTGTCTACTATGCTGAATTTCTGAAAAAAAATATTATCCAATGCATTCGCCCATCAGTTAACCCATCAGTTACGAAATATAAGAGACTGGCGTTGGAGAAGCCTTGCCTTAATTAATAGTTAGCGGAAGAGTAAATAATTCACAGAGCAGACACACATAGACACAAAAAATTGAGAGTGCGGGCTAACATTCACAAAGAGCCATGATTGATAGGCAAAAAACTTTACCTAACTAATATATGTCGAATGTTGTAACTTGCTTCATGCTGACATTTCCCTTTATGGCCACTTCAGAGCAGATCCTAGTTTCAATTACATTTCAAGCCATCGACCTCGACAAACTGTAGCCCTCTGTGTCACATGTTTATGGCTTTGTGTATTCGCAAGTAGCAGGTGAGCAGGCAATTTCACAAGCAGGGCAATGGTGGTGAAAACTTGACTTAGCGGCGAATACCTTCAGAGCGTTCTAAGTCATTTTAGAGCCTTTGTAGTGTGCATGGAGTATCATACTTCTTTAATTCTTTATTCTTGTTGTTTAATTATCACATCTTCACCTTTTAGCAAGACGTCTCGTTTCATTATCCCGAATCAGAGGACTTCAGACAAATTTACAATAGGATAACATATATGACCTTCTCTCGAGCTCATTTTTATAAGTTGCATGGGAACATATGAAAGTTCACATAGGAACTACAATTTGATGTAGATTTATCAAATGTCTGTTTTTACCTCGGTTAATAGTCACACATTTGTTGCGGGCGTATACACTAGTAAACTGCGGCTGACGCAGTCCGTGTAATTTGGTACGTGGGCGTTGCTCTCCAGTCTACAAGGCTGAGAGGGCATGCACATTTGTGCAGAAGAATGCCAAGAAAACAATCGCCGCTTTTCTTGTTGAGAGTTAAAGCAAGAAACGAAAACACAAAATAAGACTTGCAGGCTTGATCAATGCGCTATAACACGATTGAAATGAACAACACGTGTGTTGTTCCTTCTATAATCAAACAAATGAAGCTATACAATTGCGATTTGCATATGCACGGAGGCGGTGCATTGGGCGTTACTAACACTGCTATTTTAGCCGTCCTTCGACCCGTAAACTAGTTTCACGGCGGTATCCTAACGTAGATTAGGAAATAGCGATCAATACGGCACAGGAAAGGGTGACATGCTGGGTCCTTGCACCTTCTTTCGACAGGGCTTTTTGCACTTTTTCGCTTTCTTGGTGCACGGACGCTTCTTGACGCACTTCTTGGGCGTCTTAGTGCAAGGTGGCTTTCGAGTGCTGCTGCACGGGCACCGCGTGACTGGTTCCAGTACGGCCTGCAGGTCCCGTGCAAACCGCTTCAGAGGACTCGAAGTGATTCGCGTTCCAGTTCTCGCCTTGAGACGCCGCACCTTGCGCTCGACAGACAGGGATCCTAGAGGGTGGTTCATGGCTGCGCCTGACTCGTACCTGACGGCCTCTGGGCGCACCAAGGAAGCTAACTTCAGCTGAGGCACTGGCTGTGGCTGCTGATGGGACGGCGCTAGAACCGGTTTCTGCGGCGGAGGTGTTTCCTGCGGCTGCGGCTGGCTTTCATAGTACGCCGTGGGGAAGTAGTCCTCGTACACGTAGGTTGTGGCATATTCGTAAACGACATCGTTGGGAGGTGGGTAGCGGAGGCTTCCGAATATCTTAAGCGGTGGCTTTTGCTGAAGCTGGGGCCGCAGACGCTCGAGGGTTTCCGCTCGGGGCTTGAGTAGCAACTCCTGTGTGCCACCAAGCTTGAAGCCTTCTTTGTCCCCAAGGTCAGCATCACTGCAAATGCACCGTTCGACGGGCCCACTGCTTTTTCGGCCGATCTTCCTGGGTCCCACGGCTGCGGCAACGTTCCCATTGGGAATATTTAATGGCGATTCAGGTGTTCCAGAGGCTTTAGCCCTGTATACCTGTTTACTGTCGTCGCACTTGAGGCCTAAGCTGAGTGACTGTAAACAAGTAGATGGATCATTCAGATCAATGCTCTGCAACTGCTTCTGGAAAAGCATGTCTACATTTGCCTTAAGTTGACTACTGTCATGTGCGCGTTCTTCAGGTGGTATCAGCAGCGGCACCGTAAATTTCAGCACCGGAGCTGGCGGGCCGAAGCGCATGCTCAAGGGAAAAAGCGGTTGCTTAGAACCTCCATTGGAACGATAGTCATCAAAACTCTCTTTCGGAAAGAAAGGTACATAACTTGCCGGTTTCCCCACGGCGTCCACTGGTGTCGGACGGGAGCGCGTAGCATCCGTAGCGGTGAACAACAGGTCGTTCAAAGTGACGTTATCTTCCTGTGAATACTGCGAGGGGGGTGCGTACTCCAAGGGTGTCGCAGCATAGTTGTGGATGACGTCCTTCTCGCCCTGAGCCTGTAAAGGAACTGATTCCATTCCGAGTGCGCTGCCGGGGGCGGTTTCCACGACAGTGTTCTCAGTTACGTTGGTGCCAACCGCTTCAGTCGGAGAAACCTGCTCTAATGAATATCCCTCGAAAGGTGCCTTTGACTTAATGAAAGGCCCATTATCAGTTGCCATACTAGCATACGCTAGTGCGGATGCAGTGGTTAGTTCCGGAGCGGGAGCCTTTGCTGATGCTGACGACGCAGGTACTGGAGGTTTATATGGGACATCAGAAATTGTTTCCATGGCGTTCACTACTGGTTTCGATGAAATTGTGGGTGGCGATGCCTTCCTCCTGTGCCAGCAACCTTTCCCGGCGTTATTGAAGACATTTATCTGGACCATGAGAGACTGATCGCGCTTGAGCCGGTTCCTTAACAGCGAGTCCAAGTCCGGAAAGACAGCAGCGTTTTGACTCGCGTTTGCGATGTCCCCAAAAACCTGTTGAGACTGCTGCCGTTCAGCTTGCTCATGAATGTCCCTTTGGTTCTGATGCCGTCCGTTTGCAAGGTTGTTCAGCCGGAGCTTCTGCAACGCTTCAAGTAGTTCTTGTTGCTGGGCTTGGTCCATCTGACCATCAGTTTGATGCCGTCCGTTTGCAAGGCTGAGCGGCCGGAGCTTCTGCAACGCATCAAGCAGTCCTTGCTGCTTGCCTTGGTCCACCTGGCCATCGGGGAACGACAGGGCACAGCCTGGCAGCAAGAGCGCTATCAGAAGCAGCGCTCTCAGGTGCATGATGTTACCGGAGCGGCCCGCCGTGGTGCGGGCCCATGTCCACAGAGCCGGGATCCTGGCACCGCCACTGGCTATAGCCATGGGCTTGCCACTGGCTCGGTCTCCTATCATGGCTCGAGTGACGAAAGGAGAACCGTTCGTTGCAAAAACACATTTTTAAAATAAATCGCACATTGATTTTCTGTATTGTCGAAACGAGTATTTAATCATCTGTTTCTTTTCTTCAACAATAAATTTATCACTTCATAGCTTTTAGCTTGAGCTTGAATGCCTGATGAACCATGGCGGGCTAGTTCTCGTGCCATAATACCCCGCGAATCTATCATATACTTTTTTGTTAATGTAAGGACAAAGAATACCTTGAAAATTAGGATTTTTGGTGCGTATGCCTGTGAATGTCAATAAGGCAAATAGGTTTAAAGAGAAAGAGGAAAACGATTTCATCAGCGACTGCATCATCCAGTTGTACCTAGCCAACTGCTTATTTAGTTAATGAGGTATCGCAGCTGTTGCTATGCGATTTACAAACCTGAGAGAATCGAGGAACTTTCAGCAACTACTCATGCTAGCCAACAAACAGCTGATGTGGATAACCTTGAAGGCAGCAGAAGAGCTATTGTCGTCGTCGTTGTGGCGGCAAAATACGGCTCATACCTACGAGAGGTATTGGTCACAGAGAAGGAAGATGAAAATTACAAACTACAGGGGCAAATGCAACAAACATAAGCTTCAAAACGGAAAGAGTTGCGACAAAATGAGATCACAATTTTTTTTGGTCCACTTCACAAAAAACAGATAAAGAAACACACTTGCACTTTTGTCGGAACGCGAAGCAGTGAGATCGATAGCAAAGTCTTGCGTTGCATTCGCACTACTCACTTGGTGTTATGGTGCTCTAACAACACAAGGAGGCTTGCGGTTAGGCACATATCAAGCAAGGAAACCACTGAAGGTCAGAAACGATTCCCGGTGGAACGCGTTTTGTTTTTGCAATCTTTACATAGATAGCTGAACTCTGCAGCATTTAACATGCCCACGTGCGCGCACGCACTGTCCTCGTCCCCAAATACGCACACTCCCACAAACATGCATGCAGTAACAGCAAGTAAAATTATTGTATGGAAGAACAACAGCAATGATGACGGTGATGGCAAAGGCAAGAACAACGACAATAGCCACAATGACAACGACGGCAGAAACGACAACAAATGTAGAAGCTGAAAACGGTGCTGCATTGAACAGGCAGGCGGCAGTAGGTACTGGCGTGTGGCAGGCGTATGAAGAGAGTATCTGTACATCTACGTTGAACTGTTCTTCAAGAGAGAATCAAAAGCAAGTCATATACAGTATACACTGAGTCGGCCGCCCGTTCATTGGACCCCGTGTCTTTATTGCTAAGCCGTGTACAGCGATTTTCTCGCAGAGACGCGCCCTGGTGGGCTACCGACCGAACCTATTTCTATTAAGAGACTGGGGTACCGGTTAGCTGTAGCGGGAAGGTGCGGCGCTCCCGAAAAAGGAAAGCGGGAAAAGATTGCTGCGGATGAAAGAGATTGTGGCTACACACGATAAGTAAGACAAAATGCAGCGCCGACCGGTGTTGGCGGCATGCCCGTACAGGCTTCGAAGCTAAGCAAAGCGCTCCTCCTGAGGGCAACGGTGTTACTTGAGATTAGGCGTCGGCCGAAATGGATGCGGTCGACGTATATATCACTCTTTCTGTCCGCAATGCGTCTATGCAAGGTTGAAACGAAAGAGCAGTCGCAGATCGCAATGTGCACGGTTACGTCGGTCTTTTTGCAACTTCTCTGTTTGGCGTCAGTGCACTGAAGGTTATAAACCGGACAATAGTTCACGACTTGGTTGTGAAACGAAAATTGCCATGAAATCCGTTCAGCGCAGCCAAGCGTTACGCCCACGCGTTTCTGCAACGAACAGGACCATAACTAAATTACGAGTGAATTGCTCCCCAGAGCGAAACACTCCTGCTGCAGTTTGGGAATTTGGTTTTGTAACTCTGTCCTCTACCATTAAGGGAGCGATATCTAAGTGAATTGAACGTGGTACGTATGTGAACTCACTGTACCTAGAGTGCTTTATTTAAGTCTTCGCATTACTGCTGAAGGCCGGTAAAACGCATTGATTTATTCGCCTAGGTACTTTGCAGAGAACAAAGCCATCGTTTTTCCAGAGGACTATATCGGCCTGAAAACGCCGACAGAAAATGCTTAGTGGCGCATACTCTTTTACCTACCTTCGAAAACTTTAATAGTCAGGTGGACGCCAGGTTCATCATCTTCATGATCATCATCATCATTATGATCGGATTTTTCTTGTTGGCCATTGTCATCATCATAATCAACAACAAGGACGACGACGATGACAGTCATGTCAACAAGGACTTTAATTCCCTTGTTTTTTTATCCGCTTAAGTGAAACACCCGATTCATGGCCCATCCCCCACTTCGGGTATGTGCCACAACCACTCAGGTCAACAACAGTTATCCCTGTTGGGCGCTGTTTAATCAAGCGTGCAGTCGGCCACAAAAGCTTATGGACCATAGGATGTGAGAAAAAGCTTAATGTCCCCGCAGCTTTGCAACGCATCCTCGTATGGACATTTCCAGTCTCTGCTAGTATATGCGAACATCATTGTGATATGTGGTTTTACTGGCTGCTGTTAGAGGCTACCCGGAAGTTTAACGTTTTCTGAGATTCCGTAATCAGCAAACTTTTGTATTTGACTGCCTACTTCATATTCCCATTAAATCGCTGTCAAGCTGAAGCACTCTCCAAGAAGCTATTAAAGTATCTGCACACCTACCTACTGTGTTGCCAAGCAAAACAAAATCTTTCCTTTGTGTCTGTAACTGCCCGCCCGCCACAGCACAGTTTTGTTCTGGATTTATTTTGCATTTTCAACAACAGTGTCATAAATCCACAGATAGTACCTGCCGGCGGTGATTTAACATAGGGGAGCGGGGGGGGGGGGGTAACTGAGCCGTGTTGCAGAGTAAATCACTAGGATTTCACCTCGAAGGCTTTACGTCGGTGTTCGGAGACGGCGGCGTTGCAGAGCGCCATCGCGCTGATGAGCCCGACCTCTACAATAAATCGCATTTTCGAGAGGTGCTGCTAGGACGCACATGGCCTTTGCTCCGTTCGCCTCGGCTTAAGGATCCCCCTGTTTCGCGGTATTCGCTCCAGTGCCCTCAACACTGAACCTCCATAATTTTTTGGCAAACCACAATAGGCTTTAGATTCGTTCCACTTCTCAAAGCTTGTTATGCTCAGCCGCAAGCTCGCGGCTTCCGTATCGCCGAAAGCACTAATTAAAGGCCGCTCGCTTATTCTAAGGCCGTGACCTATGCCATTTTAAATGCGAAGCGTTTCTTTGGGAACATTTGCCACTTTGACAGTATCTATCTAGCCACCTACGTCTTGGTGCTCTCATGGTCGTTTCGTTAACTTGGTACGCACCAAAATTGGCATAGTGTGACAAGAGCGTATGATGAACATAAATAATAGGTCCCGACATGAATGTCATGACATGGTCTTGAAACAGCGGCCTACGTACTGGGGCTGTCATGGTCGTTTCGTTAACTTGGTGCGTAACAAAATTGGCATAGTGTGTCAAGAGTGTACTACAAACAAATATTATAGGTCATGACATGAATGTCATGACATGCGTGTAATATAGGTCTTGAAACAGCCGCCAACGTCTTGGTTCACTCATGCTCGTTTCAGTAAATTGGTACGCACCAAAATTGGCATAGTGTGTCAAAAGTCTACTACGAAAATAAATGATACGTCATGACATGTATTTCATATAGGTCTTGAAACAACCGCTTATATACGTATTGGTATGTACCAAAATTGGCATAGTATGACAAGAGTGTAACACGAACATAAATGATAGGTCACGACATGAATGTCATGACATGCGTGTCGTATAGGTCTTGAAACAGCCGCGTACTTCTTGGTGTTCTCACGGTCGTTTAGTTAACTTGGTAGGTTCCCCCGCACACTGTTTCGCACAACATCGATTCCGACAGGGTGTGGGATCTGAAGGATCTTTTTATTTCTTCCGACGTTTTACTTTCCTCCTACGTGGCGCATTTCGGGTGAAGGTATCGCTCCTTCTGCGTGCGGAGACAATTCACACACATGTGCACAGCCTCAAGCGCGCTTACGAATGCTCGCAACGTACTGTAAAGGGAAATTTGCACTAAGAGAGGCGGACATGCAGGAAGGGAAGCGCACATAAATGCTTGTGTTCGTCCGCCTTCCTGTGTGCCCGTCTCTGTTAGCGCCAATTTCCATCGAGAGTTGTGCAAAATCAACTAGCCCAATGATAATAGTTCTGAAGGTTCACAACGCTCTGCGTTTCAAGGGCATTCCCGTGCTGTTAGAGCTGCTGTCGGCTATTTGTGCGCTGCAAGCGGGACCTGTTACGTCGCCTTCGAACGCAGGAAGGCTCGATGCTGAGAGAAGGCCTCGCGTGAGGTCGCCTGAGTTTTGCGGTTTTTTTTTCCTTTCGTGCATAGCGTGTAATGTGTTGCGGATACGAATACCACAGCTTGATCTACGCACCAAGCCTCTTATTTGCGACGTCTAAGCGTTGTGACGGACACTTTAACAGCTGGGAATGTTCTGGCGCCTACTCAGGAGGTTGATACAACATATCTTATTTCTCTCGCTTCCTAAGATAAGCCACTGTGCTATCACAATAATTATTTTGGTTTTAATGAGGAAAACCAGGAAGGTAGGCTTCTTTAGGGCCGGCCCTCTTTCTAAATCGCCAAAATACAATACTGAGGTAAGAATAAAGAACGTAAAGAAAGCGAGCCGGAAATAATAGTAAGCACTACACACGTGAATAGAAGTCGCAATGAGTTAGGTTTCTTCCCCTTTAGGTCTTCTAGGCAGATGATTCTTCAAGGAGTCAACGCTGCCGTCCGGCGACACTTTGCACTGAGGGAGGCTAACTTAGAAATATATAGGTTTATTTGTGGAAAGTCGCATACATCGACTAGCAGCGGCGGATTATCGGCTCGTTTGCTTCTCCTCTTCTCACCCCTGCACACTCCTTTAAATATCCTTGCGAATTGGGTTGGTACCCTTATTTTAGGTCTCCTCGCTCACGTTCTACTGATAAATTCTATTTTAAAGTAGGCGAGATCTCAGCACACGCTTTGACCACCCCCCCCCTTTTCTAGCCCGGTTTTTGGAACACCTAGATCAACATCACATAAACGAACGCCACGTGGCCCTCTTGCTCGATGTTCACATGCCTCGATGCAGCCGGCCCGGTGTAATGGCGTGCCCCGCGAACCCATAAATCGCCCCGCGAGCCACACACTCCGGACATGCCGCAGAATTGAACTCACGCACGATATGGCCGCCAGGTCTCCCGTTACATACGCATGCTTGACGACGTGAACGCTGCGTATTTCCCACACGGCGTCGGGAATTCCGCAACCCCTGGCAGTGCCCGTGTTTGTGTTAGCCCCAAGAAGGCGCCTATACGCCGTTGAGGGACACACGTGCGGTGACGCGGCTGCTTGGCGTCTGGTTACATGCGCTTGTGCGTAAAGTGTCCATATATCTTGGGAACAGCAGTGAAAGCTCGCCATCGGCAGCGGTCCTTGTCTCGAAGAGCGGCGCTGTCCTAAGAACCTAAACGGCCGCCGGCCGCATAGGAACACAACCTTCGCGAGTGCTATGCATGTGGCTCTCTGTTTCCAACGTGGTCTCGTTCAGCACATACAAGGCTGATTGTGTCAGCCAATTTAACTCTATACATTACTGTGGTCCACTACTTGGAACAGTCACCCATCGCATACCAGAAGCGGCCCTCCATACGTCGTTGTACGTATCTGTGTAAGTACCTCTCTGCATCATCCACAGTTGGCCTTACACTGAACTACGAAAAGGACGACACGGCCGCAAAGTAAAGACAGCGATGCAGAGCCTACAAATAGCAAAATCGTGCAGATAGGGCCCTTCAAGATTTTGCAGTGGACGCTAATCCTATAGACTACCTATAGGCTCAGTGCCCAGTGCTATAGGATCAGTGCCCACTGCAATATCTGCAAATGCAAGACGCATTTCGATGGACACCTTGAAAATTGATATCTCGGAACTGGTGCTCCCCAGCGAATTCGTTCCAAGTGGATACACCATGCGAACTCAGCGGCTATAGTTCGTAGATTGAAATATGTGGCGTAAAGTAATCAATTAAACATGATTAGCGTAATTACTTTAGTTATTCAACGGAACATTTCGATTTCTCGTAGAAGTGATGACTGCCTCATCCGGTAATGTGGTAATTTAGATCAAGTGTTAGAATTGTGCTATCTGCCATAGGCAATACTTAAAGAAATTGGTGCAGCTAAAAAAACAAAACAAAAGAAGAACATCCTGTATAATAATATACTCCACTGCAGCGTCGGGTTCCTCTCAGAAATTCACTCTGCGAACCAGGGTGTCGGAACAAGATGTTTTTCGTTCTGTATTTACCTTCGTTCCACCGAAAAAAGTTCCGTACCGGTTCTGCTCCGGAAAGAGAAAAACAACAACAGAAAAGAGATCCCTAACGGTTCACATCGGTTTTGGTCCTCATGAAAAAAATTTTCGAGGCAAGCTAACGATAAAAGCATAGTATTTATTTTTCTCAATAAGTGAATTATGTATTCCGAGATCATGATCTCAAGAACGGCACGTCACCCAGTGTACTCGGCGAAATTCAAGACCGTTGTTGCAATAAAAGGAACTTAGGCTAATGTAAGCGAAAGATAAAACTTCGGTAACAAAGCGCTGTGCCCGTAGAAAACGAAACGACAAGCTATTCAGCGCGCAAGCCCTCGGTTTTGCTTCGATGCCAATCTGCTAGTGCACTATGCGACAGGATTAGGTTAGTGGAGCGCTCGACCAGCTATCGCTCGCAATATATCCCTGCCCGAGACACGAGCTGAAGCGGACGCCTGAGATACGCGCTAATTCTGACGCTGCCTGACGTCTATTGTTTCAGATTGCAGACTTTCTCCTTGAACCGAAAACGGATAAACAATATTTCTGTTTCACTCCGAAACAAAATAATATATAACGTTTGGGTTACGTTTTCGTTCCGGTCCAAAATATAGCTTCTTTGGCTTCTCGTTTTTTTTTTGTTTTCTTTCTGTTCCGACTAACTGCTACAAACGTTATTATTTGAATGCGTCACAAGAACTGAGGTGTATAGACTTCATCTAAGCGTGGATAATGAAGGAACGTGCCAAGAGTTTGGTCAATCTTTTGGCTTTGCGTATTGATAATAACCACAGCAATGGGTCAACTCTTCGCGGTAGTGAAATTTTTACCTGTTTATCGAACCATGCGTCATAACAAAGTTACTGCCACAAGGCGCGAAGAACATTCATGGGGGTCTGAAGGGGAAATTCAACGGCAATCAGGGTACCTAGTCAGTTTGCTTCAGTAGGTAATTGGTTTGCTGCAATAACTACGGGGCTTGGCAGCCACTAAAAAGTGATGTAATGTCCAGCGATGTAAGCTATGGCAATTTTTTTTTCATAATTTCGCATACATTGGAGTCACCCACATGATAACAAAATCAAATTACTGTATATCTCAGTTGTTGTTACTGCTGTTCCTGTTGTTATCATTCCATACCATGGTCGTCGTCTTTGTAGTTGTAGTTGTCGTTGTTGTTTTCTTTTCATACCATGGTTCATACCTGCATACGAGGTTGGCCACGAATCAGGCGTATAAAGCAAACTGATAATAGAAATTAAACTACAATTGCAAATGGCCGTATTGATAATAAGATACCAAGAAATTAACACACTTTTTACATTACCAGTGTTTTCTTCTTACGATTGCCCCCGCACAGGATGGTCATTGCTTAAGTCGGTGCACGAACTGAAAACTTAACTTACTCATTTTTACGTCTACCCTTTATTTTACGTATTTTAAATATTAATTTTATGCTGCTGTTCCTATCTATGCAACGCTAACTTATTGTACACTACTTAATTTCATATAATTTCGGTTTCTTTCAAATCCTCGATTATTCATTTATATTCTTATTTTATTTTTCTAAATCCCTTTACCTCGTGGCATATCCTCCGCAGTGGATTTGTGCCATTGAATAATGCATCATCATCATCACCATAATGGCTGCTTCGGGTGACTGAAATATCGGTCCCGCTGCTCGTCAATATTCGGCTAGTGACGACAAGGCTACAAAGCTCGCAGCAATATTTCACCACAAACGACGGCTTACTAGCCTAAATGTTCCGCCACCCGGTGCCCCGTTCCTGAGTCGAAGACCACGTGATGCGTCGGCAGCAAGACCTAACAAAAGGACGTTCCTCGTGGATACCCCAGCGAGGCAAGGATCGAAGACCGTTTACTACTCGGATCCGGCGCAAATAGAAATCCTGCACGTCCGTTAGGTGGCATCGGTACACTGCGCATGTCTTACATCGGTACACTATGCGCGGCACCATCGCTGCTCTAGAGTGGCCGTTTAGTGCTAACGGTCATGGGGACGATCATTACCGGTGGCTTGTAGTGCAACCGTTTCCCGCCTGTATGCTGCCTGCAGAAGGTTTCCTCGGAAGACACCACGTATGGCGCGACATCCGCCGATCAGCCACAGATCATTCGTGTCGTACTTTAGGACGAGAACATCTTTCTAGAGGAAGTGAGACCGTGATCGCAGCCACAGTCATCGAGGTTAGCTCGCCATAGGCTACCCAGAGCAATGCAGATCGTAGAGGGCCGCAACTTGTACGACGATCTGGATGTTCATATGAGTGCCAGTCCTTACGGATATTCGAGAAGGATTGAAAAGCGGGCGAGTTGGAAACTATCCGTTCTCGTGTAGCGCACATTCTAACGAATCAGGAGAAAGTATTGAGGACAAGCGCTGGTCTAACAATAAAAACTTTCAGTAGTTAGACCAGCGCTAGTCCAGTATCTTTTCTCGTCTTTCGTTTGCATATGCGCTGCCCAATAATGCTTACTGATGTTTGCCGGTTGAATGGAGAAACATTCTGAAGTTCTCCATTATTTTTCGTTACTGCTGCTGTTGTTGCTTTTGCTAAGTGTGTGACGTTATAGCCACTGTCATTGTTCTTGGATAGAATAAGTTGACTTGACATTTTACTGCTACGTCTTATTACAATTCAAAATATTCAAGTAAGTCCAAGTAAGTTTCAAGTGGTGCTTGTGGCTAGAGAAAGGACATACATATACAGAAAGTATTTTCCGAGTGTATTAATTTGGTGAAGCACCGTCGCGTGTATTTCCAGCACAACGTCAAGTGGTCACGGTACAAAAGCGAAAGGAAGACTTCAGAGGTGGTGGAAATTGTATACATACTAGAAACGGATCTATATTAAAGGAACTGATATTAGGTGAACGTGGGATTTACAAGAAGGCTGCAAATTTGGAGGATTTATTATGATTTCGAAGACGATCGGCAACACTGTGAAATATAAAATTATTGTTTTACG
This sequence comes from Dermacentor variabilis, assembly GCF_050947875.1. Classification (NCBI taxonomy): domain Eukaryota; kingdom Metazoa; phylum Arthropoda; class Arachnida; order Ixodida; family Ixodidae; genus Dermacentor; species Dermacentor variabilis. Next base: position 52,220,654 of record NC_134572.1, on the reverse strand, counting down.
AAATTAACCTGGCATTGTCTTTGTCTAACCGACTTTTTAGTCGTTTGCTCGGTCTGATCGAGGTTACTATTTAGTCTTCCAATTATCAACCTTGCTTTGCACAAGGATGAGTGAGTGAACACGATGTCGATGATGTAAAGCAAGAAATTAGGAAAATAATGCCTCGAGTTTTTTCGAGTTTCAACGGTAGGTATTCTACTCATAGAGTTCGCTTTATTCTGTTCTCGCGACACATTACACCATTGCACCTGACGAAACCAAAGGACAAGCACATAAAGAAAGAAGATAATACGACTGAGAAAGTCTCTAAGGGTTAAAGCTCCATATATATGTTTGTAAAATTATACGCCATCTGTACGAGTCAACTTTTGAGTTGTCGTAGGCAGCTCGCTATTTCAAGATATATGAGAAAGTTATCTTATGAAAAGCAAGGGGGGGGGGGGGGTAATCAGTGAAAGTAATAAATGTAACCTGACATAGAAGCAAAGGACACGTCGAATGTCGCTTGTCGGCAAAGAGAACGCGTTCTAGACATTATATTAATGCATTACGTTTCAAGTCAGAATGACCGCTGAACTTTCTTCGAACCAGATGGGAAAGAAAATCACTTTGTGTTATGCGATTCTTTCAACAAGTTTATTATCAGATTGCGTAAAATGAAGTCGATGATCAAAATTTCCCACGTGAAATCACTGAACACGGGGAAGTTCGCCGGTTTCCAGCAATCCACGACGTGCCAGCTGAACAAGGTCAGACCCAAGAAGCAATCGCCTTCGGTAAATCACACGCTTGTAAGTGCTGTTCACCGCTTACCCGCGATGCATATTTTTTTCTTGTGTTTGTGTGTCTGACCTTTTTTAATAGGAAAGGGCACACCAGCATTAGTGCGTAGGCGTGGGCCATGAAGCGTCGCCACAGATGTGCGAGGATTAATGGTTTCTGGGAATCGTATGGGGGTGTGTTCTCAAATTCGGAGCGTTACACTTCCGCGTCGGCGTAAACGCGCCTTGTGACGACGCTAAGCGCAATCATTGCTGTGCCACGCGAGGACATAAATGCTTCATTAATCGAAACGCGGAACGTGAAGAGGGCGTTGTTTCAATCCTCGATCGTTATTTATAACTGGTCACACCGTCCCCGCTTCCAACGCACCCCGAGGTACAAGCGCTGTGGTAACGAGGGAGGCAATGTGCATCCACTAGGCCAATGCGTTCTCATCGCTTACAAGCAACCGCTCACCGCTTGTTAGGCAGGCCTGATTGGGCTGATTGTTAGCGACAACCGGTGCTTGCAACTGCGCGCCGAACACCGAGCCGCATGATATCGCGTCTTATATAGCGAAGCCCCAAAAGCAATCATTGTTTGTGCCTTCTGTGTTTTCCCAGGGCAAGAAGCGAGATTTTCTGAGAACGGCGCTAATTGCGCTCCTCTGCGTCTGGGGATGCTTAGGAAAAGGATTATCTAGGAGCATCGTTAGGAGCGACTTTCGGCGAGAAAGCACCTCTCTGTGTAAGTACTTCCGTCTGGGTTCTCTATCACCTTTGTCTGCACTTGGAGGCCCTTTCACTGTGATTCAGCCACTGCAATGCCTAGCGTATAGTTCATGTATAGCTTCGAAACTTCCCTAGGTACGTTTGCATGTATGGATGTCAATAATTATATGAAGAGAAACTAAAAGCACATGGAAGCAACCGGCATATTCAACAACTTCACTTTACTCCAAAACGAGCAACTTGTTGGTGCAAAATACTGTTCGTGAAGCGGACGTGGGCAAAAAACAATTACTATTTGCAGTGGATTACAATAATCATGATTATCGGATGGCGACGCTGCAATTCGAAGGCCAAGAGTAGTGGCAATCGAGAGAAAGGAAGCCTAGTCGAGAAACAAAAGTGACTTCTACGGATGTGAACACCGTTGCGTTTGTTTCCATAGCAGCGCACGTTTTGTTGAAGTCGGTACATATTTGAAGCGAGTAAAGGTGAGCTTACACATTAAGAAAAAGACAAGTCGAAACAATCAGATACCCGTTTTGGAAAGTCTACGCTTGTCTTTAATTACTGCTGCACGTTTGTTTCCGCGTTTGCCTCTTGAAAAACGCAGCTCTATACTACTTGTGGACAAAGGAACGGGTCTTTGCGCGTCGGCTGACCAGAAGAGACGAAACAGCGATCCGCAAAACGAGGGAAGGTGGCATCTTTGTTGCTGCACGAAGGGCCAAGTTGGAGGGCTTATCGCCACAAATAGATGCGCGCAGACAGCGAGGGCGACAAGTATGCAGCATAACACCATAGGAGAACACCTTCGTGCTGCTGATCATAGGATGGAAAGGCAGTGCTTGCTTCCAGCTTCCGGGTGGACGGCGTGCCGCGCGTGCTACCGAAAGGACAAATTTCAGTGTGGACCTTTCCGTGGCGATGGGACGATTGATCGAGGTGAGAAGCGACGGAAGCGGGTGGCCCCACGGTGTGAAGAAAGGAACGGCCACTGCGCATTCTTACCGTAAGCACTAAGTAAACGCGTAAGCGCGTTTGACCACACTGCGGGGAAAGCAGTTACATGCAGATGGAGCGAAAGGAAGGAGGAACGAGGTCAAGGTGATCCTGCGTCGGTGCAACCCTAACCTACTGACGAAACTACAAATGCCTCATGAGATCAAAACTTGAATACGCTTCTGCTTTCTGGGACCTTCAGCTAACATATCTGATCAACTAACTTACATATATTCGGTATCGTGCTACAAAGTTCATTCATTCCTGATACTCATATGACATCAGTATTTCATCCTTAAAAGCGCAGTCCGCGGCTCGTCACGTTTTCTTTTCGCCGCCGCACACCCAGTCTCCTGTTGTTTCACAAGCTTTTCTTTAGCCAGCTTCAGCAAACTCCTGGCATTGTCCCTCCATGCATCACGCATATCCCGGCGCACTGGTCATACCATTCAGGCTAGTCGCTAATGTGCCCGCATTTCTACTTTGTTGTGCTGCGTTCCTTCTTTTCGCGAACAAACTCGAACGGCATTCCTCACAACGTCAGGGCTATCAAATTTTCTTCTGAATTTCAAGAAGCAGCTGCTGGCCACAAGTCGCCATGAACACATGTGTGCAAACTTGAATAGCAATTTTTCACGCAACACGCCCCATATAGAATATGATTAAACGGGGTCTTTCAGGTTTTAAAATTATAAGGTATGATGAGGCCATTTATTCAGTGTTAAGTTCTTTTTTCTTTTGTTGTTCTGTGCAATGTTTATTTTGCAATGCCTTGCGTCACTTTTGGTGAGAACACTTGGCTATACTGTCACGTAGTAGTGACGGTGAAGAAGGTATCAAAACTGCGATTGACGGTACTAGCGTTTTATTGTGCGTACCTGAGCCCTGAAAAGCAGGCTGCACTCAAAGAACAACGACAGTGGCGAGCACAGTCGGCGATCGTAGAAAATCGCATCTGCCGGTCAAGCGCGTCAGCTTTTATACATGGGTCATCGAAGTTTCTAGAGTAAATCGCTCGTGCCCACGTGTCTTCCAGAAAATTCTACACAATTCACGTTGCACATGCAATCACATTACACAGGCTTGGGGGACAACAGACAACGGGCAGAAACATCGATAACGTTCGAGAAACTTCCGATACATGCGGGTGCGTCCCGCGCTGAGCGATAACATTTGTTAGATGGTGGAAAGCGGTCACCCGAAAAAGATAAACACACGTGTCAATACGTAGTACATATGCTTGACAGCAGCACTCGTCAACATGCACTAAGCGTGAGATGCTCCACGGAGCAACGTTTCTTTTCGTTCTGGAAAGCGGTGATGCCAGCGCACAAGCATTATTACCTTGAGTGGTTTCCTTCAACTAGAGCGTTTATTGTGGATACATGTCGGAGCAAAGACTCAGAAAGACCGTTTGTTACAGTAGCCTTTTTTAAATGCGTAAGCATTTCTATGCCTGTCCAACGAGAAATTTGTCCGTCCGTCACGTAAGACGAGTACAATCGCTCATACTCTCCTAAAAAATTAAAAAAAAAATGCAATGGCTCATATCTACATAAGGCAGAGGCTACAAGCGCTAAGCGGGGGCCGAATGACTCTCGCTTAGCGCTTGTAGCCTCTGCCTTACGTAGATATGCCTCCAGGACGTTCGTTAATAAAACGGAGGCAGTCTTCCCCTTTTGCAATTTCTAACTGAGTCTAACTGGAGCCTTACCGTTGCGCCCTCGGCGCATTCTAATGTGGAATAAACGTGGTTTCATTCATTCATTCAAGCGCTAAGCAAAGTTAAGCGACCAGTGCATGCATTCATTGAAGTCACCAATACAACACACAGAAAAGCATACGTTTCGATAAAGAACAAGCTCAAAACAAGCATCCGAACCCTCAATAAATCATTGCATACCCCACTCAGCAATTGTAGTGGTGGTAGTAGTGGTTTCTCTGGACCTCCATGTTTATAAGGGCCAATAAGAGCTCGTAAGGGTCGGATCATGTTCAACAAGGTTGATAATGACCGGTGAGGGTTGATAAGGGTTTATGCTGGTCGGATCAAGTTTCAAAAAAACGATAATGACATCAGGCCGCGTGGAAATGAGCAAGTGGCACAGTGCTTACGCGTACTTAGACAATTCCCAGAGGAGTTTCTGCGCGATATTTTTTTAATTGTTCCAGAGCAGCATGCTTTAAAACATTCTGGGGTTTTACATGCCAAAATCGCGATATGATTGTGAGGGACGCCGTAATAGAGGCTCCAGAATAATTTTGACCACCTGGGTTTCTTTAACATGCACATAAATATATTCATGTGTGGAATCATTTTACTAAAGTGAACATCGAGAATCAAGCTAAATTTGAGATGCTCTACGGATCAACGTTTATTTTCCTTCTGGAAAGCACTGATGCCAGAAAACAAAACAAGCACTACCTTGAGTGGTTCCTTTCGAGAAGAGCGTTTATTGTGGATATATGTAGAAGCAAAGACTCAAGACTACAATTTTGTAATAGTAGTTTTGTTTTACAATGTGGCATGCTTTAAAGAAATCTAGGGTTTTACGCACCAAAATCATATGATTAGGATTCAATTAGGATACAATTAGGAGGCACAGCATAGTGGTTTATGCACGGCATAGTGGCTCCGGATTCAGTTTACCACCTGGGGTTCTTTAACGTGCACCTGATTCTATGCATGTATGGAATCTCTTTTAATAAAGTTAACATCAAGAAGCTTGAAGCATCTAATCTTGCTTACTCACCGACTGAGCTCATGACTGCTAACAATATTGAAAATCGAACTACGAAGAATGGAGCTGTATCAACCTTCTTTGTTTGCATATGAGCCATAAGTTAGCCATTGACCCCGGAATGCATTTAGCACCCCTGATCAAGAGGTATACATGACATCATCAAGCCCATTCTTGAACTCCGCATTTCGCTAAAACTAACGCCTCTCAGTTTTCATTTATCCACGTACAATATCTCAGTGTATCCGTCTAACTGACCCTTACCAATTACGTGTAGATTAGAACCTTGTTTATTATGCCAGGCACAATGTGTTAGTGTCATCTTTTCAAATGTCTTTTGTACCTGCATTTTTTACATTTTGTTAGGCGTGCCAGTCCTCCTTGGACCACATTTCGGTTCGCAGTATGTATTAAATAAATAAATAAATAAATAAATAAATAAGTAAATAAATAAATACACAGGCATTCTTGCAGTTCGCACCATCGAAATGAGGCGGCCGCGGGTGGGATCGAACCTGCGACCTCGAGCTGAGCAGCGCAACGTCACAGCCACTAAGCTGCCGGGACGGGCGGAAGCAAAACACGCATGTTGCGTACTTTGGCCGTGATATGTGATTCCAGTATTATTCCATTTATTCGCGGCTGAACAATCGATCATTAATGAAGCCAGACGCACTTCTTGCGAAAAGTACATTAAATGTATAAATCGAGAACTCGGCACATACCTCGACATAGTCTCGGTTGGGTACGACAACCGGAGCGTCCAGGAAAACTGGGGATTATTCTGTACTAATGTAAATGAAATATTTAATGCTGTCTCCCTAACACATATTTGGATTAATCTCACATCACTTTGGAATGACAGAAATTTAAAGCGCCCTAAAGAAATGGGGGAGGGGGGAGGGCGTTTGTTTTGCCTGGCTAAGCAACTAAATAAGAAAAATCATTGGAATACTTATTCCATGGCTGAAAAACCAATACCGAACAATAAATAAAGACACAATAAATATGGTTTCTAACCACACTTTAGTCACGATTCTACACCATAATAATAATTTTAACAATTCTGAAGTATTGTAAACGACGAAGAAACATCTGCCATGTCTCTTATTGATGAGTCTGGCGAATCGATAACTTTTTCCCTATGCCCTTCAGTGTTCAAGGATATATTTTCGAAAGCGTTTTATTTATTTTGCCCGTTGTGTTTGCCTAGTGTCTAAGGTGTTGGGCTGCTAAGCACGAGTTCGCTGGGTCGAATCCCAGCCATGGCTGCCGCATTTCCATGGGGGCGAAATGCGAAAACAGCCCTGTACTTAGATTTAGGTGTACGTTAAAGAACCCCAGGTGGTCCAAATTTCCGAAGTCCCCCACTAAGGCGTGCCTCGCAAGAAAATCGTGGTTTTTTTCACCTGATTAAGCATTAAAAAGGCTAATCGCGCGCTCAACGTGACATTGCAGAAGGCGCAACTCCTGCTGGTTGTGTGCCTGGCTGATCCCTCAGGAGGTACAGGCGTTTGCTACCAACAGAGAAGGAGGGACGAAGCTGGCACGCTCTCATTTTTAGCGCTGCGACGAGGCGTGACGAGACGCGTGCGCCAAGAGTCTCAGTTCGGTAGTTGAACGAGAGAACTGGTGGGGTTGCTATTCTGTCGAGATATATGCATGCACTTGTGTGCCTAACGGGTAGAGCATCGTGATTCATGATGCGCTGGTGTCCTAAAGCCGTCCTTCCACATGCGATATTAGTAATTATTTTTGAAGTTGTGATGGAGGCTACGCGGACACCGCATGATGAAAACCAAGGGAGCGAGCCAAATAATGCTTCACATTAATGTTTGGGGCGCTCACGCCCTTAGGCATCTAGCAAGATGCTTATGCATAGTTCTAGACGAGTGTTATGGCTCCCGCAGTACGTAACGGACGGCTTGCCTTGTGGTTGACTCAGTGGTACATAAGCGGCCCTTCATCGGGTGTCGTCGAAAATTTTTGTTGTGCATTTCTTATCGTAATGGGGGCGTCTAAGGTAGGCACCGTAGGATCTGGAGGGACCCAGCGTGGCGCCGCCGGTACACCGAATTCTAAGGACGCCCAGAGGGGATAACAGTGAAAAGTTCCTGTCATAACGGCGTTATACTAAACGAATAGTCTTTTTCTGAAGGGATTATATCTTGTTTGTATTCGCAACTGTATAGGGGTTCTAGATATTTTAAACTTATTCAGTAATAGGTATTAAGAGCATTTTATAAGTTATAGGCTTGGTTATGTGACTACGCCTTAAGCAAGAATCACTGACTGTTCTCATCACGGTTTGAAAAATGCTGGGAGATCTCCTTATCGCATGCGCCAGTACAAAGCTGTGACACCCAGCTAAGTATGATAAACATGTTTTTCCCCTTCGCAAGTCACTGCACAGTTTCTGATAGTTTAGTCTTGTCGACTTCTCAGTGGGTCAACACACCCTTGGCGCAAAACGACTTCAGTCGATTGCTTTGTGCGTTTCCTCAGATCAGACTTCACATGTAATTGCAAGAATGAATATGCTGATGCTATATATACCCTGAAACTTGGCTAGACTCCTTGGTGAAAACCAGTTAATAGCACATGTATTAAAGGGAAGTGAATATCACTTTCATTGTATGCCGCGCTGAATGGGAGCCTCCTTGTGCTTCTAGAATTGTCTGCAGCTCGATACGGAATCAATCAATCAATCAATCAATCAATCAATCAATCAATCAATCAATCAATCAATCAATCAATCAATCAATCAATCAATCAATCAATCAATCAATCAATCAATCAATTTAGTCATGTGAAATAGAGTAGAAACAACGCATATAAATATGCGACCCTGAAACGCGTAAGGTTCTAGCAGGCCTGCAGTAGCTTTCACGATATTACAGGGAATGATATACGTAACTTTCATGAGCACGAACTTAAAGAAGTGTATCGTTCAGAAAAACAACTGCATGATAACACATGCACTTTATTAGGAACATAAGTGTGTTAACGAAATCGCATAGAGCAAACGTGAAGCGTGTTGGTGCCTTGTGTGCCAGACGCGTATTTATAACGTACACATTTGAAAAAAGTCCTATAGTGTTAAAGTCCTGAATTTCTTGTGGTGATCTGTTACTTCATTGGATAAACGCTTTATAAGAAAATACTTCAGGTGCCGTTCAACTGCATCGCGGGCACTTGACGGCGCTTATGCCCTGTTTATACGTTATAATTTTATAAGCTGATGTGCACTATAATACTGAAGACCACCCCGTTGAGGGCTGCCCCCTACCTTCGCTCAAGGAGAGTTCGTTTGCACCGTGCATTCGGCCATAGGACCGTTACTTTACCAACCGATGGGGTCATTGACCAGCGTTGTATGCATCCATTAGCAGTGCAAACATTCTGTGCGCCATTAAACAGCGCTGTTCGATGAGAAAACGCGCCGCTGTTGTAATCGAAACTAATGGCTATCCTCCTCTGGGCATGGAATCGCACTGCAGAATTACAGTACAATCTATATCAACGAGCTCAACTTAGACAAAAACGCCACAAAGTAAAAAAAAATATGTGAGCTTCAAGGCTTTAGTGTTTTTTTTTATCACTACTAATTATTTTGGCGCTGTGAGCACGTTTTCTATACTAATTAAGCAGAACTGCCTTATGAAACTTTCTCACATGCTTCCTAGCATACAAGAAAGTTGCAAGAAATTAAGGGAGTACGAATTCTATAGATTCTTGCATCTGTTAAAGAGCAAAATGCAAACACTGCAACTTTCATTATAAAATGCGCGACTCAGATATCGTCCCGACTTAGAACAAGACCCTATGGAAGCCATTACCAGGCTCGACATTACCGATCGAAGCATTAACCAGGCTGCACGTGTCCTTTCTCTGCCTTGTTTATGTTATCTTTAGTATTACACGCCTTATCTAGAACAAATGAATAACAATCAGCCCAGTTCGCCGCTGTCGCTGTCGTTTCTTTTTTTTTCTTTTTTCTTCTCGTTGTGCGCGAGACCACCTAGGAATGACGCAGAGAAACTAATAGTTATAAATTGCAGTAGTCACACGTACTGCTATTTCAAAATGTGTTTGAGCTTGAGAAGATAAAAATACATTTTTTAGATAAGGATTTCATTCATTGGAAGACGAGAAACATTTCGATTTGTAGTATACTGTCTGCAAGCAGACGACTAACGAGGGAAGTAAACTTCCGGCGAGTTCAGCGCTTGCCGATTGGCTGCTCTCTCCGCCCCGTTCTCAGAAATTTTGCACACTGCCACTTTGTGACGTTGCAGCAACCGAACAGAACGCGTATCGAACAAAGATCTCCGATCGCGCCCCTGGAGGTCGGATGTTTCGATAGCTGGGCGAAGGCTGCGAGTTCCAACCATTGAAACAATGGCAGGAAATGTGTCCACCGCGTTCACAACATAAGTAGATGGGCCTGTCATCGGAAGTGCGCCATTCTGCGGAATTCTGATAACGAGGACGAACGGTTGGGCGTCTGTATAACTCAGGGGCGGTGGCCGGGCGGTACTCAGGTCCATTGACTGGGCAAAGCGTCCGTAATATTGCGTTTTCTAGTTCTTGACGCACAACGGTTTGGATAAGGGAAATGGTTGCATGGGACTCGTCACGGTTACACACCTGAAGTGGAACTGGGGAGGCAGCTTCAACCTCGGGGCGGATGATATTGTCGGATGCAGCAGGAACGGGTAGAATGGGTGGTAGATGGAGGTCGTCGCACGTACACGTCGCAGCCGTGTTCGGAAGACGTGTCAAGTTCGAAGCAATGCGGCGACTTTTTGCTTCTTCATAGCGTCGGCATTCATTGATGAGGTCTGGCACTGTGGATTAGTTCTTAAAAAAACCAGAAGTCTAAACGCATCATACGCGATACCTTTGAGGATTTGCGCAACCTTTTCCGTTTCCTGCATCGTGTCATCGATTTTGTGACAAACCGGGAGCCCGTGCTGGACGTACGTCACATAGGACTAGGTGCAAGTCTGAGCTCGGCACGCAAGTTTTTTCTGCGTAGCACGACGGCGTCCGATGGGCTTGCCGAACAGATCGATGAGCTTTTGCTTACACACTTCCCAGCTCGTAAGTTCCTGTTCGTGGTTCAGAAACCACACTTGTGCCGTGCCCGCCAGGTAAAATATCATGTTCGCTAGCGTCAAAGTCGGATCCTAGTTGTTGCTAGTGCTCACCCGTTCATACAGTTTAAGCCAATCTTCGACGTCAGTGTCGTCAGAGCTGGGAAAAGATACCTGGGTCACGCGGTTGTGTGAAGATGAGGGGGCGGTTGGCGACGGATGGTTGAGGCATGGTTGATGACCTGCTCGAAGCATTCTCGTCGCCGCCGTGCACGGGCATTCTAGATGCCGCCAAGGAGCGTCCGCTGCGTAGATCCGTCTTGAAACTTGAAAATCCCGCAACATCCACGAAAATGTTACGAGGAGAAAAGACGCTTAACAATATTTTTATATGATATATACAACGGGCAGAAGACAGGCATACAATATGGAGCCCGTGCGCACGTTGTTGTTGTTGTTGTTGTTCTGAGTGGCCGTGGCACATACCCACAGTGGGGGATTGGCCATGAATCGGGTGGTTAAATTAGGTGCATAAAAATAATAATAACAACAAGGGAGTTAACAATTTGAGCATTGAATTTTAAAAGTAAACGTTTTGTGTTTGGAGAGAAAAAATAATCAGAAGAAAACCGGGTATAAAAAGAGAAAAAAATTAATAATGGATAAGAAGTAAAAGAAAGCTATGGTGGGGAGGGAGAACGATCAGTCTAACATGTAAATCAATTGGTTTCAATGAGGTAATTTCGGATTGCCAAGCAAACATTTATGTGACTAAAGCCAAAAATGGAGGCTCCGTAAGGTAGGATCACAGGCACTGATAAATTTAGACCAATAGTGCGAAGCGGGATTACAAGCGGTCGTTTTCTTACAATAGAAAAACGCCTTCAAGACAACAAGAAATGGTGTATTTTCTCGGCTTCGCCACAGAATAAGCGTAAGGGTGAGGGGGCCAGACCAGACCTGTGGAGATAGAAGTTCAACGCAGGTATATGGCAGTGCAGCGCACGAATATCGGCGATCGTCGTCTACGTGAGCGCTCTCAGCATTGTTTGCTAGTGCAGCGCCTCGCAGCAATATTGATCACAGTGGACCACGCCTATACCACTTCACATTATTGCATTCTCGAGCGGTATTGTCTAGAAGGAATGGCAGTGTCTTTCTTTATTGCGTTAGATTTTTGAAATTTCAGATTTTAGATTTGTTACAGTAAGGTGGTAAATTTCAACATGTAGAGAATAAGTAGCACGATAGGGCGTCCCAAAGTTAATAACTATCAGGGGGGCAGGATAATAATATATATAAAGAATGTTAAATTTTTACAGGCAGTAGTCATTTGCTTACCGATAATATACACGATTTAAACAGAACATTTTATACAACGAAGCGTCGGACTATACAGAAACAACATTAACAAAATAAGGACAGCAAATAAAGAAAGGACAGGAACGAGAGAGAGAAAAGAAACCAATAAGACTTGAAGAGCAAGATGCTCGCGGTAACAGTTAACCAGGTATATCTTTTAACAGGAATTTTCGTAGTAAAAACGAGAACGAATGCAATGAGCAACGCGATTTGATTTCACATGAAATGTTATTCTCGGTTGAAATCCTGGCAAAAAAGAAAGCGGTTTGTTTCCCATAGTTAATTCTAGCTTTTGGGTGTAGTAGGTTTTGTCGCTCTGAAATGTTTGGTTTTGCTAGTATTGATAATATGTTCAACAGCGATACTTCAACAGTTATCTCTTAGTGTAGAAGACCGAAAATGAAGATTCTTAACTTATGGCAAGACAACTCATAGAGAGGAAAGGTATTTAAATTTTTATATATAGGAGGAAAATGTCGTAAAAAAGCCTAAATGTCATAAGTCTTGCAGCGTGATCTTGTAAGTGTTGAAGGGGTTTGACGTGTATGTTATATGTGTTGCCCCAGGATGACACGCCGTAAGAAAGATGACTATGAACGTAGGCGTAATATAGCGGCAAAATAATGTGAAACTCGTAGTAGAAACCTGCTTTATTAAGTACATGAATTTTGATGTTTGTAAGAGCAGTGCGACATTTGCCAGCCATCTTAGCTAATGATATGTCCGACATCACAATTGCCTGGCAGCTGCTCTTACAAAGACATTTAGTGCAATTACTTTTATGTGATTACCGAGCCTGGCCTAACGCGCTCTTTGCTGCCAGAAATTGAATCATTATATCATTCTTTTACTGAGTTGTCATCGCTTCTCCTTCTGGAGAGGGAGGGCGTTGAAGCTTTCTTTGCGCCAAGTTTACCTACAGCGAGAATGATCTTGTGCTATTATCTTTTGGGTGACCCACATTCGGGCACATGTAGATAAATGAATACATAGTCAGCCATATATAACCTCATTTCTAAATCCTGTTGAGTAGATAATTCCTTTGTTTCTCTCATTTTAATTGTTTCTTAAATTTTTTTATTTCAGAGAGCCAAAACATTTCTACCGCATTATACTGCTCAATCGCGCGTTTTAATGCTAAATCATTATAGGCGGACTGAAAAGCTATACTTAATGTTTTGTTATGCGCACAATTTAACTAGAACTAGATTGGATAAAATTATTGTCTTTTTGGTAACGTCTTTTATGCCTAATATGAAAAATAACCACCTTCCTCTTGGTAATGTTCATATTTAGGTTATTTTTCGTGACCATTCGAGTAGTTTCTTCAGTGACAAGTTAACGCAGTCTGTGAATTCTTCTGCAGTTGTCCCTCATAAATGTAAGTTAGTGTCGTCCCATAGGTTACAAATTTGGCGGTAGAACTGGTTGAAGTTATGTAATTAACGTATATTTTAAAAAGAAAAGGCCAAGAGTAGCACCATGAGGCACTCTGAAATGCATTGGCAGTCTCTCAGAAATAGATGAATCTGAATAGACGTTTTGATAATGATGCTCTAAGTAGCTCCTAGTTAAGTCTACAGCTTTTCCGCGGTAACCATAACACTTTAGTCTTCCAAACAACAGTCCAGAGGCTTTTGTAAAGTCGATAAAGAGTGGAAGAATCGATTTTATTTTGTCCATTTATGTCAGAATGTACTCTTTTTGAGCAACTAAAGCGTATTCTATGCTCAGGCCATTGCGGAAACGGTATGTAGACTCAACCAGTATGTTGTACTCATTGCCAAACTCGGTAGTTGCTTAAGAATTATTTTGTCAGGGACCTTTGAAAAGACTGGAGGCACTGAAATTGGCCGGAGGTTAGCCATGTCACTCTTTGCTGATTTTGTGTAGTACAGAGAATCGCACAACTTGCATTTTACTGGGAACATTACCTTGACCTAAACAAAGGATAAAAATGTGTACAAGGCATGGTACTAAAAGCTCAGAAGCATATTTTATTGGCTTTACTGATATCCTACCGATCTCTTTGGATGCTCTGTTGTTTAAGCTTCCGTCTGTATTTATTGCATCATGTTCGCTAATTGGTCTCAATAATATTATGGAGCTGTTTAAATATGGGAGAGGACCAAGCTCAATTTCAAATGACCTTTGGTTAGCAATGTTTACAAAGCGTAGATTGAAAGCATATGGGACTAATTTCCCCGACAGCACTGCACCGCCAACTTCAAATGCAATGACTTTGTTATTTGCAACGTTGCTGCATAACAACGTGTTAAGCTTATTCCATATAATATCTGAGCACCCATACGACGAGCCAAATGGCCTGTATAGCATTTACGCTTAGGTTTTTTTAAATCACTGTCTAGGCCGGCCCCGGAAGATTTTAAATAGCTTCAAATATCTGTCATGCTCAGTTTGTATGTGCTGTTTGTGCGAAACATCCTTACATTCTATTGTTTTTACGAAGTTTGGGCTCTCACAGGATTTAAGGGCTTTTTTATACTATTCACCGCGTACTAAGAGAAAACTGGTCTCGCAAATTGACTTTAGAGTACGAAGGAGCTTTTTATACACGTTGCTTGCATTCTCTATCTCGTACGCACTATCCCAGGATATAGGTTGCAGTTTTTCATGAAAATGAGAAATATGTTGTTGTGGTATTGGCTGCATTAAATCTGTCTGCCCGGGCTGGTTTATCCCACAGTCTTTTTAAAACATAAAAGGAAGGCATGTAATCACTGACGTCCGCAGAAAACACACCCGCTTGAACCTTCCCGGTGTTAATGTTGGTCAGAAATACGCCTATCAACGACGATGAAGTTGGCGTCACTCCCGTTGGGACACTAATCGCATTCCTAAAACCATTCACTGTTAGTAAATTTTCTACATGGAACTTTGCAGAATCAAAATGAAGAAATATTGTGTTTAGGTCGCCATCTCAAATAAGTTGAAAGTGGTTGTCACTTACAGAACATAACAGCATATCAAGTTAAGCCAAAAAACGTGCTATCTTGCCAACGGGCCACCGAGAGCAAACCGCAGAAATAGTGTTCTGAAATCGGATCGCTAGTAGTTCGTAGCCATTTGTTGTTATGAAAAAATTTGACAGTATTTCACATTTCAAAGTATCTCTTACAACCATGCACGACCGATTGGGCAATTGACATAAAACATAGCGTAAAAGGGAAGGGGGAATACGTTTTCTTCTTCAGTTTACCAAGTTTCAATCAACATTATTATATGATAAGGACATCCTATTTGCTCAAAGAAAAAAAAGATGAAGATCAGGGCCGAATTCACAAATTTTTTTGTTTGTAAGTGTTGTTTGTCATCGCCTCCTCTAATAATATGTCCTGCGTCACTAATAGCTAGAACGAAGTTTTTAGCGCAAGAACGTTTTGTGAATACGGGCCCAGATTTTTAAAAAAATTTCTGATGGACTGCGCATTTATATAAAATAATATAAGTGATTTTGAGAACTCTGGCGATTTCATATATTGTTCAATAACTGCTTTTGACCAACGCCACGCGAGTTTCGCTGTCGATGATTGATAGTTAGCGACTCTGTTTTGAGGTCGTAATCGTCGTCTTTTTCAATGCGGCTCTAAGTATCCTCGAGGTAAGCATCGCGTGGTAGCACGTGCAGCTAATAAAACATATAGAAGAAGAAGGATAACGAAAACCGAAACAGCCATTTTCCGCCTCCACGAACTTCCAGGATAAAGCTGCTGGCGCAATGGCCGCAGCTCCTGTTAAAAAGGAGGCTTTACCGACCCTGGTGGTGCTTGAATTCGACTACACAGAAGGGGGCTCCAGTCCTTGGTTCAATAGCCAGGGCCGCTCTGCTTTGAGCAGCCTGACTTCAGAGCCGGAAGACTGCGAACTCTTCTCGGAGATCGCCCGTGACGGCAGCATGGAGACTCTGACCAACTTCCTGGACACAGCGCAGCCATCCGTGAGCAGCGTGGCGCTCGTATGCTATATTCTGCTGGGATGGGTTCTGTTGCAGCTGTTCCTAGCGTTTCCGCTGGCCGCTTTCGGGCTCCGGCGTTACTCTGCCAAAGTGGGCCTCGTTCCGTGGCTCTGTTTCGAGGCCGTTCTCATCGGCAGCTGCGTCGTCCAACTCATCTGTCTTCTTTCCATGATCCGCACCTGGCATGCCATGAAGGACGGTTTGAAAACGAAGACGCCTGAAGCGTATGAGTGGACCTTCGAGCTGCTCCGAAACTACACCCAGGTAACCGTATCTCAGCTAAAGAAGAGGGCGACGCCTGAGCAGAGCAGGAAGCTGGACAGCAGCCTCAATGCTACCTTAAGCAGCGTCGCGTGGATCCAAGGAAATGCGTCAGCCTGGGAGAAAAGCCATGGTGGACACGCGGCCCTGAACAGCATGCTGACCGGTCCTTTGGCGATCATGCAAATGGGTGTGCTGGCTCTTGCTCTGGCTAGTGGGGTCGCTGCAGCTCTACTCCCCTGTGCTTTGTGGAATAGGCGCACGAAGGCACTCAAGAAAGGCAAGCCCGGCCCTACGTTCGTGGGTTTTGTTGTCTTTGTTGGCGCCGTTCTCCTGTCTGTGCACTTGATCGTGACCCTGCCCATGATCGCGCGCTGGCTGCCCGTATGCGTGTTGGGAGAGACGTACATGTGCTCTCCGTACCGCGACGGCGACTTTTCGGTGCTCGACGACGGCGTCTCCAGAGTGTGGCCCATGGCAAACAGGCCGGAGCCCTTCTGCCGGCTTGTGCCTAGTGCTTTGGCGTCCAAGTGTATCGCTAAAAACACAACAAGTATCGAGCAGCTGCCGAATTGCTCACCAGAGGCCACGAAACCTCCAATGACGTCCGGAAGCGTCGAAACTTTGTTGCAGGCACTACTGAAGCCACCCTCCGCGCCGACCTCGGATCCTGCAGTTAAGACACCCGCTAAGAAAATCCATGGTGACTGCTTTTACCCGTACAAGGCTATCGACACGGACATGACATCAATATGTCCTCTTCTTAGTGACGAGCTGTTGGGTCACTGGATGGCTCTCGTACTTTCCGCCATGTTTGGCCTTCTTGGAGCTCTTGCGGCTGCCGCTATAGCCATAATTTTCTTGGCTATTGGGCAAAAGAAAAAGAAGCCCAAGAAAAAGATAGTCCGCAAGCGCCGTAAGAAAGCGCGAAAACAGAAGTCCACTCAGACTGTTCCGACTCCTCCACCTCCTCCGCCTGCCGATCCGCCAGCTCTCGAGCTCAGCCAGGTGAACATCGCGGTCGACGTGCCCGTTCCCGTGCCCGTGATGGTACCGCGGAGGCGCCCGCACCACCACTGCAGGAAGGAACAGCCTATCATTATCCTGTCGACACCAGGTTGTTCCCAGCCGCAGCCGGCGGCAGCTATAACGGCGGCTCCATCCCTCGTAGCTGCGCCACTGGCGGCTCCTGCTGCGATAGTGCCACCGATGGCCATGCCTATGGGCGTAGTGTCCCAAGTCGCTGCTCCTGTGCCCACTTCTCCGGCGATATCCGTAATCACGACGAGAGGCTCGCGCGAATGTCACCGATGTGACCGGTCCCGTTCCTGCGAGTCGGCAGTGGCTTACACGAACATGGGATTTCAGGGTAGTCACGGGACTCTGGCGTACGCGCCAGCCCCAGAAGTCATGTTGCCGATGTCTCGGTCTGTGTACTCGCCGCTACTGCCGCCGGTGAGGCGGTCTACGTCACTGCGCACTCTGCGCCACACAAGGACAGTGTCGCCGGCGACCATGATGGTTTTACCATCGAACCACATAGTTCGCAGTGCCGTGAGCGCGACGCCACCTCTGGTAACGAGACGTGGTTTTGTGCACATGGCACCTCGCCGCTTTTGATGAACACGCGCTACATTTGCTGAGGCATTATTTGCGTGAAAGTTACAGAACGCGCGCCAATGAATCCGCTTTCTGAACGGTAGAAAAGGACAAAATTAAATAATAAAGCCATCTCGATAGTTTTTCATACTAAAAAAAAGATCACCTGCGATGTTGTGGATATCAATGTTTAATTTAGGGAAGCTTTTGTTGAAAAGTGATAATGGCTTGTTTCAAGAGCTATAATGTACTCGCTAAGTATTTATATATATTTTTTTTCTGCGCTACCATTGGACGAGTCGGGTAAAACCTGTCCTTGAAGTTGTTAGCGCGCGCATTGAGGTTGAGGCTGCGGGATGTTCTAGTTGAAATCACTGGCAAATACGAGGTAAGCAATACCATATAGACATGATGATTGAATAATGGAGTTAGTCGGTTAGTTGTCGAGCGCAATGGCGCAAATCAATTTAGAGAATAAGCCAGAAATCAGGAGGTGCGGAGATTAAAAAAAAATGAAATTTAGTGTAACTAATCCGGAATAGAGTTCATAATTGGAAATTTTGAAATAAGAGCTCACTGGTAAATATATCACATAAACAATTAAATGTTACAGTGAACATGAAATGAGCATGTGAGAAGGCAGAAAATTTAGCATGCGAATTCTTCTGAGAACGCTGGGATTCAGGATACTATAGGCACCAGATTCTGACAGGGGTCAAACTTAAACTTAATGTTCCAGAGGACTACACCCGTTGGACAAAAAACAACAAATACGCGAGTTCATTGCTGCAGCGCCTGCATCAAACGGGGCTGCGGGCGTTTGTTAGATGCTTACTTTCTTCATCCTCTACGGCTTGGTTTAGCGACAAGACCCCCAATTAAAAAGAAAGTCTTGTCTAGCTCGAAAAATTGAAGGTGGCATCATAAACATTTCTGTGAATAAAACCAACAGTGACTGCACTAGGAAAGCACCACAGCGAAAGTTAAGTTCAGCCAGAGCTTCTGAATGAATTTGTCGATCCTTTAAAGCGTAAAACGGAGACGTGCTAAGAAGTGTTGAGGACAATCCCTATCATAACGGAAGTAACATAAAGGGGACAAACCATACCTTTGTTAGTATATGACTAAATGTTAAGTGGAGGGACTCGGCGTCGCAGTCTGGTAAGAGAGACTTGAAGCCTATAGCGGGGCAACCATATACTGTGGCAATTAAGCATTAAGGTACTGAAATTCAATAGAGGACAATAAAGATTTAGAAAAGTTATCGGCAGAGAGGAAGAGCGAGAAAGGGAAAGAATAAACGTGTTTATTATGTGAATCGGCAGAAGCAAAGTTGCGGGACTCTGAGGCCACCACTAGTGCGTCGGCAGGTTCATTTAGAGCTAAACCTTTGTGGCTTGGCACCCACAGTGAAAGAGCGTGTTGTAAGTGTCTTGGAATCGAAAATTGGGACGTTTGATAAGTTAGGCGCGGCAAGCGAAAAACAAACAGACGGTCTGTTACATTATGCTTGATGACAAAGATAGAGGTAATTTGTGCATACCCAGGACGATTGCTGATAATTCAGGATAAAAGATAGAAGAAAAGCCAGGTACGTCAATGGAAAAATACCAATTTTGAAATGGCGATAGAACGCCGACAACTGCATTCTGCCCAAAGAAATAACGTGAGAGCAACCGCTACCTTTAGTCCAAGGTGCGAAATGTGGCCTTCTGAAAATTCACTTAGGTACTGATAGGGCAAATGTGTTGAGCTATTTGGGAAAATTGCATCAAATTAAATCTTATTAAGTGTAAATGACCTAGTTTCCAATACGAAACGAGGACGTCGCTGAAATACTGAACTCTATCTTCTCTTCAGTGTTTACTCAGGAGCCTGTTGCCGATCTCCCAGATTATTCCTTCCCTGATAACCATGAGATGCCTGGTATAACATTTCAAGCGTACTACACAATAAAAATAATCCAGTGTCTGAAACTAACGTCGTCAGCTAGAATTGATCGCATCAGTGCAAAAATCAAACATTTGAAGCTGAGTGCATAATAAAATAATCGAGTGTCTGAGTGTCTGAAACTAACTTCGTCAGCTGGAATCGATTGCATCGATGCAAAGATCTTAAAAATTACAAATTACATTTCTGGTGCCCTTTTATCACACGTTTTCCAACAATCCCTCGTGACCGGCATTGTGCCTCATTAGTGGAAGGTTGGCAAAATAATTCTTGTGCATAAAAACGGCCCCAAATCATCGTGAAAGAACTACTACCCTATATCTGTTACAAGTGTCCCTTCAAAAATATAGGAGCGCATAATTTAATCACACGCGAAATTTTCATTATCTGTAAATATTTTTAACCCCTACTTACAAAGATTCCTAAGGGATCGCTCGTGCTGTACCCAACTAGCCCCGTTCATTAACGATATCAGCTCCAGTCTAGGCAGTAACGTGCCCGTCGACGCACTCTCTTTAGATATTGAGAAAGCCTTTTGCAACGTTGCTCACCAATGCCTTCTACTCAAACTCTCGTATTTAAATCTTAACCCCCTGTCCTAATCTGGGTCCTTACTAATCCTCAACAATCTTTGCGGGCTAACAGCCGTGCGTCTCGTAATACACTGGTTGTCTCAGGCGTGCCTGAGGGCGCGGTTCTGTGTTCCTTACTTTTACGCATTTATGTAAGTTCTCTACGTCTTCTAACATTCCTTTATTTGCCGACGACTGTGTCATTTACCGCAGTATCAATAAAAACCTTGACTCTACAAAATCCCGAAATGATCTGCATGACATCGAAAAATAATGCGACATAAGGTTGATGTCCCTCAACACAAACAAAAATCCACTCATTTCCTTCCACGATCAGACATAGTATTCCACCCGATTAACGGTTCCCAAATGTCTTCCTTGCACTCATCTTGGCGTCCGCCTATCTCGCACTCTTACACGGTAATCTCACATGATTAACATCACAAATGATGCTAACCGCAGCCTCATTTATTTACGTCTTAACTTGCATCAGACTCCGTCCTCTAAAAATACTCGCTTAGCACACACTGGAACGACCGAAACTCGAGCACGCCAGCGCCATTTGGGACCCCCATCAGATTAACCTTTCAAACATATTGGAGTCAGTCCGAAATCGTGCTGCAAGGTTCATTTGTTCAGAACACTCTTATCTAACTTGATTGACAGCCCTATAATCCCGGTCCAATCTTAGGCTGGAATGTCGCCGCAAAATTTCGAGGCTTTCCACTTTTCACAAATTTTACCACTCGTCGATTAGCCCCACCATCATCGCTCCCGCTCACCGACTTTCCCTTCACATCATCACCAAAAAGCCGTTCATTCCTCGCATGCCCACAATTGCGCGCATGAGTTCATTTTGCTCCGAACGGAAAAAGATTGGAACAAGTTACTCGTAGGTGCTGTAAACAACACCGACCCTCATAAATTTAAAGCGGCTATGGTGGACATTATTAAAAAGTGTTATGCCTCACTCGCTCTTTCCATGTTGTAACGCGCTAACATTTATTTTAATGCACTAAATCTTACACATGTCCACATTTATTTATTTTACTCTGATATGCGTTGTATTTACTACTTGTTTGTGTTTGTTAAAGTCATTTTGCACTCTTGTATTTAGCGTTTCTTTCCTATTTTCGAATTGTTCCTATGTACGCTTAGCCATACCTAAAACCCCGGAACAGGGCTATGTTGTAGTAGCTAAATAAATAAATAAATAAATAAATAAATAAATAAATAAATAAATAGGAGGACAGTTCTTCGCAATCGTCTCTGACTGACAGACTATTATTGAATCTATGCAGCATTGCTGCAGTGCGTAGTCCTATGGTCGGAATACACTCTATCTGTGCACGCAGTTCCAGTTCTTAGGTGTATATGTAACACCGAAGTGCTTAAGAGATTCTTGCTTTTCTTTATGCGCAGCGAAAATTTGTACTGGAAAAGTTAGCGGGAAAAACAGAACAAAGCTTCTGTTGACATTAACAGAGAGCATAATGCCATTAAATCAAATTTCAAAATTATTTTGACATACTGGCAGAGTTTGGCGCAATGATTGCATGTATACTGATCTAGCAAATAAAAAGAAAACAAAAGATGTCATCAGCTTACACATACGCCTGCGCATCCTGTCACGAGGGGACCTATACACAGTAAAGTAACACGGCAAATCCAACGCACCTGTTGGAACCATCCTTATGAGGTGGGCAATTTTAATCTCGCAACAACGTTCACGTATTTATTTTCCCCAGAGCAGCTCTCCGACATTTAGCTTCGATATAACGCGGCTGTAGCTGTTCGTTTTCTGCGCTGCGTTTTGTAGCATGGCGCACAGATGCCTGTCCGGCAAGACGACAATATGTAGGCACCATAGGCTTTCATGCAGTAATCACTACAGGGGACTCTGGCGCTAGTGTCTACTAGAGCTGCAATGGGAGCGGTTGAGCGAGCATGGGAATTATGCTAAGTAGACGGGTTGTCCTAGGCTTCATCCTTCTGGCTTCAAGCGGCTTCTTGCCTTTGTAAACTCGTCATTTTCAACAATGTACTGACTAATAAATAATTAAATGAACATTATTAGAATTTTCCGATGGCAGCATTCGAACACAGGACCTCTAGAACGGACGCCCGTCGTGGAAACCATTACGCCACGCACGCATGCATCCACAGGCGACGCATAAGGTCCTTATGAATTTATCGCGGGCAAGCAAGTGCCTTGAGACGCTTGGCGCGTTTCGATTCGGCCACCTCGACACGCTGACCAATTGCAATTAGTAGCGATTGTGCGTGTTCGCAGCGCCTTCTGCACTTAGAAAAGTACAGATTGCTCTGAAATTTATGACAGTGAAGGCATACAAAACGTAATAAACAAATCCATAAGAACGTCTGAATCCACATGCACGAAGATCAGGCAAATCCATGCGCTTCCCATCATTCCCATGGTGGCTAAACGATTGCAGCGCCAGAGATCCCTCTAGCATATTGTAGGAAACTCTATGGCAGGTACCGCCACCATGCGGCCCACCTGACCCACGCGTCCACGGAATTAAACTTGTTTCTGGGATTGCCTCCCTTTATTCGGCGATAAACTGACCCAGCAGACAGGTCAAACCCCGTTGTGAACACTAAAGAAAACTTCACTGTAATAAATAAATAATGTGCTTGAAGGCACACATTTGTTGGAGGTGCCGGGGGAATATTTAGGTATGATTTAGGTACGAATATTTAGGTCTCTCTCTCTCTCTCTCTCTCTCTCTCTCTCTCTCTCTCTCTCTCTCTTTAATGTGCCGTTCCGTCTGCCGGGTTGAGTTGTCTTTTCCCCTGGCCATTCTTATTCTTTCCCATTTCTTTTTTCAATTTGTTGTTTCAATTTTGCTGTTTGTTTTATGTGATCGCGCTATGTGCGTCATTTTGCGCGACTGATGCGCCAATTTTTATGTTACCGTCAACTGTGCTTTACAGTCCTTTCCTGACAACTCTTTGTATTGCTTTACCGTTTTTACTTGTAACAATTTTTTGCGAGACCGCTGTCATTGTAAGCATTTTTACCTCTGATGCATCGGTTTTCTGTTGTCATTTGTTCAACGACGCCCCCCTTACTCAATGCTCCCCTTGGGGCTTGTAAGGTACCTCGAAATAAATAAATAAATAAATAAATAAATAAATAAATAAATAAATAAATAAATAAATACCACGAAGTTTCAAGAAAGAGCCAACGAAGGCTACCTCTTTGATAAAGTGGCCGAACGAAGCCTTGAGGGATACCTCTTCCTTACCCTCTGATGAAGAGAACTCTGACCGGGGTTGTTGGAGAAGTATGGGAGAGGCCTTTGCCCTGCAGGGGGCGTAACCAGGATGATGATGATGATGATGATGAAGAAGAAGAGAACTCCCATTTTTCGCTATACAAAAATGCACGTAAATACGCGATAATGCACTTTCGTAGACTTCTATTCTGAAGTGCTTTTAATAAAATGACATGTTCCACACTGTCATAGTCCTCAGTGACTTCAAAGGTGACTAAATTGGCATATTGTTTCCCTCGTCGAGCAAGATGGATTCGGCTTTCAAGGTCAACATGGGAACACCAAATGAAGCGCTCACGCATGCGTCCAATTTGACTATGGCTCAAAACCATGTTGCATAACATCCATTTATTTATCCGGCCATATAAGTTGGTTTGCGCAAGTTTTACAATCTTAGATGTTACATCAATGTCTTGTTCTTTGAGAAGACTTACATTTGCGAGCTTCCATTGAGTAGGAACTCGTGAATTCCTAATAAAATGCTTTACAATGGTGGGCACATACCGAGGCGATATATTGTACACCATCGGAGTGCAGTACTAATTACGCAGTGCAATACTTTCGTAGTTCACGCTGGGGGCATGCCAAGTGCGTACATCAAATAGCTATCATATAACGGTACCACATGCCATAATATATTTAAATAAGATGAGGAGCCTAAGAGAAGACGGCACAATTTTTATAATCTCCTTCCTCTAAAGAATATGGCTGCATAGAGTACGTTTAATTGAAATGTAGAAAAATGAAAAGGTAGCACTGTTTAGCCCCAGCTACTTCAAAATCTAAAATACGCTGCTCGGACAACAGAAAAAAAAAGGCCAGCAAGAACAAACTATCAGGAAGCATTGTTTCCCCTTAAGCACCCAATTTATGACCAATGCCCACTGGGGGTATGCGCCACAATCATTCAAGGCAACAAGAACAAACACGCAGTCTTTCTTTTTCTTGTTATTCTTTTATAGCACGATGCATAACCAATATGAAAGACCGGCCTCATATTTGACATACAAAGCACATTTGTAAAATAATTTGATTTACGTTCTAGAAATTCTACCGTTGCTGGAAAGGGCAAAATATCGAAAAATAAGGAAATAGCATATTTCTGCATTTCATTTCCTTTCACCCTCTCAGCGGCCTCCGCGGATGCGATAGCCACCTCAGCTTTCACTGCACGAGCTGCCAGATTAGCGCGCGAACAGTCCGAGGGGCGCTTCGGGCGGTTGGGACATCGTCGCCACTGCTCGTCTATTCGGCCTTTGGACGACGGCGCTGCAAAGCTCGTCGCAAAATTCGACCCCTCGCGCTTGAGTTTTCCGCCGTCCGGCGCAGCGTCACTGAGCCGCAGACAAGGTGAAGCCTCGACATCAAGCCGGAACCAGCACCGTCCCCCAAGGGCACCGCGGTGAGTCAAGGCTCAAAGACAATGTACTACTTGGACCCGGCGCAAGTCAAAGCGCAGCAGGGCTCCTCTGCGCGTTCGAAGAGTACGGTGTACCGAATGGTGCCTGCGGCACTCCCGGCCAGCGGCGTCCTACAACCGGTGGCCGGTACGACAATCGCCGGTGGCCTACAGTGCGACGACTGCCCGCCGCAATGCCGGCTGCAGCAGGTCTCCCTGGAAGACGCCAGGTACGGCGGCAAGGCAGCCGCAAGGGAACCGCAGATCGTGCGCGTCGTGCCCCAGGTCAAGAACGTCTTTCTGGAAGAAGTGAGGCCTCCGTCGCCGCAGCGAGGCTCCAGGTCGGCTCGCCGTACTCTGCCGAACGTGATGGAAGTTGTACAGGACCGCAACTGGGGTGGGTATGACAGGCTGAAGGCGGTGGAAAACAGCGAGTCCGAAGTGTCCGCCGAGCCCGACGCTTGCCCCGAGTGTATGGAGGAGCTGATGCGCCGGAGGCGTGCGCCGTACCTGGGGTCGGCTGCGGAGGACGCGTCGCCGGTCTACGTGACCAAGGTGCCCACCTCGAAAAGGCTGTGCTCGCGACGCTCCACGGCGTCGCCGCAGTGGACATTGTCCCGTGGCTCGTCGCCCTCCCCGAAGCCCCGCTGTTCCACGTGCGCGGCGTGCAAGTCGTGCGGCACCATGCGCCGCGACTCGAAACCCAACACGAGCAGATCTCGGTCGAGGAGGTGGTACGAATAACAGCCACGTGGGGCTGTGTAAGAAAGCAACCGGAAGGGGAGGACAGCTGGTCAAGTCGGCTCGATATTCACTGCATCAGGGCTAACAAATTAAGTGAGAACAGGACATTTTGTTCAGACGCGTCTGTTGACAAATGCAATGTGTGGCTGTGCATGCACAACTGTTCCGTACTTCCCAAGCGAAATTGACTTTATTTCTGCCTTCTGGTGAACCTTGCATTACAGTCCCTATAATATGAACAAAACAGTGGAAAAATGAGTTGATAGAGTACAAAGAATCCAGCAATTAAAATTCTGGACTAATAAAAACAAGTTGCGTTGTCGCTTTGAATGTGCCAGTGTGACACACGGGCAATGACGGGATGATTTAGTGGTAGGGTCGCCACATGGCCTGTTCTTTTTTCAGGGTTCCGACTCTCGGTTCGACCCCTGCACCGGCGTGAAATTTGTTAGTTTTCCGTTTCTCTCTCTCTCGAAAGATTATAAGCTGCGTCGCAAGTGCTTTGTAGGGCGTTCTTACATAGCAGACAAATAGATTGACGCTAGCGGTTTAATTCTTAATTACTTAAACTTTTCCCCGTCGTGTTATACCAATTTTCGGCACTGAAATATATATCATATATAGTTGTTTTCTTTGATATTTTCTTAAGTTGTTGCGCATTTTCTCTCCAAGCTTTCTGCACATTCTCAGACGCTATCCGGTATGCGTCTTCTTGGCAACCATCTAAAATTGGATCTTATTGTGCCAGCTGGAACGGCTTGTCGTATTAGCACTGAATTTTGTTTTGATTTTGTTTCTGCTCTTGCATGCAGTATGGCAGTACCTCCCACAAAAGACAAGCCAAATCCCCCGTCTTGTTACAATTTTAACACGATAATGTTAAGGGCCTCGCGCCGCATAAAATCCCGTGTGATTGTCGGCGTCCACGCATTTGTCCGTGAGCGAAAATTCCCGTATATATTTAGGTACAAGTATATGCCATGATTTGCTATAAAACACCCGGTATATGCGGGTTATATTGCCACAACATCTATCATTAAGGTTGCTCATACCTTGTTTTACATTCTTGACCATGTTATTGAGTGGGCATGGCAGCAGCAGACACGGCAACATGCTGAGCAATCCTTTTTGCTTTGCGCTGCAGGTTAGTGATTTTAAATGTGAACATTGTTACCGAAGTGACGACCGTTTTTTAGTGCTGCTGCCCTGCCCACTGGGTGTTCAGAGCTTTCTGTCTTCTGTTTCTTCATTATTGAAAGATCTGTTGTCTTGCGGCGATATTGAATCAAATCCTGGTCAGACAAAAAAGAAGAGATGCCAGTGGAAATACTATCTGGCCAGACCAAGATGAATTCAACAATGTAATGCCTGCAGATATCCCAGAACAATATACAGGACAAACTTTCCTCTTTAACTGAACGGATTGACGGCATTGAGGGGCAGTTATCCAGCCTGAAAGTCTTAGCCACGAAGGTACAAGATATGGAAGCCGCAATATCAGAACTTCGTGGGCAGCTTACTTCAGTTAGGAACCAGATGGACGACTTGGAAAACAGAGGCTGAAGAAATAACGTGATCGTTTATGGTATAGAGGAAGATAGCATGGAGTCTGGACAGGAACTGGAAATGAAATTAACCCATGATGTCTTTCAGAAAAAAATTGGTTTAACGGTGAGTGTCGGCGAACGATGCCATAGACTGGGGAAAAAGCAAGCAGGCAGGGTGCGGCCAGTCATTCTGAAACTTCTTGACTTTCGTGAAAAAATGTCAATATTACGATCATGTCATAAG
Organism: Dermacentor variabilis; assembly: GCF_050947875.1. Lineage (NCBI taxonomy): Eukaryota > Metazoa > Arthropoda > Arachnida > Ixodida > Ixodidae > Dermacentor > Dermacentor variabilis. The sequence goes on along the minus strand of NC_134572.1, from coordinate 52,193,366 downwards.
CTTAAAGGCTCCGGAATATCGATAGCTGAGAACTATTCAAAGCGAGTTCGGGAGATACGTAAACAACTGTGGAAAAGTTGGGAGAAAGAGAGAGCAGACGAAGCCAAGGTGAAACTGATTTTCGACAAACTAAGCATTCATAACGTCTTATTTGGTTGGGACAAATCAAAAGGTTCTTGCTACAGGCTTAAAAAATTCAAACTGACTTTTGACTAAGACATCTCGAACCCTGAAAGTATTAAATATCAATTGTAGGAGTATACTCAACAAGACCACTCAGTTGGAGGCTCTTCTGCTCTTGCACAACCCAGATATAGTGGTCTTGACTGAGACTTGGCTTAATGACACCGTCTTTGACAGTGAGTTCGTTCCCACTGGCTACAGTTCGTATCGAAAAGACCGTGATGGTAGAGGTTGGGGTGTTAGCATACTTTTTAAATCATCGTTGCGAATTTTTTTAATGCGTGAAATTTAATGCGTGTAGAGTACATTTTCTGTACAGCTTACTATGCAAATGTTAAATATGTTATTGCAGCAATATACCGACCCCTTAATTCTACCATTGCCGTATTTGAAGAGCTCAGACAATTTTTGCATGCGAATGTAAAACCCGGTAATCGTATTATATTATCAGGAGATCTTAATTTGCCCAATATCGACTGGAAAACATTCTCACTTAAAGAACATGACCCTCTAGGGGAAGCTATGCTGGACATTGCTTTTGCCTTTGACTTATTGCAAATTGTGGAACAAAACACACGAATTCAAGGCAGTTCTCACCCGCCATGGTTGCTCAGTGGCTATGGTGTTGGGCTGCTGAGCACGAGGTCACGGGATCGAATCCCTGCCACGGCGGCCGCATTTCGATTGGGGCGAAATGCGAAAACACCCGTGAACTTAGATTTAGGTGCACGTTAAAGAACCCCAGGTGGTCGAAATTTTCGGAGTCCTCCACTACGGCGTGCCTCATAATCAGAAAGTGGTTTTGGCACGTAAAGCCCCATAACTTTTTTAAAGGCAGTTCTCAGTCAATGCTTGACCTTTCTTTTTGTCAGCGGATCAATTAGTGCCAAAACGAATTGCGAGATAGTACCTGGAATATCGGGTCACGAGGCTGTACTACTCACCGTTAAAGACACCGTGTTAGATAAGAAATCTGAATGTTTATCTTACCGAAACTTCTCTCGAGCCGATGATGTATCAATTATTGATATACTTTCGCTTAATTTCGACGACTTTTCGAGTAGCACGGAAGACGTAGTGTCGCTGTGGTGCAAGTTTAAAAAACAATTAGTTAAAGAGTGCATTGATCGCTCTGTTCCGTTGTACACTAAAAAGAAAAAAAAAACGCAATAATCCCTGGATCTGCCGCGAGACATTGCGGCTCCAAAGGAAACTAAAACCTGTAAAGAAAAAATTTGAAATCGGAAACATGCAGTCGGTAAAACAAAAGATCGACGACATTTCTTCTCACCTAAAAAGTCAAGTGCATGCCGATAAACAACGCTGCTATGGTGAATCGCTACCAAGTTTCATAACCAGGCTCCAGAGAAATTTTGGCGTTCTATTTCCGGACTCTGGGTTACAAATGACCTCACTTGGGCTAAGCACCTTGATTATGTAGTACCTAATGCTAACCGCAAGCTTTATTTTTTAAGGAGGGCTTTGAAACTTTCTACTCCCACTGTACGCCTACTCGCATATAAAGCAGTAATTCTGCCGATGCTAGACTATGCATGTGTAATTTAGGACCCTTTTACTAAAACTGGCACTAACAAGATAGAAATGGTGCAAAGAAAAGCAGCTCGTTTCATTTATAACGGCTTCGGACGCACTTCAGTGACAGACCTCTTAACAAAAGCAAACCTGCCACTATTAATGCAAAGAAATCGTGTGTCACGACTAAAATTCCTTTTTCAACTTATTAACGGTCAATATAAGACAGATCTCACGGGAATAATTACTTTTTCATCTGGTCATGCTACTAGGCAGCGACATAGCCGAACAATAACCCCATTTAGTACACGTAATAATTGTCTTAAGTATTCCTTCTTTCCCCGAACAGTGGTAGAATGGAATCATCTAACCAATGACCAAGTTTCAAAATCATCACTTTCGGCGTTTGTTTCAAGTATTGAGTAACAATTTGTTATCTTGCTGTGCCAGTGCTATGGTCAAGCTCTGTTAACCTAATTTGTATTGTTTTCGATGCCTATGCTATAGTATTCTTTATATATGTATTGTTTCCCACCCTGCTAAAATCCCCAATGGGGATTGCAGTATTGATAAATAGAAAAAATTCCTCGGAATCTTGAGAATGAGAACCCACATAAATATGTCATGAAACAAAACGCCGACAGCGCGTGCCGTTAATGTAAAATGTTCTCAGACTTAAATATTGAAAGTGTGAAACAATCACAGAAACCGGAAAATAACGTAATTTATTCGGCGTGGCTGTGCACTACCTTTGGGATCGGCCCACGCAAGAGGCTGCGTTTTACCAGAAAGCTCGCCTTCGTGCATAGTGTAGGCCGCCAGCGTTTTTCGCTAAACATTGCGGTTACATAAGCTGCAGTTGCCGCGAAGCGAGAGCAGCAGTTCGGAATATTTGAATGCTATCGCCTTCCACTCTCAAAGGCGAAGCTTAAGCGTCCTCCAAGTCGTTTTTCCCGTGATAAATGTGGCAACCCTAGCAGTGGGAAGTTGGTCAATTTCGACTATCTGAAGTGCACCTTTAGGCGAGCTTTTTTCTTAAAGAAATTTATTCTGGAGTTGTACGTGCCATAAACACGATCTGATTATGATTTGTGAGTCCCGCCGTAATAGGGCACACTGGATTAATTTTAAACACGTCGGGTTTTTTAACGTGCACCATATGTCCGTCCGATCTGACCCGCTTCCGGTTAGAGGCGGGAACCAGTAAAGTATACACGCAACACTAAATACAAGAAAAAAAGGCACTTTGGAAGGAACTTCGAAAGCGCCGAGAATGCCGTGTGAAAGTAGGTTTAGTACAGGAAGAGTAAGCGCTGGTACTTTGGTGAGCTTGAGGGAGTATCTATTTCTCAGCAAAGGCGCGCATACAGCACGCAGGAAGAACGTCTATACAGCTCGAAAATTGGTTCTTTTACAGGAAGCATTAAACTTACCTCAAAGACACTTGGAGCAAGCGAAAATTGATACTCGAGAAGCCTGAACGTCCCAAGTATAACAGTAGAAGGGTTAAGAAAACACCGCGTGACCCTATTCTGGAGAAATATGGCATGGTTTTTCGGTAATAAGGAAAGCGGCCGGCGCCTTGATTGGCTCTCATGCAGTTTTTGGTCCTATTTAGTTGTTGGGTATACCGGCCACAGTGTGATGATTTTTTAGACATCGCCAGTGCAGCTTCACAAAATTAATTCTCGCTGAACATTGGCGGATATCAAAGAAAGAGCACTGACACCGGCATTTGTTTGTGTAATGGAAGTCCGTATAGGACATGACAGTGGGATCGGAATAACGTTATTTTCGCGCGTAATATAAGTTCCTCGCATGCCAGGTTTCCGAAGAGTTGGTGAGGCGACCGTCTGGTTGTGCAGGGGCTGGCATTTTTCTAGGTGAGAGGGCTGGTTTCTAAGTGACCGTGTCAGAAGAGCGCCGACCGATCAATGCACTCTTTAAGGGAGCTTGTTTCCCACAGGCAGCAAAGAAGAAGGGTCCCATGTTTGTTCTAAACGTCTACTGTCGGCCGAAAAGCGCGCCATCGGTCCTCAAACTGGTTTTGGAGCAAGCCACGCACGCAGCAGGCAACCATCCGCTTCTAATAGTGGGCGACTTTAATGCAGTCCACCCCCTCTGGGGTTATACGTACACCAACCCCAGGGGAAACATGCTTCACAAAGTTATTGAGGACATGGATCTCACACTCGTCAACGATCCAAGGAATAGCACGAGGCTCGGCACAAGTGTTCAAAGAGACACGAACCCCGACATAACCTTCACCAGAAGTATCCCCCAAGCTTGCTGGACCAATCTGGAGGAGTACCTAGGCAGCGACCACGCGCTGCTAGCCACCACTCTCCATGGGCTCGAATACAAAGCCAGGATAGGCACTGCTCGCCTCACGGATTGGACCAAGCTGCGGGAGATAAGAGAAGCAAGAGCTGCGAACGAACAGAGCCAACAGCTTCAGTCAATTAAGGACTGGATCACTCAGCTTCACCAAGATGTGAAGGCGCACACCAAATGCTTCAAACATCCACCACCACTCCGAGCATCGACGCTCGCTTGCTCCACATGTGGGAAGCCCGGCGTAGCCTGCTGAAGCGTTGGAAAAGGCAAAGATTAAATCGCAAGCTCAAGAGGCGAATAGCACTACTCACACAAGAGGCTGCGGAATACGCTACCATGCTATGCGGAGAGAATTGGCTATCCCTCTGCGAAAGCTTGAGAGGAAGACTGAGTACTTCCAAGACGTGGAAGTTATTGAGGTATTTAATCAACCCGGCCGGCAGCAAAACGGAATCCCACCACAATATGGCCCGAGTAATTCACCAATTTCCTGGAAACGAGGCGGACCTCCTTTTGACTCTCAAAGCCCAGTACTTCCCCACACAGCCATCGGAGCCTCTGCCACCCTACACCGGCACCCCTAACGAGCTCCTAGATGAGGACATTCATCTACATGAAGTAACAGCGGCGATAATGGGCTTGAGACGCCACACAGCCCCGGGAATGGACCAAATTACCAATAAGGCACTTGTAAATCTTGACAGCCCCTCGCTACTAGAGCTTACCGCTCATCTTAACGCAGTATGGAGGGAAGGAAGTCTTCCTGAGGACTGGAAAATAGCCGAGGTTCGTCTGATACCGAAGCCAGGCAAGCCACCAGCCATTGAGAACCTACGACCGATATCCCTCACTTCGTGTGTAGGAAAGCTCCTAGAGCACATCGTTCTCAACCGGCTACAACCATTCCTGGAGGACTCGGGGAAACTTCCAACAACGATGATAGGATTCCTTCCACACCTCTCAACCCAAGACATCCTACTTCAGCTGAAAGAGGAGGTGATTGTACCAGCGACACGCAACTCCCCCACGGCTATCCTCGCCTTAGATCTTAAAGGGGCGTTCGATAACGTCAAGCATACAGCAATCTTACAGAGGCTAAACGCGCTGGGCTGTGTGGCCAGGACGTACTCCTATATCAGAGATTTCCTCTCAGATAGAAAAGCTATCCTAAAGGTCGGGGACAAAGCCACAAACACCTTCCTACTGGGCGGGCGCGGCACACCACAGGGCGCAGTGTTATCCCTTCTCCTTTTCAATATCGCTCTAATAGGCCTACCGCCGATACTCGATAACATCCCAGGGATCCGGCATGGCCTATATGCCGACAACATTACTACCTGGTCGTCCACAGGGTCCATCGGGGAAAGGGAGAACCGCTTGCAGGAAGCTGCAGACGTGGTTAGCGACTATGCTAAGTCACGCGGGCTCAGCTGCGCCCCCCAAAAGTCGGAGCTACTCCTGGTCTCACCGCGAAAGAAGCTCACATCCGACTCGCCCACTATCAACATACAACTGGAGGGACACGCTATCGTTACGTCTCAGAGCGTAAAGATATTGGGAATGGTTTTCCAGTCGGATCGCACCAATACAATATTAATTCAAAAGCTTAAGAATACAACAGCCCAAGTTACGCATATGATCCGGCGAATAACAACCAAGACAAGAGGCATGGGGGAGGCGGACACGCTTCGGCGTGTCCAAGCCTTCATCGTGTCTCGAATAACTTACGCTATTCCATACGCACTAATCAACGCGACGGAACTCAAGAAAATCAACACAATGATGAGAAAGGCATATAAGCAGGCGATGGGCCTGCCAATCAGTAGGTCCACAGAACGGCTACTACCACTAGGTGTGCACAACACGACCGAGGAACTGATCGAGGCACATTTATCCAGTCAGCGAACAAGGCTGTTGGTTACGGAAGCAGGGAGGTCCATTTTCTTACGCCTGGGGCTCTCTGGCCCTCTGAGCCATCCGCCGCCTCAGATTGTGAGCTTACCCCATGCCATCCGGAGCAACATCACCGTACATCCTCTACCTCGAAATATGCACCCAGTGTACCACGCAGAGCGAAGGGAGGCCCGCGCCCTGGCAATACACAAGCGATACGGGACTTTACCCTCTACAGCCTACACGGACGCGGCTTCTTACTCGAGACGCGCAGCCGCCCCAATAGCCACCGTAGTCGTCAACAAAGAACATTGGAGCAGCATTTCGCTCACACGAAACAATCTCCTCAGAGCCGAGGAAGCGGCCATAGCCCTCGCGCTCTCCCAAACAGAGGTTGAAGTCATAGTGACCGACTTCCAACAGGCGTGCCGCAACTTTGCTAGCGGCAGAAGTCATACCACTACGCTCCGGATCATCAATCAAAAGCCGCCAACGAGATCAGTCATGATCATCTGGGCGCCAACTCATCACGGCATCCCTGGCAACGAGGTCGCCAACCACGTGGCTCGAGATTTGACCCACCGAGCCAACGCCGAGGAATCTGAACCCGAGCGCATTCACCCTCTAGTCTCGTACCAAGACATCACGCAACACTACAAGCTAACCCGCAGAACACCTAGAGAGCAGGAGCGATTCGTGCGAGCTCTACAGGTTAATACATTCCCACACCCAACCAGAAATCCCCTCATAGACCCTACACAATTCTCTCCGCAATGCCGCTTCTGCGTAGAGCCCGGGTCCCTCAGGCACATAGTAGGGGGTTGCAGAGCGGCACCATTAAATCCTCCGAACCCTTACCCGACTAACGAGCTTTGGGAGAGAGCCTTGGCCAGCTCCGACCTCGCGGATCAGCAACGGCTGATTGCGAGGGCCCCGGACGCGGCCCGAGCTCAAGGCATTCTGGAATGAGGACGCCTCTCCAAAGCTGCATTCACCGAATAAAAATGTTTATTCTCTCTCTCTCTCTCTCTCTCCACTGCATAGAAGGCTTCACCAATTGTAATGTGCGCTATGCCCGAACAGAAAGTATAGCGACATGAGAGGTCAGCCTCAGGTTGATTGGTCTTTCACATTTAAATACATTCCATTATTCCTTCCCTTCATAATTTTCATTTTATTCCCCACAAAGTTTTTCTTTCCGAGGAGGCGAGCTGCTGTCAGAAGAATTGCGTCAGCATAAAGGTAATCAGTGACCTCCTATCGCACAACTCGATTGAAACGAGTCTGAAAATAATGTGGTCAACGCCATGCTTTAGCTTTCAAGTAAAAGAACATAAAAATAAAAGAAATTACAACGCTGAAGAAGTGGACGTCGTGTGGTTGTGCTAAGACGGCTCCGAAAATTCAAAATAATTATCTTCTAATTAGGCACTTTTGTTTATCTCGCACGCTAAACTTCCCGAATTCATAAAGCACATCTCGAATAAAAAAATTATCATTACTTCAATAGCACTCATTGGCTGCGTGAAAAGACACACGGAAGGATAGCAGCCATGTATTTAGAAATATTGGTCCCCTATCACCTACTTGGATATACTGCAGCATACAGTCATGGACACTTCCAGACCTATACCATGAGAAGAGATTGGAATCTCGAACGCATAAAAGAGATGCTAACATCGCACGGCATCTTCATGCGGCTTGACTGTCTAAGGCACTGTCGAATGACGGTGCTTCGTGAAGATGCTTTGTGCGTGGCATTAAAGAAAGGTATGAGGGGAAGGCTGACGCACCAAAACCACGATCTTATTATCAGGTGCGTTGTATTTGTCGACACCAGATTAATTTTTATACCTGGGGTTCTTCAACGTGCACCGAGGAGCTAATGGAATAAGAGCTGGCTGATGGGCGGGTCCCTCGTCCAGGACTGCGTTGGTTCTATCCGCCGTCTTCGCCCTTCCTGTCAGTCATAGCTCACTACTCGTTCTAGAGCTGTCAAGTGCACTCTCCCACTGCTCCTTGGTTGGACTGCGTATTGGATCCAAATCTGGGTTATCGGGGCATTTCCAGACCATGTGATATAGTGCAGCGATTTGGCCGCAGTGTATGCACAGGGGCGTGTAGGGTGCGTGCTGGATGGCGTGTAGCCTCGTAGGGTATGGGAACGGGTTTGTTTGTAGCTGAAGACGACTTCTGGTTCTTTCGACAGCGGTGGATATGCGAGTCGGGACAGCTGCATGTATAGTGTTTAGTGACGTCATCGAAAGTAATGAGATGGTGGTCTGCTCGGTCGTTATCCTCCAGTGGTGCACCGAAATCTCAGCACACGAGCGTATTCTTCGCGTTTAGCTTTTTTTGTGAGATGCGTCCGCCGAGGCCGGGTTTGAATGGGCATCCTCTAGCATAGCACTGGGGTGCGTCCACTACAGGCGACCATCATTGCCAGTCTCGCATAGTATGGCGAAAATTGGAGGACGCTTAAACTTCGCCTTCAAGAGTGGAACGCGATAGCGTTATCGCACCCCGTTCGCACCGCCCACTCATTCGCTCGGCATGCTCTTGAATCACACAAAGACGAAACGTGCGCCTGATCAATCGGAACGAACCAAAGAACTCGGTGTCTCGAAGGGAGAAACGATCTACGCGAGCTAAACGTCGTGATCGGCACGGACAGCCGGGCCGCGACGCGCCATGAAGGCGGACGCAATCATGGGGGTGACGCCTCGATGGGATCGTCCTCGAGAAACGCGTCACTTTGACGCGGTAAGTTTTTGCGGTTTTGTGACATCGCGTGAGAGGCAGGTGAAGTGGGTGCTTCCCGAAAACTCTTGACCAATACCCGAGGGCTAATGGCAAAAAGGCGTCATATCATAAATAACAATTTTTGTTTTGTTCGGTCAAATTATGCATAATCAGCGCGTACATGTCACATAAGATGGGGAGCTATCGCGGTTTTCGTGACGTCGCGGGACAGACAGGTGAAGTGGGGGTGATCCAAAAGAGTTTTTGACCAATCGCGGTGGGCCGATTGCAGAATTGGAATAGAAAAGTTTGGAATAGTTTTACGTTATAGCGGCCCTAATCTTTGACTTAGGTGTCTCTTAGTGGCACTCGCGCCTCGGCATTGGTGTGCTTTAGGTTAACTTTAGGCGAATGCAACGGACGTATCGAAATCGGAGGCAACTGTTTTCCAATAATTAGCCAGTTAAATATCACGCCACCTTTTTGCTTGTGATGTCATTAGTGACGTCATTACTTTTGTTTTCTAATTCCGGGTTTCCAGCAATTTCACCAAAGTCGTGCTCACGTGGAGGGTCTCCAAAGTCTATCATTCTGGGCTTTGGTGTGTAATAATCAGTGATTTCTAATTAATTATAGTTGTTACAGATGTTTCAGTAACTCAACTTGTAACTAAACTTATGCTCTGATATCATATCTATAATGAAACCCACTTATTTAGTACTGTACGATATTTATATTTCTTTTATGTTGAACTTCCTCTCCGGTCGTCTCAGGAAGTGAACCAGAAGCCCTGCGCAAAAAACAAGCGCGTCACTCGATGCTCGTGCCACTAATATTGTGTCCCGCAGTCGCTACCCTAGCAACGTAACCTTGCGAACGCTTCAGTGAACTTGTGCAGAGCATTAGTCATCGTCCTATGGAAATGTAGCTTGAGCACATATATGCACTTCATCTTCCTCATCTGCAGACACTCTCCATTTATGCCTTCTCATGTGTTCCTGCCCTGGACGCGACTAGCGTTGAGAGAATCAGCGTTGAGAGCACAACAGCTTTACATCATCTGCAAAATATATTATTTGCGAACTAAGTTTTGTTTTGAAGTCTTACCTCCGTATTCGGAAATGTATCCTAAATTCAAGTCCACGCTTGACCTAACTTAAATGACGCTTGTCGTGAACGCACCATAGGAAACGTAATGGGCGTCTTTGGCGCGTTCGTACCAGGCGTCATTGATATCAGGTAAAGTATGGGGGCTTAGATTGAAATGCACTCCTGAATAAGGCGGTTAGAACGGTTTATTCTCAGAGCCACGATCATGTTTTTGACGCAGCCACATTCAAGAAAAGCCAACCATTCCGTACCTCGGCATACACCCCCCCCCCCCCCCCCACTCCTATCACATTCCTAAAGAAAGTTGCATAGACGGTAGCCCTATGTTTCTCTCCAAGTAGTGTTTAAGAAAATTTGACTTCGTATACATCACACATTATTTCAAACGTGTTGCTCTTTTCAATAATTTGCCTTGGCACGTGCATTTTGCCCTTCGTAAAACGTGAGAGGCAGCTTGAGCTGCAACCCCTTGTTATAATTCTCGTAGTCACATTGCTACTGTCATACGCCAACGCCTTTCACTACAAGAATGATATTGTAGATGTAGATGTCGGTGTAGATCCTTGTGATCTACTGGCACATAGTGTGCAAGCGCTCACTCACCACGTATTTCCTTCCTTTTTTTAAAACTTTTTCTCGACCTGCCCCCCTCAGCCAACGTCTTGAGGCCTTACTGGTTTTGTTGCTCTTGGTTCGAGTGGTTGTGGCGCATACTTCCAGGCGGGATTCGTCATGAATCGGGGGTTCAAAAGAAACTAATAAGCTGTCGTTTATGCGTTTGTTTTCTCTCGCGCCTTCAATAAATCGTTTTTGCACAATTTTGGCATTTGGTCTGCCGACATGCGCACATTTATTCACAGACTGCCGAATACACAAAGATTTTCATTCTGAATAACTGTTTGTCATCGGGCAGGCGTTGTCGCCGTTGCATTATCTTTACTCAGCGGCTGCTGTTCTTACCAACCACTATGCGATGTAATCCACCATGATAGCGCAGTAGCTGTCTGCTGCTGCCAAGCAAGATGTCATGGGTTCGATGCCCGGACGCTGCGGTGGCTTTCAGACGGCGCGAGAAATGAAAAAAAAAAACGCTCGTGCACCAAGCATGATAGGCCTCTCAACCTCAAGTGATCAAAACTAATTCGGAGCCTTCCACTACGGCGTCCCCAACACCTCATTTGTTGATTTAGAAGCTCAACCCCATCAACCAACATGATCGACGAACCACCAAAGCACGCGTAGCTCTTTTTGAACACAATGACCGACAGACAAGAATGCTTCCCCGCTGGGCGCCAGCCGGCGACGCGCCCCCTTTTATTGCTGCTCATGCGACAGCGACGGCCACCGGTCTGACGTTCTCGTACTTGGCCATCCTGAGCAGCACGTGCTCCATCGTGACGTCGGTCAGGATGACGTCTTGCGCGTGCTCGCTCAGCTGCTGCCTGAGGTTGTAGGCGGTCACTACGGCTTTGCTCCACGGCATCTTCAACTCGGTGGAATACTCCAGCGCCAGTGACAGCTGGCCCGTAGGCACCGCACCGGGAAAGGCTGACTGCACCTGCGCGGCGATGCTGACGGTCAGTGGCAATGGCTCGGGGGAAAAACGGGCCCATTACTTCCTTTGTTGTGAGCAACTAAAGACAGAGGTTCGCGCCTTCCTACACCGAGGCTCCGCTTCGTCGTCCTGTCTCATGGTGCAGCGCGCACTATACCGTAAGGGTCTGTTCACATGCAGACACACGTCGCAAAAAAAAGTGACGTAAACGATCGCTTTATGAGCATTTACTACCTTCTAACTAGCCATTTACTATATTCGAGAATTCAGACATAACAAGCATGAATGACCTTCACTAATTCTGGCATGGTAAATGTTAATTTAAATTTACGTGTTAGTGGCCTTTAGGGAACGCTAAGAAATGTTGGATTAAGACTAACGTGGTAACTCGTAGCGCGCATATGTGCTGACTACACTTACTGCAAATTTATGTTCGCAACTTCGTTTAGTCATCCACATACATAGGTGCTCACCACATACTCACATATGGTAGTTTTCAAAAATATATCGTGTAGTATTTCGGTCATTGTATTGTGGGAAGCGTTGTTACTATTTATCATTTATTACTTTTTGTGCAGTTAGCCGAACATTAATATTTCCGACAAGCATCGCCTTTGATTGATGGTGTTATATGACTAAATGGCATGGCAATGCGGTTCTCATTTCGTGGCATTTTCTTTCACTTGTTGATGCCTTTTAAAGAAATTAGGAGCGCCCTAATTACTATGACCATGGAAGCGGTACTCATAAAACAAACAGGCCGTATCTTCTTTGGGCGGTAAATGCCACTTACTACATTACTATCTACGCTTACTAAGTTATTTGTGAAATTATACTACCTGCTCTATAGCCTTATGCCAACTTCTTTGTATAGCAAAGGCTATTGCAGGCAGCCTTACAACCAAAGGTTACTAATATCGTGGTCAGCTTTATGATGAGAAGTTACTAGCTTTGGGTTAGTAAGTAACCCTACCTATTTTTTTCTTAGAGTGAACTGAGCATGGGGAGTTAGGCTAAGATAGCCTCGGTGGGCGCCATTAGGGTATCGCAGTATCCAACAGTTCGTCCGCCGGCGCTACGTGGTCGGGTATGTAGCGCGCATTTCCAAAGAATAGTTTATTACGTAGTGCGATGTCGCCCCTTCACCGGCTTCTTTCTTTCTTTCTTTCTTTCTTTCTTTCTTTTTTCTTTCTTTCTCTTTGTTTCTCTGCTTAACGTTTGTGCGTCCAGCTCCGTAGTGTGACTGCGAAATTTGTGAGATTACAGGATGTATCAAGTCATACTCTAGCCTTGACACCGCGTCGCCTGATGTCACTGAATGTCGGCAGCAAAGAAGAAAAAAAAAATGTAAATCTTAAGAATTGCTAGCGCAGCGGTGTTTGAATCATCGTTGCTGCAGACGAAGGATGGAAAAGATAGCACACTTGTGCTACCTTGCTGAATCACAACTGAATTTCCAGCGAAGCTGTTTGTTTCCAGCACCTGCGATACAAATTCGAGTCGCCTGTAATTAAACCACATGATTTAAAACATTGCCCGCATATGACTAGCCTGTTTGAAACCTTGCTGCAATAAAAGGCTTTCGAGTAGTTAAGGAAATTTTTGCAAAGGCAGTAATTATTCCACATGAATCCTACTTCACGAGAACACCAGACGTAATGTTCGCCCGATTTGTGCAAAATTTTATCTTGATACCGTTCTCCCATACACAGTTCTCCAAGAAGCGCGGGCTAAATTGTACGTTGTTATGAGCACACAGTTATAGAGATTCGGATCATTTGCATGCGTGATTGAATGCTAGCACCTTAACTAATCCACACACTAGGATCTTCATCTACACATTACTGATAACATATCCCTAATTTTAAACAAATATAAACAAACAGCGTTCTTTTGTTCCCCGATAACCCCGGGAAAATATACTACGAACCTCGTACAACCCATAAAAGCAGAAAAAATATTGAGCATTCTTTATTGTTTGCAAATAATTTGACCAGGAAAGTTAAAATTTCGTCATACATTCACTTAACATGGCCCCAATTTCAATAAAAAAAATCTGGACATTGGAATATGTAGCTGACAGCGGTGACATGAAAATTTCGAATACTTGTTTCATGGCGTTTCCAATTTCCCCCGCATTTCGATAAATTGATCTTAGTAGCAAGAGTAGTTTTCCCAGAAAACTGGCTAGCTTTTGTGCCACGCACAGCGCTGTGGAGCGCTTGCGCACGTAATTTATTGTGAAGGCTGCCATTAGGCCACCTACTTAGCACTTTCCCTACATATTATCTTTAAGAAACCCATTATTTTCACCCACACACACAAAAAGAAGACGGTGCCTTGTGCAGTTCCCCGAGAGCACACCGGGGAGACCTTATTTACAATGCTTCTAATTAAGCCTCGAGATTGAAAGTTTCGCCACGCATTGCACAACGTGAAAACATGCAAGACATGTAAAAACTAGCTCAATGTTTTTGAGCATTTCTAGTCGTACTAACATCACTGTAAAATTGCACCTTTCTTTGCGGGTTCGGATCTTGATGGAGACATCTCGTACGAACTTTCAGAGGCAGCCCCCTTGAATGACAATTTCGAGCGAAGGTTGCTCCAGGTAAACAGGTAAACGGCATTGCGAGGCTAAGACAGAGGTCGTAGGATCAAACTCCGGCCATGGCGGCCGCATTTCGATGATCCGCCGTGGTTGCTCAGTGGCTATGGTGTTAAGCTGCTGAGCACGAGGTCGCCGGATCGAATCCCGGCCACGGTTGCCGCATTTCGATGGGGGCGAAATGCGAAAACACCTGTGTACTTAGGTTTAGGTGCACATTAAAGAACCCCAGCTGGTCGAAATTTCCGGAGTCCCCCACTACGGCGTGCCTCATAATCAGAAAGTGGTTTTGGAACGTAAAACCCCATAAAAAAAGCATTGATGGGGGCGAAATGCAAAAACGCCAGTGCGTTATGTGTATGGTAATGAACCTCAGGTGGTCATCAAGATTAATCCGGAGTACACCATTGCAACGGCCTCATAATCATATCGCGGTTCTGGCACGTAAAAAGCCCAGTATTTATTTTTAGCCCTAGCGCTTGCGCGCCCAGCCTGTATGGCATCTGAGCGAGAATGGCAATTATGGACTGTGGACGGATTTATCCGAATGAATCAGTTGTGAACGAACAATACTAAAGGCAGCAAAAACCGTCGCGAGTCTAGCACGTTACAGGATTGAACCAAAAACAAGAAAAAATTATCCGGGAACTACACTGGAGTTGTCTAAGCAATGCGTAAGCACTGGGACACTTGTTCATCCCCACGCATACGACGCGCGATTGATGAAGCAGTAAATGGTTGACTTAATGCATGCTTTATTGGCCTTGTAATCTGTTTTGTCTTGTGGTCCGACCCCCTACGATAACTAAGCGACTGCGGCGCCAGACTTTCCTCTATCAGTGTTAAAATCTGCTGTAATGGCACTTCACACAAACTTTGCTTATCATGGCTGCTCCATCCGGGCAGTCCACTGATGACGTCACAGATTTGTTGTCAAGGTCCTTCATCACGCGAATAACTTCAAATGGTGTTGTCATCCTGGCTTTGTAGGATATATACGTACTATTGCAGCTTGAAAATAATTGTAACGGATGCGGGGTGTCACCAGAAAGTAAGATGCGAGACTATACATCGGTATGGACAAAACTGGCGCTTCTTTCGGGAGTTATACTAGTATGGATCATTAAGCAAGTTTCTTCTCAAACACTGTTACAAAGCGTTGCATTAAGTTCCTGCAAGTGATCTCAAATAAGCTGAGTTGCTGTCTTTCGCCAGCAGATTAATCTGGGCGGAGTCCCCCAAATGACCTCAGACAACAGCGGGCGGCAAGTCTAATACCAATGCCGAGGCTTGTAGAGCAATCGATAGTAATGCACTAACCTGCTTGTGTATGTCGTTAATGGCTGCACTGTTCTGGAGTGTTGTTGGCTTTAGCTTGACGAGAATGATGGACCCACGGCAGTACCGCTTCCGGAGATCGCTGATGGTGCCTAGGCACTGGAACTGGCCATTAAGCATGATCGCCATGCGGTCCGAGATGACCACGCAGTCCGACACACTTTGGGTAACGATCATGATCGCTGATTTGACCAGCTGCCGCAAGATCTGGATGCAGCGGTAGATCTTTCGCTTAGACATCGTGTCCAGTCCCGTGGCAGGGTCGTTCATGAGCACTACTGGAGGAAGGCCGACGATGGAGATGGCCACGGCAAGTTTGCGGCGAGTCACTGCGCTGTAGTTCAAAAGGGAGCAGAGAAAGAAAGCACTGGATGACATTTCTCTTTTGTAAGCGAACAACGGTAAAAACGAAACAAAACAAGTGAACATAAGACAGTGCGCAAGAGAGTGCGCTGTCTGGTGTTGCCCGTTTTCGGCACTGTTTGCTCCGAAATTATCTACAAACTAGCCCACCTATCGCGTTATGGTGCCATATATGCTTACGTGAGGTAACGATAAGCAAAATTGCGTTAAGGAAGGGTCAATATCGGGCTTCATGTAGCTGAATTCGGAAAGTAAAATAATCCACCCTGAAAAACAAACAGAATATGCAAAGTAAGAGAATGCATTTACGCGAAACTCTATGCTGAAATAGAAGTTCCATCATAAGCAAATAAGTCAGCTACCTACATTCATTGTCAAGTGAACCATTGGATAAAGTACTGCTCCCTATAGGTGCTTCGTCGCATTCAGCACTCAAGGAGAGCACCTAATTTCCGGTCATTAACTTGACCGATCTCCGCGTATATACACAACTTGAATTTCGACAATGTCCGAATGAATGCAGGATAAGCGATAAAGAGTACCAAATGGCACCGACGCAAAGCTATAAATCAGGGAGTTGATGACAACGAGGCGGTATTGCATGTATTATCTGACAGCTGCGTCACGCTGCTACTGATATATTCAGTGAGGTAGTTTGTCTAGCGTAGAGATATATATGCACCAATGGTGAAATATGTCTACGGAATAGTTACGCTTTCTTTAGCCTGTTGGGTTTTCTCACTTCTGATGCATATCCGTTTGTTATATTGCCGAGCGCCCTGTCACATATGTTAAACACCCGCCGTGGTTGCTCAGTGGCTGGGGTGTTGGGCTGCTGAGCACGAGGTCGCGGGATCGAATCCCGGCCACGGCGGCCGCATTTCGATGGGGGCAAAATGCGAGAATACCCGTGTATTTAGATTTAGGTGCACGGTAAAGAACCCCAAGTGGTCGAAATTTCCGGAGTCCTCCACTACGGCGTGCCTCATAATCAGAAAGTGGTTTGGCACGTAAAACCCCATAATTTAATTTTAACATATATTAAACACAAAGAAAGGGGGTTAACCGAGCGGCTCGATAATTATAAGTCTTATCATAAGGAGCCCACAAACACTTGACGCCAAGGACAACATAGGGAAAATTACTTTTGCTTAATAAATGAAATGAAAAAACGATAAATTAATGGAAATAAGAAAAAACAACTTGTGGCAGGTGGGGAACGATCCCACAACCTTCGCATTTCGCGTGCGATGCTCTACGAATTGAGCTACCGCGGCGCCGCTTCCCCGTCCACTTTCTTGGGTATTTATGTTTCCTTGGAGAACCCTGGGAGCGTTAGCCAGCGCCACCACTCAAGTATCTTGGGGGCGGACGGGGAACATCCTTTCTGCTGCAGGTGACACTAGAACGTGGTCTTTCTGGGTTAAGGCAACTGGTCAATAAATAAACCCACACATGCTACTCCAACAACTTCGCATTTCGCGTGAGATGCTCTACCAATTGAGCTACCACGGCGCCGTTTCCCCGTCCACTTTCTTGGGTATCTATGTTTCCTTGTAGAACCTTGGGAGCGTTAGCCAGCGCCTCCACTCACAGACCTTGACGGTGGACGTGGAACATCCTCTCTGCCGAAGGTGTCACAAGAACGTGATATTTTTGGGTGAAGGCAACTGGTCAATAAACCCACCACAGGCAGCACATCACTTCTAACAGAAAATCACCTTACACTGATGGCATTAAAGAAAAATACGTATTTAAGGCACATATCTGTTATTAAATTGTTAGAATCAGTATACATTACACAAGATAAAGTGCCTTTTTGTCTCAGAGGAATACAAGTTTGGGCATTCGCTCTTTGCAACGCTTTTTCGGCGCACACATTCCGGTCTGGAACACGAGTCGCAGCCATGGAGTTCTTAATTTTAAAAAAATAATTCAGGGTTTTACATGCAGAAACCACGATCTGATAGACACGATGAAGTGGGGGACGCCAGATTCATGTTGACAACCTGGGGCTCTGTAACGCACGCTTAAATTTGAGTGCACGAGCGCTTCTGCATTTCACCCTCATGAAAATACGGTCGCCGCGGCCCGTATCACACTCGTGACCTCGACCAACGCGGCGTAACGCCATATCTACTATTACAGGCTACTGCGGCGGGCTACAGCGTTCTTGACTGGAAAGCGCTGGACACATTCTGAGAAGGCTGAATGACATGAAATGGCGATCGCGATATATTTAAAGTGACCAACTGTCCTCATAATAGCTTATATAATAATAATAATAATAATAATAATAATAATAATAATAATAATAATAATAATAATAATAATAATAATAATAATAATAATAATAATAATAATAATAATAATAATAATAATTTATTATCAAATCTGCAAGTATATGTACAGAAATCGGGTTCGCCTAAGCCATCACAGTGGCTTGTCACGCGAAACCCGGCAGTCAATAGCAAGACTCAGCCAGAAACTGACTTTTCTTCCTTTTGCAAGAAAATGAAATCAAAAAGGCATTGAACACTTAAGGTAGCGAGTGATAAAGTACAAGGCAAAAAAAAAAAGAATCACGAAAAAACAGCAAAAAAAAAAGCGAAGAAACGACCAGAGCGAAGAAATGCTTCAACAATGACAGGAGAAATAAAAATACGACGCCTATAATCATTCTGTGTACAATGCCCTTAAAGTTTTGCGAATGTCGCGTACAGACTTACAGGAAGAAATTTCAGAAGGAAGGGCATTGAATATATCTGGAACATAAAAGGCTCGAGTATATCTGCCAAATCTGGTTCGTGTGTGAGGAACTGAAAAAGCAGGTGCACGCCGTAAAGGACGGCAAGGCACAGCGGGTATTTTAAAGGTATCCGTCCAGAAGTGTTTCAGTACCACTGTTTGAACAAACAGTGAGCGCATGTTCGGCATTTTTAGCATCTGAAAAAGGTTCATCCCTTGTGGTCTGTATACGTCATAAGTAACACTTTTTAACATACATTTTAGCAACCTATTTACACGGTGATGCCAGGTACTAGAACAATGTACAAATGTTGTAATACCATATCTGAGCACACTGTAGGCTAACGAGTGGACCAAAAGTTTCCTAACAGACAAGGGTAAAAACACTTTGATGCGGTACAGTAAACAGACGATTTTACGAAGTTTGGCACATATGTAAGACAAGTGAGTAGAAAAAAGAAGACTAGAATCAAACCATATGCCCAAATACTTCACAGAGTCCGAAAATTTTATTGGAGGGCAGGAACAATTAATACATCGAGAGCTGTGTAGATAAAGTGAAGAAGAAAGTGAAACACGTTTCAGAGGGCTATGGAAGCAAACCAACTTTGATTTAGAATGATTGATGTCAATTACATTTGCACCAAGATAATCCATTAATTTCCCGACGTCATTTTGAAGGATTGAGAATGCGTCTGGAAAATTCACATGTGTGGCTAAAATTGCAGTATCGTCTGCATATTGAAATAACTTGCAGACAGATAGCACGTTGCACATGTCCTTGACGTATATATTAAAGAGTAAGGGAGACAGTATGGAACCTTGTGGCACACCGGCCTTCAGAAAAACACGGGAACTGCAAATGTCTGAAATGGAAACAATCTGGGAGCGATCTGTAAGGAAATTGCGTAGCAATCGGAAGAAAGGTCCTCGAAAACCTGAATTGTAGAGTTTCTCTAGCATAATCGAATGGCATACCGTGTCAAAGGCTTTTGCCACATCTAAAAAAAGTGCGCAACATACAAGATTTTTTTCAAGTGAAGAAAATAAATGGTCACTCAATTCTTCTAACAAAGCCTGAGTGCCCCTTTTTTCAATAAAACCGTATTGACAGTCGGGAAACCCCCCCACTTTGTTAATAAAGCTGTTCATTACTAAGAAGACATGTTTTTCTAGAACTTTTGCTATACTAGGCAGGATAGAAATGGGGCGATAATTATGCACACACTTAGCTTCACCACCTTTTAGAAGTGGTCGAACTACGGCCGTTTTTAACCGCGTAGGAATACTTCCGCTTGTAATTATCCCATTTAGGATTTCTAGCAAGACATATTTCAGAAAGCCGAAGTTCCTGTATAGATCAAACATGCGAATTTTATCGATACCTGGTGATTGATGTCTGCCAAAGCTGCCCAATAACGAGTAAAGCTCTTCTTCCGTCATAGTGGGCAGGAAAGCGGATTCAATTACAGGAGTACCAGTGCTACAAGTGTAGCACGGTTGCTTAGACACCCCAGAAAACTGGGAGAAAAATTGGTTAAAATTGTCGACGACTGTTGATAAATCTGAATCAAAATGATTCTGAATATCTTTAGCCGAATTTGAAGGAAGTCCTCTCACCTCGTTTATTAGAGACCATGTTTTCTTAGGATTTCTACGAGATTCATGAAAGCGGTTTCTGTTGTACGAACGCTTGGCTGCACGAATAAGGGCATGTACTTTATTTCGAGAAGTTTTGAATTGTGTACGCAGCATGCAATTAGGCGAACGTCTGCACCGTTGCCAAAGCAAGTCTTTTTCTTTGATAGCGGATAATATCATGCTGTTCAACCAGGGCTGGTTCGGGCGGCGTTGGCCAACGTAAATTGTCCTTTCACTGGATTTATATATAATGCCCATCGAACGTGAAAATTCATTATATAGCTCGAGCCTGTCGGTGTTTTCAAGCAGGCCTGGCCAATCGAACAAGGCGACCAGTTTATCAAAAGTAGCCGTGTCCGTAACAGCGTGGCAAGTGTTGGGGCTAGAACATGATAACGACCGAGAAGGAAAGCGTAACTGACAAGCTATGAAGTAATGGTCGGCAACTTTCTCTTGTAACACTGCACAATAATAATAATAATAATAATAATAATAATAATAATAATAATAATAATAATAATAATAATAATAATAATAATAATAATAATAATAATAATAATAATAATAATAATAATAATAATAATAATAATAATAATCAGTCCATTTATTTCCACAGCAGGACGAAGGCCTCTCCAAGCGATCTACAATTACCCCTCTCTCACGCCAACTGACCCTATCCTATGCCTGGAAATTTCCTAACTTCATCCCACCACCTATTTTTCTGCCGTCCTCGACTGCCCTTCCCTTTTGCTGGCACCCATTCTTCCTCTTTGTGTCAAATATAAAATATCGGCTACTCCCGTTTCCTCTCGAACCTACGCCACTGTCTTGCTGTCTCGTTACACTTATTATTTCTCTTTCCACCGCCGTTCATCGTGCAGCCGTTAACATTTACAAATTCTCTGTTTCAACTTCCTGCCCCCCCCCCCCCCCCCCCCCCCCCAATATTAGTACCGGTAGAATGCCGATCATGACTTGCCCGCCGCTCAAGAACGCAGGCGCTCGTAGCAGTTATCTGACGGGAACGGTATGTACCTCGTCGAGTCCACGGTGTCGTCGGCGACGGCGCTGAGGTTGAGCAGCAGGATCATGTGCTCGAGCATGTTCGCGATGGCGTCGCCGGTCATGCCGCGCACGCGGGCGTACAGCGTCAGCGTCTGGCGCACCGTCAGCCGACCGAGCACGCCGTCGTAGTGCGGGCAGTAGCCGATGCGCTGCTGCCACGCGGCCGTGTTGCTGAGCAGGGTGTCGCCGATCAGCGCGCTGCCGGACGTGGGCGACTGGACGCCGGAAAGGATGTCAAGCAGCGTCGTTTTGCCGCAGCCGCGCAGGCCGAGCACCACGAACGTCTCGCCGGGGTCCACGTGGAACGTCAACCCGCGCAGCACCTGTCGCATTATGACGGGCCAGGGGGTTTCGTGGCAGAACGTTTTTGGGAGAAATCGGTTTTCTGCTGTGCATAGGTGACCCCGAAACGTGATTCAGGTGTGAATGAAACGTGTCACACATATCCTTTTGTCGATTAGCTCAATCTTCTTTCTTTTTTAAGATTTTGTCTTAAACTCCGGCTAAGTCGTCCTTATTTTATGATGCTTCTTCCATTTGCTTCATTTCGAGTGCAGACGAAATGCGAGCAAAAATATTTGAGCTTGTCTTTTTTTTTATTTCTGCAGATTCAAACTTGTCGCTTTTATTGCACACTTCCTGATTTGATTGCGTCTCCTACTACCCGGTCATTTAAAATAATACTGCGGAGGAAACCAGCTTTTTAATAATAATAAAAAAAGGAGTAGTTCGAAAACGTTCGGTAAAAAAGCTAAATGGAGAGCAAGTCAGGCGTGTATCTTCAAGTTACAAAGAATGTGCCTTTTATGTACATCCCAACTTGCATTGCACATCTTCGAGATTATTACGACCTAAAAAATAAAATAAAAATAAAACGCACACATTTCTCTTCGCTACAAAGTGCGAATCTTAAACCCTAATGGTATTCGGTTGATCGCATGCGCAGCTCCCCAAGCATGAACATGGCAAGTGGGGCCAGTTGGTTAGGGTTCACTGTAAGCTTCGTAACAGCGCAACACAAGACACGGACAAAAAAAAAGGAAAAAGGACAACACGAATGTGAAATGTCGAATTTCGAATTTTTGCGAATGTCGTCGTTTTTAACCTTCCTTTTGTCCGTGTCTTGTGTGGCGCTGCTACGAATCTTGCGAATGCTCCCCAGGCAGGTTCGTATGGTTCTCTCAGAACGCCATGCTCCTCTACTCCGAGTGCGCCAGAACGATCTGACTTGGGAAGTGAGAGAATAGGCGAGGTCTAGCTGAGAGAAGGTCACGTGACACGTGCAGCCACGCCGAGCGACCAGTTTGTCACTCCGGCCGAAGGGAGGCCTAACGGGCGGCGCTGGAGGACTGGAGCTTGCGTGCGGCGCGCGTACATTTTCCAGCCGGACCGTGTCAACGGTTTTTACTGGCATTATTTTGATGGCCGTGGCGTTTACCTGTGGGGCTGTCGGCTACTTATCATTGTATCACCTCGGAACTGCATACTGTATACCCGATGGTGTATCATTGTGTCAGTATCATTGAACCACCTCGAAACGTGTGCGTGTGCTGTTGCTGCTGCACCTCGCCCAGCTAGGGGAGGATTTTTATTTCGGCGCTCGCGTTTACGCTATAGCAAGTTTCTTTTTTTCAAGGGGCTTTCCCTGCATCCCGACATGTACCAGCTGCATGCCGCCCCTCGTCGAAGTCAGGTTTGAATGTTTACGGTGGCCGTGGCCGCGGCATCACAGGCGCACACACCTCCGAGTTAAAGAATTCGGTTGTGAAGTCACGTCTCCTGCTCGCATTGTGGATGGCTTACACAATTACAAGGACTGAACGAGGGGTTCAGAGCGACCAACCGAATACACCAGAATGATTCCCAGCGTGCGGCTCCTTACCGGCTCACTGAGACGTCTAAAAGGCTAAGAAGCCTTGCCCGTTCCCCCGTAGGCTCGAAAAAGTCAAATTGTCAGACTTGAGTGAGAAGAAATACTACGTGGCGTAACACTACTTAACATAAATCTGCTGACTGAGCTTTTTGGTACGTCACAAAATAAAGCCATGTAAGCAGCCCCTACAGTTCCAAGCGAAAATATTCACTGACGTAGTTCATCGTGGCCGCGCACTGAATGAAATTCTGAATGGGGTTTGACGTCGCAAAACCACGATATGGTCATCAGGCCCGTCGTAGGGTTGGTGGATTGATTTTGACCACCCACGGTTTATTAACGTACTTCCAATCCACGACACACGGATTCTCTTTTTCTGTTAGCGTGTTTCGTCTCCAGATAGATGTAGCTGCCGCGGCCGGGATTTGATCCTGCGCAGGGGCTTAGCAGTGCAACGTCAAAGCCACTTTGCCACCATGGCGGGTGCGGCCGCGCACTACAGTAAGTTATGCAGTGGTTTGTAAGCTACGGCTGTTCTGGAAGTGAACATGGAGAGACAAAATATACTAAGCTCCGAAGAAGATGAAGCGTCAGCGTCAAAAACGGTTTATATGTTATATCCTCTCGGAGTGAAATCGCTACCCGCTGGTTTCTGTCCATCACGCATGCTGTGCCGCTTCTTGGCGAAGGTGGGAACTGCAGGATGGGTGATGTTGCTAATCACGCCTACCTGTCGGTTGCCGACGTTCTTGCGAATGTCGAGCACAACGAGCGCCGGCTTCGAGAAGTCGTTGCCGGCGATAATCTTCTCTACGAGCTTTTTCTCTTGGGCCACCCCCTCGCGCAATGGCTGAGCTGTCGCTGCCGTCGCCTGTGCGCTCGACCGGAACCAGGGCCGCAGCATCCCGTGCTCGAACAAGCCGAGCAGCACAAGAAGGACGAAGCCTTCCACGAGCATGACGAGGAGCTCAACCAGGACGGCGTCCCTGCATTCTCGAGAGAGGTTTCATTTCCTACTCGTACTGTGACCTATCGCGAGTGAGTGTAGGCTTGCCATTAATTCATATTTTCTTCCCGCAAACACACATTTCCAGAAAACCCTTTGGGCTCCGAGATTGCCGTCGTTCTTAACGGTCCCAGATGCCGCGCTTGCTAACTTCAGGATTTGCAAGTTTGCTGTCACACTCGGCATTAAGTTTATGGCCGCTTTCCTCTCTTTGTATTTTAGTGCCTATTCTAAGTAGCATATAGATAATTAAAACCATAATTAGAGTTTTCCATCTATATATTATGCGGAAGAATATATACAGGGGACATATATACAGGGAGAATGCAGCTCTGTAACACAGGACAGAGCGACACCACTGATCGACGCCAGCGTCACATCATCTTCCTCTACTCCTCACAACGTCTTTCCATAGCGGCACAAATTACTACGTATATATATACATATATATATATATTGGATGCTGGAACCCGAGAGTGTATGACACTCAAACAGCAGTCTGATCAGCTCCACCAGAGCGCCACCGGCAGGTGTTGAACCGACTTTTCAGAGGCTGCAAATAGCTCCATTCTGCTAAATACTTGTATCTCCTTAAGCTAAGGTCATTATCATCATCAGCCCGGTTACGCCCACTGCAGGGCAAAGGCCTCTCCCATACTTCTCCAACTACCCCGGTCATGTACTAATTGTGGCCATGTTGTCCCTGCAAACTTGTTAATCTCATCCACCCACCTAACTTTCTGCCGCTCTCTGCTACGCTTCCCTTCCCTTAGAATCCAGTCCGTAACCCTTAATGACCATCTATTATCTTGCCTCCTCATTACAAGTCCGGCCCATGCCCATTTCTTTTTCTTGATTTGAACAAAGATGTCATCACCTCGCGTTTGTTCTCTCACCCAGTCTGCTGTTTTCTTATCCCTTAACGTTACACCCATCATTCTTCTTTCCATAGCTCGTTGCGTCGTCCTCAGTTTAAGTAGAACCCCTTTCGTAAGCCTCCAGATTTCTGCCCCGTACGTGAGTACTGCTAAGACACAGCTGTTATATACTTTTCTCTTGAAGGATAATGGCAACCTGCTGTTCATAATCTGAGAATGCCTGCCAAACGCACCCCAGCCCATTCTTGTTCTTCTGATTATTTCAGTCTCATGATGCGGATCAGCGGTCACTACCTGCCCTAAGTAGATGCATTCCCTTACGACTTCCAGTGCCTCACTATCTATCGTAAACTGCTGTTCTCTTCCGAGACTGTTAAACATTGCTTTAGTTTTCTGCAGATTAATTTTTAGACCCACCCTTCTGCTTTGCCTCTCGAGGTCAGTGAGCATGCATTGCAATTGGTCTCTTGGGTTACTAAGCAAGGCAATAACATCAGCGAATTGCAAGTTGCTAAGATATTCTCCATCAACTGTTATCCCCAATTCTTCCCACTCCAAGTCACTGAATACCTCCTGTAAACACGCTGTGAATAGTATTGGAGAGATCGTACCTCCCTGTCTGACGCCTTTCTTTATTGGGATTTTGTTGCTTTCTTTATGGAGGACTAAGGTGGCTGTGGAGGCGCTATAGATATCTTTCAGTATTTTTACATATGATACGGCTCATCTACACCCTGATTCCGTAATGCTTCCATGAATTCTGAGGTTTCGACTGAATCAAATGCTTTCTCGTAATCAATGAGAGCTAGATATAAGGGTTGGTTATATTCCGCACATTTTCTTATCACCTGATTGATAGTGTGAATGTGGTATATTGTTGAGTAGCCTTTACAGAATCCAGCCTGGTCCTTTGGTTGACAGAAGTCTAAGATCTTCCTGATTCTATTTGCGGTTACCTTAGTAAATACTTTGTAGACAACGGGCAGTAAACTGATAGGTCTATAATTTTTCAAGTCTTTGGCGACCCTTTCTTATGAATTAGGATTATGTTAGCGTTCATCCAAGAATCCGGTACGCTTGAAGTCATGAGGCATTGCGTATACAGGGTGGCCAGTATTTCTAGAACAATCTGCCTACCATCCTTCAACAAATCTGCTGTTACCTGATTCTCCCCAGCTGCCTTCCCCCTTGCATGCTCCCAAGGCTTTCTTTACTTCTTCCGGCGTTACTTGTGGGATTTAGAATTCCTCTAGATTATTCTCTCTTCCAATATCGTCATGGGTGCCACTGGTACTGTATAAATCTCTATAGAACCCCTCAGCCACTTGAACTATCTCATCCATATTAGTAATGATATTGCCGGCTTTGTCTCTCAACGCATACATCTGATTGTTGCCAATTCCTAGTTTCCTCTTCACTGCTTTTAGGCTTCCTCCGTTCCTGAGAGCATGCTCAATTCTTTTCATATTATACTTCCTTATGGCAGCTGCCGTACGCTTGTTGATTAACTTCGAAAGATCTGCCAATTCTATTCTAGCTGTAGAGTTAGAGGCTTTCATACATCGGCGTTTTTTGATCAGATCTTTCGTCTCCTGCGATAGCTTACTGATATCGTGTCTAACGGAGTTATCACCGACTTCTATGGCACACTCCTTAATGATGCCCATAAGATTGTCGTTCATATCTTCAACACTAATGTCCTCTTCCCGAGTTAAGGCCGAATACCTGTTCTGTAGCTTGATATTTTCCCTCTTACCGCTAACTCGTTGATCGGCTTCCTATGTACCAGTTTCATCCGTTCCCTCTTCAAGTCTAGGCTAATTAGGGTTCTTACCATCCTATGGTCACTGCAGCGCCCCTTACCGAGCACGTCCGCATCTTGTATGATGCCAGGGTTAGCGCAGAGTATAAAGTCTATTTCATTTCTAGTCTCGTCATTCGGGCTCCTCCACGTCCACTTTCGGCTATCCCGCTTGCGGAAGAAGGTATTCATTATCCACATATTATTCTGTTCTGCAAAGTCTACTAATAACTCTCCCCTGCTATTCCTAGTGCCTATGCCATATTCACCCACTGCCTTGTCTCCAGCCTGCTTCTTGCCCAGCTTGGCATTGAAGTCGCCCATCAATATAGCGTTTTTTGTTTTGACTTTACCCATCGCCGATTCCATGTCTTCATAGAAGCTTTCAACTTCCTGGTCATCATGGCTGGATGTAGGGGCGTAGACCTGTACGACCTTCAATTTGTGCCTATTATTAAGTTTCATAACAAAACCTGCCACCCTCTCTGTAATGCTATAGAATTCCTGTATGTTACCAGGTATATACTTATTAACGAGGAATTCGACTCCTAGTTCTCGTCTCACCGATAAACCCCGGCAGCACAGGACGTGCCCGCTTTTTAGCGCTGTATATGCTTCATTTGTCCTCCTAACTTCACTGAGCCCTATTATATCCCATTTACTGCCCTCTAATTCCTCCGGTAGGACTGCTAGACTCGCCTCAATAGATAACGTTCTAGCGTTAAACGTTGCCAGGTTCAGATTCCAATGGCGGCCTGTCCGGATCCTGGGATTCTTAGCACCCTCTGCTGCGTCACAGGTCTGACCGCTGCCGTGGTCAGTTGCTTCGCAGCTCCTGGGGACTGAGGTCCGGGGTTTGATTGTTGTATTCATATAGGAGGTTGTTGCCAAGTACTGCACTATGGTGGCCAATCCTGCTCTGGTGAGGGAGTGCGTTACCAGTTCTGGCCACCGGGATCAGGCCGCACTCCAGGCCTGTTCGTGCAATTTTATCAACACGCGGATTTTTTTAATCCGGGATTCGAACCACGGTCCTCTTGCACGCGAGGCGGATACTCTACCTCTACGCCACCGCTGCATCTTAAGTTAAGGTATTGAGGGAAAGAAGGGGCGAGAACTGAGCTCGACGGACAGAGAAAAGTGTTCACACACAAACCCAAACGTGAGCATGACTTGATTGTGGATGCTCGTGTAGGGGCACCGCTATTAAAGTTTTTCTGCACTAACTGCTAGCAATGTAAAGCAGAGTGCCGGCGATGATGCGTCACCTGTGGAATGCAAAAGGGCTGAGGTGGCTGACAGTCCTGCCATTGCTGGCGTAGAAGGAGGCGCAGCAGTAGCGCAGGTTCGTCAGCAGCACGGCGCCTTCATCGGGGCTATTGTAGAGGTAGGCGCAGATGTCGTGCACCAACTGCGTCGAGCCCTGGCAGTAGCGATCCTCGCTCACTTTCTGCGTAACCTTGGTGATAGCCCAGGTGTAGGAGAAGGGAGGCAGCAGGTACAGGCCCATCAGCAGTGGGTCCCAGGGCTGAGTCAGTGAGATCATGCTGCTGGAGCCCTGTTCTTGCGAGATCATCACCAACTGGTAGCCCATGGTACTCACGGTTCCTGCGCCGGCCACGAGGGAAGTGTCGCGACTGGTGCAATTTCACACCGAATAATAATGGGCGGGTCCAATTTTTGTGCAAAATTGAGAAGCGCACTTATTGTTTGCATGAAGCTGGCCGTGATGCCGTGCAGTGGGCCTCTTATGTCGACAGCAATATTCGGAATTTCTTGGAGAGAATAAGGACCACTAGCTCGCTTTTTGCCCAGCAGGACAAGTTATCTAGTCACTTTATCAGATGTCCATCTATTGGGTACTACCTGCAATCTTTGTGGACTGTCTTGTTAACTCCTTGGAATCTGTAGCAGGCGTATAGACTGCCCACGCAGTTCATTGTTGATAGATTACTCATTGGTAGAAGTCCAAAGAAGGTTTATTGACATGGTTTTACTTTACAGATACCAGGCCAACTTTTCTATAAGATCTTTACCGCACAGCAAATAAACTCTATTTCTTGTATGGGAAATTTTTGGGAATTGAGCACAGCACAAGTAGCCCACATGTCGGCTTGCATTCAACTGTGGCGAAATACCCTGTGTCCTTAACATTGGTAAACAGACTGCGAACATGCGTTTCATGATTCTGTACAAAAAGCTCAATAAAAGTGGACAGTCCCTTTAGCTTATGCTAAAGACGATGAAAGCGAACGTCTGCGTGCTCGCGAAGCAGTCATTACTTGAATTTTCATTCGAATTCTTTGTTACTTCCTATTACTAGTTTTCTGCTACCAAAGGTCATGGATTCGAGTGCCTTAATTGACTTCGCCCTAATTATTACAAACGGTCGTGGGTTCGACTTCCACCAAAGCTGAAGCGTTCGCCTCCTGCCAAAGCTCGTGGTTTCGAGTGCCTTGATTAACTCTAGTCTAATAACCTGTACCTTCATTAACTTCGCCTTATTTAACACCAAAGGGAGTGATTTGACTCTTGAGCTTCACGATGTCAGTTGGAAACTAACTAGGAGATATAGCCGGTTCGCCCATACCTGCATGTTGGGTGGTAGGTTCGATTACCTTAAATAACTTCTTCTTAAAACCAGATGTCATGGTTAGACTTCCACCAAGGTTCGCGGGTACGGCTCTCGAGCATATCTTGGAGCTTGTAGCAACTTGGAGCTTGAATTCGGTGCCATAACACCGGACAACAAATTTTTTGACCCCTGAGCTATTTAAGGCTCTCGCTTTCATATTAGAACATTGTACACTTTTGCTTAGGTTATCTTTTGCTTCTGGCGCCATCAAGTTCACAGTGGTGAGTGCGAGAAGTCAGGTGTACTTAGCTGTCCCTGAGGAGTGACTAACGTCAATAGCGTGCATGGAAGAAAGGACAGCAGATCGCATTCCGAGAACTGGATGACAGCGTGACTGTCATTTTCTTTACCTGAGAGGGCGTTGATGGCATTCACGATGAGAAAGCCGCTGATAAGGGAGTCAGTGACGAACGAAAACCAGTAGGTGAGAGCCAGTATGCTGTGGACGTAGCTTAGGAACACCATGATCACACTTATCGCTGGAAAATGAAAATAATTGCATGGGATTAGATAACAAAAGCGCGCAAGTTACCTTTGTTTTACTCGGAACTATAGGTGGAGGACGAAGCGGAAGCGCCGTATTTAGGTGAACTTTCTGGCATGAATAACAATTAAAGGAAGAATATGGGTGCAAGGAGCGCGGCTCGTACAATTTTGGTTAGCTGCGCTGCGGCAAAGGTGGAGATTGTGGTTAGCAGCGTTTCAAGAACGTAAAATAGTGCTTGGTTCTTTAAATCACTCAACGATTTGTCAATTTTCTGGCGCTAATAAGTTGGGTTAACGTTTACCTTAACAGGAAGCCAGTAGTGAGACATAGTCAAAGAAAAGAAACATTTCTAAAAAAAAAGTCGCAGTATTTGATGGATCTTGTCCTCATGGCAGCTTCAGTACAGAAAAAAGATGCTTGCGGTGGGACAGTTAAATAAAACGCAAAGCTCACCGATGCTCGTGTAGTCAGAGTGGCAGATGAACACGGGAACGAAAAGAACGAGGAGCGCCACTAGGGACACCGCCATGTCCCAGATGTAGTTGCCAAGCCAGTAGATGAACGGGTGCACGCCCGAGATGAGCTGCATGGTCTTTGAGTTGGTGACGCGGTCCTCAATCGGGAATAAGACAAAGCTGGCCGCAACCACCGAGGTCGTGGCCGGTAGCAGGACCATACGAAGCACACGCGAGGACAGCAACGTGGACAGCTCGTCGGCATAGCGAAGGTTGCCCGCACTGCGCGACGCAACGGTGTCGTTATGCTTCTTGAGCGGCCGCAGTACGGTCTTGATCTGGGCGTTGGGATCGCCAGAGATCTTCCTGAGCAACGCGCTGCCGACGGCCGCCAGGGACGCTGACTGTGTGTGGTACGAGTCGCCGTTATACCACGCAACGGCTTTGCCCACTGTCACTGTGTCAGGGCCCGCCTGGAATTCTGCTCCCACCATGTAGTCGCGTAAGGCAGCGGACGATTTCTTGAAATCCGCCATGAGACCTTTCACGCTGGTCACGTCCAGGACCTTCAGAGGGTAACGTCCGCGGAAGGCAGACATTAGGATGGCCACTAACCTGACGCCAGAGAATCGCTTTTCTCAGGTGCAAAACTTACACCATCAATGATGCAAACTTTGTCTAAAGCTACACATTAAATATTACGCTTCGGATGGTGAGTGCTGTGGTAGGTCCTCTGAAGCACAATTGGCCGTGAAGACATTGAGCACCATTGCTTGCTTATGTCCTGAGCCTCGTATCGCCGAAATCGCCTTGGAAGTCCTTGGATATAATCGTGACAATTACGGCTATGCGCGCCGCGGTTTTTAATTACTTGACTATGTCAATGTACATAATACACATTTTTATTTAGTAAAGGTGGGAAGTTGGCAAAGAACTTGCAAATATTGTTTCTATTCACTAACTAAGGGCGGAGATGCTGTCTACACGTGAAAGCGGTATGAGTTACAGGGCACTAGACGTCAAACTGGGACAGGTGGCGGAAAGGAACAAGTGAAGCGGCTGCAAATGGGTGCACATGGCACCTGTTTGTGGCCATACCGCGCTAGAGGAGACCGTTAAAGAGTTACAGTCTCAAAATGCGTTTATACAGGACAAGTTTGTGGTTATGCTATATCGGACGAGACCAGTTTGTCGTTTAAAGAGTTTGTGCATGTATCAACTGTAGGCATTGCCAGTGTTCCAACTTTAGAGACAGAAAAGTGTGGCGTGGCAAGCAGCGCAGAACCTTCTCGATCATTTGTGGAACACAGGGGCCACCGTAATTTGTCAATCATGACCGTCCAACAGCGCCAAATTTTGGGAATTCTTGGTTGACGGGGCGTTGTGGAAAACACGTACTCGCGCGCAAAATGTGGTGCAAAGACGCAATCCACCTTGCGACAGGACTGCCGCTGGCATCCAGGAACGCATCTGTTCCCACGTAGCTACAACGTACGGTGACACTGCACCAATGAACATTCACTGTTTTGAACAGAAATGAGGACCATAGTTGAGAATCGAAAACAGTGTAAATTTCGACACTATAGGATCCGCATCAACTGGCCCGCCAACACAGAGAAACTACGTTTTAGTAAAGAAACTAAACGCATAAGTTGGAGACTTTAGGCCTGTGTGAACGCACCCATGTTCTTTTCATCACCTGCACAATCTCACCGCACGATCTGAGTTGTCGGGCTTAGCGCTTCTGTCACTACGCCCTGAGACACTCAATTACGTGAGAATTTTTGTGGTACGTGAGAATTTTTGTGGCAAGTCGCAGTGTCACAACTATAAAACAACTACAAAACTTCTTTATGCGTTCAAAGCGATCTTTAAGTACGACAACGTGTGGAACGCGTCTTGAAGGCTCAACCGAGCCATCTCAGACAAGTCACAGATAAAAATACGTATCCCTGGCTTTGCCCATTGAAATGTAACGAAACTTGTTCTTCCTGGTTGACCTCATATGTCGTAGCGTTGTTGCTTTGTACAGGCGGAGTTTGTGCAAGAGGGTTTTAGTTGAACCCTCCAAGAGGGAAATGTGTTTTATAACCTGTGTAGCCTTCGGTGGTAGCAGGTCTAACGTCGCTGGGAGTAAATTAGAGACAAGCAGCATCTTGCTGATAGCTACGCTCAAGTCTTTCTTTAAATGCTCAAGACGAATACGAACGTACTCATAACCACATAAGTTGAAGTTTAAATCAGAACCATAACCCTCCCCTTCCTTCCTCTCTTATCTTTCTATTCCCTCTTTCCCGTCCCCCAGAGTAGGGTAGCCAACCAGACGCATCTCTAGTTAACATTCCTGCCTTCTCTCTTCATTTCCTCCTCTTCCTCCTCAGAACTATAACAGCGTCGATTGTTATTTTCGATGGTGCTTAGTGTGGCAGGATTTTGCGACAGGCAGACTCATCATAATTGACGTAGCGATTGTGCCAGTGCTTAAAGGCTTTCCATTATGCTGCTGTTTGCTGTTGCGTAAATGTGGTCATTTTATTAGCTACAGAAGTATCAGTATATGCTCCGCTAGTTAGAAAACGCGCTGTCAGTGATATTTGGAGGAAAAGTATGGTCACCATAACGGCAAAATATCTTTTTCGAAATTATGGGGTTTTAGGTGCCATAACCACTATCTAATTATGATGCATACCGCAGTGAGGGACTCCGGAAATTTGTACCACCTGGGGTTCTTTAACGTGCCCCTATATCTAAGTACAAAGGTGTTTTCACATTTCGCCCCCATCGAAACGCGGCCGCCGTTGCCGGGATTCGATCCCGCGATGGGGAAATAATGACGCAGACGTTTATGTTTCATTAGTGTACGAACATGTCCTTCAGTCACATCGCTTTGTATATTGGTCAAAACACCAAGCTCGACATGCAACTGGAAGACGCACTATGGCGGTAGAACACGTCACCGCGTGTCTCTTACCTGCGTGTCCTCCCTGTCCAAGAATTTACGGTACTCCCCCTTGAACGGTTCCGATGCCTGGTCTGCCGCAACGAACACTTTTGACCCAGGGTGCAGCGAGGGCAGGTCGTACGTGAGCCTGTCACCGGCGAAGCTGACTGCCAGCTGATCGACGAGGCGCTTCTCCGACTGGCACTCGGCGAACATGAGGGCGGCGGGCAGCAGCCAGCAGAGAACAGGCAGCGCGAACGTCTGCCAAGTGTAGTTGCGGCGCTTCTCGATCATGGCGACCAGCGTCTGTTTGAAAGTGGGTTTTCCGGCCTTCAAGTCGAACAAGGTCTTCATGTGCTGCTCGATCTGCACCGATGACTCGTACTCCTCGACCTGGGACATGCCGCCCACATTCTCGGTGGGAAGGAGCATGGCGCGTTCCGAGTACTCGATCTCCGTGGCGGCGCCCATGTGCGACTTGACAACGGAACGGCGCGAAACGGATGCCGCACGGCGGCGGGTCTCGATGTTCGCGACGTCCAACTCGAGAATCATGCGAGTGAAGACTTCCTGCATGGTGATCACGTTCACCTGCAAGAGAAAGTGTAAACCAGGCACACGGCCTATGAAAACAGTTTTCTTTACTACATCATCTGTGCTATCCTCTCTTGTATTCTGGTACTAGCAGCGTATACGATGCTAGTACTAAAAGCGGGGTTGGAAATACGTTCCAAGCTGTCCAAACTTCCTGCTTATGAATTAAACCAAAGGTCAGTGTGTTTTGATCTTCGTTATGAATTTGGCAAACTCTTTCAAGCAGCGGCTTATCATGCTTCCGAGTCAGTAAAGTACATCGGTTCCGCCCCCACGTGATTGTTTATTTTCTCCCTAATCGCTTGAGGGCCTGCTCAATTGCGATAGATTTGTTCTGACTGTGCATAAGGCATGAAATGTAGATGCTTTGTAATTTGCAAAAATTTGTAACAAAATCGTATTATTGACAGTCGCTCGCATACTCTGTGGACCATCATGAAACGTTCAGTTTCCAACATTAATGTATGGTAGGTGTAGTCGCCGGCCCCCATGCTTGGGCACATTCATTCAAGTGTGCTCCCATTCACTCATTCTTGATACGTTAGCAGTATATATATATATATATATATATATATATATATATATATATATATATATATATATAAGAACGTTTATTAAAAAACTGCAGAAAGCGAGTGGGTGGAGCCGTCCGTGCCTAGTCGAGGAGCGCTAGTTCCATCTCCCTATCCTCGCTGGCGAGCCAAATCTCCCACTGCTCCCTTCCGGAAAGTTTGCCGGCTATTTTTGGTATATTCATTTTCGGTGGCCTGTTCTGGCAATCCCACGTAATGTGGGCGAGAGTTGGCCGGCCCCCGCACCAAGGACAGCGAACGCTGTACAGCGTTGGGTGAATGGCATGGTGCAAATAAAAGTTTGGAAATGTGTGCGCCTGTATTCTGCGCCAGTCGTAAGAGTCCCGCTTGGATAGGTCAGGGTATGGTGGACTGTACTTTCTTCGCTCGCGCCGTTGGGTCAAGGATGTCACGGGGTAAGAAGGGGTTTTCGTGAGAGTGGTCGGTCGCTCGGTTGACAAAAGCGTGAGCTGCACCGTCCGCTCTCTCATTGCCCTCGAGTCCTGCCTGACCCGGGCACCAGATGATCATGTGTTTCTGCGTTAGGTTGGATCCTAATAGGTGAGTGGTGCTGTGTGGCAGTCTCCCGGTGAGGAAGAGTCTACATGCGACTTGGGCGTCTGTAAGAGTTATCAACGATTGTCCTAGAGCGTCCTTAGTTTTAATAGCTGGCGTGTTGGCTGAAGTTTCTGCGGTATTCGCAGATGCAACTCGAGCTTTAGGGCAAGTCACAAGCCCTTGATCTGCGGCCGCTCCACTACTGCGAGGGCGTACTTGTAAGCACCACATCGAGCGGCATCTGTGTAGACTGTATCCGGATTTCCACCAAATTGCTGCATTAACTTTCGAGGCTCGAGCAGTTCTACGACCCCGGTGGTATATTTTTTTACTAATGTTCTAGGGATTGGGGCTGCTATGATCCTTTCACGAAGGACTTCGGGCAGAGATTCGAGTTCTCCTCCCGCATACTGTAGACGAGTAGGGTAACCTACGCGGCAAAGTAATTTTCTGTCAGAGGAGGTTAAGCTAAGCCTCTCCCGTTGAGATATGAGCGTCGCTGCCCGTAGCTCCTCATAGTTATTGTGAATCCCGAGGGCCAGCAGGCGTTCAGTAGAGGTCCCCTGTGGTAGGCCGAGGGGCGCTTTGTACGACGTTCTGATCAACGCATCTAGGGCCTTTAGTTCTGTTTTCGTGGGGTCCTGGAAAAGGAGGCTATATGTGAGACGACTTAGCACAAAAGCCTGAACGAGCCGGATCGTCTCCGTTTCCGTGGAATATTTTCGGTGATAAGTTACTCTACGAATCATACGGGAGATATGTTTCACCCTAGTTCTAAGGGTTTTAATGGTGTGGTCTACTCGTTTGTTGCTTTGCAGCCACAGTCCAAGGAATCACATTTTGCGGACCTCCTTTATATGGCTGTCTCTTAGAAAGAGGTTGACTGGCTCGTGAGTTTGACGGCCTCGACCTCGGATCTTGATAAATTCTGATTTATTGGGAGCGCAGCTCATTCCGCTGCTGCGAGCGAAGGTTTCAACAATGGTCGCTGCTTCTTACAGGATTTGTTCTTTTTGTACTAACGAGCCGCTGGTTGCCCATAGGGTAATATCGTCTGCATTTAATGCGTACGCTAGCCCCGGTATGACGTCGGGTGTTTTGGTTAAGCGTCTCATGTCGATATTTAAAAGAAGAGGGGAGAGCATCGCCCCTTGCGGTGTACCTCTATTGGGCATGGGAAAAGGGTCTGAGCGCGTAGTGCCGATGGCTGCTGTCGCGATGCGAGAGGTCAGGAAAGAGCGGGCGTAGTCATAGATTATTTGTCCGCAACCGATGTCATTTAGCCTAGATAGTTCATGTGAAATAGTGCCGAATGCGCTTTTCAAATCAAAAACTAGGACGAGATTTCCTGCACCAACCGTGGTGTTGCAAAGAACTTCTTCGCGAAGTAGCAAGAAAACATCTTGTGTCGACAAATGTTGGCGAAAGCCGTATATGTTTGTGGGAAATACGTTGCGGTCTTCAATGTAAGACATGAGACATGTGTGGATCAGCTTTTCAAATAATTTGCCAAGACAGGAGGTTAGTGATATCGGTCTGAGATTTTGTAGATCTTTAGGTTTTCCTGCTTTCGGAATAAGCACGATTTTGGCCTCATTCCACTGTTGTGGAACTACGCCCCTCTCCCATATCTGTTCATTAAAATACCGAGTAAGTTGTTCTAGGCGTTCATCGCTCAGGTTCCGTATCATAGGATTTGTGAGCTGATCTGGTCCTGGAGCAGTGTTTCGCGCCTTAGTTATCGGGGCGTCCATCACCGTGTTTTCTTACCCTTGGTATGGCAAGCTACTTAGGGGAGTGATTACTGCTCCTACGTACTTCTCTTTAAGCTTAGTGAGGAGGGCCTGATCTGTTCTTGAAAACTCTCCGGCAAGCTTTTGAAGGGTGCGGTTATTGGCCGTTTTGGCTTTTCCTGGTTTCGTTATGCTGCGAAGTATGGCCCATGTCTTGGAGGTGTACAGCGTTTCGCGAAGTGAGTCGCAAAACCTCGCCGAACTCGCTGCCTTTAACTGCTGTGCGTAAACGTTTGCCCGCTCGGATATTTCAGCAATTCTGTGGCGCAGTTTGCGATTAAGTCGCTGTTTTTCCACCGTTTAGTTAGCCCCCTTCTGGCTTCCCACATATGTAGCAGATGGTTGTCAAGTACTGGCGTTTCCGATGTGAGCGCTAGCCGCTTAGATGTTGCTTTATGAGAGTCTCGTATGTGCGTTGCCCACTCTTCAGCATTCTCAGGTGATATCTCCGGTATGGGGATTTTGCGATAATTTACCCAGTTCGTGATTACCACCTGGCCACAGGGTCACCGAATTTTCGGGGAGCCTACCGACACGCTGATGATGAAATGGTTACTGCCTAGATTCTCTCCTAGATTGGTCCAGAATACCTCTTCGACATTATTTGTGAATGTAAGGTCTGGAAAGGTGTCCGCACTGACGCTATTACCTAATCTCGTCGGATTTTGAGAGAGAATGATGAGTTGGAGGTCATATGCTTCGGCCACTCGCTCGAGCTCCCGGCCTTTGGGGGTGCCTGTTTGGTAACCCCAGCTGGTGTGAGGGGGATTGAAGTCACCAAGAAGCAGTAGTCTATCCTGGGTGCCGGAGTGACACCGAATGCCGAGTGACACCGGAGTACCGAATGAGGGCCTCAAAATCGGCCCTCTTTTCTTTAGGTGGGCTATACACGTTCGTGATTATGGTTTTTGCCTTGCTACGCTTCTGCGGTAGTATTGTTACGATTTGGTGGTTGATGCTGCTAGTCGCCAGATAATCTATACTGGTTACTATGTCCTTGAGCACCATCGTCGCGAACTTAGGGTAGTCTGGGTGGGATACCATGTAGTAGCCAGTCAGCCTGACCGGCTTGTTACCGATATTTTGCGAACAAATAACATCAGGTTTGACTGGCACCATGTTAATGTATTGCTGTAGAGCTACCGCCCGTTTGTAGGAGGTGCGGCAGTTTCATTGCGAAATTTCGAGTTATTCGTGATGTGCTCGCGTTCTACTCGCCATGAATAGTGCTTTCGCTGTCCGAGGTCGGAATGGATCGCGGAGGGCGGTTAGATTGAGCACTGGGGCTAGTGCTGGCTCACTTACGAACCGTGATCTTTACACTGGCCATGCATTCATCGACGTAACTTTTTAGGCTTTGAAATTCTGCGTACATCTGCTGCTGAAAATTTTGCATGGTTTGTAATAGATGCACAAATTGTTGGAGTGTGACCTCCGTGGAATTGGGCGTCGTTATAACCTCGAGAGGCGTGCCTGATGCTTTAGTATGTGCTGTTTTGTTCGGTTCGGTGCAGCGACTAGCTTTGAGGGAGGCCAAGTCTCGCTTAATTTCGGCCAAGCTCTCGCGGAGACGCTTGTTTTCGTTAATGACCTTCCGATATTCGGGATTTTCTTTTACAGGAGCAGTAGGAGAAACTACTCGTGCCCAGCTTACCGGGTTATTTTGTGGTGCTTGCTTGGTCACAGTGCCGGGAGCCCCAGATTTAGGCGACTTTGGTGATTGGGAATGAGGTGGGTTTTTGGCATTGTTCTTTCGTGTCCGCGATCTGGACCCGGATCGACGGCGAGTCCCTGACACCTCTGGCGAGGGATCCGATGCGTATTCTTCATCATCGGAACAGAACCAACATAAGCGTTTAGGTGGCTTCGTTGAGCTGTCCTTCCGAGTAGTCCGTTGAACGCCAGTTATCGGCGTTATTTTGCTTTGGGGTTTGAGACGTTTATTACAACTTTGGCCTCCTGTCATGTAACCCTCCCCACAGGCTGCACACTTGGAAGCGCACTCGTGTCCCGCTACAGGGTCCCGTTGTCCACATGTACGACATACTGGAGTGTCCGGCTGGGGACAGACGTCCGATCGGTGACCCATTTGGTGACACACTTTGCACACCTGAGTGGAGATTTTGTAGGAATAGCAAGCAAGTTCTCCGCCGTTGTAGTAGACGTACCGCGGCTTAAACGCTCCAAAAGATGATAACGGCCGTTTTAGTGTTACGGAACATGCGCGCTTGGAGAATTTCGACCACTTGCGTGCGTATGCATAGATTCGCTTTTAGCGGTTCAGGCGTCATGTGCGGGTCCAAGCCGTGAATGACACCCTTGGTTGTCCCGTCACTTGTCGCTACGTAGGCGCTGACCGAATGAGGGCGGCCGTTGATGTTTAGCAATGTAATACGTCTAATGCAGTCCGCCACTGTCTGGTGCGGCATGGACACGATAAAGATGTTGGAGCCCGGCTTGATTCTGACCAGAAATTGCTCAGCTGATATCTGCCCGCTGCATGCAGCAATCACGGCGTCCACCAATAGTGGGCTAGTCAGGTTCTTGACCGGTAGCCCTTGACGCGGTCACACCACTATCTTGAAATTGTCCTTCGGCAGGAGGGGGGGGGGGGGAGGGAGTAACCACCTTTATGCGGGTTTGTGTTTAGATTTTGCGGTTGTTTGACCAGCGGAAACTTGTTGATTCTTCAAGGTCCCCGAATATTCCAGTGCTTTTGCCTTTTTCTCTTTCGCATTGCTTTTTCTCTGCCGAAGCGTGCGGACCGCCTGCCAATCCCCATCTGTTTGACTTTGGCTCCGTCCTTGCGTTCTGTCATTGGGTCCTCTTGGTGTCGTGAGGTTGTGAGCAGCGGAGTCTTGAAAATCTATGTTGTCAAGGTTCTGGCGGCGCATGTCAGTGATCCGCGAGAGTCCGGGACGCGCAGTTGCGTCGGGGGGTTGATTTGCAAGAGCCATTGAGCGCGCGTTCGCCGCACACTCTGATGTTCCAGCGGCCGCCTACGTGGCGGCTTTGGTTTTAGCGAGCTCGAAGACACGTTGGGGTGGTAAAATAATAGGTGCCGGTCACTCACGGCTGCGGGTAGCTTCTGTCGATGCGGGACCACTTCACATATCCGTGATAATCGTGGGAGTCGGTCGCACACACAATTTTCCGCCAAAAGGCAGGAAAATTCGCGGAGCGCATGTGGACACGACAGCACTCGCCGACGCCACAAGCGTCCTCCTTGGCGACAGAATGGGTCTAAGTTTCCGTATGAGTCGGGGTAGATATGCGCAAGTAGATAACGTGCGAGAAATTTGCTATGCCAGGAAGCGGCGCTACACCATTTGTAGCTGTTAAACCAGCAGCATATACTCACTCTTGGTGACGTTCGGGGTTGAAGTCCTTTCTTTAGAGATCGCAAAAAGGCCGGGCAACACAAGTCATTACGTCCGTGGACTTGGCCGCACAGATTCATTCCATTCCTAATTAGACCAGTCACTATTTTTGCAGCCAACGCGCCTTCCCTCTACCGTTCCAAATTTTGCAGCATGAACGGAGCACAGTGCGTTAGTGAACACTCAGTTGCATTTCCGACAGGGATCACACAGTATAGCAGAGCAGAAGCGGTAATGGTTTTGTATTCATGCGCTTTCGCTGAGGTAACGTGCGGCGCGCCTCCAAGAGCGCCATCTCGTTCCTCTATAGAGCTAAATGATCCGAGGAAAAGGTCAGTATCAACAATGTGTTAGCTGAGAGTTGCATTTTGAAATGATGACGGCGAAGATGGTGACGGTTGTGGTCTTAGGCTTTGTTTCAGGCGGGCATTGTACTACTGTCTACCAATTTAAGGGTATTTCCTTCGCGGTTGTGTGGAAGCTGTAGCTCGAGCTGTCTCGCAGACGAGACCTTCTTTCTCGCGTTCGTCCTACCGTTCTGCAAATGCTTGAGTTGCGCGAGAGAGATGTGGGGACTATTGCTTCTCTAAATCTGCATTTCGCTGGATGCTGCAGTACTACACAGGAGAATTCTCCTTGGCCCGTTTGTTCATAGCCGAGCTGCACTACAGGAAAGTGGATAAACACTCCTAAATAAGCTCTCTCTCAGTTCGTTCCTCGTAGCGCCGCGCCAAAGCGCTGTGCTCATGACTCGGAGGGCCTCGGTTCAAATCGCGTTTTCGATAGACATTTTGAAGGCTAGGTCATCCTATCTGACTTCTATCCTAAACATGCCATATATATATATATATCTATACATGAAGCTTTCGCCACATCATGGGGAAGATTATTCAATACTTGCAGAAATATAGTAAAAAAGCCACCGCGAGCGCTGATATTTCCTAAGCCTAAATCTTGTGGTTACGCCGCAGCGACGTGCGTCTAAAATTAGATACTTGTTTATCGAAGTGCAGTTTGTGTTTTGCTGAACTGACCTGCATGGACTCGATGCTCATTCCCTGCATGTCGCTTTCGAGAAGCTGGAGCGCTGCTGACACGGGCTCGCAGCCGTTGCGCATGCCCAAAGAGAAGACGACACTGTTGCGGTGGTCTTGGAGCAGGCGGCTTTCGGGGACTCTGGCCTGTGGTCGATGTTGGACACATGTGGTAAGAATGGACACCAGTCAATATATATATATATATATATATATATATATATATATATATATATATATATATATGTATATATATATAATCACGTGGTAGTGACGGTGAAGAAAGCAGTCTAACTGGCAAAGATGAAACTAGCATTCTATTGGACGAACTTGTGCCCTCAAAAACAGGCTACACTCAAAGAACGGCGACAGCGGCGAACACAGTCGGCGATGGTCGAAATCTGATCAGCGGATCAAGCGCGTCGGCTTTTATACATCAGTCGTCGAATGTTCCAGAGTAATCGCTGGGACCCGCGTGCCTTCCACAAAGTTCTACATTATTCGCGTCGCGCACACATGCAATCAGATTACACAAGGTTCGGTCACAGACAGCGGATGGAAGCATTGATAACATTCCAGAAACTTCCGATACATGCAGGCGCGGCCTGCGCTGTGCGATAACATTTGTTAGGCGGTGAAACGTGTCGCCTGATAAAGACAAACAAGTACACGTGTCAATATATACAGATCTCACGATAGGTGCCACGAGGGATGGGAATGGGGATTGGTTTAAGCGAGGCTTTCATTTCTGTTTACCAGTAACGCTGCTGATAACATACAATATGTAAGTAAAGCTCACGACGACGTTCGATGCGCTTTCACCGGGAAACGCACTGCTCGCTGCGAGTGTGTAGCGTTCCAACACCGCAGACGCGGCCGGCCGGCGCGTAATTGTCTATCGCACATGCTAACCCTCGAAGCAAAATCGCCCTCCACGAAGTATTTATCCAAGAGACTTGTACACGTTACAGAAAAAGGTGTAACTGATTACAATCACAATTACAGTAATAAAAAATTTATTTGATTACAGCTACCAATTACTGCCCCGTGAAAGTAATTGAGGAATATTACTCGAAAGTAATCGATCACTTCTACGTTACCTTCCTTCGAACTTTTAACACTGACAGATACCGCACAAGCAGAACCAGCTGGCCTCTGCGTTCTCTGCAGCCCTTCATACATTGCTTATCTTTACTAACAGTTTCTTTTCAAAAAGTTCACCACTCATTTTGATTTGTTTTTGTTGTGAGGACATCAGAAGCGACACTGAAATCTCGCTCGATGTGCTTGCTCGGGAGTGTGAACGGTGTCGTGACGTAAGCGCTTCTTCCGCACAAGATCGTCGTTACTCAGCATCTGGGTTCTCTGTGAAGCGCAGCGCTTCATCGTCACTCGGACTTGAATCAAGATGCTCCCGGTTGGGTCAATAAAAACCTGGAAAAATCGTGCATAGGTGATATCCGCGTATTAACGCACTAAGGGGCCGTCGCGATTGAGACATACATGCATACCAGCACTGGTTCAGTTCGCCGTGAAGTGTTGACAAGAGGAAACAGTTATTGAGCACACAGGTTGGCCTGTCAGAATTAGCTGCTACGTGCCACGATCTCGGGCCTTCTACTGTGGTTATTGCCAAATTTAGGCTCGCGAAATTGCGTCACCTGTTACAGCTTGTCTCGTCAAAAAAGTAATAAATTACGAATGTTTAGTTACTGGAAAAAGTAATTGAAATACAGCGAGCGTTATACCGAGGAAGAAATGTAACGGTTAAATTACAAAGTTACCAAGAAATGTAATACATTACAAGTAAATAATTATATGTAATTCTTTACGTACAAATCTGTTCTCCAAGTACTTGTTTGCACCTTAAAGCAACACGATCAGGTTCCGCTGCTAATATTCAATTTCATACAATGCATGCAACGCTATTGAGGCTAGAGAAACTTTCTGCAGTGGCTACCACCGTTCGCACGAACAGATAGTTCAGTGTTCTTGCCAGCAATAGGTGAAACAGTTCTTTATTTAGATTTAGTTTACGTTAAAAGAAAACATGATCCTTAAGAATGAACTGTGTACGGCTGCTAATCGGTTTATTTCGATCGATTTGCTTATCATGGTTTTCCTTTTTCTTTTTCATTTTCGGCCAGCCGAGGCAGCCTTACGTGCATCCTGGCACGAGGAAACGCTGTTGGCGCGCAGCAAAGCATATGGAATGCGTGGAGCGATAAATTGCAATGACCGAACCTCTTGCGTAGCTTCCCCAGCGTTGCAGGCTATGTATGAAACGGAGTACAGGCAGCACCAGTTCAGAGCGCGATATAAAAATATTTACGCAGATCCAGTGCACAATTACCGTTATATTGGCTTGTTACTCTCGGGCGTTTAGTTTTGTTGTATATGGAGACGAACCGTGTTTGGGAACAAAACGGACCTGTTGACGTAAAGTGCAGGTAGAAAGAAAAAGTTAAAGTGAAGAAAACAAAAGACAGAAGGAGGAGGGAGCTGAATGCACAAATACGCCTTTCTTCTTCGGTCCCTCACAGATTTCAACAATAATCATCGGAAAGCAAATTTATGAAAATTTCTACGAGAAGGACGAAGCCGAAAGCTTTTAGCAAATGGAGAAGTCCCGGAAAATACTACCATACGTTTTGGCGTTGGCGTATTCATTTAATGTTCTTTTGTTAGCCTCATTCCATCGCTTTACACTTATCCGCTCTGCTTGTCTTGAAAACCGGTTCAAATCCATCTGTGCAGGACAATATTAAAACGTCAGCCCACCTGAAGGGCCTTCAGGGTTCGTTTCGTTTCGAACTTGGCACCCTTGTTGAGCGTAACGCTGTAGCCAGTGCCGTAGCGGCGCTGCAGGAAGCCCGTGCGACCGCAGCACTTGAGGGCCCCGAATCCCAGGATGGCGATGCGGTCGGCGAGCAGTTCGACTTCCTCGACCTCGGGCGTTGTGATGATGATGCACGTGGACGGCCTCAGTTTCTGCAGCAGCTGCCACACGATGACGCGCGACGCCGCATCCATGCCACGCATGGGTTCGTCGAGGATCAGAACCTGTAACATTGCGGACCGCAATTATTGGCCGACGAAGCTCGTTAGAAATGTACGCGCAGTTGACAAGACTTGATGTTTAGGATCGCACGTATGTTTCTAATTTATTGGTACCGCTTTCTATGTAGTTCTACGTGTGCTAAATCGGAAGACGCACCAGTCTTCCAAAGCACCTACTGAATAAGTGTCTGGACAATACGTACCGAATGAGCCCTTCCTTAGCTGATAGTAAGAAGGCTTTACCTGTAACAGGCGTGACATGTTTATCGCAATCTGCATTTATGATGATCGCTAGTCACTGATCTATATTATAAGGTTCATTACGCGACACTCGTTTAACAGTTTATCGTAATCGTTAATACCGGTCTTTCCCTGTAATGGTCCTAATGCGCACTTTTCCCGAATAACGTGTTCTCAATATGCGTTCTTTTTTGGAAGAATGTTTAATTTAGATCATATTATTTCCTTTCCCGAAGAACGTTCTTGTGCTTCGGAACTGCGTGTTAACATATTTTCCATTCCTCCCGAGCTAAACTCTATGAAGGAAGCGAGTGATGGCAAATTTTTTTGCTAGATAAGTTCTAGGTATGTGCTCCATCTAAGGATCATCTCTTCGTGTGATCACAACTTTTTGGCTTCCTCGATGATCCTTAGACGCCTGCTTACGCTCTTCTATAGCTTGTTTTATTT
Organism: Dermacentor variabilis; assembly: GCF_050947875.1. Classification (NCBI taxonomy): domain Eukaryota; kingdom Metazoa; phylum Arthropoda; class Arachnida; order Ixodida; family Ixodidae; genus Dermacentor; species Dermacentor variabilis. The sequence continues at coordinate 52,148,493 of NC_134572.1, read as the reverse complement.
CCTTGTTCCACCACTTAGGTGGATTCCTCTTTCCAATCCAACAATTTTTTCTTTGGCGTGTCAGTCTTATCTCCTGCTGCAAAACGTCTACATATGCAGTTCCTTATATACGTAGAATATTATAGGAAACGCTTCCATTTTCTTCTCTATGTTTCTTGCGATCTCTGTTATTTGCTTTCCATTCATATTTAGAAATTGTGATGATGTTGGTTTGTGTATTGCATTAGTATCGCTCCCAAACTTTAAGGTTAAAAGTTTATGATCGCTATCCAGGCTATCTTTTCCATGTTCATCTAATCATTTGGTCTTGCCGTTCGTAGACCATTTCTAAGACTAAGGCATAAGCGATGTATGACTACCTTATCCCACATTGCTGGTTACCTGTCCATTACAGTTATTCTCCCTGTTAAGTTCTATACCCTTCTGTTCATCGTACAGATGCAGATCGAGAGCCGTTGTAATTAGTATATCCGTCTGAACCCTCCATGCGCGAACAGATTTCTCCTACTTATGTCACCTGGCCCGATTGATCGAAATAATTATTATCGCTTCTAATATGCAATCAATTCTTTATTTTTATCTCTGCTATCATTCCCCGTCCATAGGCAAGCTACTCCAAGCCATACCTTTTTGCCTTCCCATGTGCCGCTAATGAATAAATGCTCCTTACATGTCTCTGTGAAATTTTGTCACGTCGTTCCTCGCCTAATTAGCATGCCTAGTCCGCCGCCTTGCCTTGTCCCAGTCATTCTATGGCTGCTCCAAACCTCGTATATGCGTTTCGATCAAGGTTGCACGCTAATGTCTTCGTCAATCTGCTGCCTTTGAATTTCCAGAATTTTTTCTGCTTGCCACCACCCTACATGTCTATTCAATAAATTTTACCGTCTCTATTATTATCCTTTGTGCTTCTTTTCTTGACTCCTTGTGGTCTAATTCTGCCCTTTGTTGGTGTGTCGCTGCATTCAATACTTCTTTATTCCTGATTGCCTGAAGCCTGCCCATAAAAGCTATGGCCCGTACCGGGAATCGACGTCCAACCGGTGTTGCTACACTATCCCTAAATATTCGCTTACAAAAGCGCCTTTGTGCTCTGCTCGGTGCACTTCTCTGTCGATTTCAATTACCGTAAAATTCATTGCCTTAGGTAGCGTCCAAATTTCCCTGTTAGCTGCAAGCACTGCCCTTTCGATTGCATACCCCTGCCTTTCAACCTTTGGCTCCGTGCACACCGCGATTTGCACTTCCTTTGAAACGTTCTGCAGGTCGGTAGCACCTTTGGCTACTTGCCTCACGATCCCTGTCCCCTGTCCTTGCAGTACGCCAATCACTCTGCTCATTATCACCACTAGATGCCCCTCCTCCATTGCGTCCCACATGTGTTGCTTGGCTTTCGTTATCACTTCATTAATCGGTTTCCCCGGAAGCGGGCTAATCTGGACTCGCTCGCCTACGCCAAGCCTCTATATTATCGCTGTTTCTATTTTACGCAGGTTTGAATCCCAGCAAAGACAACTCCACGTTTTTTCTCCTCTTCGCCACCGAAAGTTGCATCTGTGGCCGCGATGCCCTCACCCCATGCCTCATCGTCACCATTCGCGTTGTCTTCCCTGGCCGGCACGTAAACGGTAGCCCTCTTCGTGACAATCACTGACGGGTCCGTCATTGCTTTCCTGCGTGGTGGTTTCGGTTTCCTTACCTGCTCGCTTAGAAACCAGCCCCATTGGCCGTGCTCGCATCGAAGCGTTCACCATTGCTTTGCGGAATAGTAGCCCTGAGCTTCATTTCTACGTTGGCTAGCTTATCTCCTAACCCCTTCTGCTTCTTTTCGCTCTTGAGTTCCTTTTCTAGTTTTCCAACCCACTTAGCTAGCCCATGCTACTCCATCTCTAGACGGTCTAGTCGCGACGTTAGCGAACACATCCTACCGATAAAAACCCCGTTTGCTTCACGTGCTTACTGCAACAGAGTTTGTTCCGACGCATAGAAACGCTCGCACTTGGAGCAACGCACGTGTAGATTCCTCCTATACCGATCTTTATCTTTCACTAGCAAGGTTTAGTACAACTATTAGTTGCTTACATCTAACCAAAAAGACCACAACGCTGAAGAGCATGAAAAATAAAACACTCCTAAGAACCAAATGAACGAAAAATGAAATTAAGTTAGCGTCCTGCTGCGCTGTGAAAGTACTTCCAATGGGCACGTCTGTTATCTTCGGCGCAACTCGAGAGAGTGACGAAAACCATTTCGGCGAGCGCCACCATGTTTTCTTATACGCAAGACGCGTTGAACCCAAAATCACGAAAGTGATGCCCGCTTGCAATAACTCCAGCATCACGTATGTACTTGGCGTGCCCAGTGTGTATCACGCAATGCTAATGTTTTTGCGTTTGTTGCCGCCAGCTTTGAAGAATTCTAATATATACCTGACTCAGCAACATTTATCTCACTCAGAGCTGTCTTCCAAACTGATTTCACCAGGGCGCCGTTGTCAGCGGTGAGAAAGAAACGCCTAAACCGAAAGTCTCTCTATCCATCTCTATGCAGAGTTCTTATGTGTTGTTTGGTTAGAAGACTGGTGAAATATTCTTGGATGGGAAAGATTACATTTGTAACTCGGCAAACAGCGTAAGGCCGCGCTTCCTCACTCCCAATTGCTGATATCACGACGTCAATGTCAAGGTGCCGTCCCAGCCATTTCTCAGCCCATTCTTAACGGCATTGACACCACGCATGATCTGCCATTACACTGTGAAACTACGAAAAATCTTCGAGAGCCCGCAGGAATCGCATGTTGACGATACCTTAGGTGGTACCACTATGGCTATGGCGAAGGCAAGGGAGCGCTTCTGTCCTTCCTGAAGCAAGTTGGCGCGCACATGGGCGATGTCGCCGAGAGAGAACATGTCTTGGAGCTCGACGCAGCGGTGCATCAGGGCGTCCCCGGAGAGTCCCGCGAGCGCCCCGAAGAAAATCAAATGCTCGGCCACCGTCAGGTCATAGAACAGCACGTCGCGCTGCTGCACGACGCCCATCAGCTGGCGCGCACGCTGCGTCTGCACGGCCACGTCGTAGCCGTTCACGATCACCTACGACCCCGCCGGGGATGAAGCGGTGTCGCTTACTCAGGCGTAGTCACTTAACATCACTCTCCCGCTAAGCACAATTTCCTCTGGAACTCTCAAAATCAGATAAACGAAGTTTCATCACTCACCTGACCCTGTGTAGCCACCGCACTTCCGCTGATAAGGTCCACGAGCGCTGTCTTTCCGGCTCCGCTGGGACCCAAAATTATCATGATTTCTCCCTGGTACGCCTTGAAACTCGTGTCTCGCAGGACGTGCTTCTGTTTCCTCTCGTATTCCAGCCTGCCCAAGTTCACAGAGGGACAGCAGTGACAAGCATGAGATAGCAACGACAACTGCAAGAGCGATATATTTACTGTTTCTATTCATTTCACACATAAAAAATTCATATTCAGTCAAAAGCTGCTGGGATAGCTGTCAATAGATTAGTTTCATAAATATAAAAAATCAGGGGTACACTAATCCGTCCGGCCGAGCTTGATAACCGACAAAGAAATTCTACGTTCTAGCATGTTTTTTTGTTGATAGTAATCAAAGGGAAACATACCTGTTCACAAAGACGACCTCTTCCTTGTCTACGGGATACTGCTCAAAGTTGAGTCCATCGGGCGTGGATGGCGGTACCTGCTGGAACGAGCCCTTCTCTGTGGGCAACCAGTAGCGGTACATGAAAGGAAACCAGGGCACGTATGGTACGCCAATGTACGATGTAAGAACGTGGCTGAAGTACCACCCCAGGGTGATGTTGACGAGGCTGTCTGTCAGCATGACCGTCCAGATCTCGAACATGGTCACATTGTCCAGCTCTAGCACATAGGAGGTCGTCGAGGAGAAAGTGTACTGCTCCCCTGCATGCGTAACATCTCGTGACATATGCTGCGAGGCAACGTCACATCTGCTTCCAACTCAGCAACCATTCAATGCAAAAGCTCGTAAGCGATTGCGTAATGCAGCTGTAGTGTATTTTCAGAGGGCTGAATACTAAATTAACTCTATTTTTTACAGCAACGCTTAATTTGTTCACGATGATCATTAAGAAAAGACGGGAGGACGAAGGCACTCGGGCAGGCAGAAGCATCTACGCTTCGGTGCTCAGCAATATTTCTCGAAGAATTTTGCCGTGATGTAACCTCCTGGGCTTGAACATCTTTTTCGGCTTTTTCTAACGCAATGCGGGGTGCGCTAAAGAGATGAGACAAAGAAAGAACACATTATTACCGACAGTGTTGGCACAGCCTATAATGCGGAAGCACCAGTGCATGCCGACACATGGCAGCGTTGCGGTGAGAAGCTTGGTCCAGCGATCCAGGAGGATGTAATGGGCCGCGCGTCCCTGCATATCTTCGAGAATTACGCAGGGCATTACGTAGCTGATGTGCCAGTACAGCACACCAAACACCACAGCCAGTGCAGTGTCTCTAAAGAAGAGCGCAAGAAGCATCGCCTTCGAAATGTACTGCGCCGTGAAGAGACCGAAGCAGATGAGGACCACCAGCTTGCTTGTGTCGTCCAGGAAGGCCTGTAAGCAATAGAGCGCGCATGTGCAGATGAGTACTGTACTGGTACTGACTGTCCACCGACACAGATGACAGACATCGCGAAACCTATCAAAGTTTAGCGTGTCTTACAACTGTAATTAAATATTGATCAAGCAAACGATGAAAACAAGAACGTTTCGACGCCGTGGGCAGCGATCGGCCTTTATCAAAATCATAGAAGAAAGGCGGGCCTCAGTGTATTTACTGTCTCTTTTTTCATTGTGGCCTTCCTCAAGTATGTGTATATTAGAAGCTTAGGCATGCAATAATAAAAAAAAGCCAAAGAGCAGCAGGCGATTCATTTTGAACCCATGAAGTCTAAAGTCAGGTGTTTTGTCCCAGGTGGTAACGGCAGTGGAATGCAGGCGAATGCATACGCCACATCCGACGCGGTGGCATATATTAATTGCGCTAGACGGAATAAAACTTTCGAGACCAATATGCCAATGCTTACACCATACGTCGCTGCAAGTTATCTTGTAATTTTATTTTCTAAGTGAACAAGAGTGCGAAAAACCTGCGCTTCGGTAAACCTGACATCAGTAAGATTGCAGCGCTGGTAGTAAGTCAACACGTGTACACCAAAGGGGCCCGGCTTGTCGAAGAGGTGCGCCCACCTGCGAGCCATAATCACTGGTGTTCTCTACGGCAGTCATGTAGGCCATGACCATGGCGACGCTTACAATCCCCGAGAAGAAGCCGGCCATCCAGTGACCCGCGCGGTAGGCAGTAGCGCGGAGACCGACCAGGCGAAGCTTCTCACGCATGCCCTGCTGCGTTTCCTCTACCACGCGCGACAGAATCAGGCAGAAGGGCACCAAGTACCCGACACCCAACCGTATCAGCATCAGCCACCGGTGCGAAGGCGCGTCGAGCGGGTACGGCCCTGCAGTGCCAGGAAGAAATGTGGCGCCATTTCTCGTAGAAAAGAACGTCGTGTACACAGTCGCTCTAGCAAGCCTTACTTACTGTAGTAGGCCTGCCACACTTTAGGAACACGGTAAGAAAACGTTCGCTATCTGTGGACGCTATTCTCATGAACATGAGAGTCGTACGTCACTCCGCTGCACACAGCGGGGACCTCAGAATCTCACATAAAAGTTCGCTCTGTCTCTACTGTGGTTTTCGAGGCCGCTCTATTACGCCCAAAATATGTCATAAACTCGAATGATAGTTTAAAGACGCGATTCATTGGGTGATTGTTCATGATAATGAGGTACTCGAGAGGGAAAGCTCACGCATGCATGCCTATCCTTCGAATCTTCCAACCAATGGGTATGCGGTGGTGGCTAACGTTTCCCACACGCTTATCACCACTCATTCTCGGGTCCCGAGGCAAGTTTTTAAGACGCCAACGTTGAAAGCTTACCACAGCTGTAGCGCAAAAAAAAAAAAGAAATAGTCAAGTGAACATTGAAAGACAGTGTTATTGGCGCCACCACCGCTGAGAGGAAACGTGCTGAAGAGGAATGAACTCGAACTAAACATTGCGCTTTTACTTCTCCTTTATTTTTATGTAGCTTTTAAAACTTACTGTGAGTATATATTCATTAAAAATCAGTGCACTCTATATTTAAGATAAGGTGTTGCAGGGATCCTTTAAGATAAAAATTGGCAGTAGCTTAGCTCGGCTATGCCAGGATATACGTAGCGAAAGCTAAGACATAGCATGCTTAGCCTTGGTTAATCTTGATTGCAAGTCCATGTTAGTCTTGTTGTCTAGCTATGTTGAGGCGTTTATTCAATCATTCGGCGCGTTGTTCGTCTGTTTCCTGGGCGATTCGTTTCCTCTTCATCTCGTTCCGATGTCGATTCCAGGCCTTCTCCTGCTTATCAGAATTGTCGCCGTACATACTGCCGCCTCAACTGTGGTTGTGGCGCACGCGAGCTCTTCTTTTCAATCCTCCGACATGTTATCAGGCATACGACGCAGCTGGCGATGCGAGCGGAGGCGACGCAACGACGAGGAACGCAGTGTGACGCCATACCAAACAGCGGAGGCGAAAAAGCGCGGCGCTGCGCAGCGGCGGAACACCCGCGGCCCGCTGCTACTAATGGCGCATGCGCAGTAGTGACGAGGGAGCGAGAGAGGGAGAAATATCCGCGGCGAGGCGCGCGTTGTGACGTCATGTGCCTTGTGATTTCGCCGTTGTGACGGCGAAATCACAAGTTCGCAGCCAGTAAAGCTTTCGCTTTAAAAGTGGTTAACCGCAGTTGAATGAAACCTACGACTATGGTTTGCCGTCATGTGGCGTTGCTAAGAGTATGTTCTATTGTCCGCTTAATTAGTCACCTAACTAGGATCAGCTATGCAACAATCATAATTTTCACTTTGACGCCAAGTGCTTTCGTTAAGTTGTAGAGGGGATTCATGAAAGACCAATTCACCATTTTTCGGTTATGATCTCTGAGCTATGATCCTCTGCGACCTTCCACTGTAGCCGAGGCAGCTTCATTTGATCTGTTCCTTAGCTCCAGCCTGCGTGAAATTTAGGGTTTGCGCTAGCATCAGTTACCATCTACGCGAGTTGTAGTTTCTGTTATATTTCGCGGAGTTTGTTTCTGCCATTTTGGCCGAGGGCTTCCGTGGATCACGTGCCCGCCTTAAGTAGGGGACGTGCGGTGCTGCGCGGCGTCTGGTACGGCGAGCGGGAACTCAGAAAGACACGGCTGCTCCCATTGTTTTTGACAGCACTTCCGTCACAGTTGTCGGTACGGCTAGACGCGAAGTGCATCGCACGCGGAATGCTGCCATGTGCCTCCTGCGAAATAGAGACGCATCAAAACCATCGCAGCCTTCGGACCACGCGTCGTAAAGACGGCTTCGTACTATGGTGGTGCGTATTAGAGACAGCTACATCTGGTTTTCTTACGGCAAATCATACAGCTTGCCGTTCAGCAACGCATTTAGTCACGCACCCTCGGTGATTCGATGCGTGGCTATGCTGTAAGGTTTCTCGGCGTAATGCTTGTCGGCCGCCACCGATGCTAGGTGGGCCTGGCTCAGCGCGAGCTGGAGGCAGGCGACGCTCTCGCGCTGCGTCACCGGGTTGGGCAGCGGCTCGAAGAGCGCGTACCCGTTGAGCCGCTTGGACATGTACACGAACTCGTCGTAGAAGCTGACGCTGAACGTGAGCCCGTTCTTCGAGATGGTCTCTCCGCTCTCGCCCAGCGTGACGGCGACGACGCGCTGCTCGGGACCGCGCTTCGGCTTCGGCGACACCTTGTGGAAGGCGGTCAGCATGCTGTCCACCGTCTCGAAGCCCGCCACGCGCACCTTGTCGTGGTCCTTGAAGGCTGACTGGAACAGCTTGTCGCCGATCTTGCGCGGCGCGTACAGCACCTGAAGTGCGGCGCGTACGTGCCTCGAGTGTCATCGGCAGCAATCGAAGGAAGGTTCTGCTCGAAAAATTAAGTCTGGGGACTCTCACACCTGGGGCACGAGTGGAATGGTGAGTGAGAAAACTAAGATTACACTACAGTGCGCCATCCTTATTGACAAACAGGGTACCATTATAGTTATTCCCTTGACTACACTGGGTTCTGGGCCACGTTGCCTTCCATTGATGTAGAAACTGCACTTGCATAATGATCCTCGGTGATTTCTCTGATAACGAGTCGCTCGGGAAAGGTATTTCAATTACAATTCATTCGAGTACACGCTAGAAAGTCCTGGCTATGACCATTTTTGCCCAGAAAATGGGAAGGATGTTAAGAGTTTATTAGAAGCCGTGAGTATTAGCTGTGAATACTAAAAGCCGTGAGCCGTGGGTAAGGGGCGGCTCTTCATGTCTTACACCTTCTCGAGCCAGGGTGGAGGCTGAGTGGAAAGAAGCCTACAAACAGACACCAGCTTGCCACCTGCTTTTCTTTGAAACCTTACCTCCTTATCATTCCTCGAGTTTATTTTTGACAACAAATACAGAGTTGTACAGAAGTTTGATATGAAGTCAAACAAATGTCGTATAAAGCGTTGGAGCACCTCACAAAAGGCGGTAAAAAAGAAAAAGAAAAGGACACAGAGAGCGAGAAAAACGACATACACCCTACCGTGGTAATATATATATATATATATATATATATATATATATATATGTGATCCCCACATGTATTTCGTCATAACATATTAAAATAAACACGATATAGTAACATACGAGCAATACTGGTCATTTATGGAAATGCAGATATTCAAATGTATTTCCAGTTATAAACAAGCTTTAATTATGGTGGTCTCAAAGCGACGTCATGGAGACTGGCATAATAACGCCCAAGATCGTTGCCGAGGTGAGACGAAAGGTATCGAAGTAATTGTTCAGTTCCAGGGAAAACAGCAAATGGGGTCACAAATCGGGTATGGGCCTGAAGCGGGCAGGCTGGATGCCGCCATTTCGGGCAATGACGCGTAGTTTCTGCTCCATTCTGATACCAAACGTCTGTGAGAGACCTAGGCGAAAACCGCCGTCCGTGATAAAACCGCGTTACCATTTGCGGGCAGCTGAAGTTTCCCAGCTCCCGCTCATGGTACTCGCGTGGCTCGGAGTAGCGCAGGCAGGGCGGCTTGGCGCAGTGTTTGTTCGGCAGTATGGGCCGGTCGTGCTCGACGGCGAAGAACGAGAGGATGATGAGGACCACCTCGACGGTGGTCACGTAGTAGTGGCGCTTGATGGCCTGCACGTACACGTCCTTCCACACGATCGCGTACAGCTGGTCGACCACGCCCATGCTGGTCCCCTGCACAAGAGGGGCCCAAGAAATGCATCCCTAGGTCAGCACTGGCGAGGCCAAATATCCGCGCTAGTGATACTGCAGGCACGCTTCCTGGAGTGGTCGCATTGCACGTGTGGACTTCGTCAGTACAATACGAGCCGCTGCCTGGGTGGTGAAAGATGATAGGATGCGTGCGGGCGGCGCAAGTTAGCAGTGACGTACAACCAGGGATGTTTCACGGAGCAGAGGGGAAGCACGCACTTGACCGGTGGAGGTGGTGTGCAGACATGTGTTGTTGCCCGCTGTTCTATGGCAAGTATCCCTGGTACACCGAAATTTTCAGGTGTGTGCGTGTGTGGGAGGGGTTCAGTGTCACGTGCTTGGTGTGTCTCACCGGCCCCTCCTTCTGGATGCGCATCTGCTGGACAGCCATACTGAATGCCCAAACGTTTAAGAGCTGACGCCTATCACAAGATATAGTATAAACATACAAGTGTCTTGCACCTACATGATGTCTTGCAAAGTTTGTTTCAAGTGAGTAAGGTTATGGATCCGAAGGAATGTGCTCAGACTTCGGAACGTTACTTCTTTTCCGCGATGTCTTTGCCACTAAGCCGAATTACTAGTCTCTCTGCTATGGTAATGAAAATGGTTGCGGCAAGTTTATGAGTCGAAAGGTGCATGCTGAAAAGCTACATAAACGGAGACACAGATTCTTTTCGCGCTCAAGTTAGTGAAAGCTCCACGCAGATGTTGCAATGCCCACTGAAGGGCTTGTTATTTATTCCTCGCGCTGTAGTGATGACCCGCGGACTTGACCAGAAATCGCACTCGGCCTCCCGAATACACTCTGAGATGGCGCGTTCTTGCGAAGTAAGGACAGTTAAAAGAACAGAACTGTAGCTTTCGTGAACAGTACATTTAATTAACAGACAGTTAAAGTGTCCGGGGCAAGAAACGAGCGCATATACCACCGCAACTAAAGTTTTAGGCGCAGAATCTTTGTGTATCCAACACACAGGTTTGTTGGTGTGCATATGGATTGAGCGAAAAACATTATGCTCGCGTGGTTCTCCTATGGCAATTAAACGTCAACAGCATTTGACATGCCGCACTGCTGGCTCTCTGGGGAAGATCAGTAATAACGATTAATTTTTTGTGGCATTCACTTGGCATGGATGAGCTGTTGAATGCGCCATAGTAGCTTCGTATTGGAAGTTGGTATTTTGCAGGCAGCCAAAACCCTCAATCAGGAGAAAGCTTTTAGGGTGTCTTGAGCCCAGAACTGCTACTATATACTATTTTGCCTGTAAAGGAAAGTTATAATGCAGTTCTAAATTTCTAGTGGCACTTCGTGCATGGAGACACAAGATTTTTTTTATCAAGTCTGTAGGGAAAAAAACAAAACTAATCTTGTTTTGCAGTTAAAACCAGCTGTATTGTAGGGACATTGCTAAAGCTTCTCTTTATTTGCTTCCAAGATATGATCATTAGAAATGATTACATTAGTAACACAAGTGAACACCCCTTCCACTCTCCCAGTCACAAATGAAAGTTGTGCGCAGCTTTACGCGACAGATTCTAATAGAAATGCATGCTCGATATCTTCGCTATATCCTCATGAGACCACTTGTACACTAAAGCACACATATCCTTCAATCCTTTAAACATATATCTCGAAATTTATTAAGTGAAGCAATCATGCCGGATATGAAGTCAAGTAACTGTGGAATCGTAAGGCAGTGGCTTGAAATAGGGTGGAAAATTGGGTGAGTTGGTTACAGGTCATTATCGCGGAAGCGCAAAAGGGACGATCACAGAGATAAAAAAGTACACAGGATAAACACTGAACAATTGACAGTTTATTACAAATTCCAATGAATAAATGCAAGTATTAAGAAGGTACACACGCAGATGGGATGTTTAAAATAATTTCTTGGAGTTTGCAATAAAATATCAGTTATTACTTTAGCGCTTCTTTTTTGTGCACTTCTGTGTCGCCTTCCCGTTCGCGCTGGCGTCATAAGGAAGTAGTTTAGTAATATTCTTTCCATTGGACTTCAAGGACACGGATTTGATATACATAATTTTGCCATTACGGACAACGGAAAGGACCCTTGAATGATTTCTGAATATTGCGATACGCCATGAAAATTCAGGATGCAGTGTCCATTTGGCAATACATCTCACAATGCCACATATTCATCCCTCTGCTAAGCCAAAGAAAAACGTGCTTCACCGTAAAAACATGCAAAGACGCTTACTTTCAGTACCTGACAGTGGTACTTAACTATAGTTTTAAACGTACCAATCGGTAAAAATAACCGACCTTTTACAGAATCTCTGCGCGCATCGCACTGTTAGTCAGAAAGATGTCCGTCGATTTGATTGGTGATTGCAACAACGAATGCGAAGCGGTGCAGACACACTGTCGCAATGAAGTGTGTACGCGTATTGAGCTCGAACAACCGGAATGCTTTTGATAGGTTTCACCTGCCGACGATATATTTTTGTTCGTGCACTATTTCATCAGACAAAGAAGGGATAATAATAATATATAATAATATTTGGGGTTTTACGTGCCAAAACCACTTTCTGATTATGAGGCACGCCGTAGTGGAGGACTCCGGAAATTTTGACCACCTGGGGTTCTTTAACGTGCACCTAAATCTAAGCACACGGGTGTTTTCGCATTTCGCCCCCATCGAAATGCGGCCGCCGTGGCCGGGATTCGATCCCGCGACCTCGTGCTCAGCAGCCCAACACCATAGCCACTGAGCAACCACGGCGGGTCAAAGAAGGGATGCATTACGGCCGGCAAAGGTTTTCATCCCTGTTGCAGGATGCTGCTAGAATGTAAATAAATCGCATTATTCTGCACTGTTTGATTGTGGAACCCGACTACAACATCAGCAGCATGAAAACTTTGCACAGGAAGCTGCGCCTTTGAAAGCTTCGAAGCAGTTATACTTCCGCGTTATTCTCATAGATGAGCAGCGAAGCCTGAATCGACGGTACGGAAAATTTGTGGAAAAGAACGACTTGCCGAGCTGACCGTCTTTCGATGGGGACCGGGCGGCTCTGCTGGCTTCTTCTTTTGAAGAAGCGCGCGCCGCGCGCCCTCGCGTGCCTTCTGTAACTTCTTTATTTTGCAGTCGTGGGAAACACGGAAATGAAGAAACAGAGGAGCAGAGGCCTAAAAAAAAGTTCTTCATACGATACCACACAGATTAATTGTGTACAGGTGAGAACAAACATTATTGGTATAGCTAATTTCTTCTTGGAGTGATAGCGTTTATGTTTTCATTTTTTCTTTTTTTTTATCCAACCGTGCGCTACCGGCTATTGTTGGTGGACAATATTTTCGCTGCAAAAGCAGAAAGGAAAGCTTGCACGCGCAACTTTATTACGTTCCAAAACAAACCTTTGTTACCCTGTAGACTATAGTTCCTTAGCACGCATGGTAAAAAAGGTCTTTGTTGCAAAAGTTACGTACGTTAGCATGAACATGCTCAATGAAATACATAATCCGGCTTACACGTGCACCCCCAGAAATACAATATCTTTTTGCGTTCCCATTGTTATACCATAGTCACCGTCGCCGTCGCAGGTTACCATGCTGAGTGGGACGCCCCAAACGGCAGTGACATAGTGTCGATGGCGCCACCTCATCCCTGTCCTATAAAAACACATGCACTCGAGCGCTAAGCGCGACTTTTAGCTGGGTTGTTCGCGTCTGGTGGCTTTACTACTCAGAGTCGTCGAACGCCACCCTTAGATCGCGCTTCTCCATGCTCTACGGTGCAGTCTCCGCGACCCCTTCCGAGCACAACTTAACAGCAATATCTGAGATCATAATCATCATCATCGTAATGATAGTTAGCATCATTACCATCAACATCGCCACACTTCATGCATGAGGTGCCAGCTTGACGTGTACCCGTTCGGAAGGGCATTTTGGACGGCCGGAAGATCGGCGCCGCCGCTCGTCTATTCGGCCTGAGACGACGGCACTTGAAAGCTCGTCGTGAAATTGCGCCCCAAACGGTGAGACCACAAGCCTAAATTTCCCGCCGCCCGGCGCAGCGTCCCTGAGCCAAAGACCCGGCCAAGCCTCAGCAACTAGTCGGAAGAAGCACCGCCGTCATGGGTAGCACAGTGAATCAAGGCTCAAAGAACGTGTACTACTTGGACCCAACACAAGTCAAAACCCAGCAAATTGTTGGCAGCGGTGGCGGCGGCATAAAGTTCGTGCCCGTGCAAGGCTCCTCTGGGCTCTCGAACACTGTGTACCGCATCGCGCCGTCGTCACTCCAGGGTGGCCGCGTCGTGCAACCGGTCGCCGGGACGGCCATCGCCGGTGGCCTTCAGTGCGACATTTGCACGCCACAACGCCGCCTACAGAAAATCTCTCCTGAAGACGCCAGGTACGGCGGCGCAGCAGCTACGAATGAGCCGCAGATCGTGCGCCTCGTGCCTCAGGGCCAGAATGTCTTTCTCGAGGAAGTGAGACCCTCATCGCAGCAACGCTCCTCGAGGCCGGCCTACCAGAAGTTGCCCAACGCGATGGAGATTCCGGAAGGCCACAAACGGTACGACAAGAGGGCGGCTGCGGAAACCATTGAGTCCGAGGCGGCCGTCGAGCCCGAGGCATGCCTCGAGTGTATTGAGGAGCTGATGCGCCGGGGGCGCTCGCCAAAACCGGGGCCCGCCGTGGTTGAGTCACCGATCTACGTGACCAAGGTGCCCAAGTCGAAGCGGTCGTGCTCGCGGCGCTTCCCGTCGTCGCCGCAGCGGACGTTGTCGCGCGGTGGCCCGTCGCCATCCTTGTCACCCGGCTACACCATGTGCTCGGCGCGCAAATCGTGCGGGACGGTGCGCAGCGACTCGAAACCCAAGACGAGCAGATCTCGGTCGAGGAGGTGGCACGAATAACAGGGGTCCGACCCTGAGATCTCTGAGAAAGAAGCAATGGATAGACATTCGGCAACGTCTAAGTTATGTCGATATCCGCTGGCTGCAAACTAATAAATTAAGAAGAAACAGAGCCTAATGCGCCACTCATATTGTGCAAACACGCTGGCTCAGAAATAAAATATCTCGTCGTGACTTGAGCGATTTGGATGAACATTTGATAGTGACAGTTTAATTTATCAGCTTCGCTAAATCGGAACCGGTGAAGCTGGGAAATCAGGCTCCATGAGGATCGAATACATTTTTTTGACCCGACCGTTATGGCCACAACGCGTTTATCAGCATGTTTAAAAATCAAGCTGCACAGTGAATTATCAGGAACGCAGTAATAGTAGAACACAAAAGAACAATAAAGCCTACAAGATTGCAAGTTTTTGCTCCCGGATATTGTTCTCGTCCGGCGTTGAGCTCATTGATACTAATTGTGGTGTAATTCTGCCGCGAAGTTCTATGCGTACGGAAGAACATTCTCTGTTTCGATTAGAGCTGCAGCGTGTTTTCTTTTCGAACAGAGCTGTTCACTGGCGCAAAGGTTGTTTTCACTGCTAACAGGTGTAGCACGAAGCTGAGCAACGACTACGTGAGTTGGTAAACTACCATGTACACGGCGTAATGCTCGCCCTCAAAGAGCACCTTTAAGTGGCGACGTCGGGCCACCTCCTACAGACCAATCTTCAGCATTGCAATGCACGTACATGTATTAAGTGATAACAATATGAGACAAGTATGTCGGCAAGGTCAAGCACCTCCAACGCAGGTCCAAAAACATGCTCAAGATATTTTGTAAGGGCTGCGTGGAATGTTTACTATTATTCACGCCTTGGAGAGTGGAAGTTCCTTAACCATTATTCTGTGATTATGACCAGGATGGCTAAGACTTGTCTATCCACACTTTCAAAAACAATGCCACCATATATCTTCTGTCCTCCAATTGAGGCCTACTTTGTGAGCCTATATCAAGTGGTTTTCATCTAGAACTGTATTTTAAAGTGTTCATTTAATTGTACGACCATCACTGCCCGTAGGTTACTCTCTCGTGTTTATTCGAATATATGTTTTCATATGCAATGTATGTGAAACACATTTACTTGCCTTTCTGTACCATACAATATGATCTGTGTCTTTTTATTACCCCCTTTTTTTTGCTGTGCTGAGTATAGTGTCACCTGAGGAAGGTATTTTGATGCTTTCTCAGGCGCATGTTTACCATTACGTCAATCCACTTGACAAGTACGCATCTGTTGCCAAAACAAACTTGTACTTGCATGAAAATTGTGGGACTACCAGTGAGCTTTCATTCTGCGTGACATACAGCTAGAATCATAGTGACAAAACGAGATCGCTTTTAAAACTCTGTATGGCTCTTTTAGGGCAAGTTCTGGCATATTCAGTACCAGTTAGGCAAGGTTTATCCCAGTCAACTGGACACAAGCAAGCATATTTTCCTCAGTCTTCGTATCTGCCTCGATATGTCGCGTTCAACGTTCAGTGCCTTTGTGGTCGCGGAAGCTAAAGAGCTGCCTATTCAAATTATTCGTGTTCAGGAAATCTGTAGCCACTTTATTAGCTTATCAACAAGATGTCATGCGCGTCCTGTACGTGGGAAAGTCTTCTGAACGATATTTTTAAGAACTGCCGTCACGAAGCTTCACGTCTCGTGCTACGAACCAAAAGTTTCAGGCACCCCAATTTACTAATTTAGGAGGCACAAATTCATTATGCGTCACTATGGACAAACTCGTGATGCGGTCGTAGAACGTCCTTAGGTAAAGCATAAGCTTGGGTCTCTGGCCCATATTTCTCGCGGTGGGGGTGGTATGTATGTACTATCGCGCTCAATATGAGCTGCAACAGGGCATACCCCCAACTATCATTTCTATCAACAATAAAAATTACAAGCGCCACTTTTCTTGTAAACAGGGAGCTACCAGTAATCGTAGCGGCGTTCAGCAATTTGTTTGTGTAGGCGCTGCCACGCTGCCGTATAGACACTGTGTAGCAGCATGGCAGCATCATACATGTACAAAAAAGGACACATGTTGCAATTCATTGAGTGTGTGTGTGTGTTTATTTATTTATTTATTTATTTATTTATTTATTTATGTCATGTTATTGCTTGTTATGACCTGCGGAAAATCCTCCGATTTAAAAAGAAAGTGTCGCCATCTAAAGGCAATCGTATGTTTTCACCGCGCGCTACAGTACCAAGAAAGAAGAAGAGGCACCTAAGAGTACGAACCACGGTAACTCCCGTTGCAAGGATCTACGTCTACATTACCTCCCGTTACCTGCCACGAATATGGCCGCATCGTCGAGTGGTAAAGAGAAACCATCGGTTTTGGAAGTTATGGAACTGGACTACAGTGAAGGTGGTTCGAGCCCATGGTTCAACAACAAGGGTCGCTCGATACTTAGTCGCTTGACGACGCAGCCGCTGGACGCCGACCTCTTCGCGGAGCTGGCACGTGACGGCAGCATGAGCGCGTTGATAGACTTCCTAAAAATAGCACAGCCATCAATTACCAGCGTGGTATTTGTGTGCTACATCCTGCTGGGTTTGGTTGTGCTTCAGATCTTCGTTGTTCTGCCACTGGCAGCGTTAGGCCTCCGGCGCTTTTCCGCCAACGTTGGTCTCCTCCCTTGGCTCTGCTGCGAAATTGTGCTGCTGGCCTGCGCACTCGTCAACCTCATTTGCCTCCTGACCATGATTACAAGCTGGTACGGTATGTACGATGGCCTTGAAACAAAATCGCCTGAAGCCTACGACTGGACATTCCAGCTGCTCATGAACTACACCAACCTGACCTTCTATCAGCTCAGGAAAGGGAGGACCCCGCAAGTCCAGAAACAGCTCGATAAGGACAATACTACCACAATGAACGGCATTAAGTGGATGGCGGGCAATATAACTGCCTGGGAAACCAACTACGGCGGCCATGATGCGCTCAAGACCTTGCTGATTGGATCGCTCACAATCCTTCAGATGACTCTACTCGCTGTCGCTCTCACCGTAGCTCTAGCTGCGGCACTTCTCGCTTGTTTCGCCTGGAGTAGGCGTCAAAAAGCTATTGAGGATGGTGAAAGCAGTCCCGTATATGTGGGGTTGGCCGCCATGGCGGGCGCTGTGCTCCTATTCGCGCATGTGGCTGTCGCGTTGCCAATGATCGCACGCTGGCTGCCCGTCTGCGTGCTGGGAGAGACCTACGTTTGCGCGCCATTTCGGGACAATGTGCTCGTTGTGCTGGACGACGGGGTTGCCAGATTATGGCCTGTGGCGAACAGACCCGAGCCCTTCTGTCGTCTGGCGCCCAGTGCTCTTGTCTCCAAGTGCGCAACGAAGAACACAACTGGCATCATGCAGTTGCCAAACTGTACACGTGCAGCCAAGAACAAGTCCGTTTTGGCAATACATCACTACGCTGAAGTCGAACTGTTCGCACTGCAAAAGCCGATGGGAAATAAGCCATCTTCAACTAGAAAACCGACGGCAAAGAAAATCCACGGTGACTGCTTTTACCCGTACAAGATATTCGACACGGATATGACATCTGTGTGTCCGCTGTTCGCGGACGAGCTGTTGGCCTACTGGATGGCGCTGGTTTTCTCCGCCATCTTTGGCTTGGTCGCCGCGTTTGCAGCCGCCGCGATCGCTATTATATTCTTGGCCATAGGCGAGGAGAAAATTGTGAAACAGAAGCGAAAAAAAATCGTACGCAAACGACGGACAAAAAAGACCAAGAAAGAATCGCCGCCACCACCACCTCCAGAGCCCATTTACCTTGAAGTCGAGGTGCCCGTTCCGGTTCCGGTGATGGTTCCACGAATGCGACGCCCGCGCCGTCACCACCATTGTAAGACAGGACCAGGAGTCATCCTCGTATCCACGCCAGGCTGCTCGCACCCTCAGCCTCCAGCACCGGCGGCGATAATGGCGGCCGCGCCGCTTGCACCCGGCCCCTCGGTGGTAATGCCTGCAACGTCACCACTGGCGGTGCCTGTAGCCGCCGCGCCTGCCGCAACTTGTTGTACGGCGCTATCAGCCGTTGTGCTTGGGCAGTCTCGCGAATGCTGTCGCTGCGCTGCTACCCACTGCGCTGAGTCTGCGGCAACTTACAGTGGCGGAATGGCCTATGCGCCGAACCCGAGTATGATGCTGGCACGTCAGCAGCCGGCACTCTTCTCGCGGTTTCTGCGGCGGTCAATGCCCTTGATGCGCCGCTCAAGGACCTTGTTACCGATGGGCGTGGCGGTAATGCCTCCGGCGCGCGTCATTCAGAGAGTCGTGAGCTTGCCGCAGTCACCACCATCACGGCGTAGGATCTATGCGACACGGCCTCCCAGTGACGACGATTGAACGATACGTACGGACGCCACCACAGACTCCTTGTACAGGAAGCGACATCTTGGACATAAATGTTGCATATGTAACAAATCTAATCCTTAGGAGTCATTTAATAGAAAAGAAATTGAATTATTTTCTCTCTTTCAACGAAAAGCATTTGTAGAATACCGAAGCCAACAATTGGCTCCAGCTCATTCTTGTGCTGCACTGGCCTTCTTTTGTTTTATAGCCGTTGTAAACCGCGATTCTCGTTGTTCACTCATAAAGCTGTGACAGTGAAATTAGTCACCTTTTAATGCGGTTGAGCAAGAATTCGAAGCCGCGAAGATCAATGGCAAATGTCCCGAAATAATTTTTTTACGTCGCACGTGGAACGCAATGTTTATCTTTTCTCTTTGCGCAACGAATCCCTTTGTTACGGACAAAGAAGAAAGGGGCCCATATACTGTTCTTGGGCGTTAGCCATACTCAACATACATAGTGAATAGTGTACTATGCATACATAGTACGTAGTGCAGAGGGCATACACAGAGCATTGTTCATGTGCCTTAAATTTACACGACACATGTTGCAATAAACTTGACTTGCTACACAAAATAGATTTGCAAAGCCACCAAATCTTCTTGCCAAACTATAATTACGGTTTACAAACTATGATTTAGTAAGTAATGATCAATTACGGAAGGGGCTTGCTTTCCATAACTAATCGGCGACGTTAGCCCGTGTTGAGTGTACACTTAAGAGAAAGAGAAAAGAGTGTGTACAACCGTCCGATACAGATTTGGTTCAGCTAATTCTATTATACCAGTTTTGAGATGTAATTTCCTGAAATGTGCGACAATATACATGGATGTTCCAGTAACTTTGAACTTCAATGCATAAAACATCATCATGTTAAGGAAGTAAGTGGAACAACAGTGCATCTTTATGAAGAGTTTGATGGCGCATATCTACTAACTGGTGTCATTCTGTAAATTCATTCCAAGTGGATACGCCTTGCAAACTCACCTGCTGCAATTCTCAAGTTGCATAATTAGCGTAATTAATGTTATTACAATAGTTTAATTTATTGAGAAGTTAAGTAAATGTGTGTTCTGATTTATAGTGCAAGTAATGTCTGCGTCTATGACTAATCAAGCTTAAGAACTAGAAATACGTTATCTGCAAAAGGCGATTAAAAATTCCGAAAAACTTGCAAATGGTAATGCCATCTATCGATCATTGCTTGAGAATACCGCGAAGGGGATATAAATGGCTTTCCGCATACGCGTACTTTAATCCGAGATGGCTCAATGTTCCCAGCTCCAATAACGAAATAATATCACACGCAATGACAGAAGTGTTGTTGAAGACCGCAGCTAGATATTTACTGAAGTGTTAAAGAAAAAAAAAATGACCAACCCTTCCCCTACCCGAAAATGAGGGGCAGCGAAGCTTGTCCTGCGTTCACCTGACCTTCGTCACGGTTAAGTAACCCACAGTTAACGGTGCCGGATTGCTTCGGCCTCCCGCTCCCTGAGCTCGGGATCTTCTCGTTGCTGTCAAATTGCCTGGGCTCAGGCGGCTTTAAAGCGCGTTTATAGTCCGACTTTATCGGCGCGCAGGCGAGCGTCGTTAGACGCCGGGCGCGTCGGAGCGCGTTGGCAGCACCTGGATGCGTTGACTGCGCCAGTGCGTCGAACCATCGGCAGAACTATAGACGCTGTTGTTCTCGCCAATGTGACGTTACGTGTGCGCGCGTTCACGCTACGTTGATCTATATTTAAGCCTTAACGGCTGGATCGGCATGCCGACGGCGAGCCTTTTCACGGGCAAGCTCTCGCCGCCGCTCGTCGAACGCTGCCAGTTCCTCGGGAGAACGCACAACGCGTGGCCGTCCCATCCGTTTTCCGAGAATAAACTAAATGCAAACAAAGCTGGCGCAGCGCACGCGACGCCCTTTCCAGCCCTCTCCATCCGCGGCAGGAAGCGAAACGGCTCTGATTGGTTGTGCGCGTGGGTTAAGCACACGCTTATACAGCTGGAATCCTTCCTAATGCCTCTCGCTCTGGCACCGGCGCAGCTCTCATCGAACCACCTTTTCCTGCAGCTGCTCTGCACTGGAAGCAACAGTTTTTTTTTTTTTGGCGTGACTACATCGCCACCGAAGATGGCGAGCCAATACAAGTTTCGTTTGAAAAAAAAAGCTCTCTTAGTTCACTACAGGGTGTGTATTTACCAGGCAGTTCGCACGCTAGAGTGCTTTACAAGGAAAGATGCCGGGAAATTTTGGTGCCCGTATATCAGCAAAAAAAAAAAAAGAAAATGCGGGCTTAAGACAGGTGCTAGTTTTGTGAAAGCTGTGTGAATTCTACCTTAAAATTTAGTGCTAGAACGTTTCTATAGGTTTTGCTCAGTTCCTATATTTTCCGTCTCATTCATAGACCAGCGTTGTTTGTTGTTCTAGAGCCCTACTGAAAAATAAACCCTGCATAAAAGAAGGAGGAGGGAAAGCGAGTACGACTTGATTTGTTATTTTCCAAGTAACCGTACGGAAAACCGCCTGCTTCTTGGCCAATCCTGCGATATGGTATGAGTGCTTTAGATAGACTTGTTCTTCTGCTAACTGGTCTGCACGCCACTTCACGTTTGGTGGTATCACAAAGATTGCGTGCAGTCACTTATATATCTTATTACAACGTAAGGACTACAGTACAAGGTGAAATGCTTCTTTATCTCGTCGAAAATACACATGGGCATTTATTATTGAATGAAAACGGCGTAACAAACAGTCTTTAGAGAATATGCATGCCGGATTTGCAAATGTAAACATGCAGTGGCTGGAAGACGACGCGACATGCCATCCAGATGTATGTTCAACCAGTGTCAGTCTATCAGTATGTCAACCAGTGTCATATTTTTGGATGTACAATCCCTTAAATTAGACGTGAACCACATTTTTGATTTGCAACAGCAACAAGTACCAGGCCACCGTGGTTCATATACACGTATTCGTAAATGAAATGGCGGGTTTGTTAACCGGAATTTTTCTGAGTGGACCTGCAAATGTAATCGCTATTTTACCTGAACCGGCTTATGTGACTATATGAGTATGTAATAAACGAGAAGAAAGGGGGTTAACCGAGGGGCCTGATTTTCATTAGTCATATCATGAGAAGGCAACAAACACTCGGTTAACCCCCTTTCTTCTCAGTGCTTGTTGCCTTCTCAGTATATGACTATGTGACATATGTGATAAGATATACCAAGTTTTGTTAATGCGATTAGCATTCTTAGGATACTTAACTCAGTTCTTGCGCGCTATCTTGTCTTGTCTTGTTTTGTGTCCCAGACAGTGGCGCATACCCACGGATTGGCCAAGAACCAGGCGGTTTTTCGTTTGCTTAGAAGTAAAGCCAAACTAGATTTAAATAGTGGAGCATGGGACTAGAACTGTAATTTAGACGTGTGATGAAAATTTTATGAAATAAGTGTTATGAAAAATAAGTTAACGTAAATAAATGAAATAATAGAAAATATTGATAATTTTAGAAACTCAGCAAGGTACTCTTTTTGTCTCTTATAAAATTGTAAATTGCGAGAAAAGCATCCCTGTGACTGGATCCCAGTGAGGTCGCACCAAAATAAAGAATGGTTGGCGAGGTTAGCGATAGCCCAAGTTTGGTGAATGAGTATACTAATAGTTTTCTTTGTCTTAGAAAGCGGCGGCAGCAGAGAAAGTAATGTTCGATAGTTTCAGGTGTACTGCAAAAAGAACATAGAGGGAACGAAGCGAGACCAGACCTGTGTAAGTAAAAATTTAGACGCGCTATGTATCGTTCTCTCTAAACGTTTTCCTAAACAGCATTCTAGAGTCACGTGGATGCTTGTTGCGCTGTATTTGATTTTTTAACTGAAACGAATTATCATCGCACTGTTTCTATATTTTTGCTTCATGCTTCTTCTCTATTCATTATTAATTTCACTGAAATAAATATATTCTCCAAATCCTTTGTTAATGCGTCTTTGATCTCTGTTTCGTAAGTACCTCTTCCATAAATTGTTTCTGTTAGTTCGAGCTAGTCATGAGCGTACTATTCCTGTTTCTCCAGTCTTTCTTTTTGTTTTTGTTTTGTTTCTCCTCTAAGAATAATTATATCTTTTACGCTCACTTTGCGTCAACCGATTCATGGCCTAATCCCTTCAATGGGCACGACCCGTAGACGGGGGATCACCATCGTCATCATCAAGCGAGCGCCTCGAGCCGGGGCACGTGGAACGCCATTTTTGTGTAGAATTTTGCGCCATGGAACTGGAGCGTGTCGCTGCACACAGGAGCATTCCAGGCGCTATGGCGGCTCCAGCGGCACCCAAGAAGAGCTTGCCGATCCTGGTGCATCTGGTCGTAGAATACACCGACGGTGGTTCCAGCCCCATGTTCAACAGCAAAGGTCGCTCGGCCATCGCAAGCCTTACCACGGAGCCAACGAACGCTGACCTATTTGCGGCCCTGGCACACGAAGGCAGCATGGGTGCGCTCAACACCTATCTGGACACAGCGCAGCCATCCGTCGGCTACGTCGCCCTCGTGTGTTATATTTTCCTCGGTGTGGTTGCAGTCACGTTGCTTTTTCTGCTACCACTCGTAGCATTCGGCCTCAGGCGCTACACGGCCACAATCGGCATGGGCGCGTGGCTCGCCTGCGAAGTCATTCTACTTGCGTGCGCCGGCGTCCAGCTCATCTGCCTGTTGACCATGATCAGCACTTGGTACGGCATGAGCGATGGCCTGGGAGCGAAATGGCCCGAGGCATACGAGTGGACCTTCGAGTTACTGCGAAACTTCACCGAGGTCGCAGTGGACGAGCTTAAGAGCACGGCATCGCCGAACGTGCAGAGGGCACTTGACGTGACCGCGACCACCACTCTCAACGGCATCAAGATGCTTCGGGGAAACATTTCTGCCTGGGAGGCCCGCTACGAAGGATACGAATCGCTGAAGCAGGCAGTGACGGGCCCTATACCCATTTTTCAGATAATTCTGCTCGTCGTTGCACTCACCGTCACCGTGGCCTCTGCTGCGGCCGCCTTCGCCTCCTGGAACCGGCGCAAGGCGGCCCTCGAGGCCGGAAAGCGCAGCCCCGTCTTCGTTGCGCTCATCGCTTTCGGCGGTGCGGTGCTGCTGCTCTTGCACATGGCCATGGCGTTGCCCATCATCGCACGCTGGCTGCCGCTGTGCGTGCTGACCGATACTTATGTCTGTAGGCCGTACCGTGACGGCACCTATGCCGTGCTCGACGACGGTGTCGCCAGGGTGTGGCCGGCAGCCAGCAGGCCAGACCCGTTCTGCCGAATGGTGCCCAGCAAGCTAGCCTCATCGTGCGCCGTCAAGGGCAAGATGGGTATCTGGCAGTTGCCAAGCTGTCCATCAAAAGGTGCGAAGAAGGCGCTCACCATTCGCGACAGTGACGGGGAAGCGGCGCTACGTTCATTTCTGCAACGAGGAAAGAACCTGCCATTAGCACGAGCGGAAGCTGCCGGTAATGCCGAAAAGCAGCCGAAAGGCGACTGCTATTCCCCTTATAAGATCGTAGACACAGACTTGAGAGCAGTGTGTCCGCTGTTCACGGATGATCTGGTAGCTCATTGGATGGCTCTGGTTATTTCTGTCGTGTTTAGCATTCTTACAGTGTTCGCAGTGAGTGCCATTGGAGCCATATTCATGGCTGTCGGCGAGAAACCTAAGAAGAAAACGAAGAAAGTGTCTCGCAAGCGGCGCCGTGTCAAGCGGACAAAGAAGAAGAGTAAAACTAAGAAAGCGAAGAATAAAGGTAGTGAGGATAAGACAGGAGCAAAGCCCTCACCTACACCTGCTCCGCTTTCGACAGGGTCCGAGGCAACACCTTCGCCATCGACTTCACTTCGGATCGTTTCGTCGCCGTTGGACCTTGCGATGCAAGTTCCATTTCCTCTGCCCGTTCCCGTTCCTGTGAAGACCGCACCGAAGAGGTATCGACGGCGCTCCGAAACAGGACCATCCGAATTTGTGTTGACACCACCACCATGGTACCCGATGCCTCCGCCGCCGTTCGTGCCGGTGCCTCTTCTCATGCCTCCGGCTTTCGTTCCACAGCCTGCGACGCCCAGGGCATCTGCGGCGGGTGTTTCCCTTCCTCTTGGCGCTTTGGCTACGACGGTTCCAGCAATGTCGCGTAGGAACGTGCCCGTCGCTCCCTGCATTCATCGGAGCAGCTACGGCGGCGTCGCAAGTACCAGCGCAACTAGCAAAGATAGACGCTGGAGCGTCGCCACAGAAACGTGCCAGCAGAGAATGCCGGCACTGGTATCCTCGCGAGTAGATCAATCGCCATCTCACCACCCCCTGACTGTGTCACCGGAGCGTAGTCCTTCGACGGCCACGTCGTCAACAACCGTTGCGTTGGTCTCCTCCCGTCGGGGCTCTCAAGGCGGCTGTAGTTGCCCGAAGGTCACTCGGTTCACGACTTCCACGATGCAACGTCCTGCCTGAAGGATCTTTCGGCTGCTGCTATTCCTCATCAAACGCCGTGCTGCACATATCATTTTTTTCAAAGAAGCAATAGTAATCGAAGTCCTAGCTTGTATAAATAGACCATTTCCTTCTAGCAAACGTAGTTGCATCACTCGCTTTTCGTCTGGAGTCAATGACGCTGGTTTCGGCAGTACCTACTACGTCGGTATAAGTTTAGGCAAGGGAAATTTTAAAATTTTGACGTGCCTAACAATGCTTCTGATTGCCCACGAGAAAGCATCATTGAAACCTCCATTTTTGTTTTTATGCAACTCAATTGGGCATTTTTGCATTATTCCTGCATTCATTTTTAGCGTAATGTATTGCTTACCCGACTGAATTATTCTCTACGGCTAAAGGCTTTCTGCGCTTTCTGACGTGTTTATTGCTCCGCTGCAAACATGGCACGCAACCACTTCTCCCCACCTGCACTATATTATTACGCATGCCGATAACTTTCGCATACGCATGTAGTTTACCTCGTTCACATAAATGCTTTCCAAGGACGAATGCCGGCCACAACGCAGTCAAGAAATATTACATGCGTCAGTACACGATGACTTAAGCTTTTATTTTTTTCGTGGCTTGCGTCTTAAAGTTCGGACTTACACGTGACTGCTTCAAGTTTCACACGAATTTGTGTTGATAGGTGTGTGACATATGAGTATCAAAAATGTACATGGCTCAATAATGAAAACATGCATTGATCGTGTCTGAGGAGAATCGTAAATATAGAGGAATGTTCGAACTGCAATAATGTGGAGTCTAACTTGCAAACATGCAACTTGCATGTAACTTGCAAACCTTCAGGTGTGACTGCGACACATAAAGGCAAAGACGGGCAATCTGACGTGCCTTTACTGCCGTAGAAACGGCGTCGCAAACGTACTTAGTCGACATCTGGGCAGAAGTGAAAATAAGTGTGTCGAAAGGCAAGGTCTGTTATCAACCATAAAGAAGCAGGTGGGAGAGTAGCCAGAGGTGCCGGCGAGCGAGGAGTTATACGCAGATGTAAGAAAAGGTAGCGCAGTATCCAAGTGGCGATAGTCAATACATCCTCACGTTGAAGTGATGGTGAAGAATCAATCAATGCCAGAACTGTGAGACACGAATCTGATTCTTCATTAGACGAACCGATAACAGTGACAGTCGGCGGAAGAATGGTCTCCGTAAAAAGCAAAAGAATGTTCTCCTCATAACATGTAGCGTCCATATTTACACATAAACGTGACCGCGGGGGATATGGCACATGCCGCACTCTCAATATGGTGAAACTCGCACAGAAAAAAAAAAAAAAAAAAGCCGCGGCGTGAATACGTTGAACAAAAACAAATGAAAGCACAGTGCAGAACACTCAAATGAGGTACTTTTCGCTCGTTGGCGATCCGTGACGTTAATGTCCACTAAAAAGGACGAAGCGCTCAGGCGCGTCCACTGCTTATCAGGACGTGACTACGGTCCAAGCAGTTTATTAACTGTAAAAATGAGGAGAGGAAGCCTCTCAAGGATGTTCAAGTTGTCACTCAGGCGAGCGCGCTGAAGGTCATACAGAGGTAATTTTATAATAATATATAGTTCTTGATTTTTTTAGATGTAAAAACACGGGGAGGTCGTCTACGTGCTGAGCCGGCTATTCTCGAAATCCCAAATGCTGTACTACTACTACTACTACTACTACTACTACTACTACTACTACTACTACTTGTACTACTACTACTACTACTACTACTACTACTACTACTACTACTACTACTACTACTACTACTAATACTACTACTACTAATAATAATAATAATATCAGAAAGAACAAATACACACACGGACAGGAGCCCACAAAAATTTTTTCCATCTACTGGCCCCAGCACCGAAGCGCACCCTCCAATTAACTGTACGATGATCACTCATTGCGCGGGTGTAAAGGAGCCCACATACAAGTTTCTTCTTTTACCCATGAGGATAACAGCACCGCGAAATCAACTCGTTAAAGAAGAAGCACAATGTCATGTCATGTCATTGTCAGTAATGTCATGTATAGGCCTACAAGAGGCCTATGAGATTGGCTTCCACTAAAAAAATCGTGAAGGGAACATGCAGCCCGTATCTTCTTTTCAGGACATGACCATGGTCCAAGGACTTTTCTCACTGTGATAGGAAGTCGCTCAAGGATGTTCAAATTGTCACTGTCAGGCAGGTAAACCCGTTGTTGGTAATATACATACATAAATATATATATATATATATATATATATATATATATATATATATATATATATATATATATATATATATATATATATATATATATATATATATATATATATATATATATATATATATATATATATGATACTATGCTTCACTACAGTCTCGTAGTTATCGCAGTAACTACAATGTGGGTACGTTCGCCTTCTGGGGCGACATAGGAAGTGAGGCCTGTAGGCAACATCTAAGTGTAAACGATAAAGGAATATGTGGAAGCTGCGGTCACCCTTTTGGCCCAGTGCTTTTCTCTCACACTGGGCTTGAAGAAATCGGAACGACGACGACGATGACGACAACAACGACAGCAACAAACAATATCAACGACGATGACAAGAAACGACAGCAAATACATTCCCCCGCAATTGTTGTTTCGATTGTCCTGATATTTCCTTTTGGCATTTTTCGCCACTGTTACCACGCCATACATGACCCCTACACTCTCCTCACCTCTGTTCCCACCTCTCTTCCCCATGGAAAAATGTTTATATGGCTGGAAAAGGAAGCATTAGTGCAAATCAGGCATACTGCAGTTGATGGCTCAAGTTGGCTTAAACTGCCCTAAATTCGGGCATTCATACGGAAAAGATTTTAGAAGAACCCTTCAAAAAGCTTCGCTTGAATTTGACTCTTCCTGTAATTCTTTTCTTTGGGACTACCGTACTAGGTTACAGCCACAGGAACGTTTGTGAAACCCTCCGCATCTTTCTGCATGAGACAAAAAGAATCGCTTTCTAGAATTTTTCTCAACACTAATTATGCTCACAAAATTCTTTTTTAGGTAATACTGAGATAACTGATTATTCATATCAGTAACAGTAGACACTGCAAATCCCATTTGCAAGATACTTATTTCACTTCAACCTAATTTATTTTAAAAACTGTTAAGTTTCTTCACCGTCCGATTGATGGCCGATTTTCCTGAGTGATTTCACTAGGGAACAAGAACAAGGGCTCACAACTCGTCTCGTGTACATGTTCAAAGGGCTGGTGAAAACTTGACCTCGTCATGCTTCATCGGTAGATAAAACATAATCAGTTCGATGCTTCATGCTCGCAAATATATTCACTCTAGAGACATGGACTGAGCCCCGTCCAATATTAGCAAGTCATTGCGTCTTTCACTAAAAATGACAAACGCCAACACCTCTCCGGGCATTCCGGAGACTGCTTGAAGCTCTCCATACGGTATGTAGAACGGGCAGTGGAGCGGCTTTGGAAAAACGCTGACGAGCAAGCGACATGTTTTGTGCTCTCGCCGAAACTGAAGTACCGAGTTTTCGGCCGGGCACACCATTCCTTCACAAGTTGGATAAATGGAAAGCGTTCCGTTCTTCCCTGCAAGTTCGTAGTGCTCCACGTAGCACGCTGAAGGCAACCAAGCCGCTACCGCAAAACAAGGCCATCCATCAGAGGCGTATGGACGCAAGGCCACGAGCGTTGAGGAATTTCGAAAGCGCGGTCCAATGGCGCGGTCGCTTCAATGATGGGCCCGACGTCGCATCGCAATGTCCCGGTATCTTCAGACGCCGATGTAGAGCCGCTCGTAAAAACTTAAAGGTGAAACCGCGACGATTCATTTTGCAACACGCCTCGATTACCGGTGGCCCTCTCGTGATAAATCATCGCTGATCGGTACTTTCTCTACATTTTGGACACCGTTGTAGCAGCCTGCAGAATAAGCAGGAAGGAAACTAGGTGGTGCAAGGCTGGCACATATGCACACTGGGAAAATGTCATTTCATGTGCTTTACGACAAATGTTAACAAAGCAACACTTTCTTGCTGGTGTGTTACTAGTGTTACCACAGTGTTACGAGTGCCTCAATGCGTCTCAGTGCAGAGGCGGATCTAAGTACATAAACTTGAAAACGTTTTTATGTGTTTCTTAGGCCTAGATATATGTCTTCTAACTGCGTCTGATAACTTGTGCTGCAACAGTCGACTGTCGCACTTAATATCAGAGGCATGCTTCTTAATATACAATCAGCTGTAATGGAATAACTCCTAATGTCGTGCTACAAAGCTAGAAACGAAAGCCGCTCGGCTTGGTTTCCCTTTACTTTCGTAATCGAGAAAAAGGAAACCCGACGGGCTGGAGTTTAGTTTATAAGGGCCATATAAAGCCAAGAGGCAATGAAGCCAGATTCTCGCTGCCCCTTGGCTTCATTGCTTCGTCTTTATATGGTCCTCTTTACTTCAGTAGGCACTCCTCAGCGCAAGTTAGCTTGAAATATCAACGATTCTCAGGATACTCAGGATCAACGAAATATCAGGATTCAAATTTATACGAAAAGTATGAGAAAATGAGGTGGGTTTCTCACTGAGAGATTATCCATCTCACATTATGTTGGCAAGGTGATGAAGTACTTTCCTGATGATCGATGAAGTGCTTTCGGAAGGGTTTTGTTCGCAGTGTCGTAATGAAAAAAAAATCAGATTCTGTACCCTGTGTTTTAGCCAAGGGAGTTTGTCGCGTGAGTAACAAAAAATATAAACCAGCACGTGGCGAAGACGTCAAATGTGTCACAGGTTAAAGAGCATATTAAAGCATGCAGATTAGCTAAAATAAGAAACTAGGAGCGACCCTCTGTGTCTTCATACATAAATTTACGTTCTAGTAACCGGCAGCCGACTCCCCCAGCAAAATACCCTGGTGGTGTTGTTACGGTTGTTGTAGCGGTTGTTGTTGTCGTTGTTGCTGTAGCTATTATTGTTGTTGCTCATAATGATGATGCCAAATTTACGGCTCCTAGCGGCCGCATATAACATCTGAGTATGCAAGCTTTTGAAGGCGACTATACACATCCTATGTAATAAATTTTCCAACATAGTTTCGAATCACTAAATTTGAGTGAAAAGAAAGAATAAATTCTGTGGTTTTACGTGCGAAAATCACGTTTTGATTATCAGGTACGCCGTATTAGGGGACTTCAGATTGACTTGGACCACCTGGGCTTTTTAATTATGCATTCAAGTTGAAGTACGTGCGCGTTTTTGCATTTCGTTCCCATCGAAATGCGGCCGCCGCGTGCGGAATCGAACTCGCGACCTCGATGACGGA
The DNA here is from genome assembly GCF_050947875.1 of Dermacentor variabilis. Lineage (NCBI taxonomy): Eukaryota > Metazoa > Arthropoda > Arachnida > Ixodida > Ixodidae > Dermacentor > Dermacentor variabilis. The sequence continues at coordinate 52,117,992 of NC_134572.1, read as the reverse complement.
GTGGAAACATAAACATTCTTTCACTGCAATGTTACCGAAATGTGTTAGTGCGTTTTACCGGTGTACAGCGGTGATGCGAAGACTCAGAACGCACTACCGTGGAAATGAGGGCATATACGTATACAGCCGTGATATCCACGCTAAGATCTCTTTACCAAGGTAGAAAGAGCCCAGAGGTACGAAATTTGATAATCTTTATACTACGGCACGGGTGCCTTGCTCTGCCAAGTATACCGCGCCAGTAATTCAGCTAAGCTCCCGTTTGCTTCCATTCCTTGATATCAAGCACACCTCGTCACGCTTGGTGCCGTTGAATTGATTTCGTACAGCCGTTTTTGTTTCACAACCAAGTCGCGGACTATCTTCGCATTTAGAACGCTTATTCGCTAACACCGAACAGTGCAGATGTGTCAAAACCGATGTAACTATGCACGTTGAAATCTGCTACTGCTCCTTTTGCCTTTAAATGTTAGAGATCGGGAAAATAGCGAGTGGAAAGAATCGCATCAATTCCAGTCGCTCCCATTTCGTCCGACGCCTAATAATCTCAGGCAACACCGTTGCACCAGCGGGAATTCTCTCCTCTGCTTTGAGGCCGGCACGGGCTAGTGAAGGACATGATCCGGCCTACACCGGTCGGCACTGTGTTTTGTCTTACTTATCGCATGTAGCCCCCATCTCCTTCGGCCGCAGCGATCCTTTCCCGCTTTCCTTTATTTTTATTTTTTTTCGGGAGCGCCGTGCATTGCCGTTGCCCCGCCACGCCAGAGGCGCCACTCTCTCAACCGAGATCGCTTTGGCCGGTGGCCGGCTAGGATGCGTCTGGGCGAGAGCATCGATGTACACGGCTTAGCTCTAAAGACAAGGGTCTTACGGTGCGAACTCGCGGCTGACCCAGTTGCGCCATTGTCGGCGTAGCAGAAGAGAAAAACACGTATACATTGGGCGCCAATTCTCACCCAAACGATAGTTCGACCGTAATGTATACGTTCATATAGCACATAAGTTCATACTGCTGTCTACCTGTCTTATGTAGCAACGTTTCTGTTTTGGGCACTGGCTGTCATCGTTCTTGCGGTCGTCGTCCAGGTTGTCGGGAGCGTAAGAGGATTGTTGTTTGCTGAAAGTGGACCTATATTCTTGCAGAAAGTACCATCGATTGTTCCGCCTGAGCGTAATTTCAACTGCGGTATAGCCTGAAGCCTGTCACAAGACATAGAGAGAAGATTACTGGCGAGGACGGATTTGAACCGGTGGCGCAACATGCAGTGCGTAATACATTACACCTCGATCTGGTATTACGCCCATGCAAGCGGAAAATCTACCCTATGCTTTACGTGAGTATACTGCGTTTCCATCCCATATGCTTGCCCTCAGCCAGACTGTGGTGCACAAATATCAGCATATTGAGTTTCTGCCAAGAGGCATCGACTATCCTCCTTTACCTCTGCAGCTCTCTAAGTCACTGAGTTCTTTCATTGTTTTATTTTTTTTTGCAATTCCTTGCTCACTAAATAATATTACCGGTTTCCGCTTTGTTCTATATCTTATTACGCACTTCGCCAAGGACATAGCCCAGCTTTGATTAGGCACACGGTGGTAGCCTAGCCACCAATATACTACCGCACGAAAGTTGGCAATAAGTTAAAAAAATAATTGCGATGAATCTTCGCGACCAGAAAGAAGGGGCCAGATTGCTAGTATCGACACAGAACACATATTCTCAAGCTAATCTTAAGAGGAAATATAATCGGAACATCCGATCTCTATGGCAAAAATAATTGCCAAGCAGAAGTTAGCCGTTACAATTCTGCACTGCGTGTGAATAAAGGGGCCGATTCAACACTTTAGATCTGTTTCTCTCGTGCCCTGTTCTTTACCATGGCACGAGGTACAATACAAGCAAAAATGCCGCGCGGCTGGCCGCTAGAGGCACTTTGCATGTATTGGCGGGTTTCTTTTCCGCTCGGAAAAACACTTTTATGTCGAACGAATTGAACAACAGAAAGCTGTACGGGAGTCTATCATGTTTCTCTAGAATTTTCTAATTGATGCTCTACATATAATTATAATAATTGAGAAATTGATTAACTAATTAAGAATAATTATCAAATAAGGTGGAATGAAAAATTAACGTGAGTATCTCCAAGCGACAGCAAACAACATTATCTTGGTTCTGTACTGCTATATCTTTAAAGTTTTGCTTAAGTGAAACAAGCTGAACAGAACCTTTTTATAGGTAGCGAGTATACCTACATCCATCAAGTGGATGGATCGGCTCGAATAATTTTTTTCAACATCGCCTTTCGGTTTGCTGTGCGAGAAACTATAGCCCACCAAGAGCCTTTGATGTAAAAGAAATAACTGTTGCAATCAGACATGCTTCGGCTTGAACGCGCGTCGTTGTGTCTTTCTGGAGCGAAATTGTCTTCTCACCTTGCCATCTCCTATCACATCGAATGTACAATGACGGCATTTCGGAATATTACTCGCTGTGCCATTAAAAGCAACGATGTTGAAGCCACTGAACGTGACTGTTAGAAGAATGACTCTTGATGCTGTTCGCACCATGCTGTGCTTGTCTCTATGTACGTCCATATTCTGTTGAAGTGACTTATTTCGTTTAAACGTTGTCTTGTTGAAGTGACGGCGGTTTGTGCAGCTCTTGCAGGGGTTTCATCTCGCAGTCCAGCGCAGACATGTCTGCGAGAAGCGCAGCCATGCGTGAGTTTCGCTGCACATGCAAGTCTCGATTTTGACGTGTGTAGTACAGTTTTAGACAACACTCAATGCCAGGCGTAACATATAGCGTCTGAAATCACTAAATACCGCAGGTAAGAGAGGGAGAAAATGCCGCGATGTCACCTCTGACAAGTTCTCAAGCGTCTCAAAGCGCTTGCGCGTACAAGGGAAGGAGGATGTCATATTTTGCCGTGCTCTGTTTAAAATAGGTGGAAATTGCAGTGTCCGTAGCACCTAATAAAGGGAAAATGAGACATCCACCTAAACGTAGCTAAGTGTTACAAAGCAGGTGGGTTTTCGCAGAACTGTTACATCAAACTCGTAGCATCTGTACATCGCTATAGCGAAAATATTTTTTATTTAAGCTGTACACTTCCACCTTGCCATTAAAAACAAGGCTTCATGTAAAAGGAGCATATGGGCCTTGAAGTGTATATTGTAGACATTGCAACCAACGTGAGACTATAGAGCACTAGTTTATTCTTTGCCGCGACGCATATTATTTTGGGCTATTTTACAGCAAGCCGTCAAACAAGGACTCATCACATTTTACGGTATCTGGTTGTTCCTGCTCAAGAGGGACCATCAATAGTATACGATATGCTTTTTTCATTTTACTGGAACTTCATTCATTATGGAGGAGTCGCATGATGGACAGACAAGCTGAGCTAGCTCTCTCGACAATGTCTGTCTTCCAAGAAAAAAACTGCGCAATTGCCTAACATGGTTAGCACACTTGATCCGTTCTTGAGTGGCTTATACGCTTCTGGACGCCTGTGTTTGTTTTCTCAAGTTTTTATGTCTATAGAGATTCTTTACCAGATTGTCCGTTTTTTTATTCAAGTAGTTGTGCGAGTGTAATGTAAATAACGTCACCCTACGGTGCTGGCATTATTTGCATGCAATAAAAAAATGTTTCTGTATAATAGAGTATCGGGCTGCTGCGCTAGACGACACTGGTTCGAATCGCACCATTAGACACGTAACATTTTACTGAGCGAGAGCATATGCTAATTGCGTTGTGACGTCAGTGCGACGTACAAACCAGCGCATCAGTAAGCCAGCATTAAACTGTCTTAGCGAAAGAACCAACAGAATCACCCGTGGAGGGAAGCAAAAAGAAGAAAAGATAAGATAAGAAAGAAAGAAGCTTCGTTTTACAAATAATTACTTAATTTGCAGATGACGGGGCAACAAATATCAAGATTGCTATCGCGGATCTGCAATGAATACATTTTGACATTGGACACTAGGGGATTGTATGTTCTTCTTAAGCACAACTATTTTGAGAGCAAATCACACGCTATTATGATGGTGCAGCATTACGTTGATGCACCGAGGCACACCTCCTTGATGTAACAAAGACCACGTTCTCAAACTGTGACATTCCCCCAATTACCTGCGGTGCGGCTGAAAAGAACTAGTGTGTTTCGAAGAACGTGGCAAGGTTGCGCATCGCCTGCATTTGTGGGCTATCGGCATTCCCGCGGGACGTCACAGCTTGAAGCTCGTAGGTCGTTGTAATTTAGCCAGTCTTGTTTGAGCAGGAATAGGTCCAGGCAGAAATTGCCTTCTGCCACTCAAACGCGCGCCCCTGCGCTTCCTCGCTTACCACCGATATCTCTACTCTCTAGAAAAATACAGGGCAGATTTGCGCGTCCTGCTTATGACATGACGTGTCACCCCACTAGCGGGAAGCTGCATGTTGAATGTGCGAATGGCGGTGCGTTGCAAGTTCATTGCATGCGTCCATGTAAACGCGCCTTGTGGCTTCAGTAAAAAAAAAAGAAAAAGAAAGAATGAATGCATGTATCTAAACGTTTTCCCAGTCAGAGCGTGCAATGTAACGAAAACTTACCTTTAATAATAATAATAACAACAATAACTTCTTTATTTCCATCAGTGATGGAGGAGACTGCGGGTAAAAGTCGCTTTAGAGGCAATCGACTTGACTAGAGCCCACAGCCTCCTTTACAAGGCAAACAGCGATTGAACAGGATATATATATATATATATATATATATATATATATATATATATATATATATATATATATATATATATATATAGCAATTGACTACATGTGAAATATGCACAAAAAATAAACGCAAAAACACAAATTTCCTGAAAAACGCTCTTCCATTGCTTAAGAAAGATTGAGTGACAAAATGTTCACGTAAGGCTCGTACATCAGTTATATAAATGTCAAGACTTGATTTCAGAAAGAAATTTAAAAGCCAACGTGCTTGTTCGCTAGTATAGCGCGGTTCAGATTTTCTAATCACCCATGCGGTACGAGCGCTAGTGGAAACGGGAAATTCCTGTGTATGTCTTTTGAGGCTGCTGCGTTCACGTCGCTTGTAAGCGACTGGACTTTACTTATAACGCAAACCCGATCTAGCCGATCGTTAGCGACGACCGCCGCTTGCAGCTATATCGTGCACTTCGAGACTGCACGTGGCGTCTTGCCCGAAAGCGACGGTTGCCTGTGCCTTCTGTGTTTTCCCATGGCAAAAAAAGCCAGATTTTCCAAGCAAGCTCTAATTGTTCTGTCTGCGGATGCTTACGAAAGGGATTATCAACGAGCCTCATTAGGAAAAATGTCTGTCGGCACTGGAGCTCTCTTTGTAAGTACATATAGCTCCGCATGGACTCTCTGTCGTCTCTGCGTGTCGCTGAAATCCCCTTTCATGATGCATAGTTCATCCCTGTCTTATTGAAAGAGTTCTTCTCTTATATAGTTGCCAAACTCGCTATGTACGGTGATTTGCATATTAATGTCTATACGAGCAGGATTCGTAAATGAAAGCGTATCAAAGCAACCACGACAGGCACACTCTCACGCTCCCGAAAAAAACGGGCGTTTTTCCGCGGTGAAATATCGCTCCTTACGCAGACGTAGACAAATAATTATTACTGTTCGAACTCGACGATTACAACTACAACCGTTCGATGACGTTTCTTAGTTTTGAAGGCGACAAGCAGTGAAAAAAAACAAGCATATTCAGGTCAGTCGAAGAAGAAAAGCGACCTGAATGTTCAGACGAAGAAAGATGGCGCCTCTAGAACACGCCAGCGTTTGTTTTCTTGGTCGCGCACATTATTGTGCAAGTTGGTGCATATTCGAAGTAACTAAAGCCAAGTTGGCAAATTAGGACAAAGACAAGTCGAGTCAATAGAGCGCCCGTACTGTCAAGACTCGGGCTATGTTCAATACCCATCGTAGCAGGCTAAAGAGACAGATTAGTATACCGCGGCCCATCTCAACTCTCGTTCGCATTCGAACACAGCCGGATGAAGGAGGCCGCTTCACGAAGGAAGCATTGAAGCAAAAAACGATGTATGCCCCATTGTGGTCCAAATAAGACGGTGGCTGAACAAAAGGCTTGGAAACTCAACCGTATGGGGTCGACGGGAAGGTCATCTGGTAACAGGAAAATAGGTAATCTAACTTTCTTGCATGCTTAATGTAAGCTGTGCGCTGTGTACTTCGTAGGTTCGCACACCCAAATTGTTAAAATACATCGATAAAACGGAAGACACTTTGTCGAGACTAAAGTCTGAAACGGCGGAAGCCTGACACCATTGCCAATGGCGATTTGTCGCATCGGAAGCACCACAGAGGCACACAACTCGCACACTGTTATGTGAATGCTTGTTTGTTTATTAAATGCTTGCAACGTCGTTTACGCCTGTGTCTGTGGTTTCGATGTCTTCTGAGTCCATCATTTCAAAGCTGTCATCTGGGAGGATGTCGGATTGCGACATATGGCCTCTTTGTGCTTTAGTGGGTCCACATCCAGGAAGGCTGCTTTGCAGCACCGAACTGTTGCAGCACCGTTTATGGATCAGGAGGAGACGCGTCTTCCATGGCAGTGTTGGGGTGCAGTTAGCCATCCTCATCATCCACTTCGCTTGGTTGACTTGTACTTGCTTGTCTTGCCGCGGCAAGATGGCGGTCACGGCGCTTCCAAGCTTCATTTGCCTTGGTACCCGGAGATGCAGCGAGTCGCTTCAAACGCATTGCCTCTCTTGCGTTGGCTCGTCACGTCCCTGGACACTGTGTTGTCGGACGCGCCTCGGTGCCCTGATGCATGCGACGTATACGTTCAGCCTCTCTTGAGCGCCGCTTGCGTTCAGCGGCTGCCGCACGTCGCGTGTTGGGAGACACTGGTTTGGCGAGACGAGGCATCCTTCCCACAAGATACCGCAAAGTAAATGCCGCCACCGCCACACAACACCCAAGCGGACGGTCGCCACGCGCCCCTCGCAACAGTGACGTCAGGCCACACAGTGTCAAATCGGGAGGCCACCTCAAGCGCCTGATCACAGTGACGTCAGGGCGCACCCTCGAACGCACGGCCACCGCGCGTGCCGACGTGATGAGTCATCTCGCGTGGCGCCGAACCACTCCCACACCCGCAATTGACGACAGTGACGTCACGCACGCATGCCGATCAGGAGGCGCGCACCTGCGCCAAGCGACAGTGACGTCAGGGCACAGAGGAGACCAATCAGGAGGCCGGAAAGCTGCGACAGTTTCTGCTAACGGCAGATGACCTTTACAATGAGCCATTAAAGGCTTCTGCCTTTATACGTGCTTTTCCTAGCTTGCCTTTCTTTTTTATCGACAGGAGCGGGCGTCACGTCGCGGAGACTTTTTGGAGACACTTCGCGACGTGAGGCGTTCCATTACGTGGCCTAGAAGCTGTCGACGGAGACTGCCTTCAATATGCTTGCCAGAATCGGAACACACCCTCAGCTTGTATTTGTCTTGATTTGTGCTTCGCTTTACTTCTGGTTCGTTTTCGTGCTTGCTGCTTAAAGAAAACTTGCGCAGAACTCATCTCACGAAGACCGTCGACGGTAATGCGTTAGCAGTGCATCAATATAGCGACACGACGTGTTGCCATTGTCGAAACAAGTTACGTATGAGGTGTGTACTGCAGCAGGACTGCTCTTTTGCGATTCCCTAAGAACAAACGTCGCTATCTAAGGTGCCGCCACGAAGCCTGGCATGGCATCCAAAATGCATGGCGCGTCGGTGCGTACGAATGCTGAGAAACGCGTCATGCTGCAACCGACCTCATCTCTAGTTCTTCTTTCTGGATACGCTGTACCATCTAGTGGCGCCGATGGGAAGTCCGCGTGCCGCAGGCTGTTGCTTGAGGACGCTGAGCATTGTTCCCTCGCTTGACACATACTCAGTGACTGAAGTTGGCGAGAGGCTCATCAGAGAGGTGGTGGTGATGATAAACTTTATTTCTGCTAGTTATAGGAAAGGTGTGTGCTGAGCCCTAAGGGCCCAGCCCTTACAAAGTCTAGGGGAGGGGGGGGGTCCCTAGTCCGGCACCCCTGTGGCTTCTGCAGCGGCTTTGGCTCGGGCCACCAGGCCACGTTGGTCCTGGAGGGTTGAGCAGCCGAGCAGGGCGGCCTCCCAGTCCTTTGGGGTAGGGTGGGGGTTTGGGCGCGGCACATACCAACTGAATTCATGGTGCTGCTCGCTGAATCCTTGATGTGAAAGGCGTTCATTGAAAAGCGGCATCTACTCATTGCATTTGTGGTGCAGCCTGCTAATGTGTCGGGTCGCTGTTCTAGAGGAACCATTGTGACGTGGATTTGATTGCGCTCAGCATCGGAGAAATTTAAGGGATCTTTGTCGTCATTCTAGCGCATCGTCGGGTCGCTGTCCTAGAGGAACCATTGTGACGTGGATTTGATTGCGCTCAGCATCGGAGAAAGTTGAGGGATCTTTGTTGAGTTGAGCGCATCGCAGTTTCCAGTGGCACATGCCTAGTTATTGAAGTTGACGTCAAAGACATTCATTAAAGATCGGCGCGTACCTACTGGCACATAGCCAGTGACCCAAGTTGGCATCAAAGAGAATCATTGAATACCAGCAAACGCCGAGTGGTCTATAGCCAGTGCCTCAAGTCGCCGTCAAAGAGTTTCTTCGAACAGCAGTGCTTACACAGTTCCGCATCTACAGTGGCACATGTCGGCTAGAAAGAGCTTCGTTGAAGAGAGGCACGTACGTACACATTCGCACACACTCAGTGACCCAAGTTCATCCGATGGTTGGCCTTGAACGCTGTTTCTTCAGCACAGCAGCCCAATGCGCTAACCATTCGGCCAGGGACTACCCAGTGACCCAGATAGACGAGAAAATGGTTAGACACATACATACAAAAATAGCCCCCGGAAAGTGCGACAAGTGTTCTAAGAATGTTAACGGTATTAAAACGCAACTCCACCTCTCTGCCTTCCTGCACCGGGTGGCCAGAGGTGCCGCAGCGGCGGCACGTGAAGCTAAGAAAGGCGAACTCCCTGTTACTTCACGGGGAGTCGCGTTGGTCACGGCTTATCACTCTTCTCCCTACAGGGCACCGCGAAAAGGTTTACGCAGACTGCGTGGAAGGAAACGCGCTCTACCAGAGGAGAAGCACAGCGTGAGGCCTTCACGCTACTGATGAGGATGGAAAGGCGCTCGGCTTCCGGGTGGACGGTGCCACGCGCGTGCGAGCGAAGCAACGAACTCGGTGTGGAGCCGTGCGTGACGATATATCGTGGCGGGAAGCGAAGCGCGCAAGAAGAGCGTTGTGCCACGAGGCGCATTTTGCCGTAGGGGCTCAGCAAATGCTTTAGCATGGCCGACCGCACCGGGAGCCACGCAGTGGAATGAAGATGGAGTGGTAGAAAGCGGGAACGAATTCAAGGTGTTCTGCCCGCACGGGGGGACGATAATCGGCTAATGAGGCTATTTGCCTAGAGCTAACTTATATTTTTTTTGAAGTTTCTGCGCAACGTTTAAATTTCCGAAGTTTTGAATCTCTTTTGGTGAGAACACTTTGCTCCGTGTGTGAGCTTGACGGTGTAGTTCGTTAATATGCGCTTAGAGCGAGACGCTCCATCCGAGAAGGTTTGTTTTCATTCTGGAAACCCTTGCTTCGAGAAAGGAATACAAATACTCTTGTATAAGTGTTCTTTTTTTTGCAACAATAGCATTTCATATGAAAATAGGTAGGTGGGAGAATTCATAAGCTCCCGTTTGGGAAAGGAGTTTTTCACAAAGTGCGAAGCGTCGCTGAAGTGTACTATTTACTTTGAGATGTATAATAAGTGCTATTACATTTAGTCGCAACTGAATAATCAGTAATTAATGGGGCGACCCGTATTTGTTGATATAAACAAACTAAGTAACGCATATCCCAAGCAACTTGAGAATTTATGTTAATTCGAAGCATTTGCATCGCATACAACGCATGTAACGCATGTGCGCAATGCATCTGATTAAATGGTTTAGCGAATTGATTAGTAGGCACCTCATATCCGCTGTTGTTACTTGGTAAAGGGCCATCAGAAGCAGTTTGAATGAATGGAGCTTTAATCACCCGGTCTTAGCATATTTGTTACTTGAACATACCATGTATAATAGAGCACGTAACATCTCGAGTACAACATGCTACACACTAGCATAAAGAAAGTTAATTATATCCATGATCGTCATTCTATCGTCGTCATGCCGTCGTCGTCTCGCTGTCATGCCGCCACGAAAACATGTAGACGATTATTTGTGTCGCCGTCGTCAGACACCGTTATCGACGTCAGCAGTACACTTCGGAAAGTATAGGGAGCATTTACGTGACGTCCCTGTACGCCATTTTGTTGTACTGTTCGAGCTCCCACGGTGCTTCTGGAGGCTAGCGGATAGATATAAATTCAGTTTTTCCGCATGCGAACTGTACAACAATACGGTGGCGTCGATGACGTCACGTCAGCGCGTACACCTATAGCTGCTGTGCCTGTTTGCTTTCCGTTGTTGGCATGAAGCTACTCGCATATATTTACAATTACTCTCAATGGCATGTGCAATTTTTTTTATTTTCCTTTCTTGCTGCGCGGTGCATTTCTGATGACGGTGTGGCACCCTCTGTCCTTCTCCGTTACCCCTGTGCTCTTTGAGCTGTGCTGCAGGCTGCACCTGTATTGTAGTATGGGAGGGGGGGGGCGAGGTCTGTGACGCTGCCTTGAAAGGCAACAAGACTGGCTGCTCTGACAAGAAGGTCGCGCGGGCATTCATTTGAATTTCCAGTTTCTTCCTCAAAGCGCATAGGTATGGTTTGTTGCAGACGCAGTCGTCCTTAAGTGATTTTTTTAAAGCGTGCGAACTGCCATAGGGAATATTATGTTTAAATAAATGCCTGCTGTCCTTCGTGAAGCAGCTGAAAATGTGGCCTGTGGAACTTATCGTCCACAATTAGCCATTCGTAGTCCATGACCCGGCATCTTCAAGCGCATTTTTTTTTGTGGCCTTTGTCCCTGGACACCGTGAAAGCCGATGGCGAGCATCCACGGCTGCCATAGTGGCAGAACACTTTGGTCACTTTACAAGGTCTTTAGTTGCTGGGCACGAGACACCTATTACAGAAGTGTAAGGGCCGCCCTTGCCCGAAGTTCACGAAGATATTATGAGTGAGATTATGAAGAAGGGAATAGCATGCCGGAAGCTTAGAGCACGTGCTTGTGTGCCATCGGAGAAGGAATTTTTGGGTCACGAAGACTCAGCGGGGATTGGAGGGAAGAAAAATAGGCGGGCTGTGTGGTAAAAGAGAACAGATCGTTTAAAAGTTAATTCTGCGCTTTTAGGTGCCAGAACCAGGATCTGATAACGAGGCATGCTGTAGTGGGCGACCGCGTAATAGTTTTGACCAACTGGTGTTCTTTAACGTACCATCGAAATGGGGCCGCCATGGCCGGAACGGAACCTGCGACCTCGTGCTCAGCAGTGCAATGCCACAGCCACTGAGCTATACCGCAGTCATTATTGGGCAATCTTGTCGGTGATAAAATTGCACTGGGTGTGATAGATGAAATGGGATGACATGTGACATCTAGGGAACTCTTCTAATATTTTGATGGCTGATATCACTTTTGACTTGATATTTTTCTTCTGCTGAGAAGAGATAACTCGTGAACTAGATGAACTTGTCAGCGTTCCGTCGCAAGTAGAAGAAGTTACGTCTTCTAGCAGCCTAATGCCGAGGAAGTATGACGAAATCCGCGACCTACCGGTAAAAGAAGAGAAGGAAATCAGTAGGCTAACGAAGCGGGCTACTGATCTCGAGGGAAATCGCGACACATCTGACACTGAACTTCTTAATGTTGCAGTACACGAACTTGAATGGCACAGCAGCAGATTAGACTTAGAAGTGCATGGCATACCAGTCACAGAAAATGAGTGTTTGTTAAGCAAATTGAATAACGTGGCCAAGGCTTTGAATGCGCCTGTCCTGACATGCCATGATGTTGAGACTCTTCATCGTCTTCATTAACAATTCGGAATGTTGAAAGTGCATTCATATGAATTTCAGAACAAGTCGTAATGAAGGCAAGAACTTGATTGTTCTTTTTAGTGAAGCTGAAATTCGCTTTCATGTCGTGATGTGCTCTGAAAAGTGGTTTGTCTCGGAGAATGATGTTTACCGTGCTCCGATGTACAAAAGCTACTATCTCAAACGTTCTCAGAAGCGAGGTGGTGCTTCTATGCTGGTGTCGACGGCAATTAATTCAGAAGTGGTTTCTGATTTTTGTTGTATTTCTCCTAATTGCAAAGTTCTCACAATGAAGTTCGGGGAGCCAGCTTTCTGTGCGTGTTATCGACCTCCTGGAAATCAATGTTCAGGTTTTTATTCATTTCTAGACGCATTTTTAGACTGTGGGAACAGAAATCAATATCAACTGATTTTAGGTGGGGACATTAATATCAACATGCTGGACGAAAACAGCACGACTATGTACAAATATGTAAAGAAATGTTATAAAAACACACACGAGACTCGCAACAAAGATAAGGACTCTTTTGGATCTCTCCATCATAAATTTTGACAGCCCTCAAGTGAAATGAACTGCTGTTGCTAGGGTTGTTAGTGACTATCTGGTGATATTTGCCTTTGTAAAATCACTTTAAACTATCCTAAAAAACACAACCAACTATTTCTTGTAAACTTATAAATAGAAATGCTTTAGACTCATTTAGGCATCGCTTATACAGGATTAATTGGAACGCTGTGTTCGAGAATGGTGGCGTCAATGCTGCTCATATTAGCTTTATTAAAATTTTTTTCTCAAGCATATTCCGCTTCGTTTTCTTTCAAAACGTTGCCGCGTTCAAAGAGGTATTGTAAGCCATGGATGACAAGGGACACATCATGGTGTGAAGAAACAAGATAAACTATTTAAGTTTGCAACATTGAATGTAATACCCCTGATTACAAAGGTCATACCCTCTTAAGGCAGAGGCTACAAACACTCAGCAAAGTAAAGCGAACAATGCATACATCCTTTGGAATTCCGCATGTAACATACAGAACAGCGTACGTTTCAATAAAGACTAAGCTCATAACAAGTATCCTATACCACATAATTGATAAGGTGCTCCTTCGTTTACATGCAATGCGAAGCAAAGTAGCGCTCTGCGCATACGTTTCCCGGTAGAGATTCCTGTTGCACAGGCTGCCGCGGCGACGGCAGCTTGACTGCAGCAAACAAAGCATAGAATGACGTAACTACACATTAGGACCCGAAAGAAGAGCCTACATAGCGAATTATTTATGTTGTGACAGCGCTATACGAAGGCCACGTATAGTGAGTACTCCTGAAGAGTAGGCGCGGCCAATTTCTCTCTGCACCTACTAGTGGACCTACTTTTTGTAGGTGCACTACGTAGCGATGCAAGCCAAGTCGCAAGCCGCTGAAACGTTTTAGGCTAATAATTAGATAAAGTACATGTGAATGTCGCCACGTTAAGAATTTCAACCTAGGTCGCAATGGGTACTCGTTCTAGCTGCCGTTTACATATTCGCTGTCCAATTACCTTCACATCATGGACTAGAGATTATTTTTTTTCTGTAACGAGGCGCTATAAATGACAACGTCGACGTTGATGATGTCTATGATGCTCTTTAAGATATCGCACGTACCCACTATATATGGGGGATGTGCCAGAAATTGAGTGGTTCTACGCACAATTAATAGCTAATAGAGTTGCTTTCAGTCTCAGTTGCTGTCATCGTACTTGTCGTCATCGTTCTTTCGTACTATATGTCTCATATTTGCTACAGATGGAGAAAAAGAACGATAAAAATTAAAGGCAGGAAGGTTAAAGACCCAGTATACATATCGCTGAACTACCATCTCGAAGACATCGCACAAGTAGAGTCATTAAAGTACCTTGGAGTTATTTACAACGGTAATCTTAACTGGCGGCCACATATTGAATATATTGCGACAAAAGGAGCTCGTACAATGGGCATTTTACGCAAGTTAAGCAATCGAAGAACAGGTATGCGCAGAAAATCCCTCTTGATGGTATATAAAATGTACGTTCGTCCGGTGTTAGAATTTGGATGTGTTTTATTCTCAGGTGTTCCATCATACAAGCTTCGGCCGCTAGTTGTGTTAGAACGAGAGGCCCTACGTCTGTGCTTAGGCCTTCCAAAATACGTTGCAAATGCCGTATTATACATGGAAGCAAGAATCCCACCCAAATTATGCCGATTTCACCTTCTGACCGTTCAGACCTTCTTAAGGCTATATGAATCATCATTAAACCGTCCTCAAATTATTTTCATCTCCGATCCAGAATTATTTTTTCCTGTTCATTGGCCCAGGTTTCATAGACCACAGATTATATTTGTGCAAACATTACTTGAACCACTCAATGTGCAAATTCGTGATGTGCTTCCTAATAATACGCATTCAAATTACCCAGAGATCAGGTTCGACGACATTTTCCCGAACCACGCGAAACTACTCCCTTACGGCATCCTAAACGCCATGTTGCAAGACCACCTAAGCACCCTAGAAACAAACATTATCATTGCAACAGATGCCTCACAGTGCGAGGAAAAAGCTGGCATTGGAACCTTTTGTCCTGCGCTCGACTGGTCTTTTTCTTTAAGATTGCCTGATTTTGTGCCTATTTTTCTGGCCGAGTTGTTAGCAGTAATCCTAGCATTACGTAAATTAGACCACATGATTACAACGGCTGCTATTCTTACTGACTCCCTTTCTGTATGCTGTTGCCTTACCGCTGCTAATGAGTCACCCATGCTAAAACTCTTCCACTTACTAGTTCCTGCCCATGTGCAATGTATTCATTTGATTTGGGTGCCTGGTCATAAAGGTTTGTTTTTTAATGAAACTGCCGATTCACTGGCACATGCATCACTAGCGGGCCCTGTTCTTCCTATTCTACCAGTGACAGCACAGATCACGGCGGCAAGATTTCGGATGCGATCAATTAGATCAGCCTTATCAAACCCACATTTGACAGCTTCTCCAGAGTATAAACACCTGGCATTTCCCTGGCATAGCGAATCTCGTTACACAAAGGTGCTTGAGGTCTGCCTCACCAAATTACGCTGCCGCATTCCCTCCCTAAACTTCTATTTACACAGGTCGGGTTTGGTTCCCTCTCCCCTTTGTTCTTTTTGTGAGGAGGAGGAGACGATACAGCACTTCCTTCTATCTTGTCGCCGCTTTGCTGCGTTAAGAAAAAGATTGTTGGAGATACCTTTTCGAAGACTTGGCCTGGACTTGACAGAACCTGCAATTCTTTCGTTCGGGGCGTCCACTTTGGGATTCAGCCACAGGGATGCATGCTTCGCTGTCCAAACATTCCTTACAGAATCTAAACGAATGCCCTGCTAAATTCTATTTTTATTAATTTTAAATTAATAATTACTCATTCAACAGCACCTTCCTGATTACATTTTAACCGGTATTTCAACCCTATTCAATGCTATTCCCATAGATATTAGGAAATTTATGCTCTATATTATTTTGCTATAATCCACCCATTTCTTGGCCAATCCCCCATCGTGGGTAGGAGCCACACGTGCCACAGGCTACAACAACAACAACAACAACAAAAGACGGATCAAACAAAATATTATTAGAATTTAATTACTGTTGCAAAATATGACAACTAATGTAAAGGAAGAGACTTTGGGACAGAAAAACTTTATTTATTGCCAATGTATTCTTTGCAACTACCCTTCGCATGTGATCATCATCGCGGCTGTCAATGCGCGAGCAGCCAGCTTAACGTGCAGGGGTTCGGCGGGAGGCTTCAGGTTGCCAGGACATCGGCGGCCCTGCTCTCCTATTCGGCCTTTGGACGACGACGCTACCGCGCTCGTCGCAAAATTACGCCCCACATGGTGGCCCCACCAGCCTAAATTTTCCGCCATTCGACATAGCATCTCTGAGCTGAAGAACAGGCGAAGCCTCCGCAACAAGCCGTAACAAGCGCCGTCAGTATGGGTACCGCGGTGAGGCAAGGCTCGAAGACAATGTATTACATGGACCCGGCGCAACTCAAAGCGCAGCAGGTGGTTGTCGGCGGCGGCGGCATAATGTGCGTGCCCGTCCAGGGCTCCTCTGCACGCTCGAGGCAGACGGTGTACCAAATGGTGCCTTCGTCACCCCAAGCTGGTCGCATCCTGCAACCGGTGGACGGGATCACCCTCGCCGGCGGCCTAAAGTGCGACAATTGCCCGCCGCAATGCCGCCTGCAGCAGGCCTCCCTGGAAGACACCAGCTACGGCGGCGCGGCGGCTACGAATGAGCCGCGGCTCGTGCGCCTCGTGCCTCAGGGCAAGAATGTCTTTCTCGAGGAAGTGAGACCCTTATCGCGGCAGCGCTCCTCGGGGTCGGCCCGCCAGAAGTTGCCCAACGTGATGGAGATCCTGGAGGACCGCAACTGGTACGACAAGCTGGCGGCTCCGGAAACCACCGAGTCCGAGGCGGCCGTCGAGCCGGAGGCATGCCTCGACTGCATTGAGGAGCTGATGCGCCGGGGGCGCTCGCCAGGCCCGGGGCCGGCCGTAGCTGCATCCCCGGTCTACGTGACCAAGGTGCCCAAGTCGAAGCGGTCGTGCTCGCGGCGCTTCACGTTGTCGCCGCAGCAGTCATTGTCGCGCGGTGGCCCGTCGCCGTCCTCGTCGCCCCGCTACTACACGTGCTCAGGGTGCAAGTCGTGCGGCACGGTACACAGCGAGTCGAAACCCAACACGAGCAGATCTCGCTCGAGGAGGTGGTACGAATAACAGCGACTCCCTCCTGAGGTGTTCAACAGCGAAGAAATGGCTGAACGCTCACGTGTGACTGAGTTAGCTCGACGTCTGTTTAACCATAGCTAATCAAGCAGAAAAAAAACAAAAGTATAGTATTTTTTGGGAGTGCGACAACTTGGAAATAAATTATTTGTATGTGCTCACATTGTTCCAAGTTCATTTGGTGATTAAGATGAACTTTTCGTAGTGGTTGTTATATTCATGCTCTTCGTTCATTCAGACCCAATGAAGCTAGAAAATGCAGGTAGATTGTGTTGCCGCGTGTTAGTTTGGTTTCCGAAATTGATGTTGATGTTTATTTAGCATTCCCTTTGAAATGGGGCGGCTAGAAATGGCCACCTTGCCTGTTTGATTTACTCAGGTTTTACTACATGCGTAGTCATCTAGCCCTTTGCCTTTCTGATCTCGATCTTACCTTTCTAGTATTTAAAACCTCTGTCACTATACGTGGTGATTACTTTTATGTTTTACGGAATTTTTTCGAAGCACCTGTTCCAGATAACGAAATTCTAGCCCTAGAGCTGGATTGTTCTTCAGAGAGGCGGAACATACTTGCACGACAAATCAAAACACACCGATGTAATTAATGAAAATTCACTAATTAATTAGTTGCTTTACGGCGCATATGACAATTTAATAATTGCAGCTGGTGAATCTGCAAGGCGTGTGCACTTAGTATGAATTTATAGAATGGCACCAGTTTGGAGATATATGCCATAAAAGTCCCAGTAAAAATGCAGTGTTGTTCCACTTACATTTTTACCCGAACGTTTTTTTATTCATTGATGCACAAAAGTAAATGGAATGCTCACGTTTTTCGTCTCACATCATTGGAAATATCTCAAAACTGGGGCTACCCTGGAAATTAATCTTAAGTTGCAAGCTCACCGGCTACAATCCGTAAATTGCAATATGCGCTGTAAAGTAAATAATTAAACACGTAATTAGTGAGATTTAGTTCATTATTTTAATATGCGTTTCGATTTCTCATGATAGTAATGTCCACCTCTTGAACACAGCTCAAGAGCTCAAGAAAAAGAATTGCTACCTGCCTCAGGCAAATTTTGAAAATTACATAAAACTTAAAATTGTGTATTCTACCTCGTATTGTACCGTCACCTACGTTTGGAATGGCTCCCATTCCATCAATTTCTTGTTGTTGTTGATTTTTTTTGGCACCAATACTCTAATCGTCTCTTATTAACATGGGAGGAAGAAGTCGCCAGTGGGAGCGGGAGCTTTTCGCATCGGCTCCATAGATTTATCAGTGTTTCCGTAGTTTTTTTAGTCCTTCACCCGGAGGCGGCATATCCTCTGAAAGATAAGGTCATCGCGAACCCAGGGATACCAACTTTTTGGGTGAGCGTGAAATGTGCGAGTTTTTACGGCACGAAAATCGCACGAGGCCCCTGTGAGCCCGGCCAGGCCTAGCGATGGTTGGACATGGCGCATCCTTCGTTGGTCTCGGGGATTGAACGAAATACCACCGAGATGGAGATAGACGAGGCAAGAACTGGAGAAACCCTGGACAGCGGACCCAACGACGCAAAACGCGTTTCCGTGGGGGAAGACGCTGAAGGCGTTGCGGGCGGTTGGATCGAAGTTACACACATCAGAAGGCGCCGCATGAACGCTAACGAGATGGCGGGAAAGGACGACACCCGCACGCGAAGCCCGATGCGCCGAGGCGGCCGAAGCATAGTGAGGGAAGTTCTACGAGCAATTAGGATGCCCAGACTTCCCAGGGATGATATCAAGATAATTTTTCGACCGAAAGAGGGGCTGAATATAAGGAACACGTGCGGAACGAGTCTCGACAAGGTGATATACGCCAAGAAGTGGTAGTGGGCTACGACGGGATGATCACGACCTGTTCCAATCCCATGCACAACATCCTCGTGATAAGCACACCGCACGATACAACTGCGACGACAATCGCTAAGATCAATGTTTTGATAATCAACGGAAAGATGAATGTGACCAACGCGCACGTTTCGGCGCCCGAGCAAATGGTAAAAGGGATTATCCGCAAGATTCTCCTGAAGTGTAGGCAAGACCAGCTCATGCGTGCTCTGGTGAACTCGAGAAACCCCTCTTTAACATACGCCAAGCGGCTCGGCAGTACGACCACCGTGATATAGCTGTACGAGGCAAACCGAGTCCCCACATGGGCTTACTTCAATACCATCATGATAAGAATATCTTTGTATCGGAAACATTGAATTTTGCAAAGAGTGCGGCAGGCTCGGCCACCGACCCGACGTGTGCCCAAGACCGGAGATCAAACTATGCCCTGCCTGCGGATTGAAGAACCCGAGCATCGAACACGAGTGCACGCCCAAGTGCCGGATCTGCGGCGAGGCGCACCCCATGGCTGACCGAATGTGCAAGGCAAAATATAAGTTGCCGCACATGGTGAAGTAGAGAAGGTGGCGGGCGAGAAGCAGAGAAGAAAGGGAACGCTCATTGGAAGAAGGAAAGACGACCCCTCAGAGGACCCCATCACCATCGGGGTACAGTATGGCGGAGGGAAAGGCCAAAGTCGCTCGAGATCTGGATCCTTCTCGCCGATGAGAAGAAGTAGCCGAAGTCGTAACAGATCTAAGAGCAGAAGTCGAAGCCGGAGTCGGAGTGGAAGGCGCAACCGGGCCCGAAACCGCCCTCTGCCAGACGGCGTGCGGGCCACACATGGCGAAATGCAGACAGGGCCGCGCAAGGTCACCTGGTCCGACATAGTCGCGGGAAGAAATGGATACTCTGTAGAGAGCACCCGCCTTTCTGGCAGCACGAGGGGAGCTCCCGACTCCCTCCTGGCGGCGAGGATGGAGAAAATGGAGCGAGAGAATAAGGAACTTCGAGAAGAGCTAGGCAGGGCCAGAAAGCATAACGAACAATCAGAGAGGAAAATCGACGAGCTACAGCAGACGCTGAACGAAATCTTGAAGGGCATGAGAGGATCCCCTCATGAGAGGATCTCCTCCACCACCACCACCTCCCGCGAGGCCGTAGAATGAGGCGATGCGACCACGACAGGAGGTGAAGTAGGGCAGATGGACATGTGTTGTGGCGAAGAAGCGCCGGCGACGGCGGGCTCCTAGCGCAAGGGCACAAGCTATGCGCCACCTACGGAAGACGCTGTGGACCACGCAGAAGCACTGAAGAGACCCAGGTGAGGAGCCAGAAAGATAGACGCGATCGAAGAGATGGTGAACAAACTGACGGACAAGATGGAGCGAATGTTTCACATACACCTGACAAGGCTGAACGAATCCGACGCGGGACGGAACGCGCAGTACGCAGCGCTTAACGCCCAACTTGCGGCCATGAATAAACCGATCGAAGATCTGGAACGCGGGACGATGCAGCTGCAGCAGCATCAACATCACCACCACCTGCCTGGAAGGGCCGGGGTACCGTCGTCACAAGCGGTAAACGTACCGGCCATCCTCGCCAACGGCAACAACGCTTCACCACCCGCACCGGGGCAAGAGGGACGCACGGACAGTTGTGTCCCCCCAACACCTCTGCATAACAATTCTGGTTGTGTCCCGCAAGTCCGACTACAGACGCATAGTCTGGCAGTGGAATTGCACGGGCTTAAAGAACAAGAAAGCCACGATGGTGCAATACATGAAAAAGCTTTCGAATAACAAACTTCCTGTCGTGCTTGCCTTGCAACAACCTTTCCACCGGGCCCAGCTACCGGGCCATGTGACGTGCGGTCCCCCCTACGAATGCATGGGGAGGGACGTCAGGGTGTGCACTCTGGTTAAGCGCGAGACGGCCTTCATCGAACACGAACTCGAGCTCCACGAAGAGTTGGACATTGACCACGTCCTGATCGAAGTCGTGCCGAGTAGTGGATGTAGGAAGACCGGACTCTTCGTGCTCAACGCATATAGCTCCCCCTCGCAAAGATGCCGCTCTCACACTTTCGATGCCCTCTTTTGCGAAGCGATGGCCAAGGCCGTCTCCAGTCCCTTGCTGATATGTGGAGACTTCAACGCACCGCACACGCAATGGGGATATGGAGCCGACTACCCGAAAGGGAAGAGGCTAGCCAGACTAACGGACGAGCTCGGCCTGACTGTACTCAACGAAGCGGCGTCGCACCCCCGGGTCGAACAGCGAGTGTGCCACGACACATCCCCCGACCTTTCCGTCTGGTTAGGTGCGGCCGTAGTCACTTGGTCGAACTCCTTCGAGGACATAGGGAGGGACCACGGGATCCTGTGCGTTACCATGGGAGAGGATGAAAGCGAGGAGGATGTCTGCCAAAAGGCCAGAATCGTGGACTGGGACAGGTTCCGGAAAAATAGAGAACGAGACAAGGAGGAGGGCCCGATGGAAGACATCAGCGAATGGTGCAGAGAACTTTTCTCGGACGTAGAGAAAGCCACCGATGAGATCGAATGGACGGACTGGCGACAATAACCCCCCAAAGAAGCAGACAGATCCCGCGGAGCCTGGGGCGACGACGCTCCCCTACCGTCCACAGTGGACAGCCGGCTGCACATCTCGTTGCGGCCAAGAAATCCATGCTACGAAGAGCGAGTCGGCAAAAACTCAACAGGAAGATACGCAAGAAGATCGCCGAAATCAACCGGGATTTTGAGACTCATTGCGCCCGCCTGTGCGAGCAAGAAGGGCAGGAGCTGTGCGACACGATGTACGGGAACATGAGCGCTGGGCGCACCTGGAAGATTCTCAGGCAACTGCTCGACCCGGAAAGCATCAGAACGGTGACCCGTACAGAGATGGCCAAGCTGCGATACAAGTGCAAGGACGACCCTGAGGCCTTCGCGGAAGAGGTCGTGCAGACGCACCTCGCTCGCCCGGAAGGGCAGAGTCACCCAGAGTACCGCGGGGCTCCCAACGAGGACCTGGACGCGGACTTTTTCGTGCAGGAAATTACAACGGTCGTCCAGCTATTGAAGATCAACTCGGCGCCCGGACCTGACAGGATTACCAACAAGATCCTGAGGAACCTGAACGACGATGCCATGGAGAAGCTCTGCGAGTACATCAACGCGTGCTTGATGGAGCGCCGAATTACGCAAGAGAGGAAAACCGCGTACGTTATACTCATACCAAAGCCGGGCAAACCGCTGGAAGTGCGAAACATGAGGCCGATCTCCCTCACGTCCTGCGTCGGAAAATTAATGGAGCATGCCTGCCTCAACAGGATGACGACGCTGCTCGAGGAGCAGGACGCCTTCGGCACCCACATCATCGGTTTCCGGAAGAGTCTTTCCACGCAGGACGCCATGCTGCAGATCAAGGAACAGGTCGTGAACGCTCCGAGCACGCACGTGCGCGCCCTGCTCGGGCTAGACCTCAAGAGCGCCTTCGACACTGTGAAGCACATGACCATACTGGACAAGATCAGCCGACTAGATCTCGGGCCGAGGTTCCACTGATATGTCAGCAGCTTCCTGAATGGGCGCGAGATGATGGTCAAGATCGACGGGGCCGTGCCACGAACGGTCCGAATGGGTTATGCGGGAACGCCGCAGGGCTCCGTACTCTCCCCCATGCTTTTCAACCTCGTCATGATCGGTCTGCCGGAGCGTCCTGACGCGATAGAGGGCATCTATCATACGATATACGCAGATGATGTGACGGTGTGGACTACGGAGAACACAAGCGTCGGCGAAACGCAAGACCGACTGCAGCGGGCTGTCCGGGTGGTGGAGCGGCACCTTGAAGACACGGAACTCGTCTGCTCACCCGACAAGTCGGAGATCCTGCTCCACAGACTGCGGAAGAAAGGACCCTTACCGCAGGGCGTGCCAGACGCCCATCGTTTGGGCGTTGTTGCGTACTCAAGGGTAGCGTATCGTACTGCTGCCTAGAAGTAGCGGCGCCTGCCTATCGAAGCTCGACCGACGTTACTTATTGGGTAGCGTGGCGTTGTCGGCGGGCTGCAGGCATCCGGTATACCATGGTGACCAAGCAAGCGCGAGACGATTTCTAGTGCGAAACTTGCACGGTTTATTCAAATGTAGATGAAAGAAAATGAGAAGAGCATGAAGTGAGTAATTGTACATTTCGGAGCCCCTTAAACAGGCTCTCTACAATCGTGGGCGGGATCATGCTTCCGTTGACGTCACGTGACCGGCACAGAAAGAGGGCCTCTCCTCCTCTAGTTATACCGAGCCTGCTGCAAGGAAGAGGTGGTCCCGCCTCCTGGAAGTGTAGACGCCTGTCCGCCTATTCTGCGCGTTGCGGGTTCGTGGAAGTTCTCCTCTAGGTCCAATTCGAGAAAAGGGTCTCTCAACTCGCACACCCACATACACATACAAAAGAGACCTGTACACTGCGGGGCTTCCAGCAGACAGGCAGACACTCGAAATGGTTATGGCGAATTAGAAAGTCACGCTTCATTTCGACGAGACCTGGTGGGAGAAGGTCGGGTGAGAGAAAGTTCTTTCTGCACGTGGAGCGGGACGCCAACAACAGTAGGCGAAGTCATGCCTCATTTCGACGAGGCAGGGTGAAATTCCTTTCAACACGTGGTGCCAGATGCCAACCCTCACAGCGTCTGCATCACGACGAGGGAGGAGACCCGAATACCGACGGTGTCCAAGTTGCGAGTGCTCGGCCTGTGGCTGGAAGAGAACGGTGCCAACCGCGAGCTGGTTGCCCGACTGCAGAAGAAAGTGGCCGCCGCCACACACCTCGTGCGGCGGGTCGCGAACAAGAGAAAAACAATGAAGGAACACAACGTTACGAGGCTGGTACAGGTGTACGCGCTGAGCCACATATAGCTTACGTCGCCGCGTACGCCGACTGCAACAGGGGCGAAACCGACAAGCTGAACGTGGCGATCCGCAGGGCGTTCGATACCGCCCTGGGAGTACTTGACTACACGCCAACCCACAGGTTCCTCGAGCTGGGCGTACACAACACGCTCGAGGAGTATCGCCGAGGCGCCGAGGAGTATTGGAGAGGCTGTCGAGCACCAGAACAGGAAGACGAATCCTAGACCTGCTCAGGATTCGATATCACGAGGGGCGTGGACTGAAGGAAACACTGCATGCTACCGGAAATCAGGGACGCCAGACAGACAGAAAACATGCCAAAGAATATGCACCCCGTGCATGACGTGCAAAGATGTATACGCAGGACGGTAGCAATCCTCGAGAAGCACGGAAGACGAGAAGGTGTCCTCTTCGTTGATGCAGCGAGGTATTCGCGGCCAGCCGGTGACTATGATGGCGACGAGGGACGTCGACCACCACCGCCGCTACAACGGAATGTGCGAGACGAACCAGAGTTACCAACACCACGATCACTACTACAACAACTACTACTACTACGACAAAAACGGCAGCAGCAACAGCGGGAACATCGACACGGACGGCCGACGGTGGCGGCGCCCACCTTCTCCATGGCAGTCGTAGATACGAAGGGAAGGATCCGAGTCACGGAATCAGCGAGGCTGCCGTCGGCCGAAGCAGTGGAGGAGATGGCCATAGCCCTCGCGGTACTCCACGGAGGTGCTAAGGATAGCCTGATCATCAGCAACTCCAAATCAGCGATTCGGAGCTACACCAAAGGTTGGGTGTCCGCGGATGTGGCGCGCATGCTCAACGCCCTGGCCGGGGACTTCCGGTCCAGCACCATTACAAACAAGTCCTTCAAGTGGTTCCCCGCGCACGTCGGGGAGCATGGCAGTAACAACAACAACAGCCCCGACAACGACAAGAACAATGCTAACGGCCGAAGACTCACCGACACCCTACCCAACCACAACGAGCGCGCCCACCTCGTCGCGAGGCAGCTTACCCGCCGCGACGCGGTCACCCAGAGGGCCGCCGCTGCCGTTGTTGTGCGGGGCCCCAGCGGAGGAGTGACGGCGACGGCGGCGGGCACCCCCTCCGGCGCCGCCGCTGTCGTTACCAACACAACCCACATCGCGACGGACGGATCTGGGGATCACGGGGACGCCGACTGCGATGTCGAGGAGTTTCCGGCAAAGTGCGGAGAGGTGCTTGGTCACTATAGGAAAGAGCGAAAGAAATATCCCCAACCCCACGGGCGGCTGGAGAGGTCCCAGGCGGTCGACCTGAGACGGTTGCAGACGGGCACTTTCACCAAACCCTACCACCTGGACCGCCTGTGGCCCGCGCTGCACCCTTCGCCTGTCTGCTCATGGCGCGAGCACGAACGGGCCGATATGGCCCATGTGCTTTGGGAATGCCAACGCCATGAGGAATAAGAGCCAGGAGGAAGGGGGGAGACAACAGCAGGACCCTCTGAAGCGGGGCGTCTCGCTGAGAGATCGCAAGCCACCCTCCTCAGCGAGGCACCCGAAAACCAGGAGTGGGCCATCCAGCGGGCCACGGCCGTTGCCGAGGATCTCGGAAGATTTTCCTCGGATGATGGATTTTCCTGGCAGCCTAGCCCCGGGCACCAACAGCAATAACCGTTTAAGAAATAAAGTTTATTTCTATCCTATCCTATCCTTATTAATTTCGACCGTTGTCAAGTTTATACTTCTTTGCATCCCAATGGTTCTACAGGGTGGACAAAGCCTGGGGTCTCGCTGGCTCAATATCTTGGCATTTTATTACCATGTGCCGAGTCGCTTCCAGACATTTTTGCACGCAGATATGCCTTGTCCTGTTGCGCACATTTGCTGCAGTTTCTTTTTATGCTCAGGCAGACGCCTCGGGCCTAAAATATCAAGGTTTTGCGTTGCCATAGCGATTTCCGCTCCTGATTGAGTTCTTGCCGTTTTTGTAAACATCCATGGTGGTTTTTCTTTATTTGGTTCCATTCTTTGCATCCAATGAACTGTTTCTGTTTCTACCAATTTCTCTTTTATGCCTTCTGGTTGTCTATTTACACTTTCAATTACCCCGTACTTGGCTGCGAACTTTCTCATCTATGTTCCTTAGTCTTTCTTCGAAAATATCTTTGATCTGCGCCTCTTTGACTTCAAAAGAAGACCAGCCCATGTGACTTTGCAGTCCGCATTTGTTGTCTTAATTGCGTGTAACCTTGTGCGCCTCTAGTAGGGATTCCGCGAGGCGTACTGTACTTTGCCGAAGCCATTAAAATTTGTTGTTGGGCGATCTGCTTCTTCTGTGCGTCCGCGTCGTCTTTTCGTCGCCTTCGGGCATGCTCCTTCCATGTACCTTTGTGCTCCAAGGACTTTTCTGCCGCCCATGCCGAAGGTGCAGCATACATGAAGGCCGAATTGTTTGTTTGGCCGAAGCAGTTCAGGCAACAACATGTTAGGAGTTCCCTTTTTATCACTCCAATTATGCCCTAAATTTTTATAGCAGACAGGGAAGATGTTTCTACGTGAAAAGTTTCGAATGTACCACTACGTTTTAAACAGCGGTTAACGGTAATCCTTCCTAAAGAGACTTGAAAAAGGCTGTCAGCGCTTACTTTTTGCATGTGCCTATACTCAGCGTTGTCACAGCGCTATCTATGATGAACCTGATATTTTGTTCTTACGAGTCATGAGCGTACAGATTGTGATGTTTATTTCTGTAGATTTCCCTGTAAAGCAACAAGCCTTTCTGTCGAAATAGATCTACTTAGTTGCAGTGCATTGATTCGAATCAGACTTGAGCTGTTATGGTGCGTGATATTGAGGGGCCAAAGCAGTATGATTAACAAAAATGTTGGATGTGCTTACACTCTTTGTGGCGCAATCTACATTATTTTGCTGCGATCATACCCACGACTGTGATTGGCTACGCGGAATTGGACGAAAACTATACAGGACAATGATGAAATAAAGAAACAATATATAAATAAACGAAACATTGGATTGAACAACAGAGTTTTGGTTAGCCTTATTTCGCAAAGGAAAAAAATTCGCCCGATTGGCAACCATAATACCGTCACCATCCGGATGTTTTATTGAACTTAAAGAGCTGTTGTAAAGGATCTGTGGCTGATACCTAATGATGCGCATTGGATGAAAATAAGTTTTATGTCGATAAATTTAAGCCTAAAGCATTACCTGGAAATAAATAAACGCTGCAGTTTATGAGGCGCACCGAAGTAGGAGACTTCGAATTGATTTTGGCCACGCGGGATTCTATAAGGTTAACCTAAAGTTAAGGGCACAAGGTTCTTTCTTTTTTCGCATTTCGTTCCCGTCGAAGTGCGGCCACCACGGCCGGAATTGAACCTGTGACCTAGAGTTCAGCAGCGTCACGCCATAGCGACTAAGCTACCGCCACAGGAGGCTGGAAGAAAAATACACAATCAGTTGTGTCGGGTTCTTCAGAAAAAAACAACAACATTGCAGATGTTACACACAGAAAGACGAGATCTACGAAGGTAAAACATTTAGACGAGCAGCTATTCATCGAAAGCTTGATAATGTCATCTCGAATTGCCGTAAAAGGCAATTTGGTCGTGTTCCACGGAAATTGTAGGTTTATGAAATCTTCGGAAGAAGTGACGGATCATGATTCATTGCACTTTGGAACAAAAAGGCGTTTGAAACAAGCGCCTTTAATAAAACGTATATTCAGGGTGAACGTTTAAAACCTGGTAATTGAATGACGACTATCCAAGAGAATCAGCGAGCTCACTTAATGAAAATGTGGGTGTGTCATTTGCTGTCCTTTTTGTTTGCTTTCTTGATCCTTATACCATTCCGCTTACCCACTACGGAGGATAGTCTTAAAAGCTTGCAGTTAAACAAAAGAGGGGAGCTAGAACTTAGAGAACGTAAGGCAAGGTAATATGGAAATTCTATAAATAATATTAAAATAGACTAATTTTAGAGAGTGTTTTGCATTATTCTAGGTGACTGCGTACTTCTTCTTTCGCTTCCATTTTTTTCGTCGGCGCGTGTCCGCGCGGTCGCGCACTCAAGCAGGCCAACGAATTGCTGCAGGCGGCTAGCACCGGTGCCAGGCGAGGCAAGGGTGGGCGACTGGAGGAGGCGACCGCGGGGCTTAATACCGCGGGTCCTGCGACTTCCGCGCGCCGAGAAGACGGGCCCTCGCCGACAAGCGCACCTGCTGCGACTGAAGCGCTCCGTCTCGAAAATTCTCGCGGACATCGCCTCGCTCGCGAGGCTTCCATTCTCGAGGCAACCATGAGCCGTTCCGCGCAAAACAATATTAGCTCGGAGACGGTCATCTACCTGACGGCAGCACCTCGCGTTGACGACGAGCCACCTGCGGCCGTGAGCAGGCGTAGGTCTACATCGTCGCGCAAGACAGTCTACAAGATCATGCCGCAGTCGCCCCCCTCCCCGCCTGCGCCCGAAGACGACGACGAGCAGCGCGAAATTAGCCTGAGCATCTCCCTGGAAGAGACCAACGTGCCAAGTGGAAAATTGGCAACAGCCTCGGATGCGTCCCAGGTCGTGCGCATCCTTCCGTATGGTTCCAGCATAGTGCTTGAGCAGGTAAGCACGTCCCGCCCGTCATCCTCGGCCTCACTGAGGCCACCGAGGCGAAAATCTCTGCCGGCTTCGATGCCGACAAGGAGTCCCAAGCCCCGGTCTCGTCCGGCGTCGAAATCCAGGTCGCGACCGCTCTCTTCGGCCGTCTTCAAGGTGGTCCAGGAGCAGAGCTGGTACGACAGTGAGGCCGAGCCGGAGCCGCAGCCTGAGCGTGAATCCGATGCGGAACAAGATTCAGACGAAGCAGATCTCCGAATCAAGTTCGAGATCGCAGCTAGCAGCGGTTCGGAGGAAGAACCGAGGCCCGAGTCGCGCAAGCCTGCTAAGACACCGGAACCTTGTCTCGACTGCCTGGAGGAGTTCGTGCGCCGCAAGAGAGCCGAGAAGCAGCGCCAGGGCACGGACGTCACGTCGAAGATGCAGGTGACATTGAGCGGCATGCGCATCTGCTCTCGTCGTTCGTCCAAATCGGTGGCATCGCCGTCGACGCAGTCCACGCCGTCCTACCGCTGCCCCAAGTGTCTGGCGTGCAAGTCCTGTGGTAGCATAAGCATCAGCGTTCCTTCTAGCAGGAAGTAGTCGGCCTTAACCTAGCTGTGGAGGTTTGCAGTAGCCATGACCGATGCTTCACTTAGGACATTTGCGTGCTGAAGGGAAATCGCGGTGATTTCTAGGGACATACGTTGGTTTTGTGCAGGCGCTACCCGAGCACGTTGTTCAGGTGTATCGCTGCAAAGAACCTGACGGCATAAGACACTCGTGACGGACGGCAGAAATTGGTCATTTAAGCTCCTGTAGGAAGTGTAAGTCGCCTTGGTCACTAAAGTCTACTACGCGGCCTGCTATGAGACTTTTGGTGAAATTAAACCTCCACTGGTCTGTGTCTGGCCCTTCTTTCTCTCACTTCCTTTACCTAGTTGTGCTGCACTGTAGCTATTGATTCATATAAACTATCACGCTCGCACTCCTTTCTTTTGCGACTGTTCATAAAAGCGCGAGCGTGTCACCGCTTG
Source organism: Dermacentor variabilis (assembly GCF_050947875.1). NCBI lineage: Eukaryota > Metazoa > Arthropoda > Arachnida > Ixodida > Ixodidae > Dermacentor > Dermacentor variabilis. The sequence continues at coordinate 52,088,707 of NC_134572.1, read as the reverse complement.
AGCCTTCATACGTTGAAGCAGCAGTGCCTATGTCTGTGAAGAGCACGACACGTTTCTTTTCTGCGTTCTTGTCGATATCCACGCATCATGGTCCCACTCCTCTTTATTGCAATTTCACAATGTTATTGGGGAGAACTCGAAGGTGAAGACTGAGCCGATTCTGTTCCAAATAACCGGAGCTCTCAAGCATGCTGCCAATGGCCCAAATAGACACAGCACATACAGCGGACAGTGTTATAGCGACACGGAAGTCGCTGTTGTCGTTTTTGCGACAGAATCGAAGTTCGGAAAATCCTTAAAAATGACACAAGACCATCATGCGTGAATTGCGGGTGTCCTATGCAGTCACAAATACCGCCAGAAAATAAAATACCGGCAGAAAATGACGTCATTTTCTGCCAATATTTGTGGCTGTATAGGACACCCGCAATTCACGCTTGATGGTCTAATGCTTGTTTTCATCGGATATGCAAAATGTTACAGAGAGGACAGTCTTAGAGCAATTGTTACAAAAGAAATAAAATGCTGCTAGGGGCACATGCTGAGAAGAAAATATGAAAGCTCGCCAGAATGTGACATTGAACTTCACAGTAGCTGACTCGGTTGCCTCGCGCGGCCACTGGTTCCTTTGACGACATAGAGCCGGCGTTCTTTCTGTATTAGGTCACTTTTTCGCTTCTACTGCATCTTTGATAGGCGCTTGTACGAGTGCACATTTGATTGTACGAGGGACTGGCACTAAAGTGGTACTTCTCAATGGCGGGCCTCGACAGCTACGACACTTAGATGGCTCTGCGAAAGGCCTTGGCCTTGGATCGCTTTGACGAAGCCAGACGACAGCTTTCGCTGGGACGCTCACACTTGGCGTTGAAGACGTGCAGTGAAAAAAAGAAAAAAAAAGCGGGAGAATCAAGCGAGCTAGAGAGAGCGAGAGAGATAAGGATAAACAAAAGCAAAGCGCGTGCTCATCGTGTTTGCGCAAAACGGCCGCAATGTCACGACGGCTGTGATCGAGCGACGTTCTACAGAATAGCCAGAAATGAAACTAGACAATAAATAGCGGCTGTTTCGCGCACATTTTTTCTTTCTTTTGTATTCTCGCATGGAGGCAGCGGGATCGGTCTTCAGCCGTGTTGACGGCGCGTTCTGAATAGACGCTGTCAAGTTCCTGTCCCTTGTTTCACCAAGTCGAGTACAGCGAAGTAGCCAGCTCCTTTGGAAACGGCGCACCGCGATCACTATTTCGCGTCTTGTCACTTTGCGGTGCACGCTTTTTTAATGCCGTCCTTCATTCTTGGTTATAGGCGAGGTTTTCATATGGGCTGACACGTAATGATACTGCATTGAGAAAACATAAGTCGCATCTTGCAACCATTGTTTCCTATGGGACGCGAGAAAAAGAAAACTGTCTGACTTTCTAGAAGTAAAAAATATACCGTCTTTGCGAAACATTACTCTAGTTTCTCCTACCGACATGCGCTGAACTTGTCTATTTCATGGAATTCCGAGTGACGAGATTACTAACTTTGTAGTTTCCATGTGTTTCCTATGGTCTATCTTTCTTAGCAAGCTCCATGTTGGTAAACAGGAGCCACCATCTCACTCGGCTAATACCTAATGAAATGCGAAGGTATTCACCCAGCAAGACCCGTAGTTAACGTACACCTTCCAGAAGCACTGGGATTCAAAGCGCATAGAAGTATTAACCGGCCAGCAGTCGAGATAGGCAAGAGACGTTTAGAGTATCGTTGGAAAAAAACCAGAGAAGAGATTGATACGGTCGGATGCGTTTCAAGCATACGTGCTTGTATAAGTTAGATATATAGATTTTAAGGACGAAAGAAAAGATTAAGGAGATGTAGGCAAAATGATAAATTGATGATCATGTATAGTTTATCTCATTAGGTCAATCAGGCCAGATGACTATTTGCCACCCCTCGTTCCAAAGGGGATACAAAAATCATCATCATCATAATTATCACTAACCATCATCATTACATAGGCAAGACTAGCACTGCCTGCAGCGCCAAATAGAGGCGATGCAGCCAGACTTATTTATTCTTACATTCACTTTGCCATTCTTTGCTGCCTGCCGTATTAAACTACAGTCATCGGTAGTCAGACATCGAAAAGTCATCCCAATGTATTTGCCGTTAGTTTTGGCAAAATTTATGCGAGTGAGGTTTATCGTAATTGTGCTCGTTGCGATGATACGATGTTGTGCACTCTTGATGCATAAGAAATGACAATCTCCAGCACCTAACTAAAATTGATGGCACAACACCACTGCGTTGCCGTAACGTCACGCCGCAATGTCACGGTAGAAAGCTCGGACCAAAATAAAACACGAAGTAAGCACGCCATGTTAAATAGGTCACACTTCCGAAAACAATATAATGATTTTAAAGCTAACTGTCACCTTGCAAAAATAAAAGCAGCCTAAGTTACTGTACGTTCGTGATCTCACCGCCCTACTACGCGTCTTGTGTGCCTTGTATGGTCAATCGAATAGCTTAAAGTAGTCGGCGTTGAGAAAACAACAATGAATGAAAGAATGAACAAAATGGTAGTTTTGGGACCACACAGTGACATTACAAACGCGACTATGCTTTCCCAAACACTTTTTTTTATTAAATAAATTCCCGCAAAACATTGCGAGCTTCCTGCGATCGACGCCGCTGACTCCGGCGCACGTGAATACGTCTATAGGAGTGAGCCTATGACAGCTGTCGCTCTAAATCATTAAAGCACATCAGGTCACAGCAGTAAAAATGACGGCGTGCTCTAAAATTGTTCATGAACCCTTCACGCTACCCTCAACAACTCTAAACTCCAGATTTATTTTTTTCACTGCATTCGAGGGGGGGGGGGAGGAGGAGGAGGGGAGGGTTGTGCTGCGCCGTCATCAGCTGAAGTTTGAAATCGTAGTAAATGTCATTGCACCAAAATGTTCATGAGCAAAATTTGATTTTTCGTTCGTACGGTGAGGGCAGATTTTAGCCAGCTGGCGTTACGCCTTCTGTATTTCCTCCGTGGTTTTCAACCTATGAATCGAAATAAGCTTACTATTGTTAATCTCGTTTTCCTGTGGCAAGGCGTGCAAAAATGGGACGGAGCCTTAACGACAGACTAAAGTAAAAACATGGCGGTAGGTTATGTAGCAGATCACTGCCAAACATGCGGATGCACACCAGGTTTTGCAGTGACAAGCCCCCGCCCCTCCCCGCCACACACACACATGCACGCGCGCACGAACGCACATTTTTCGTTTTTTTCTGAGAGCGAATTAATATTCAATAGTCAAGTGGCTATTTCGCCATTGTTATCGTGAACTGCGTCTTTCACAGTACCGCTGGACAAACGAGTTGTCTTGACCATATCGAGACTAATAAAATATAGAAGAGATTCTTCAACCGGTCGCTGGGATATAGATCGCCGTAAGTAATATTAAATGTCCGCTTAAATGAATTCCTGCAATACGCGGCTTCGGCGTGCTATTGGAGCGAAATTGAGTTCGTTGGTCTAGACGCCATCTCTCAAAATATACAAAAAGCATTACGGTAATTGCTCTAAGTTGCGCGCGTTGAGAAGTGCGTACGGGGCGAGTATGAGTGGTTTCTCCGCATTCGAGTTGCCCCTGCCACGGAGCGTCGGACTCGCATTTTCAAGCGAGCTCGTTCGCCGAGCGCGAATCGGCATTCTCGGCAGCGAACCGGCCCCGCCTGAGAATCATTTCCGAGCGGTCATTTGCCCAACGGGTCAAGTTGGAAAGCGCCGTAATGACTTCTCGTATACACAGCGCCTGGAACACACGCTCTCTATTTCGACCCAGACGTGCGCTGGGGGTCGCGTCAGGCAGCAAAGAATGAGGGGACCCTTGAAAGCCAAGCTTCTTAAAACGGGCCCTCGGAAATAAAGCAGACTTCCGTCGCACCCACGCTGCCCATTGTGAACAATATCGCTACTCTCTTCTTTGCTCCGCAACTAATAAAGCGCCCAGTGTAATGAGAGCCGGGTGCAGTATTGTTTCCGTCGCCCAATTCCCGTTGCCGCGCGAGTAGGAAGGCGGCCCGCGGTTTTCAACGTTCCCGTATCTCGCGTCAAGGCCAGTCTGCCTTCACGAAATGCTGCGTCGCGCCCCTATGTTTTGCATGTGATTCCGTTCTACTCGAATCCTGTGCGCGCGCCGCACACGTCCTGTCATCTTTCATGTCCCTGTAAATCCAGCGATATGACTTCAATTTATGCCCCCTGCTTCGTATTCAACAGTTAAGTTGCCGTCGCCGCGGCAGTTAACGCAACGGTAATCTTTACTGGGAAACGTATGCGGGGAGCGCTACGTGCTTCGCATTGCATGTAGACGTAGAGTGTCTTATCATCAATTATGCACGTGGTTCGGATGCTTGTTTTAAGCTTGTTCTTTATTGAAAAGTATGCTGTTCTGTATGTTATATGCGTGATTCCAGAGAACGTATGCACTGTTCGCTTTCCTTTGGTAAGTGCTTGCAGCCTCTACCTGAGCCATAGGTATGAGCCATATATGAGCCATAGGTATGAGCCATAGATGACGATCGTTTTCTGTCGACGTTATGCCACGAAGAAATCCCAGGATCCTAGCCATAGACAACTTCGCTGTAAAGCAGGCCGAAATGAGTCGTACAACCCCTGTTTCGCTTCTTACATGGTGTTCGAGAGTGGTTCTGATATTAACGTACGGCAAAAATACGTCCGGCAGACAACGTCGCCTTACGTACTTCTGGAGTTCATGAAGATAGTCTTTTCAATCACGACTGCGTGAGACTGACTGTTAAAAGAGGCGTGAATATAAAGAGCACCACCATAGTTGGGAACCTTATGAGCAGCCCATTGCTCTGTCGAATGAGACACATTTCGTAAGCCAAAGTGCATGTACTGCACGTCGATTGCCGGCCCATCCGTTTGAAGCTCATCAACATGCAAGCAAGGTTTCTTAGACGAGCTACACACTGCAGGTTCTGCGCACACCTTTTTTCTTTGAGGTCTTTCGCGTGCTGGCACCTTCGACAGGTACTTTGGAATATTGAATGATTGGTGTTGCGTCCGGTGAAAGCGAGGTGAAAACGTGCTTTCCAAACTGTCTTTCCATCGATGGCGTAAACATAGTCTCGAAATACGTACTTTTCTTCGAACTGTAGCTCACACACAGCTCCAGAGGCTCATCAGCACGATGAATGTTCCGATTCCAAACACAGCGCCTTTCGTCGTTCTCGGGGACACAAAACAACTTCGGTGCGTTCTTCACGCCGCTAAACCCACTTCTGCAACCGGGAGCGAAGCGTTCTTCCGACGAGGTTTCGTCATGCCACCTCATCGGTCGGAGAAAAAACTGCACGCGCAATAATAAATGCACGCACAAAACACATAACACAAATACGTGGACGAGTGCAGGCGACGCGATGGCACGGCGGGCCCCAGGTGAAATAAAGGTGGAATGATCCGTCACCGCCTCGCGGCCGCAAATGCTTTCCGGATTTTCAGCTTCACGCGCGCGCATTGCCCGCGCCTCCCCTTCGGCCCCTACTGCAGTATCAGTTGCACTATATATATATATATATATATATATATATATATATATATATATATATATATATATATGCAGCGGGCGTGGCCAGGCTGATGATATATATATATATATATATATATATATATATATATATATATATATATATATATATATATATATATATATATATCATCTTCATCAGCCTCGCTACGCCCACTGCAGGGCAAAGGCCTCTCTCATACTTCTCCAACCTCCAACTAATCCGGTCACGTGCTAATTGTGAATTGTGGCCATGTTGTCCCTGCAAACTTCTTAATCTCATCCGCCCATCTAACTTTCTGCCACCCCCTGCTACGCTTGCCTTCTCTTGAATTACAGTCCGTAACCGTTAATGACCATCTTTCCTCCTCATTACATGCCTTGCTCATACCCATTTCTTTTTCTTGATTTCAACTAAGATGTCATTAACTCGCGTTTGTTCCCTCACAAAATCTGCTCTGTTCTTATCCCCTCTTAATGCTACACCCATCATTCTCCTTTCCATAGTTCGTTGCGTCGTCCTCAATTTAAGTAGAACCCTTTTTGTAAGCCTCCAGCTTTCTGCCCCGTAGGTGAGTACTGGTAAGACACGGTTTTTACACACTTTTCTCTTGAGGGATAATGGCAACCTGCTGTTCATGATCTGAGAATGCCTGCCAAACGCACCCCAGCCCATTCTTGTTCTTCTGATTATTTCAGACTCATGATCAGGATCCGCGGTCACCACCTGCCCTAAGTAGATGTATTCCCTTACCACTTCCAGTGCCTCGCTACCTATCGTAAGCTGCTCTTCCATTCAGAGACTGTTCAAAATTACTTTAGTTTTCGGCAGATTAAATTTTAGACCCATCCTTTCCTCTCCAGGTCAGTGAGCATGCATTGCAATTAGTCCCTTGAATTACTAAGCAAGGCAATTCTCCATTAACTCTTATTCCAAATCTTTGCCTATCCAGGTCCATGAAGGCCTTGCCACAGGTGTGTAACCTGACCTGAGAGAGGCACGGTGCGCGAAGATAGTCGCACTGATTGTCGTGTGGGGCCTATCTACTGGGAGACTTGCGAGGTGGTGGGTAGGGGTCCGGGCGAAGTGCGTTATGTGCACATGCATTGTTTCAATGCTAATGTGCGTTCTAATAGTGGAAGCTTGAGCGACTGCAATAACTTCAGTCGTTGACGCACCCCGCGGTAGACCAAGGCATATCTTGAGGGCTTGGGCTTGGTTGCTTTGGATTATATTCAGGTTAGTTCTGCAGGTGTTGGACATGACGGGTAGGCTGTACCACAGTAATTCAATAAAGAGGACCCTGTACAGTTGCAGCATGGATTGTATTGGCACTCTCAGGTCTTTCCTGCAAGGAACTTGAACATATGGCAAATTCCTGTCAGAAATGTGCGAATACGGTCTATTGTCGAGTAGCCTTTACGGAATCCTGCCTGGTCATTTGGTTGACAGAAGTCTAAGGCGTTCCTGGTTCTATTTGCGATTACCTGAGTAAATACTTTGTAGGCAACGGACAGTAAGCTGATCGGTCTATAATTTTTTAAGTCTTTGGAGTCCCCTTTCTTATGGATTAGGATTACGTTAGCGTTCTTCCAAGATTCCGGTACGCTCGAGGTCATAAAGCGTTGCTCATACAAGGTAGCCAGTTTTTCTAGAACAATCTGCCCACCATCCTTCAGCAAATCTGCTGTTACCTGATCCTCCCCAGCTGCCTTACCCCTTTTGCATAACTCCCAAGGCTTTCTTTACTGCTTCCGGCGTTACTTGTGGGATTTGAAATTCCTCTAGACTATTTTCTCTTCCATTGTCGTCGTGGTTGCCACTGGTACTGTATAAATCTCTATAAAACTCCTCAGCCACTTGAACTATCTCATCCATATTAGTAATGATATTGCCGGCTTTGTCTCTTAACGCATACATCTGTTTCGTGCCTATTCCTAGTTTCTTCTTCACTTCTTTTAGGCTTCCTCTGTTCCAGAGAACATGCTCAATTCTATCCGTATTATACTTCCTTATGTCAGCTATTTTACGCTTGTTGATTAGCTTCGAAAGTTCTGCCAGTTCTATTCTAGCTGTAGGGCTAGAGGCTTTCATACATTGGCGTTCCGTAATCAGATCTTTTGTCTCCTGCGATTGCTTACCGGTATCCTGCCTAACAAAGTTACCACCGGTGGACCTATCTTCATCAGATGACAAAAAATACAAAGAATATATATATATATATATATATATATATATATATATATATATATATATATATATATATATATATATATATATATATATATATATATATATATATATATATATATATATATATATATATATATATATATATATATATATATATATATATATATATATATATTGCGGGCGCGGTAGCTCAATTGGTAGAGCATCGCACGCGCGAAATGCGAAGGTTGTGGGTTCGGTTCCCACCTGCGGCAAGTTGTTTTTTCATTCACTTTAATTTCCATTTTTATCGTTTCTTCATTCCATTTATTAAGCACAACTAATTTCTCCTATGTTGTCCTTGGTGTCAGTGTTTGTTGGCTTCTCATGATATGACTAATAAAAATCGGGCCCCTCGGTTAACCCCCTTTCTTCTCGTTTATATATATATATATTATAGGCTAAATTTTTACTGCTCACGCATTAACGGGTCATGCTTCAGAGCCCACACACCACCTTAATATACGCGAGGCTCTAACATGCATTTGTTAGTTTGTTTATACTGTACAGAATTTTAAGAAATCAACTGTGGCAGATAGCAAGATTCTAGTTGTTGAATGAGATTATTCGAAGAAGCGGATGTTACCTCGCACAATCGATCAAAATACGTAATCGACTAGCGACTAATGCGGCCTCTTGCGTGGGCTGATCCTGAAGGTTGTGCACAGCCACGCGAAAAAAAAAAATAATCCCATCATTTTCAGGTTTGTTTTAATGTTCCGCAGTTTTAATATTTACCTCTAAGCAAATTTAACATAAAAAGCAGGCGCTGTCGGGGTGCTTCATGACATATACATTTGTTTGGGGGTGTCATTCTCAAGATTCCAAGGAATAACATTGTCAACAATGTAAAACATGGTTTGAGCAACCTTAGTGATGGAATGATGTGGCAATATAACCCGCATATACCGCATGTCTTATAGCAAAGCGTGGCATGTACTTATATCTATATATAATGGAATTTTCGCTCGCGGGGACGCCGGCGCCGGATTTTCATCAACACGGTGCCCTTAACGCTGTCGGGTTAAAATAATGCATTCCTAGATTATACGCGTTGCAAGCTCACCGTCTGAAACTCGTAAAGTGCAAGATGTGCCGTAAATTGTAATTACTTAATTAGTGTAATTTTGTTAATATGTTCATTACACATTTTGAATTCTCGTGGAAATCGTGTCCACTTTTTGAAGTTAACCAGTTCAAAGATTTAAATTATGCTATTGGCCTCGGGCGACGTTTATTTATTTTTTTTTTTAGAATTCTGTGCACCGTAATTTTAGGACTATAGTGCGTGGACTTACAAGTGCGAACTATACATGATTTCCTTTCTTAAGATGGGAGGTATGCTTGAAGGTAGCGAGGCCAGACGGCGCACGCAAACTTTTGCTGCGCTAAATCACATAGAAAAATCAGCTTCGCAATGGTGCTCGTTGCGCACCAGCATTATTTTAGGTTCATTCTGGCAGCTCGGTATACTACTAGGGTCTACGTATGAAATATATATGCCGTAAAACATAAAACACTGACAATATGCAAGCGAATGCTTGCAATACCTTCAGGGTATTATTGAAGCTGAGTGTAGTCGACCATGCGCAAGAACTAAGGATTCTGAAGGCCATAATATCATCGATTAGCCGTTGCTCGAATCCAACGTGCTTGATTTGTTTTGTTCTGGCAGCACCGGCAACTGGTTTGGACTGCTTTTAGTATTGACGCTCGTAGAAAGTTTGGTAAAGGACCCAGGATTTTACCGGTTGACAATAAGATTTGTCAGGACTGCCGAGACGCAGCCAAGTGTAATCGGAAGGGTGAAGCAACAGCCACCGCCACCCGATGGTAGTGTGATGACGGCTGTGGCAGGAGGCTTACATGCAGTTCTGTGCATCATGAAGCAAAGCGTGCGCTATGCTTCGTAGGCCATCGCCAAGAAAGACCAGCTGTGAGTCTGCTGCTGGCTATTGCGACAAGCACGCCTGCGCGAGGCGTGTGCCTCCGCCGGAGGCAAGGTTGATTGGCAAGCAGTCGGTGCGAGAGCGCGGGATGTTTGTCGAGTATTGTTACCAATTTTGTTACGCACGCAGTTCAATTCGTTTTGTAGTCAGTGCATTAAACATTGTATCGTTCACGGCAACGGTTCCAGCGACTGCATTTTCTTGGTGAGGGCTACATCGGACCCTGCAAAGACGTCAAGTCGCTTCAAATTTTGACTTATGTACTGGTTATTAGTTGCGTTCGAAGTAAAACACCTAATTTATGTCAAGGCTCGTACTTGCGGACTAGATAAGAAAAGAACTGTTATTTTAATTAAGCCAAAATCGGGCCTGATGACTATACACCGGGTGTGGACTATAGTCCGGAAATTATGGTAGTCTAAAAAGCTTTTTTTTTCTTGATTTTTTAAAATATTTTGGACTAAGGAATTCTAGAAAAAATTGAGCTCTACCAAAAATGAAGGGTACTCTAGACACAAATACTCCAAGGTCAGGCAAGCAATGCAAGCGGGCAATATAGATATCCAGTCCGATGGTGGTCATTGAAGTAAATAAGCACTTCGAACGCAAGCAGAAAATTCACGAAAGAACTACCAAGTGTTTCCTGATGTTTCATCATGCCTCTCACTCAATATAAAGCGCCAAGGAGGATCCGGGACCAGTAATATAAACTTGTAATATGGTGGGTCATAGCGACTTGAAAAGAGGAAATAGAACACAAGGTTTGTATGGTGTAGCATCTCAATTTTTCTATGCGTTCTTCCGAGAATGTCCCAGAGGAACACAACAGCGCTACAGTATACGAAATAGTGACCAATAGTTTCTGCACGCTCACACAAACGGAAGTTTGTAGACTGTGGGCCACACTCTATTTTCTTCAATCATGTTTCGATGGGAAGATTTGCCCAATGTAAATTTAAAAAAAAACATGTATCGACCCATGTATGTTGATTGTATTGTAAACATGTATGTTGATTGTATTTTCACGCTATTCTTACCCTCGTTGCTAATCCTATATTACATATTTTGTACATGTTGTAACAGGAGGTCCCCCTGACAGTTTTTACTTTGGGACCTCCTTCTGTATTACATTTTTCTTTGTAATTGTATTGTCTAATAATAAAACAAACAAACAAAAGACCCTTGGAAGAATGATCATCCGACGAGCATCCCTAAGCATATCTTCATGAAATCATGAAATATAAGGCACAGTGTAAAGGGGAACCGGTAGCGATGTGTCCAACAGTGCAACATCATTTTCTTCACGGGAGGCTATGAAAATATAGACCAAACTAAACCGAGCCTTTAGAAAGTAGGCATTAACAACAACTCCTTCAAAAAGCCTCAAGAAGCACTTCACACATCTAGGAAAGCTGACTACAGGACTATTTGTGGAAAGTGGTTGCGTAAGCGAAGTTGTAACAATTCTGTCAAAAGATAGATTTTTGACGCCATGAAACTTAAAACTTGAAACTTGATAATGAAAATCGACACTAGACGGGACACAAGTTCCCTAGTGAAGAGGTGACACAAACCAAGGCACCCACTTTCAAATAGAAGCGAAGGGTTTGCCAAATACATGGCCTGAATCGCATGTTCCAGACCCCCCTCCCCAAAAAAAAGAGCAAATACATTATTCGCAGCTTGCAGCCTAAGCCATGAGCAGTTTAATACTTGCAGGACATACATAAGCCGAGTTGCTAGGAAACCATTGCAAGTTTAAGCTCAGCTTATGTATGCAGGGATAAATGTTTAGAACTAGCGAAAACACTGCGACTTGCCGAACTGTCTCGAGCAGATGTTGAACGTATGCATAGGCTTCCACCCAAACTGGGCAAAGAACCTGTAGTACTCGTCCGTTTTGTATCCCGTGTCACGCGGGATGAATGGATGACAAAAAAGAATGATTTGAAAGCAAGGAAATCGAATGTTTACTTCCTTGATAATCTGACGCCAGAAAACAAGAAGCTTCTATGGGAAATGAAGCTACAATGTCAGGAGAAGCATTACCAATTCGCTTGGCATAGGGACGGCAAACTGTTCGTGCGCAGGGCTCAGGGCGAGCGCGCAATCCGTATTGCAGGCGAAGCTGATTTATCTCTGATACGCTGACTTTCTCGTGCCTTCTGGGCGTTACAGATTACTTTTTCTCATAGCGGGTACATGCGCATCAGCTTACTATGACAGTTCTTTATTTACTTCTGCCGTAAATGCTTCATTTTTTCTAAAAGCTAACAAGCTATCTATCTATCATTTAAATGCTAGGAGCCTGAAAAATAAATATATGGAAACGGAAACTTATTTGGAATCTTTAGAACATAAATTCGAAGTCCTAGCTTTTACCGAGACGTGGTTCACAAGCGCGGATGATATTGTTCAATTTAATGGTTATAAATGTGAAGGCGTTTATCGTAAACACCGCCGTGGTGGAGGTACTTCACTTTATTTGAAAAGCGATCTGTCCTACGAGCTGCTGTGCGAATTCCCGTGCGTTACTGATTGCTATGAGTGTATTGCTGTAAAATGTTGTAAATATTTTATTGCATCAGTGTACCGTCCTCCTTCTGGTGATCTTGATGATTTCATTGAATTCATTACCAAAATATTGGAATAGGCTTCTGATCTGAGTCTCCCGGTTGTTTTGGTTGGCGATATGAACATTAACTTATTATTACCTACTGCTCACACTCAACAATTCATTGACGTACTACATTCTTATAATTGCACTAACACAATTTGTTCGCCAACCAGAATAACGCCAGATTCTGAATCATTAATTGATATATGTATAACGAACCACGATCCAAATGATGTTTTTTCGGAAATTCTCATCTCTGATTTAAGTGATCATTTGCCAGTATTTTGTTTTTTGCCACGACATGAAAACAAAAGAAGGTGTTTTCGAAGTCAACTTTCTTTCTGTCGCCACTTTAGCGATGAGAATATGAGTTCCTTTCGCTCCATGATAGAGAATACAGACTGGTCTACAGTGTATGGCGAAAATGATCCGAATATTTCGTATGATACGTTTATTCAGATAATAAAATCGTGTTATGATGCTGCTTTCCCACTACAACAAATAAAGAGCTACAAGAAAGCTAGGAAGCCGTGGGTAACTCGAGAGGTGTATAAAAGAATGCAGAAACGTGACAAATTATTTGATACATTTATTCGGTACAGGGATCTTACGATGCTAAATGAATACAAGAAAATAAGAAACAAGTTTACTTCAGACCTCAAAAAAGCTAGAAACAGGTATTACGAACATATGTTTTCTACGGTATCAAACAATCCAAAGAAATTATGGAATGCAGTTCGCAGGTTAAAAGGAACCGAGTATAACACAAACCCGAATACTCTAACGTTTGGTGACACTGAATACAGTAAAACTTCCTTGGCCAATAAATTCAACGATCATTTTTTACTTGGTGGTGGGTCATCCTACTCTAGTGGTTCATTACTGCCACCTGAAAGATTTCTAAACCACGAGACTTCCAATTCTATCTTCCTATCGCCCTGCACTGAAACGGAAGTGTATTCCGTTCTTAAGGCTTTAAAAGAAGATACTGCAGCAGGGACTGATGACATAAAAGCAGGACCAATCATATCTGTTGCTGATGTTGTCTCGGCTCCATTATGCCATATCTGTAACAGTGCTTTCGTGAATGGTATTTTCCCCGATTCTATGAAAATTGCCAAAGTGATTGTATTGCATAAGGGAGGCTCTGTCGCTGATTTAATTAATTATAGACCGATATCCATACTACCTCTTTTCTCAAAAGTGTTGGAACGACTCGTAAAGTGCAGACTAACTAAATTTCTAGATAGAAACAACGCCCTTGTGGACCAACAGTTTCGCTTCCGTGAACACAGATCTACTGAAATGGCACTTGTTAAGATCAAAGAAAAACTCCTTAGTAACATCGAGAACAAACTATATACGGTTGGTCTTTTCCTGGATATTAGAAAAGCTTTCGACTCCATTGAACACACCATCCTATTTAATAAACTGTCATACTACGGAGTTCGTGGAGTGGCCCTGAAACTTATTCAAGATTACTTCACTACCAGACAGCAATACATGTGTTATAATGGGTTTTGTTCACACAAGAAAGAAATTGCACTCGGTGTCCCTCAAGGGTCAATTTTGGGTCCCCTGTTCTTTATTCTATACGTATACGATATTGTAAACATACCGCTTACTCCAGACATAGTCTTGTATGCTGACGACACAAGTTTGTTTTTCTCAGGTGACAGACTACGAGTGCTAGAAATTACAGCTAATAATTGGTTAGATCAACTTTTAGTTGCACAGTCAACTAAAAGTTAGTTGCTCAGTCAGCAAACCACCTGCAGTTAAACGTCAATAAAACAAAATATGTGGTTTTTAAGCCTAGAAATAGGCCTGATGACTGTGCTTTTTGTGTAAAGTTCAATAGTTGTGTAATCGAGCGGACTTCAGCTTTTAAATTTTTAGGTGTGCTTTTTGATGAGAACCTGAGTTTTACACCTCATGTAACGAAGATTCATTCTAGCATTTGTAGGTCAATAGGCATATTGTTTAAAATTAGATACCTTGTTCCTACTTGGTTGAAACGCCGTCTGTATTATGCTTTAATTCAGTCTCATCTTAGTTATTGCCTGTTGGTATGGGGGACTACATTCCAATCAAACTTGGATCGATTGATATGTCTCCAAAAACAAGCAGTTCGCTGTGTTGAGAACCTTGGACCCCGCGATCGCACGGCACCTTTTTTCATAAAGCATGCACTTTTAAAAATTAATCAACTGTACGAACGGGTGAACACTATATACATACGAGGCGCTATATACTCATACTCGCTATATACTCATACTCGCTATACTCATACTCGCTCATACTCGCTATATACCATACTCGCTATATACATACGAGGCGAACTCACGAAAAATTCACTCATTTTTTTCTCAAAACCACCTCTCAAGTTACACCCAATGCAATTTCAGGCATGACCATATTAGAGTTCCATTTTGCAGGACGAACTACAGTAGAAAACAACTAGCATACTTAGTCCCATCCTTCATAAATGCACATCCTAACACGATCATTATAGCGCAAAACTTCAGATCATTAAACTGCTTTAAAAGTGCCATGAAAAAATATTTGCTTTCCCTTTCTGATTGACATTGTGCTAATTGGTTTCTTGTGTGTTTTATGTACAATTACTTTAAGTGCGTTTCATTTTGTGCTTGTATATATATAAAGTTTTTTTCGTGTTCATATTACTCTGTTGATCCTAAACTGTTTCTACTTAGGAAGTTGTATAGTGATTGTTGTATTTAATGCACGTATGTTTGCAATGTATGCTATGTGTGTCTAATCCACGCTATTGATATGTGTGTATACTATCTGTATGTTATATGCTACCGCACTGTTGAGCAATGTATGGGTGACAGGGCCTTAGTCAGGCAGACAATGTACTGCCTTTAGCCTTGCTATCCAAGACCTTCACTGTGTCTAAATCAATGCTGAATAAAAAAAAAAAAACTGCCGCATGACCCGTCGTGGTAGCGTATAGTGACTTTGGTGTTGGGCTGCTAAGCCCGTGGGCGCGGGGTGAAATCACGGAGGCCACATTTAGATGGGGGTGAAATGTAAAAACATCCGCGTACCGTGCATTGGGGGCAAATTAAAGATCACCAGGTAGTAAAACTAATCCGGAGTGCCCCACTACGGTGTGCCTATTAATTCTTTCGTGGTTGTTACACGCAAAAGCCTGGTCTTTCTTCTTACTCTTTTTCTTCTTTCTTTTAACGAATATCAATCACCCTTTCTGTGTTGCAACTTTGCGCTGTCTTTCTGCTAACCAGTGAGGCCTTGGGAATGTGGACATAGTCAAGAATATACAGAGGGAGGTTGTCGCACTATGCCTGGTTTATCCCCAAGGATGCAGTGCAAGTGTGAAATAACCTGCGAATTTGATGGATGTCCACTGTACCACTGAAAGGTTCTGCTCACAGCATCTTTAAAAGAAGGACCGATTTGAAATCGAGTGTAGTGGCTTCGTGGAAAAGAGCAGCCGACTGCGATGCGACAGCGCAATAGTATCGTGTGGTCACTTCGCTTTGCAGACTGCGACACCGTGGTTTGCGCGCTTGTGTTGTTTCTCTGTGCCCTTTACAGCAGGAGCTTAATGACGAAGACAATGGTTTGCACATTCGCAGCAGTGAAGGCATGGGCTGCGCAAAAATTGCGGGTTGTATCTTTTTTTACGTCCTTCCTAATCACTCGTCTACGAATTTGCTTAAAGGGCCCCTCACCAGGTCTGGCCATATTGAGCTGACGAGCGCAGGCATACATTACGCGATAATGATCGTGTCTGCAAAATAGTACATCGCTACGCGCCGCGGAGAGATCTGAAATTTCAATCCAAACGCCGTTTCCCTCTTCACTCGCGCCTACCGCGCTCCAAGCCGGAAGGTGACGTCGTCGTGCCCCTGTGCCTACGTAGTCGTGTCCGCAGTGTGACGTTACTAGTAAGGACACGTGACTTCGATAAATATTCAAGACAAGATCTGTTATTTGTGCGATCTGTTGCTTGAATTGGCGCATTTAAGTTTAGAGAAATAATCAAACACACATACGGAATGTCTGCGAGCTTTTTGTTTTACTTCGCATCGAAGGAAGCGAGATGTACTTCCGCTTCGTCTGCTTGTTCCCGCGGTAGTGCGGTCACGTGCTCAGGTACCGAAACTATGCCATTTCCTACAGTGTTCCACAAGATCTCCGCAAGATCATCGCAAAGACGGACAACGCTTTCCGCCTCGTTCGCAGAATAGCAAACCGGCACCGAGGAATGAAGGAAAACAATCTCCTCAGGCTTATCAATGCATTCGTACTATGTCACTTTACGTACACAATTTCTATGCATAACTGGCTCAGAGCGGAGCGAGACAAACTCAACGCTCTCATCCGCAAAGTGGTCAAGAGGGCTCTCGGGCTACCCATCAGGACCCATACCGAGGATCTCCTTAGGCTGGGGGTGCATAACACTGCCGAGGAGATTGCCGAAGCCCAAGAACGCGCGCAACTCACTCGCTTGAGCACCACAGCGGCAGGTAGACACATCCTCGAAGAGCTGGGTTACCAACCTGCGGGATTCCCGATGGTCAGTACCCCGATCCCCAGGTGCATTCGAGACAAGTTCGAAGTGGCCCCTGTGCCCCGAAACGTCCATCCCGTCCATAACGAGGGCAGACGCAAGGCCAGAGCAGCAGCCATCCTCAAACAGATCGAGCAACGAGACATTAGAGCAGGCTTCGTCGACGCCGCGGAGTACAGCGATGGGAAGACCTTTGCCATCGTTGTGGTCGACTCCAGCGGCAAGATTTCCAACTGCGCCTCCATTCGCACTTCAGACCCCGGTGTCGCCGAGCAAGCCGCCATCGCCCTCGCCCTGCTAGACGGTCGTGGATCCGAGATATATAGCGATTCCAAAACAGCAGTTAGGGCTTTTCAGAAGGGTTGCATCGCCAAGCAAGCTGCTCGTCTTCTTAGCAGCTCGAGTCGAGATGCTCTCACGCATCATTCAATCCACTGGTTTCCAGCTCACGTAGGGTCGGTCGAGGGTGCTCCCCCGAACCTCAATGAGTCTGCTCACGAGGCTGCGCGTGACCTCACCGACCGCGCTTTCTCTACAAGAAGCACCGACTCCCCTCCTCCCTACGGCCACAGGGACGCTCCCGCTACTCACAACGAGCTTATTAAATTCTTCTACATGTCTAGAAGGGTCTTTCCACCCCCTCACCCCAAGTTGAATAGGGCGCAAGCCGTTTCGCTTAGGCTTCTGCAGACCAGTACGTATCCGTGTCTGTCCGTTCTCCACGAGGCTTACCCGGACGTGTATCGCGACGACGCCTGCCCCTCCTGCGGCCAGACCTCCACTCTAGCGCACATGCTGTGGGAGTGTGGGTCGACATACCCCAGGTTCATCAAGGAGGAGTGGGACTCGCTTTTGCGTAGCCCCGCTCTAGAAAAGCAAATCCTGGCCGTCCAGCGTGCCCGCGACCGGGCCGGTGGGCTAGACCTGCCGGTCCCGACGTGGGACTAGCCGGGTGCGCGACGAGTTCGCGTCCTCGCCGGACCTACAATAAAGTTTATTCACTCACTCACTCACTCCAGCGCGTGGTCATGCTCTGCGATCCGCTTGTTCTGCCTCAGTATTCCTGTAGCACTGAATGATAGCGCTAGTCATGTTTCCTAGGGCACAGCGCGCAAAATCCTGCGTTGCGCGAACAAGACAACAGCTCGCGACGCCGTCGAAGGAAGTACGTAGCGCCAAAAAGAAAAAGCGAGGAGACAAAAATGAAGGCGAGACCTGTGACGTATGCGGCACGCGATATTCGAGGTCCGGTATGGGAGAACGCAGGGAAGGAATTTCGGTTGCGTAGGTTAGACGGGGCGAGTGGAGAGAGCGTCTTGCTTGGCTGTGGAGCCCGCCTGCTGAAATCATGGGGTTGCGGCACTGAAATATTTCTATCTCGGCTATTAATGAGCCGATTTGTAAAATTTTTGCGGCAGAATGCTCCCTAGAGGACATGTAACAACGTCCAGCGTATAAGCAAAATTTGCTATTGGCCCTGGTGAGGGGCCCTTTAAGGACGTTTACAAATCACACCTTTTTGGATGAAGGCCATATATTTAATATTTTTCGTGTGGTTAAAGCCGGCCCACACGTAAACGATAACTTTCAGGCCTGCGCGCCATGTAATATGACGTAGCCTGTGACAGCCGACAATCACTGTATCGCATACAACGCTGGCGATGCTTCAAGTATTACTCTTTTTTATTGCACAGCATGGTGTATAATGGGAGTCTCAATTACTCTAGGTATAACATGAGTGGAGTACAAGAAGAACGTTATCTGGGGGTTGCTCACAGGACATGATCGGAGAGGGAAAGAGATAGAAGACAGTGAGATGCACTCTGTCGCTTCGCAGTGCTCACCAAACTAATAAACTTTCACATATTTTGTCTAAGGGAAATTTAAGTCGTTTTCCATCTCTTCATTTTGCTGCAACTGCTCGTTCCATCAGCTCGTCTTTCTTTATTGCACTTTCCGAGCATCCAGCATAGGCTTCCACACATTGCATTCAGTCGTTTTTAAGCCCTTTTAATGTCGCATTCCCTGCTTTGCGAGACTTTCCTCGTCTGTGCGCCTTTGTCGACACGCGCTGTCGAAATGCATGCAGCGAATCGTCTGTGACGAGTGCAAGAATGCGACCTGCTCATCGCAAAATACCAGAACCGTCTCATCTATAATATTTGAACAATGTCCATCTATTTTTTGTTCTTTTGTATTGTGTTTTTAAATGTCTGTATTGGCTTGATACACCGGCTATTCGAAGTTATTGAGATACCGCATACCACATAGCTTCCCTGACGCGGCAACATTCACCTAATCCCCCCCCCCCCCTGTGCTTGATGTTACTCATTTTCTACTCTTTGTTATATATGATTGTGAATTGAAGGACCAAAGGTAAGCTTTGTATTCCGCATGAAGCTTGCTTCCGCACGATCGGCTGCATAAGTTACGAAGAGCGGAGAGAAAAAAGATGGAAGCGAATGCAGTGAAACACCTGCTTGGATGTTAGCAGACAATGCAGACAATAAAAATGTCGACGGCATTTTTATGTGCATCATTCAGTTAGGCCGTAATTTAATGACATCGACGTATACGCGACCTTTTTCAAAACAGCCCGTGCGTTTCCGTACTTATGTACTCGATTTCCTTTCTGGTAAAATTTCAAATGTGCATATTTTCTGGCTTTTTCAGCCATGAGTTTGCTGAATGTAATGTTTAAGCAAAGGAATCCGCTTTCGCTAAGATATCAAGGAGTATTGCTTGCTACAACGCACTGCGAAGCAAACATACGGTTCAACATAGCTGAAATATCTGCTTGCACTGACTTATCCGAATTACACTTTCGTTGTGTAAGCAGCAGCTCAAATTCCGCGCGCCCATAGATTATTTTCTTCCTGATCGCGGCAAGCGACAAAAGAAAGCAGGTTTTGGGGCGGTGAAATGTTTGAGCATCGTTGAAATCAAATAGCTGGCATTAACGAAATTGTTGCTGGAGATTCCAGAGCGTTTCAATGTTTTGAATAGGTTTCCATGAATAAAGCCCGCAAACCTGATAAAGATATCAGACAATTCTCATTGACAAAGGAATAAAGAAGTTTTTGCTGCCGACATTGCTTACAAATAGAAGCTTTTATTCGCTTACTCGGGGCATAGCGTACTTCATTTGTTCATTCATTTTCTTTGTTTTCTAAATCATCTAAAGAGCTTCTTGCAGTAGAATAGAAAAGCAGCGAGGATGGAAATTAAAGACCGTTTCCGCTCTAAATTCTGTTTCCTGTCCGATCAGATGTTCTGTTTTAAAGGATTCGCAGATGCTGAGCTAACAAAAACGTCAGCCATTTCTTCACGCATGAAAGGAAACGACAGAAAAAAAAAGAAAAGCTGCTAGCAGGCGTGACAAACATCCACTGAAAACGACTCTCAGTAGCGTCACATAGTCACACATGGGTAGCTTCACATCTTTCAACAACAAACAAGGCACTCTGCATGATCGGTTTTATCTCAAGATAACTTTGCCATGACACCCAACTATACTGAATACATTCCACAGCTTTACTCCCTCGTGCGTAAGTTCAGCAGGTATACGGCCTGAACTTGTGATCGGAACACGCGATACAGCAACGTGGAACAGAAATTCAGTGCTAAATGTCTCAGTTCACGCCAGTGACGCAGTATTGCAGCCACAAGCTTGACTTGTGTGAAAGAATGATGGGGTCTTACGTGCCAAAACCACTCTCTGATTATGAGGCACGCCGTAGCGGAGGACTCCGGAAATTTCGACCACCTGGGGTTCTTTAATGTGCACTTAAATCTAAGTACACGGGTGCTTTCGCATTTCGCCCCCATCGAAATGCGGCCGCCGTGGCCGGGATTCGATCACGCGACCTCGTGCTCAGCAGCCCAACACCATGGCCACTGAGCAACCACGGCGGGTGACTTGCGTAAGGCTGGCGCTGCTTCAAATTTTTGAAACAGAAGTGTGTGCCTTACCAGAGTAAATGCGGTAAACAAACCGCCGAGGCGCTTTAGTGGCTATGATGGTCCGCTTTTGAATACAAGGACGCGGGGATGATTCCTGCAGCCTCGATGACCACATTTCAAAGAGCGCTCAAAGATGATCGTTTACTTAGATTTAGGTGCACGCGAAAGAAACACAGGAGGTCAACATTAATTCGCAGCTCTCCGCTAGGGCGTCTCTCCTAGCCAGTGGGTTCCTTTATGGCACTAAATTTTCGAGCTCGAATTTGCATACAATGTTAAATTGTATGCGTCCCAGTGCAAGCTGGCAAAATCTGAGCGCATTAGGTGCAGTAGAAAATTAGAATTTCATTTATGTCGTGGTTGAGCCGTACCGCCGTCTGGCAACACTGAGGAGTAACACTACTTGTTACTGAGTCTAAACACCGATGAACAAATAGCAATCCATCATCAATCAAACTAACAGTGTTCGGATAAGCAATGTCTCTTACGCCTTTAGCGACATTCTTCTTAATCACTTCAAGCCTCCTCTTTCCTGTGAACTTCTTTGGCGTTTGGATCCCCGAATAAAGACATAATTGATAGGCACCACTGAGTATGAACGCAACTAACATGCTTCAGAAAACTGAGAAGCGCAATTTCAGTCGGATCTCGCATCTGATTCTAACCTTTTTCAGTAGCACGAAGAGCCGTGCTGCCTTGTTTAAGCTGAACGCTGCAATAAACAGCTGAATCCTGTAGATAAAGAACGTCATTATTGTGCGCCCACGTTCCAGCAAAAGCCGCTGCACGTACTTCTGACTTACAGACTAAGCCGCTAAGTATTTTCTTTTTATTCGAGGGAGTGTGGTTTTCAGCCACGCATTAAAAGTACTCTTTTTCAACCTTCGATAGCATAATCTTACTGGACTGACTGCTTATTACGTCTCTAAGCTGGCCGATGAAAAGTGCCAGAGCGGGACGTTGCATTTTAACATGGGCCAAAATATATTCAAACAGATATTTTCGCATTAGGTTCCTATGAGATTAATTCCGTCGCAGTTGGGAATCATATAAGCGGCCTCGTGCTAAGGAGCAAAATGGCATAGGGACCGCCGCTTATCTTCAAAAACGTCATTGCATCCGTGCATGGCACGAACGTTCGAGTAGGTTCTAGTAAAGACAGACAGACAGACAGACAGACAGACAGACAGACAGACAGACAGACAGACAGACAGACAGACAGACGGACGGACGGACGGACGGACGGACGGACGGACGGACGGACAGACAGACAGACAGACAGACAGACAGACAGACAGACAGACAGACAGACAGACAGACAGACAGACAGACAGACAGACAGACAGACAGACGGACGGACGGACGGACGGACGGACCGACGGACGGACGGACGGACAGACAGACAGACAGACAGACAGACAGACAGACAGACAGACAGACAGACAGAGACAGACAGACAGACAGACAGACAGACAGACAGACAGACAGACAGACAGACAGACAGACAGACGGACGGACGGACGGACGGACGGACGGACAGACAGATAGACAGGCAGGCAGATAGACGGACAGGCAGATAGACGGACGGACGGACCTTGAAACGCAAGTAATATAATACTCTGGTGTGTAATAATATTCTGTTGCTGAATATGAGAAAACATATCATGACTTTCGCTCTCTAACGAAGATTTGAGAGAAGTAACTCCCTGGAAGTCGCTGTAGAAATGGCCAGCATTTCGGCGCCCGAGCTACAACGCCCATCGGAAGACGTGACTTGCGGCAATGAGCAGTGCCAAGCGAGTCATCGCGTTGCGGTGCACGCTATGCGAGAAGTGCCATTATTCTTCTTTCTTTCCTCTAAGCTAAGCATGAGCTGACTTAACGGCTCCCCTGTATTTGTTGGGTAGGCGGCCCACGTT
The DNA here is from genome assembly GCF_050947875.1 of Dermacentor variabilis. Classification (NCBI taxonomy): domain Eukaryota; kingdom Metazoa; phylum Arthropoda; class Arachnida; order Ixodida; family Ixodidae; genus Dermacentor; species Dermacentor variabilis. Next base: position 52,065,881 of record NC_134572.1, on the reverse strand, counting down.
GTTAGTCGCCATTCACTCAGAAACGCATAATCCGTGGCCAAGCATTAGCAAAAGAGATACTTCACCCAGAACGCCACTGAGCAAAGTTAACCATACTTTCACAGTGAGGAAATTAGTCTACGGGTTTATACTATGCTAAGTACTTCAGTCCAGTATAAATTGAGACGCAATGAGAATCACTGCTCATTAGCTCGTTCTGCGGATGCTGGAATTTCGATACGCCATTGCAACGCTAGATAATCTTATCACCCTGCATGCCGACCAATTTGAGCTCTTAAGTGCGTGTTAGAGCCATAGCAAAAAGACATAGCAAAGAGTCATGCTAAATTAGTAGATAACGTTTCTGGAAGGCTATGCAGGGCCGAGATATTGTAACGATGCCTTTTCCGGTGCTATTCCTTGCGCCCTTCATCAATGGTCAGAACAACGCTCCACCCACGTTATCAATGGGATCTACCGTCTGTGACCGGTGAATGATATGAACGGCATAAAAGAGAGCGGAAGGCGTCGCTACAATATCGTGGTCGAGCTCACCCTTATCATGGCTAGAAGATTCATAGGCCACAATGAACGCGGTACCGAAAAACAGGTGTCGATACCGCCTTCAGAATCATTCACAATGCAGCTTCACACGACGTTAATTTTGTCTGCGTGTCCTCTGAGCTGATTAGGCATATTAAAGAGGAAGTGCAATGACATTCGAAACTAAGCAAAATCAAGTTGGCAACATTTCTCAGATTTTCCTGCACCAATGAGCCTACGAAGTTCGTGACGTCACAATATAGTCAACAGCATCTGGTTTTCAGCGCCATATTCAAGAAGGAAACATGGTGGCTTTGTTTTCGACGCTAACATAACCAATTTCTGCAATAAATGCAGAGAGAGAGAGAGAAGGGAAGGAAAGACAGGCAGGTTAGCCAGTGTAAATACCAGCTGGCTACCCTGTGCTGGGGAAAGGGATAAAGGGAATAAAAGGAGAAGGAAGAGAGAAAAAAACAAGCAAAATTCACGTAGTAACGTGATGTTACGCGCAACAATAGTCAAAAGCGGTCGCACAATTCGCAGGCCCTTAAAAACTTCAGGAAAGTCCTTAAGGCCTTTAGTGCGGAAACCCGTTTGGACCAGTGTCCTAGAACTTTCTCTTCTGTGAAGCGGTGATCGTCCAGTTTTTTGAGGACGGTCATAAGCACTGGCAGGCATTCTCACTGGCACTGGCAGTGCGTTTGGCAGGCATTCTCAGATCATGAACAGCAGGTTGCCATTATCCCTCAAGCGAAAAGTATATAATAGCTGTGTCTTACCAGTACTCACCTACGGGGCAGAAAGCTGGAGGCTTACGAAAAGGGTTCTACTCAAATTGAGGACGACGCAACGAGCTATGCAAAGAAGAATGATAGGTGTAACGGTAAGGGATAAGAAAAGAGCAGATTGGGTGAGGGAGCAAACGCGAGTTAATGACATCGTAGTTAAAATCAAGAAAAAGAAATGAACATGGGCAGGACATGTAATGAGGAGGGAAGATAACCGATGGACATTAAGGGTTACGGACTGGATCCCAAGGGAAGGGAAGCGTAGCAGGGGGCGGCAGAAAGTTAGGTGGGCGGATGAGATTAAGAAGTTTACAGGCATGGCATGGCCACAATTACTGCATGACCGGGGTTGTTGGAGAAGTATGGGAGAGGCCTTTGCCCTGCAGTGGGCGTAACCAGGCTGATGATGATGATGACGAGCACTTGGCACATTGTAACGTGGACAGTCACAGAGGAGAAGCGCGATCGTCTCTTCGGAGCCGCAGGTGTCGCAAGCAGGGCTGTCGGCCATTCCAATGCGGAAGGAATAGGAGTTCATGAATGCCACGCCGAGCCATAGGCGGCACAGAAGTGTTGCTTCCACTCGTGACAACCCTGGTGGAAGACGGAGTTGCAAACTTGGATCCATTCTGTGAAGACGTGCATTCGTGAATTCACTGGTGTTACACAGAGTTTGCGTAAGCTCGCGTGAATGTAGAGAAATATACAAAGGATACGTGTAAAAATCCACTCTCGTTTGCATTTAGCGACGATTCATTAGTGATCGTGCACAAATAATCATATAGAGCAGTTTATTCAGGCACGTTCGAGGTCTATACAAATGCTCTAAAGATTATATGTGTTTCCCAAGCAGCTCTGTTACACACGAATCACCTATAGATGCTTAACTTAAACCTCAGTGTCTCATACTGCAGACACCAAATATACGCTTCCTTGAATAGGATAGACTATAGGGCAGCGCAGGCCTATATTAAATATGGAGGAAAAGCGTTTTTTATTTGAACCAAGCTTGCAACTGCAGGAGCCTAACAGGTTCGTAAAAGAGGCTATCTTACGTCACTGCAGTGCAGCACACCTAAGGGGTTTAAATGAAAACACAACAACAAAAAACGATGTCGTATGGAAATTTATGTAAGCTTAATCTTTCTTTCTTGAACTGTAGAACACTGGCGAGGCTAGGAGTGCGCGGAACCAGGTCTAGAAATGATAAATACACCGCATTTACAGCTATGAGATTGGAGGCGAAGTTGCAAGTTGAAGTAACGGCAACAGACTTTTACTCCCTGCAAGATTGAAGAAATAAATTTCAAAGAGGACATCAACGGTTTGGCAACCACTTGCGCCATCAATTTCATAGGAGTTTGCACAAGTCATAAAACCAGCTTCGCTGACTGTCACGTCTGGTTCTCGAATGCGATTTGGGAACTAATGCTGTTAAAGTTTCTGCCGCGTGTTGTAATGCATCCTTCCGTTCGCTTGCGAACAAACAAACTACGCAGAACTAGAGCCATCGCTTTTCTCGTCACCGAAATAAAAAAAAAATGGACCACTCAATTTTCTATCACTCAGTGCGGTGACCAGGATGATGTTCAACAAAACGCTTGAACCAGATAGCCAGCTTCGCGTTAACCATGGGCAGAAAATGGGCTGCGGGAGACAAGATTAACGTCAATGCGTGCCACTTCGGGTGAGCGATTCGTCATTGTCAAAAAACGTGTCAGTCCTGCGTGATTGATGCTGTGGCTTACTGACGTTCCGTTTGTACTTATCCTACCAGTGTATAGATTGCCGTTGTAAGAAAAGGCGCAAAACGTGCAAAATTGTGCAAATGAAAGCTCCCGCGAAATGGTATAGGCTCCTGTCGCTCCTGCACGCCATCTAGTATTTCCTTGCTTCCCTGTTTCCGCGGCCCCTTCGTCATGTCTCCCACTGCCCTTTCCTTTCTCATAGGGAGCTTATATGTGTATTTGCTTCTTTGCAGTCAATATATCAACGTCGAAACGGCACCGGAAATGGCATCTGCCCGTCTTCACTTCCGGTGACGCAAGAACCCCACGGCGAGCGACCAGGACGGCCGTGCGCCCCCTTACCCTCTGTCTATAATTCTGTGCAGCATTCGGCATACAGGAAATACATACCGCGAGCGGCACGTTCTAAGCGTGTTTGCCGATGGAGAGCGAACAGACGATGCCTCCTCTTTGTTGCACGAAAGTATTGTGATCGAATGTAAGCGACATGACAGGGTAGGCGTCACCGGACGCCAGTGCACCGAACGAAAACGGAAAATGGCTTTTACGTTTTGCTTCAACTCCACTGTTTCCCGAGCTGCGCAGGGATTTCCAGCGTAGAACAAGTGGTAATGTCCTGTGCTGTAGGTTAAGAACTCTTTCACTACTTGTAGACGGTTACTCGTACACCATCAACAAGGACTGACCCGCAGTGCCACGTTACGACACATCTAATAAATTATTCAACAAAAAGAGCAACACATTTGTTCACCTTGATGAAAATGAAGAAATGATAATGTTGGAAACAATGGTAGGTTACCTTCTAACGTTTCCGTTATCTATGTCTACGCAGAAACTAAATAAACAATTATGCAAATCGGAAGAGAAAGATTATTCAGCAAAATATACCAGAAATAAAACCAACAAGCAGAGGCTTATTTTTCCTGCGCTCACTTCGAATGGTACTTGTTGAAAGGTTTTCCTTCACCACCTCAAAGCCCTCAGCTACGTCGGCAGTGGCGTGTGTTAAAATAGCGCATTCACTTACTCAAACCATGCGTGTTTTGTGCCATAGACGACTCTCTCCAGACGTAGGTTGCAAGAGTGTCCGAGCTTTTAACATGTTCTAAGTTTTCAGTGCAGAAAACAGCCAGGCGAAAGCAAAGCCGTTTTAGTCTCGCTTATGGATCAGCCAAGCGACTTTAATGGGTTCAGCTCTAGTATACACAGACGTCAAGAATGTTTCGTTATTTTTTCTAACCAGCTTTTAAGGCTTCGCGCGAAAAGTAGCGCTCGTGTCGTCTTCGCTGTCCAAGAAGGCGGCTTATTGCAAGAATGTTCTTTTTTATGTTCAATCAGAGTCTGAAAATACAGACAGTGCCTAAAGCTGCTATTCAATGACACTCATAATCACGAAACTCATGTTTCTGAGTGAGGAAACCAAGGAAAAGAAAAGATAAAAAAAAAAAGAAACGGCGCGCGCCTTGCGAACCCCGACGAGTAAAGTTTAGTTAGCGCATCTACTTAGAAGGTGAAATTTTTCACAAAAGTTGCATGCGTCAAAGCATTAGGAGCGGCTGGCATTATGGGGATAGAGTACCGGACGATAAAGGCGCACATAGAGCTGCAAAATCTTACGACGGCAAAAAAAATATTCCTGCCATGGCAGCCGGCGACAGCCGCACATTGAGCCACTTTGTGCACTTCACTCTGAGTCATGACCTATTGCCACATGCATAAACCTTTGGACAGGTACCTGAAGCTTTCTAGATATATTTTCACCTTTGCGTGGGTAGATGCACTTCAACGGGTGGATCCAATGGGTGGATGCACTTCAATGTTACATTAAATTGGCGGCTAGACAGCAAAACTTGCTCGCATCCATAATTTTGGGCAGTGAAATTGGTGTTATTTAATTTCTGTAGCTATAAAACTGGCTAAATTGGGCAAAAGTGAACAAAGAAACATGATGGAGGACAAGCAAAATTAATAACACTTCGTGGCTGGTAGTTGAAAGCAGATCAAACTTGTTATAATGAATGACGTTACACGCAATATACGACTCAAAAGATGGGCCATGACACACTGAATGCTCGACATAGAAAACTTTGCCTTCTTTTGAATGTCTCAAGTGGAATAAACATTTAAACATATATTCAAGATGGTAGTACAATTGGGAGTTGATGGAGACTATCCGACCTAGCAGCTACAGCAGAATGTTAGCATTCTCATTTTTCGTAAGTAGTGACTGGCGGGTTATCCAAGTACATGTACTCTAACTTGATATAGCCCTCAGCGAGTGCCTGATGCCTTCCTTGGTGCAAAAACATGTACGTTGCATCAAGGACAACGGGAACAGCAGAATCCCCATAGAAGAGCACAGTACGCAAAAAAGGAGTTTTCTTTTATTACCGATATCATATAAGGAGATGTTGACGCACAATTTAAGGCGCCGGCTACTCCTTGGCTTTTAAACTGGTCTTACCCAAAACATACAATGTTCAAGATGACATATCAATTTCCTCATACTAGCATCAGAACTTGTCAACCAAAGTTTTAACTATAACACCAAGACGTGAAAAATACGTGGTACATACAATATACAAGTTAAATGACTCCAAAGCACTGTAGAAGAAAGTCTCAAAAATACAAATGATACTGTCACCTAATAATAGTCTCTAGTCAGTGGGCGGGCATACATCGTGTAAATGGATTATCACATATAATCAGATCAGAACAGACAACATAATCCACAAACACATACCTATACAGCGACATTCAAATACAAGGAACATTGAAAGCGTTGATAAAGTCCAGCAATGCCGCTGTCTTCGAGAAAAAATTTTAATGCTTTTAAATCGCTCTTCTGCAATGACGTTGTTGATCAAGGGCCCAAAAGTTTATTTATTCTGAGAGGTCTGCGGTTTTTTATTGTAATTAGAGTTGACTTAAGTCGGCGTCTTGGTGTGTCGTGATGTCGGCAATCTAGAAGGAGGTGATGTATGTCTTCATCAACAAATCCACAGTCACATACGGGGGTTTCCGCACGGCCGATTCCCTTTGGGAATGCTTTGTGTAGGCAGTGCTTGGGCTTACTCGATGAATAAGGGTTTCCATAGTTCTGTCTAATGACCATGTAAATTTGAATTCAATATACGTATCAATATGATTCAAAACCGAGCTCTTAGAATTCTGGTCACACCACGTATTTCTACGCATATTGAAAGACGTTGCCCTTATAACGCAGCGTAATTCGCTCTTTGATATTGGGAGCTGAACCACATCAACTCTGAGGCGCAGCTGACGTGCCACTTTATCGGCTGCTGTGTTGGCAGGAAGGCTGCCATGTCCTGGTATCCACTGCCATGCTGTTTCATGCTTCGCTTGGCGTGCCTTTGTGAGGCCTTTAGGTGTTTCGTATCTTCTACTATCACTGATTGTTTTTTTTTTCTATTGTGCTGCAGAGTGATGGTAGTGCCGCCTGAGAATCGCAGAAAATAAGCCATTTTTGCGCATCTATTACTGAAGTCATAAATTTTATTATAGAATGGCGAATAGTTCTACCGTCTTGGACGAAGTCGCACGAGATAACTTAAATTATTCTTGTTTGTTGAAGTACGGTATAATGAGTGCTGAAGTTGATGAGGTTGCGGTACTCGAGCCATCTGCATAGACGTGTCTGTATCCTGAATACCGCATATATATAAGATAAAGTGCTAGTTGTCAAGCAGCTTCAATTCATGTCTCTTTTTCTGAATATCTTGTCTACTGACAATTCGATTTTTCGAAGTGTAAGCAGCCATAGAGGATATTCGATGTCTGAGTTCCAAACTTCATTTCGTGGCAATATATGGAGATTTTCTTGAATTTCCTCATGAGCATAAATTCTTTCTCATTTCATTATGTCTAGAGCCAATGGGTGGCTTTTGTGCTGTGTTTGAAGACGAAAATAATGTCGGCAAGTTTCTGTAGTTTTCATAAATGGAAATGGTGATTGGCGAGCCTCAGCTTCTACAATACAGCCAAAAGTCTCTCTTGGAACTCCTAGACATATGCGTAGTCGCATAACTAAAAGTCTTTGAAGTCGCTCCTCTGACGTGTGGGAAAGTCCGTGTAAGATGGGCACGGAAGAAGACGGTTCCTGCATGTGGCCGACTGTGGCCACGCTTACTCAGAGAGATAACCGACATAGATTGATTGACTGGATTTCTAAATTTAGTATTTTGTCTATTGCTTGGGCAGATTTTTTTTATGCGTTTGACTCTCAGACACATGGCACATTGCTATCTTGCGACCTTGCTCTGACTTTTTTTTGTATTATTGAAATGATAAATAGTAGAGGTCGGCACCTTTAGGGTGGCACCGGCTACTCCTTGTCACTTAGCGAAGGAACATTTACGCAGAAAAAGAGCGAATAATGTCACAAAATAGGGCACTCACTATAACACCGGATGTATAAACACAATACAGTCTAACAATACATGGCTCGCAAAGTTTTGTCCATGAGCTCTGGTGTTGCTGGAGAAAAGTGATCCGGGCTATCATGAGCTTTGTGACAGTACAATATTGCGGATATCATGGCGGAGAATTTTCCATAGAGTCGCATGCGCATTATCGAATTGTTCACCTCCAGATTTTCACGCGTCCATCGGGTAGGATTTCTATGCAATCAGTCCTGTTGGGCGCCACTCGCGGTTTCGACGACTTCACAAATTCGGGAACATCGCTGTAATGAAAAAAAAAGAGTATTCGTTACACTTTGAATATCTTTAAATAAGTAACGCAAGCCTAGGAAAGTAGGCCGCGGGATAGCGGACAGCCGGCTATTTCAGCATGCTCAACAATAAGCACACCGGGAAGGAAAGGGAGGAGGCAGAAGAAAGCATACCAAGTAAAATGGATCGTGATTTCTACGCTCACATAAAAATAAAAGTAATTAGAGCGTTTTATGAACGAAAAGAATCAGGGAATACTTGCGACTCGATGTTTTGTCGGTGAGAATCATATGACCCCGTCAACGAAGAGATGTTCTTAAAAAATTAAAACCAACATTTTGAATGAAACGCGACACCGAGAGAAGGCTGTCGTTACATCACACAAGCTTCCCGTACAGCGGAGGAAGTCGTGAAAAAGCTGGCGTTACATGAAACAAGCTTGTCGCACAGCGGACGAAGTCAACAATACAAGTTGAGATATATTTAGTTGTCATATGCACAGGATGCACCCGTGGCATACGAAATAGTGCATTGAAGAATCTTAGCGTGAAGCGACTGCAAATTATACGTACGCGAGAGACTCCGTAAGCGCGAAACATACCCTATAGATGCAAGACATGTTGAGCATACGTGAGGCTAGCATAGCCGTCCAGACGTAGTGCTGTCTCGGGCTGAGAGTATGTGGCGTTTGTGATGATCGCGTTAAGTTAGACGGAAAAGTCCTAGGCTAATTAGTCCAGAAAACGTTGGCCAGCCTAGTCGTTCGTAAGAAGCTTTTGAATGAGGCAATTCGTGGGGGGGTATTCTGTAAGAGTCCACCTAGTGGACTGTCCATTTCGGCTGCTGCTGATTGGATGCAGCTGTACGAGGGAGGAGGAAACTAGCGGCCCCAGCGAATCAGGAGCGGTCAAAATGGACAGTCCACTAGGTGGACTCTTACTGAATACGCCGCCTGTTTTTTTACAGGAATTCCAATTAAAAATTTACAAGCACGCAGCCACGGTGGCTGGCATTTCCACAGCGTTTATGGCATATTTAATATATTGTTCGCCTAAATATTCTGGTGCACATCCGCCTAATTTCACCTCAAGCACGACCAGTTGTACGTGCGTAACAATTTTCCGTGCAGCCAAACTCTTACAAAACATCAGACTTGGCTGCTTTTCTGAACCTGAGACAGAAATTACGCTCGCCGTCACATGGCTAAAGGCTCGAAACAAGTTGTCTACCCACCCTACAGCAGAGTATTTTCACATTGAACGCTTACAAAATCAAGCATGAGGTAATCTCGTTCACTGCTTGCGAAGAACCAGGTATGGGTCGTCCTTGGTTTACCTACCTACCTTTCTCTCTTCGTTTATCTCTCTCCCTCAAGTATGCGTGATGCCATGCTTCCGGAGTAGTGAGAGCGACCAAAGCCGCCCACGACGAACCAGTGCGCGAACACGCATTCTGAACGTGTCTTGTAACTTTTATTTAATTTGTTTATTTGTGCATACTGCAGCGCAATAAGGGCCATAGCAGGAGTGGGTTAACAGAGGGAAAGTATACGCAGCAAATTACGATAAACGACGAGGGTGATGTTCTAAGACTATACATCTTGGATGACAGATACAAAACTTCTGGATGGGCATGAGCGAATAGACCCAAATAAGGAATTGCAGTCTTCTATGGAACGTGGGAAAAAGCTCAGCTTAAAAATATTAGTGCGTGCACAGTAGGCCACCAAGTTTAAGTTGAGATGTGTTCTCGTCGATGACTCTAGCGCGAGGTTTCTTGAAAGCTATTTTTTGAAAGTCTAAAGCAAGAATTGATGATGCTGTGCCAGAAATCTAATGATGTTACGCGGCGAAGAGAATAGAGCGAAGTTAAATTCAAGGAACGAAGTGCGGAAGAGGATGATAAGTCACTATCATAACGGTGAGATATAAATCTTACAGCTTTTGTTCTGAATTGCTTCTAGCCTGTTAATCGCACACTGCTTATAAGGGTTCCAAACCACAGATCCATAGTGAACAACAGGACGTATACGCGACAAAACAGATTAGGTAAGAATACTGACGAGAGCGTGACCATGTCGGGCGTGGTTGGTGTGTAGAACGCGCAGCACAGTCCTGCCACCTTGGCAAATACAGGTGATGCAGGTGACAACGCACAACCAGGAAAGGTAAAATGAAAATTCTTTGCTGACGTAATCAGCATGTCGCAGTTTCATGAATGCAAAAAAAAAAAGACGCATCGGTGAGCCGGGGGCCCCAACGGGTCTCCGCCGGCTAGTCCCTCAGGACCTCAATAAAAGTTCATTGTCTGTCTGTCTGAGCATTCCCCCATCCCCCGCACAGCACACGCACGTCTGTTCCCATCATCCAAGAGCGTGAAGAAATTCTTACCTGAATGTATTGATTGTTACTTTTACTGCAATAGCTGACTGCCGACTATAACTAGCCGATACACGTGGCCCTGACTTTCTCAAGGCACCACACCGCAAACGGACTCCATAAAAGTGTGATCCCTTTCGTTTGAAATCCTAATAGCAGAAAGCACCTTAACTCCAGTGAAGGCGCAAAATATTGCGCGTGAAGTGACAATAATAGCGGGGGCCTACACTGGGGGCCTAAACTGTAGTGATGACTAGAAAGTCTTACTGCGAGCAGCAGTTATCAACTAAGAAACGGTGCTTTCTTGAAGGTGTTTTACAGATATCGCGCATGTATGTTCCCCCCAGTGAGAGCCACAGATTTCGTTGATGCGATTGGTCACGTCACCAATCCAAACAGCGGTATTTGTGCAACAGCCGGTACAGTAAATTCGCGTACGCGGCCATGGCGCCGCCCAGGGACTGGGAGCGGGCGAGATCGATGAGCCCTTGCGCACTGCAGCTGTCGCATCAGATAGCGGCTCCTCTTGTTCCCGACAAGCGCTGAAGAAATATAGCATAGAAAAGAGAAAAAGAAAAACCATGCACTGCTATGAAACGTGTACGAACGTCGAAGAAATGCCGAAACGATAATTAGATGGGTCTGGCACCTTCCTTCCGGACCCCAGCTGTTCCAATCTGCCTAATGTACAGACAAATATCAGGCAAAATAGTACGTACATAAGTTGGACGCAAGGTCCCTGCTAGCTTAATTTTGTTTTTATCCCCCGTTTGATTGCGAAAACACCGAGCCTTTCTGCAGCCGTAGTAGTAGCAGAAAAACAATTATATACAGAAAGCAGCTGGACACCTGCCCCATTTCCCCGGAGGAAGTAGGGGGGGTGAAAAACGGAATTTGTCCGGTGCCCCTATTCCTAGGTCCCACTGGAACGGGCCATCCGCTCAGCTAGTTGGATCAGTCGTAGCTGATCTTCCAGGGCCGGGCTAGGCAACGGCGCCTCCGATTCGTTCTATGTGACGTTTGTTTCCGTGTTCTTCTCCGTGTTCTGCACACTCCCACGTGATGAGAAAGAGTGTTGGTGTTGCTCCACACCACGGGCACATGGTCTATATGCCGTGGGGTAGATCACCTTTCTGCAAAAGTCATGTTTTCTTTAGCTGTGGCTAAAACATAAGAATGAAGTTCGCCTTTCACTTTGTCTGGTGAAGCTGTCAAGGCACTAAGCGACGCGTAAAACATACGTAAACTGGCCTGATGATCGTAGAGGTGCCCCAAAAAATTTCTGTGGTAAGTGCCAGTTGCGTGACTGTACCTTTTTCAGTCTGTTATGGAATAGAGTTTGCCACCTGAGGAATACAAATTGCAGAAAAAGAATGTTAAAGGCGTTTTTTCACCAAAAGGCTGGAACATTCTGCAATAGCTCCATAGTGTTTCATATGAAGTTAATTTAGTCTCATTCTTTACCATCTCCGGATATCTTCAAAATTTATTCTATGTATGTTGTGAACAGTTGTTGAATAAGAAATGTCGCTGTAGCCAGTATTTCTGTAGCGAATATTTACCTGCAGTCATATTTTTGTATTGCGTTAGTTTGCGTTAACGCATCAAAATGAAGTGTTACACCTAATTGGGAAGCTCTGTCTCTTGCATATTCGACAGTCGGCTCGTCATGACGTTGACTCGAGCCATAACCCTTTGCTGAACTACTGCTCTCACTTCGAGCTTCTATCTTTCTGTTAAATTCTGTCTTGTTTGGATTTCTGTGACTGTTCATTATATAGTAATGATAAGGGCTTTGTTAATTAAATAACATGGCTGACGGTTTCAATATACTTTTTTATAACATTTTATAGCCTGATGAGAAGGTCCTCGTGCCTATAGCAGGAGTCGATGTGGCGCATTTATGAACACTGAGCAGACTTAGATTCAGCTGACAGTCTTCAGAGACAGTTCCAAGTTTCTTGTGTAGGTTGGGATGTGACGTGATAACGCATGTGATGCTTGCGGAAAACTTGTTTGTTGAGGTCGCATTGGTCAGTTAAGGCGCTACTTCGGTTTCTCCGGTCAAGCTACCTGCTTGAAGGAATGTGACACTCCTTCGTTCATTTGTGTGCCTGTGTTTTTCATTTTTTTTTATTTCACCTCTCCCACTCTTTTCATGTGTGAGCACTTTTACTTTTTTTAACATCTTTCTGTCTCCCCTGACCCCTTCCCCAGTGCAGGGTAGCAAACTGGATGTCTGTCTTGCGGTTATCCTCCCTGCCCTTCTCATCTCTTTTATCTCTCTCTCTGTTTATTGTTTAGTCCTGACCTAGACCTATAGAAGAGTACACTGGAAGTTAGAAGAAGGGGGGCTCATTGTCGAATATCTAAGTCTCATTTGTTAAACTACTGAGCGAAAGCGCTGCCCGCAGGCTCCTGTTGAGCCAGAATTGTTTCAACCCTGATGCACATTGGCAATCAGGGGTCTCATGTATCGCATACCAAGCTCTTGGGCGCACATCCTAATGCTCTACTTCAAACACTGCTTCATATATTTTAGAGTTTACAAACTCGCACGGAATATTCAGACCTGGCAGTAATTTGTATGGAAAATAAAGCTGAAGCTTGGCTGGTCCTTACATTGTTTGTAACTGTTACTAGAACCAACAGCAACTTGTCAGCATGCAGAACCCCATTAGGCATTGCATGTACGTGGTAAACTAATACAAGCTGATGTTAATAAAGCTTTACTGCGGAAATTTAGCGTTCTACATATGAAATTGGCCTTTTCGATTCGTATTAGTGGTAAACTATATGGCTTCACTTCGAGCAACCGCAGTCCTCTAACGTGTGCTAGCATATTAGAACGCGGCCGTTCTGCACCACTCAGAATAAGATCAACTGCCGAAATCTAGGATCGAAGTAGAAGTCTGGCGCTGCAGGGTGCGGTAGATAATGATGGCCGTATGCTTGGTCATTGGAGTAAACACTTGGGACACCTGTACGTACACTTTGAATATCCAGAACGTACGTTGATTGTTACTTTTTCTGGACTTGAGCTCACTTTAAGTAACGCTCATCGCGTAAGTTGTGTTGACCTGCGCAGAACTAATAAATGTTTTCGCTGTTTATTGCTATAGATAGCGTGCGTGTGCTGTCTGACCTTTATCCTGACATCAACCGCTCTTGTTTTATTGCGGAGTGTTATCCGCTGCGTGCTTTTTTCCCCTTTCATGTGCAAGCAGAAAAGCCGCGAGATGAAATCCTGGTCGTGGCGTCCGCACTTCAGTGGGGGCGAAATGTCGAAACACTCATGGTCCCGTGCATTGCGGGCGCGTAAGAGATCGCCTGGTGGTCAAACTTAATGCGGAGTTCACGCTACAGCGTTTCTCATAATAATAAAAAAATTATGGGGTTTTACGTGCCAAATTCATGATACGATTATGAGGCATGCCATAGTAGGGGACTCCAGAAATTTGGACCACCTGAGGTTCTTTAAGGTGCACCTAAACTTAAGTACACGGGTGTCTTCGCCCCCATCGAAATGAAGCCGCCGTAGCCGGGATTCGATCCGGCGACCTCGTGCTTAGCAGCCCAACACTATAGCCACGATGGAACCACGCGGCGGGTGTGTCTCGTAATCAAATCGCGGTTTTTGCAGGTAAAACCCCAGACTTCAATTCAAGCAGGCAATAAAGGAAAAAGAACGCCTGAGATGCTTGCAAAGCAGTTGCTAAACTTCACAGAGCGAAAAAATAAGGCTAATAAATCTTCACCACAGTTACAGGGCAAACCCGGAGCTCTCCACCCGTTTCTGTTTGAACACAGATTCCATCACAACAGAAGGCGTCTAATCAAATGCACGGCAAAAAAAAAAAAAAAAAACTGAAGCACACTCGTAGTTTATCTTGGAACAACTCTTGCTGTTGATACCTGATGGCGGTGATTAGGCACATGCAGCTGACAATGTTGTTCTGACCAGATGTCGGTCCATGGCGAGTCCTTTCCTGTTCGCTTTTGTTTTGCATGCGGGTACATTCCTGCGTTAAAAGGCATTGTGAATGGAGCAACCTAGTTGGCAGACTGTTTACTTTAGAACCACTGTGTTTATGCAACGTCCGTTGACACCAGGAGTCTGCGTGGCGTCAACGTGACCAGTGGCCCGCACTACAAGGAAACAGCACTCCTCACTGCGCCGGTCGTTGGCCACGGTGACTATCAGAAAGACCAGCAAAATAGGGATGGAAAAGAAATGTGTAAAAGTAATCAGCGGAGAAACGCAAATGAGTTTCTTTATCGTATCACGTTAGACGTTGCTATTCTTGACGCCGAGATAAACTCCGGCGCGTCTCCCAAGTTCTGGTTATGTGGGAACTATAGGAAAGAGTGACTCGCGTCCGAGTATGCGGGTACCGTGCGCATGCGCCAGCCAGCATGCTTTTGCCTGCTTTGCCAGCCTGCTTTTATTTCATAGGAATCGTAAACATCTAGGTGAAGTTCATGAAATTCAGCGAGCGTGAAACAGTCTATTATCTAGGCGAGACTGATGAAACAAAGTTTAGTTCTGTAGATTTACATGCCACAAACAGTATTTGACCTCGAGGCACGCTGTCGTGGGGTACTGTGGAATAATTTTCACCACCTGGGATTTTTAATGTGGCCACTATGCAGGGGCGTCCTTGCATTTCACCCCCATCGAAACGTGGCCACGCGTATCCGTGACCAGGATTCGACCCGCGACCTCGTGCTTAGCAGCGAAACGCCTTAGCCACCTAGCCAACATGGTGGGGGAGATACATGCATTTTCGAAGAATTCACCCCTCAGCATAGCGCTGACTGCATCATATCGGAAGAAAAGCGCAAGTAGTTGTTCTTAGAAAGCAGTTGTAGAAGCAGTTGTAATAGAAGAAGTAGTAGTAGTAGAAGTAGTTGTTCTTAGTTGTTCTTTTTCTTAGAAAATCAGAAAAAGGCAGGAAAAAATATCAGAAATGTTTTTCGGTTATTACATCCTTTACCCGTCAAAGCTTCTTGTCTTTCATTGTAGCTTTCCGCGGGAAGTCTAGCATCATTAATGTTCTACAGCTATACGGTATTCTTCTACGTGACTCCATTTGACTCACCACCTACACCACTGAAATTGAACTCTAGCATGGGCTTGAATAACGTTCCTTTGCAATTCATCTCATGTTGAATTGCTTGAGAAACGCTTTTGCATGCCATTGTAATAGAGTGGATTCTGAAAGTAATTGATATATACATAAGACTTCAAGAATTGCAGACCAGCGCTTTTGCAGCCCAGTGCTAAAATACAAGGGGGCACTAACGTCCACTTCGGGTGGTCGAGGTGGCCCGTCTGAGTTCTGACGATCCAAGTGACAATCCAAACGTAACGACAAAGCGCACATTGGCACGAAGTTTGTTTACATTCAGGTTTATCCTGCTTTCCCCTTTCCTTCCTTCCAATAAAGTCGGTGTTTCAATAGTCCTCTTTTTCGATGGTGTAATCCCCCCAAGACATTCTTTTTCACGTGTGTTTTATTATTCCATGACAGCACATGACCTGATAAGGCAAAATAGAATATGGCAGCGAAATAAGCAGAGACAGATCTGGCAAATTTTCTGGCATTGTAGGTACGAGTCACAACACACGCACACACACGCGCTCACCCGAACGCAAGCACGCACACAAAAAGCTCCTTCGCAGATCAATGCCGAACTGAGCAACTGATACATCAAAGACGGCAAAGCTTTTCAAGTGAGTTCGCACACCCTCCGTCGGAAGTACTACGCATCCACTTGCTGGCTGTTCTTAGCGATGATTCATCACAGACGCCCTGGCAATACGGCCTCTTCAGAGCCCCCACGCAGGCTGTGTCGCCAAACCACGCAATCAGTTTTCACCGTTGCAGCCGTAGAAGCTCCTTGCTGACCGCTAAGTACCCGCCGTGGTTGCTCAGTCGCTATAGTGTTGGGCTGCTGAGCACGAGGTCGCGGGATCGAATCCCGGCCACGGCGGCCGCATTTCGATGGGGGCGAAAACACCCGTGTACTTAAATTTAGGCGCACGTCAGAGAACCCCAGGTGGTCGAAATTTCCGGAGTCCTCCACTACGGCGTGCCTCATAATCAGGAAGCGGTTTTAGCACGTAAAACCCCATAATTTAACTTTTTTGACCGCTAAGTAAAGCCACTGAAAGGCGATGGAGAAACACGACTTGCACATTATTGGCTAAAGAAAGAAAAACAGCGCAATTATGGTGTTGTTTATTCGATTGAAACATGCTCAAAGGAACTTTTATTTATTAATT
Organism: Dermacentor variabilis; assembly: GCF_050947875.1. NCBI lineage: Eukaryota > Metazoa > Arthropoda > Arachnida > Ixodida > Ixodidae > Dermacentor > Dermacentor variabilis. The sequence goes on along the minus strand of NC_134572.1, from coordinate 52,049,462 downwards.
ATTGATGATTACATTACAAAACAAAGAATTACACGCAGAATCTCCTGTGGAAGTTGTCTAAATGATGCGTAAGCATTTGCTACGAATCACCTGCTGTTTCGTCGTCGTATGCTGTTGCGATTGTTATAATTGCGAGAAATACCGCGAAAAAATTATGAAACGGAGAATCTCGGTTGCAACACCAAAATATTAACTGAGGCCAGCATGAGACAGCGAAAAGAGGCGAGGAGCAGCAATGTTCCCTCACGTTACATGATGGTGCGTTTTGGGTGATGCCGCTGCCTCATGGATGATGACCACTGGCCGATGCGTTTTGTAGTACGCCACGTAATTGAACGGTGTCACGTTTGGTAGACCTCGTACGTACACGTGGTCGATGACGCTGCCTCCTCTCGATGCGAACCATTATCAACTGTGGTCAACCGCACTGCGGCGGCTACGAAGGGTGCGGCCGCGAGGCCCTATCTTGAAAGCGATCTGCGATGGGGGCAGAGTGCGCCGAGTGTTGATAGCTTCGTGTGCGCTGTGTTCTTGCCGCTTGGTTCGCGTTGAAGCGACAGGCAGCACAAAGGTCAACTCGCTCGCTGCTGCGTGCCTTATCTTCAAAGCGATCTCGTCTTACGCGACGGACGCACGGACGGACGATCGGACGGGTTTTCTCGTTGGGTAGACGGCATAGAAAAGCTCACGCATTTAGAATTCGAGACTCTAAAGCAGGTTGCTTTGCCGAATGTATTTTGATTGACATCTGATACCGAGCACACCGCTCCACGCCGTCCCCGCACGGAAACGTTTGTGATAGGCCCCTTAACAACTTCGGTGTAAAACAAAATAGCAAAATGAAAGCTCAGGCGTAATGTGCGTTATTCATGCAAGCGTGAAGCAACACTACAACCACCACGCGTTACATGCACCATCACTCAATGTTACTATCAAGTTCATGGTCCTAAACACGAATATGCCATTTCAGTTAAGACGATTAACGTTGCACTGATGCATATGTATTTTTGGTTCTCATGGTTTATCTCGGCAATAAGTTCAGTTGTTAGTCCAGAATTCGCCGTGTGAACTCTTGTTTGTGCGTATGGATTCCTTTCGCTGGTTTTCGTCTTAGTTGATCATGTAGCAACTCGCCCCGCGCTTAGCTTTGTTGCATCATGTTTTCTCATGGGTGCTGCCTCTTGAGCGCAGCAACATTGCTAAAAAGAATGCTTTTCAGGAGCAGGAAACCGAATGTATGGCGCGAGCAATGAAGGTTTGAGCTCAGGGCATATTGAATGTCCTGTGCGCCTATAACTGAAGCTCCAATTTGCATCAGAAACGCGGTCGTAAGTATGCATTTGGTTAAGGGTTCTTGTTTTAAAGCGAAGTTCACTGTTTATAGAGAAACGGTGCCGGAATGAATAAAACAAGTTCACTCTCGTCCTTTTTTTTTTCTTTCTAAGGAGGGCCTGTACCCCTTGATATTCACCGCCTTTTTACCGCGATGTAACCCTAACCTGTGATTTACGTGCACAAAACAGAAAACAGGACTCAGGTTCTTTTTATCCTCTCGTGTAACAGAAGCGTGGAGCAGTTCGAAAGAAATGAAAGGCAAGCTACCGGCTAGTGGTGAAAGATATGTTGTATGCGCTGGTGCGACGGTGTAATATTTTTGTACCTAAACTGCTCATCGAATATTGAACTACAGAAACAGGCCAATTACATGAAATGATGCTTCGTGGTTTAAATTCAGCTTTCAAATATTACGATTAGTCTCTTCACAGCGACTGCAATGCCGAAGAACTAGAGAAAAAGTTTAGTAAAGCCCCCGAATTCGGAGACTATGGTCGGTAATGTCCCGAAAATAATCTGTGTAGCTAAATAACGTGCACAAAGGAAACTATATGTATGTTTTGGTTCAAGCATTTTCAAGCATTAAACACAAAGTTTATTGTCATTTTGCCTCACTGAAACTGTACCCTTCAAGTATCAAACGTTTGGCTGTCATGCGCATGAGTAAGTACGTGCGTTTCTATTCAAATCTGTCTTGTGCTGGTAGCTTACAACATCGTTTTAAGTACGCGCAATCGCGGTGGTACCTCAGATGCTCTGTGAGATTATTTTTGTTTTTTCACTCAGTCCCCATGCGACGTACCGCAATTAACCTTTATTGATTAAGCAAACGATTCAATATCTTTAATTCTCGCACAGACAAATACGGTGACGTAAACCACTGTATGTGACGGATTAGTGGGTAAATGAGCAAAGCATTTTAAATAAGATAAAAAACTGGGTGTCATGTGTGAACGATCGATTACCACAAAATGAGATCTGTGGTTGCTATTGAATCACTCCGCCATCACTTGCAAAGTAGCTCTTAGCGTAGACATGCTTGGGACATTTCGTGCATTGCGGGTACAGTCATATTCAGCCTTCGATTGAGCGCTACTCAAAGGCGATCACAAGGCTTAGAAACATTGGAGAACCGGGGTGCCTGAAGAGCACTTATGCAAGGCAGGACCTTAGTGGCCAGTGCTGCCGGGTCGTTTTTATAGGTTGAATGTTTCCACTGAAAAGAATCCAAGGCCAGCGTCATCTATGGATTTGGGCTCTCGAGTTCACACCATGACGTCAGAGCTCAGAGTACTGACTGGTTTCCTCCTCTGGCATAAGTTTATACGCATCAGCTGCAAAACGCCGTAAATGCAACAGTAACCCGCCAGCGTCAGGTCTAGCCATATAGCACAGAGTCGCCTAGAGACTTTTGAAGAATATACACAGTACACATGCCTGAAGGCTCCAGTTGCTTTTCTCTAAACTTATGGTCGTGGATGCTCTGGTGTAGTTCCATAAAATTTAGGTTATAATGGACACTGGTTGTTTAAACAAAGAAGCAAATAAAGATAACCGCGCATTGACAAGCAGCAAAAAGTACAAGATGGTACTCATTAAGGAGGTGGCACTACGATTGCGCTTCTCTGCCGCAGCGGCTCGAGGTCTGAGTATGCGATAGAGCACGTCCGCAGTTGAGAATTTTTCCCCCAATCAGCGGAGACAAAAGTAGCACTTGTGAAATTCTTGTTCTTCTGATCTTCAATCAACGTCCAATACTTGACTGTTCTGAACTGTGTAACGTAAAAGTCTGCCCATCAAGAAATTGACAAGGCGACGACTTAGGCAAGCAGAAAAATATAAGCGAGAGGTGGAGGAAAAAATAACTCAGTAACATTCTCTTTTTCAACACTGTCGCAGTATTCGCAGTTATTTTGCTCCTTGTGAAAAGGGGAGTATGTTGTCCCACCATTTTAATTTACAACTTGACTCTTTCCTGTTTTTTTTTTCAGGATCATCCGTAAGTAAACCTTACACTATTTGCGCCATAATTCATCCATACAGCGCATCTCTTATTGCGAACAGCGATTAGAGCTGATCAAAAAATTGATTAAAAATTGCGTTAGATGCAGAAGGCATATATCAGTGAATAAATAACCGTAGGCTTCAGTGACATTGCAGAGGCGTTACCCGAAGCTGAGCTCGTAGCACCCATGCAGCTGCCCTCGGCGCGTTCCTTTCTATACTTTACCATGCATTCCTAAATTTTTTCAGACATCTCTCATAACAGGTTCGAAGTATCCTCCAAAGCTCGTTGCAGCATTTAGTTTTCACTTACATCAAAGAGTTTGATTCGACATTTGAAGATGAAATTTTGGAGCGTATGAGTTGGGGGGGGGGGGGTGCGTACACATTGACGTGGAGTATGGCTACTGTAATACTTGTCGTCCCGGTAATGACAGCTAGCTGAAGCGTAGATGTACCATCTAAATTTCGTTGCACTTATTCGCTATACAGACTTTAGCATTACAGTGCCGTTTGCTGTCACCGCCTCAGCACTTACCTGCTTTGCGCGCAAGCTCATCTCCGGGGTACATGCCAGATGCACATACGGCGTTCATTATTGAGAGCGCGGTTGGCGACGGTAAATGATAGCGTTGTGTTAAAACTTTGGTCTAGGTAAAGACGCAGTAGTTCAGACTGTAGGCACCTGGCGTCGAGCACGAGTTCCCGTTGATCTTCAGCGGCTAAAAGCACGTTTGCCCAGAGAACCATTAAACTACTTTTGCGTTATGGGTAATGGGCATTTCAAAACCGCTACGGCGAAACTAATGCTGAGCAAGGTGATTCATATGAGCACCTCCAGTTTTGTCGAATACATGTTACTAAACTGCGTTAAGGCTTAAGAACTACGGCGTCCTATAAATCTTGCGTTCATTCGGCCACATCGAATTTCCGCATAAATACACCGAACTTTCACCGCAGCCATTTTTTGTGTTTTTTCATAGGTTGGAGCATTCGTCTGATACATCGCTCATTTATTTTTCGGCCTTGTGAGGCCGAGCACGTGTTGTTCAACATCACGTCATATTTGCAGTAACACCAAAGATTTAGGGCCTGTCGTGAAATAATTGAACAGGCTACATTTTAACGGTATTCCTGTGTGTTTAAACTGGCAGACAGACGACACACTTGAAACGAAGTGCGAAATTATCGAGACTTATTTATTTGGCATCAGTGAACCTCATGGGAGTTAAACACATGCGGCCTTACACACTGCACGGCTTTTGTGGGAACGCTGTGCGTCGTTCTCCTGCGCTTATCGCAAAACAATAAAAAAACTAAAAGGGTGTTTCTTGCAAACTCATTTCCTTTCTAATTACGTTTTCGAAATGAGCTTTCGTGTTCTGTTTAGAACTCGCCCACTTCTTGCGAACGAATAAAGAACTCGCTGACAATGGAAATGTTTAAGAAGAGTTAGGGCTGAACGGCTTGCAGACTTCGTATTCTAAAACGAAAGCGTCAGCGTCATTGCACAAGCTGTTTCGCATTGAATTCGCTCTCGCAGCGACGACCGTCGCAAACGTGAGTCAAATCGTTTATTTCCCCAAGGTAAACCCTCGAGATTTCAGTATTCAGTGCTTCATTATCCAACGTTTTTCTGCTTTTCCTGATCCAAAATTCTGCTTAGTAGGGAGATTCTTCAGTAACAACGCCAGGGCTTTGAACGCGGCCTTTGAAGCTGCTTTGTAATGGGACATTGGCCAACAGTGAGAATTGGAGTTGCACAAACTGTGGAGTTGCGCAAACCTTGGAGTTGTCGTTTATGCTGCGCCTGGGAACAAGCGACTGCAGCTCCTGTTTAGAAGATGGGAGAATGTAGACTTCACCCAGTTTCGTCAAAGTCAAATTTTAACGCTTCAACCGTATTCGATTTGCTTCGGCTGTGTAGAACTTTTATTGATTCTCCGGCTTTCTGTTGCCTTTCTTACCTAAGATTTTAGGATAGCCGCCCCTTCTTTGTGTGTAAATTTCCCGCATGTTTCACTATTCTCTCTTAGCATCAAATCAACCTTTTGTCTGGTCTATAGTTTGGTTGCTGTCGCGGGCTTTATGCCTAGCCTTTACCCTCCGCACAAGCGTCGTTCTTGGAGAGTGAAATTAATATAGCGCAGGTAGTTTGAAGCATCTTACAGTTAGCCTAATATAAAGCGCTACCAGGACCGTTGATGCTAACTGGCGAAGGAGGCACTGCTACTCCTCTTGACAGCGAGACACCGGAGGACCGACAATAAGGTCCCCCATATATAATCTCATCTGCACAGCAACCGTTTCGTTGATTGTTTAAAACGGCATAGCTATTGCAGCTGGTGGTGTGCTTTATGGATCCCTACTCTCTCTCTCTCTCTCTCTCTCTCACTTTGTTTTATTAATTTATTTATTTACTTATTTATTTATTTTGAAATTTCTTTGACGGTCCCGTAAGATACATTAAGTAAAGGGGGTGCCGCCTAAATGTAATGAACACACAAAAGAATACATCAACAATATAAGTATATGTGACAAATAAAAGTTTTTATTTGACTATTCATATGCAACGAATAACAATAAAGGACAGTAACACATGAACTAACGAGTACAGGGCTCAGGATACCAGTGGAACATCACTATATGAACACATATGATAATATCAGTGTTACATTTGGCCGATCGCACTTTCTTTTTTTTACAATATCGGCTGCCTCTCAGCATATGTGCCGTGAAAGCGATACTGTTCGTTGCGATCGGGAAGAATAAAAATCAAAACAGACATACCGACATACAGCCGTCGCGCAGCCTCCGATGTTTATCATCCCTTTGCCAGTATTCGCAAAAGGCCCCATATGATATGCTGCCGCCATGCTCGTGGCCCTGCACATAGCCTTCCCTCGCCAATTAGTGAGCTCTGCATCGTACACTGCGGGCCTTGGCCCACACGTCAGCGTTATATATAGAAAGAGAAGATAATGACGGTGGTTACCTCTCCAGCAGCGGCAAGAAATCCAGGGACGGCGCGCTAACAGCTTACGATGGTGATGTGATATTAAGCTTATTGCGCTTACACTTACTTCCGAATATGAGGTAGGTGGGCGTTTTTTCTTTCTTTTCGTTTTTTACGCGCCTTTCTGGCTAGCAGATTGCGAGAGCTACTGGCTACCGAGCTGTGCTCTTTTTATCTCAGTGTCCTGGAGGCGACATTGTAGCGGGCTATCAACAGCGCCAGCAGCTTGTACAGGACACAAACACCGTTTGTGGCTCCGAGGGCTCGTAACTTTCGGATCTCCCTCGTAAACGTGACCGTTTACGAACGCCTGGACCTACGATGCCGCCGATAGGTGCGGGACCCCTTTGTGGTGGATAGCTTCAGTCTAACGGCAAAGCGGTGCCTGGCAACTTTTTCTTCCACGACTACTTTCAGCAGATATCATTTTCTTGGGACAGAATTACGACCGCTCAACTGCGCTTTAGTTACGAAAGTTACGATCGCACATTCATAAAAGGAAATAAGTTTTTAACTCTGAAGAGCATCAATAGACTAGGGGGTTCGAGCTAATTTATAATATACGGCAAGCGAGGGAAATAAGTTTAATGAAGAGATATTAAAAAAGGTCGGCCATATAGAAACGCCCGTCTATCGAGCTAGTGTGAGCTGGGTAACAAGGTGGTCGATGATGAGGACAGAAAGAAGGTGCAAAACACACAACGGGGAGGTCTACTCGTAGCTTTCAATGCAGGTAAGTTCACTTTAATGTAATCTAGTTAAGTCTGACTGACGTCAAAACTAGCTTAACAGGGACGCGAAGGGCGCAGTATGAAGTCCTGTTAAAACAGCTGGCTGCTGAGACGTATCAGACAACTTCTGCCGATCTTTCACGTGCGCGCATTTGGGGCGTTCACATAGCTCACGTTTTATAGACTCATTCACATGGCACAGCTCACAATCTGGAGACACACAGCGTCGCATTAAGCTCACGTGACGACGTCTGAGCTACACTTCTAGTCTAAGCCTGTGCAGAAGACTGCCGCTGGTGCGATAAAATTTGGAGGTATGCCAAATTTTATCATAAGTTTCAGCCTCTGGAAGTGATGGTGAGGACTTTTCAGATGGTCGCAGTGCTTTGCTGTCGCTTTTCGCATGAGGCTTGAAAGAAAGCGTTTGATGGTCACTCTTGCAAAGAGGAAACTTAACCACTTACTCCGTCTAGTCGAGTGCCTTCTTCGCTTCGGCATCGGCCAGTTCATTACCCTAAACCACAGTGACTGGGAATCTATTCATATGTATTATGATTCTCGAATATGGACATTATTGAGCGACGTGAAATTGGCTCTACAGATGCATACCGGTGTAATGAAAGTCTGTAATGAGTGCTGCATTTTCACAATGGCGAGCTATATACTCTAGCCAAAGAAAACGGCCATCATGGACAGCGAATATTGTATTTGCGACTTGGCGTGACAGCACAACTGTAATTGAATCCGAGAGTCCGCAAGAAAACCAAGACACCGAAGCGGAGATAAGGCACAGTTATGTCGGGCTTTGTTTATTAGGAAAATGTTGAAGCGATGCACATAGATATCTAAAGTACTATGTCTCAAGTAGCGCTGGGCTTGTTTTAGCGGTATTCCCTGCGTGGTGAACACCTAGGGAGCATACTGGGTGTCCTTAAGCAGCAATTTTATGAGAAAGCATGTGGGGCTTCGTGTCGGTGCAAGACAGGCACGAACCAAGGATTTTATTTCGGGCAGGGGGCGGGGGAGGGGCAACGCAGGGTAACCTTCTATGCAAATGAGGGGGGTGGGTACCTTTACTAGTACAAATATGAATAACGTCCACCATTCGCCGTAAAGACGCGTAAACCCGCAAAAGAGAAATGAAATAAGGTGTATCTCACAGGTAGACCTACGAGATACACCTCTCCTTTACTTGGCAAACAAAGAACCACATATATATAGACTCGCGCAGGAAAGATGCGCAGGAAGAACAATGCCAAGAACGAGTAAACAAGCAAAAGTGTAAAATAAAGATTTCTGTAGTAAAATACAATTTAAAAAGAACAGCAGTTAGCAACCAAGGCACACGGACGGCGTGGGGTTGTCTTACTCCGCCAGCCATTCACAGAAGCAAACGATCATCGTCATGCGGCCTTTTCAAAATGGCGTCCTATACTTGATAGCTCCGGAGCATCCACTGTTCTTGAAGACTCTTTTCATCGGCGGAAGCAATGAGGTGTGCAACAGACATGGACAAAGTGTATGAAGTCTGTACATTTCACTCTTCAAAAGACTGCGGCACGCTTCATTTAATTGCTTAGCCCGTTTTACATATGAAACTTCACTGCCAACTGAAGTGAAAATTGACAATAAATAGATGCAGCGAAGCAACTATATTATTTCACTCCTATATAGAATTAGACTTTCGCCATTTCACTGTAATAGGCGAAAGAAAACGTATGAAATTACGGGCTAATACTTCTATTTTTGTGGTTACCGCCTTATTTAGGTAACAGAAAAGACTGAAGTACGAAGTATTTGCAGCCTCGTGGCGGAACAATGGATGGCGGTTATGAGGGTGTGGGCAGGGCTTCACTGCAGACTTAAGTTGTACCCGAGAAATGTATATTTGCGGAACAATCACAGTTCTTTAAATCCCTCGTTTGCTCTACGAAGTGCCAAAACCGACTCCTATTGTTAATCGGGAAGTTGCGTAACGATGCGTGGCCGCCAGTCCCGTACAACAGCGTAGAGCCCAGGGCGCTGCGGTTCTAGACGCACTGCGCCCACCGCGGAAGATTAGAAAAACAGCCACATAAGAAAGCGCAGAAGTGGCTACGTCAGGTGGTGCGACTGATTACTGTAGAAGCGTCATTCAAAACACACGGAATTGTTCTCCACTTCCGGCGGCGTTTTCTTTACTTCCTTTTAAAGTAAGAAGATCCTGATCGATAAATATTTTCATAAATAAACGGTTACATTTTTTAATTTTCGCTTTCCTTTCCTGTGTGGCTGTTGCCTTGGCTCTCTCCGTTAGTAGATCACTTAATTTCTCAACACCTTGCCGTTCTTGTTCCCAGTAGCCAATTCTGCATGAAAAGTTCAGTACAATTAGGGAAAAACTAGACAAGGTAACAGGTGACATTCACATTGCTTATGGGTTTAAGTGTTATTGCCGGGTTTGATGATGGACGCTGTTTCCCATTATTTTAGTTTCCACCTTGTCTAACCTATATCGCGGATATATGGTTCCGGGGATCTGCCAGCGTCATGGCGAGCTGTCAATCGAGGAAATAATGAAGCAAAAGGAAAAGTTAAAGACAAGTGGCCCTTCTCCGGCCGCCACTCGTTCCACGAGCATACAGACCAGCTGACTAAGAGCTGTATCCCTTTCCTGGTCCCTGGATCAATCTGAACAAGGAAGGTTGAACTAACGACGCAGTAGCGATGCGCGCGACCGTTGAATAGATGGTGACAACTGAACGCATCTTGAGTTAATCGCGTGAGCACCGAACCTATGAGAAAACTGGCCTTCCCACCCCAATAGATGCCGATAACTACCGCCATCCAAAAGGAGTGAAGAGAGAGAGAGAGAGAGGAAAGGGTAAAGACAGGGAGGTTAACCAGAGGGGAAGATCCGGTATGCTACCCTACGCTGGGGAAAGAGGGGCGGGGGAGGTAAAGTGATAACAAAGTAGAGAGAAAGAAACGAGCATAGACATACAATCACAGTCGGTCATTGTCACCGAATACTGCCACCGCACACCATAGTAACGCTTGCAGCACTATAAACATCTGTTCAGGCTACAGCTTGTCCAATTGTGTTGCCCTTAAAAACTTCAACAGTGTCCTCGTCGCCCTCTGCTACGATGGCTTGTGATGAAGGCATTTTAAAATAAGTTGCTCTGTTAGAGGCCCTCGGTCAAAGCGCGCTATCGCGATTACGAGCGATCGTTTCTGTAAAAGGCAGGAAAATGTTGAACGCTGAATCGCTGTCAAGTCTCAACATTGATTTGGCGGCGCTTAAGGAATGTCCGAGGGGTGGTGGCGGAGGCGGGGAGGGGGCGGATATGCCGCTTGATTTCGGAAGGGGGATGGGGGGGCGGGGGCGGGCCCCACCGGGCACCCCTCTGGGTACGTGCCTGGTGCAACATACAGCGACGTGACCAGTAATTCCATACACTTGACAGCCTATGCGCCACTGGGTAGAAGGGGGGTTAAACAAGGATGTAAACTCAAAACAGCCTTTTACAAGGCCCATTGTGTCCAAGGAGGCTGTTCCACGCGATGTGCTCGTTAATTTCGCTACCAAAAAGACTCTGTCTAACCAATTAATAATATGCACACTAGTTTTCCTGCGCGCCCTGCAAAAGCGTAATAGCGGTTTCTTCTTTTTGTTGTTTTATAATTCTTGAGTAAAAATCAGTGCGCAGCGCAAAAATTTCTGGCGCGACGTTCGAACCTTGCCATGTGTTTTCACCCTATCAGATAGTAACACGCCGCTTGACTCAAATGTGCTTCTAAATGAATATATCAGAAAAAAAGTACGCTGATTGGCTAACGATAGAAAGGAAATTCTGTTTAACGTTGTCATAGGCTTGACACATAATTCGAATTTATCGCTAACGGTGCATACATAGGCAAGAGCCTTTGTATGCAAGTAGTGGGAAGAGGAATGTTATCACAGATTTGATATTTGTTCACCGCAAGGAGAGCTTGAAGCGCGTAGGAAAAAACTTAACTTGAAATATGTATTGGGCAATGTATGCGACGTTATTTCGAGGCTTGCCTCGATATTGATATTAAGGGAGCAGAAAATTTGATTTCACTTTTGAACTCATTTTGCAGAAAGATGCTCTCTTTAGTCTTCACATTCGTTTACCGTCATATCCTGACTCTTCTTATGCAGTTATTCCATGGATAAATCGAACGCGATTTCTTTCAGACAACCACTTCTCGTTCGGAGAAGTTGGGAAGAGACATGAGATCGTAAGATGGTTCCAAGGACGCGACCAGAAAACAAAACCTTACTGACTGTTGTATATAATTTGTTCAAACCGTAATACGGTGTTTGCTGAAAGACTTGCGCATCAAGACATGCCGTCGGACCACCGACACTTTCCGAGACCACTAATAGGCTACGGAGACTACTAAGGCGTGCTGGGAAAAACTGCACCTGCCGACAATTCACGCACGTGAGCTCTACATCAGGAATCTCGATCGGTTTTTTGAACGCAGTATGCCGGTATGCGTTAATATTCAAGCGTACGTGCTTTCGATGGCAAAACAACGGTCATCAAAAGCACTTATTACATACATGGTCGTCCTTGATGAACACTTGAGACAGGCGGATAATTGCCAGTAGTTAAAAAAAGAGAAACGTACAGACTGTTTGATAGCCCATTCCGCGTGTGTAATTGCTATCAACATGGATCATGGAACCGAAATTCCTCAACTCTAGTGATCCGAGAATTTCATTTCACTTGCATTCCAAAGCCTCGTCAGCAAACTCAAACGCAAGCGGACGTAGTTTGTACGCTTTCACAGTTTTCATGCTTCCATAGCACCAAGCAGTAGCCTTCTTAAATTTGTTCTAGCTTTCCAGTCATTCGACTTCACTGCGCTTAATGAGCTTTATACGCGGACTGCGCTGTTGTGCAGAATCTCTCGTTATTCCTGCGTTCATTTCCCTTTCACCGTATCGGCGTCTATTTGTAATCTATACGAGCTAATGACCTACGTTTCTGCTCTTTGTTCTATTTAAACACCATTCCAGATTTTATCAATAGCAGCGTACTTTGATAACATTTTTTGGCTAATGCGCATATCAATGTTCGATTAAGTGTTGTGCATTTGAGAGAAATTGCGCTTATCGACCGGTGTCACACTACTTGGATGTTTCGCGTGAACAGTCAGAGAGACTTCGTTTTGTAGGGCAAGTCTGTTCATGACTGTACAATGGAGATCTATGGGCTAAAGTTTTCAGTCGGGAATCGCGACAGAGTTGAAAATATTTCTCCTTAGTCGTCTCTAAAGTTCCATCCTCTTCTTGATAGTTCATCGCACTGATCGCCATTCTGCAGACAAAAAGACCGCCGCTTCTCCTAAGGTCATCCGCCTACTGCAGCTCAAAGCCATGCTAATTTATAAACAGCCACTGATATGTGTAGAATAATACGTTTCCTAAAAAAAAATTATATCGAAAGATTTCGTCAGTCGTATATGGGCAAGGTGCGAAAGGGACTTCCCTGGCCTTAAGCTTTCTGTACCTTCAAACAATATATTGCGTTAGTTACATCCGAAGACAACGTACACTATTCAGCGTTTGCAAATCTTCGATGCTGACCAGCATAAAAAATAAACAAAAGGAAAAAATCCCAAATACGGACAGCACTTCGACATTTTTAAGGGCTGTCGCAATCCTCATCCACCTACACCTAGTCTTTCCTTGCTGAATTCCTGACATCCCATTGGAGGGCGTAAGGTCACCTTTGATGAAGACTTCATTTATCGATTCATGAGGTTTAACGTCCCAAACCGACGCTGGAGGTAAAATACAAGCCATAGTTGGAGGCTCCATTATTTTTGATATCTTGACCGTGCACTTAACTCTAAGTACAGTGGTGGTTTTGTAATATGCCTCCATTGAAATGCGGCCTCCACGGCAGAAGTTGGAAAAGATGGGCTAGAATTCGGAAGCAGAACTCCAATGCAGCTGAGCTACCTCGGAGAGCTTTTATTGAGAGTATTTCATGAGGGGCTTCTTTATATTCAAAGCACCGGCATGCACTTTCCTCCATCGTACAGTTTAGATATTCCTGAGAGCGCGGCTTGAGTTCACATTGTCCCCTGTGTTCCTTAATGCACGTGAAAAATTCAGTACACTGCAAGGACCTCACTTTAGAATCATTGTTAATGACGCCATTAAAAGCACTGTTCTATTGATTTCGTTTGCTCTACTTGTTTTTTTTTTTGCAGGCCCGAATACTACATATGATTCAGATGCAAGAGACTGATCATAGTTAGGTTAACGTTAAGCAGCCGATGAAAATCAATTCTACAAATGGTAGAGGCTAACACGCTTAAATCACCAGCAGAGTACCCGCAGGTTAATTTTGTTAGTTACATAATGAAATAAAACATTGTTTATATTCATGTTCGTCCCTACCCCACAGTAATGTACGTTATAACAACACCGCGTGGGTACAGGTGTAGTCAACATTCACGAAAGAATGAGTACATATAGTACGTACGAGGCTACGAGAGCACGACTAGTCGAACTTCATTGATTTAACGGCTAAATTGGCTTAAGAAAGTGCGTGGCGACCAGCCGTCGTGTTTGCTTAGCGGTTATGGTGTCGCGCTGCCAAGCACGAGGTCTCGAGGTCAAATCCCGGCAACGGACGCCGCACTTCGATGCAGGCAAAACGCTCGTGTACTTAGATTTGGGTGCACATTTAAGACCCTGAGTGGCAGAAATTTGCGGAGCCCGCACTTCGACGCGCCTCATAATGAAATTGTTGTTTTGGCGCGTAACGCCCCATAAGTTACATTTTTAACGTGCGTGGTAAATGATGTGTGCTAAGGACCAGCGCTTTGAAGGGAACTTATTTTACCAGTTTGAACCAATATTTTCATAGACTTACCGGTTTGCTATTGTCTGCAAAATTTCTGACTATACGTTTATTTATCGCGTAAATCGGCGTAAGCACATGCGGGGGGGGAATGATTTATGCGAAGAACCAGAGCTCCCAAGAGATATTATTTTACCCGTCTGAAACGATATTTTCATGGCCTTACCGTTTTTCGATTTTTTCGAGAAAATTAATATCTGCCTATTCGTTTATTTACCGCCTAAATCGGCGTCAGCACGAGCGGGGGGAATGATTTATGCGAAGAACCAGTCCTCCCAAGCGAAATTATTTTACCCGTCTGAAACCATATTTTCATGGGCTATAGCCTTACCGTTTTTTCGATTTTTTCAGGAAAATTAATATCTGCCTATTCGTTTATTTATTGCCTAAATCGGCGTCAGCACGAGCGGGGGGAATGATTTATGCGAAGAACCAGTCCTCCCAAGCGAAATTATTTTACCCGTCTGAAACGATATTTTCATGGGCTATAGCCTTACCGATTTTTCGATTTTTTCGGGAAAATTAATATCGGCCCATTCGTTTATTTATCGCCTAAATCGGCGTCAGCACGTGCGGGGGGAATGATTTATGCGAAGAGCCAGTCCTCTCAAGCCAAATTATTTTACCCGTCTGAAACGATATTTTCATGGGCCTTACCGTTATTTCGATTTTTTCGGGAAAATTAATATCGGCCCATTCGTTTATTTATCGCCTAAATCGGCGTCAGCACGAGCGTGGGGATTGATTTATGCGAAGAACCAGTCCTCCCAAGCGAAATTATTTTACCCGTCTGAAACCATATTTTCATGGGGCCTTACCGTTTTTTCGATTTTTTCGGGAAAATTAATATCTGCCGATTCGTTTATTTATCGCCTAAATCGGCGTCAGCACGTGCGTAGGGATTGATTTATGCGAAGAACCAGTCCTCCCAAGCGAAATTATTTTACCCGTCTGAAACGATATTTTCATGGGCTTACCGTTTTTTCGATTTTTTCGGGAAAATTAATATCTGCCCATTCGTTTATTTATCGCCTAAATCGGCGTCAGCACGTGCGGGGGGAATGATTTATGCGACGAACCAGTCCTCCCAAGCGAAATTATTTTACCCGTCTGAAACCATATTTTCATGGGCCTTACCGTTTTTTCGATTTTTTCGGGAAAATTAATATCGGCCCATTTGTTTATTTATCGCCTAAATCGGCGTCAGCACGTGCGGGGGGAATGATTTATGCGAAGAACCAGTCCTCCCAAGCGTAATTATTTTACCCGTCTGAAACGATATTTTCATGGGCTATAGCCTTACCGTATTTTCGATTTTTTCGGGAAAATTAATATCGGCCCATTTGTTTATTTATCGCCTAAATCGGCGTCAGCACGTGCGGGGGGAATGATTTATGCGAAGAACCAGTCCTCCCAAGCGAAATTATTTTACCCGTCTGAAACCATATTTTCATGGGCCTTACCGTATTTTCGATTTTTTCGGGAAAATTAATATCGGCCCATTTGTTTATTTATCGCCTAAATCGGCGTCAGCACGTGCGGGGGGAATGATTTATGCGGAGAACCAGTGCGCCCACGAGAAATTATTTTACCCGTCTGAAACGATATTTTCATGGGCTATAGCCTTACCGTTTTTTCGATTTTTACGGGAAAATAAATATGGGCCCATTCGTTTATTTATCGCCTAAATCGGCGTCAGCACGTGCGTGGGGATTGATTTATGCGGAGAACCAGTGCGCCCACGAGAAATTATTTTACCCGTCTGAAACGATATTTTCATGGGCTATAATAGCCTTACCGTTTTTGCGATTTTTTCGGGAAAATAAATATCGGCCCATTCGTTTATTTATCGCCTAAATCGGCGTCAGCACGTGCGTGGGGATTGATTTATGCGGAGAACCAGTGCGCCCACGAGAAATTATTTTACCCGTCTGAAACGATATTTCCATGGGCTATAATAGCCTTACCGTTTTTTCGATTTTTTCGGGAAAATTAATATCTGCCCATTCGTTTATTTATCGCCTAAATCTGCGTCAGCACGTGCGGGGCGAATGATTTATGCGAAGAACCAGTCCTCCCAAGCGAAATTATTTTACCCGTCTGAAACCATATTTTCATGGGCCTTACCGTTTTTTCGATTTTTTCGGGAAAATTAATATCGGCCCATTTGTTTATTTATCGCCTAAATCGGCGTCAGCACGTGCGGGGGGAATGATTTATGCGAAGAACCAGTCCTCCCAAGCGTAATTATTTTACCCGTCTGAAACGATATTTTCATGGGCTATAGCCTTACCGTATTTTCGATTTTTTCGGGAAAATTAATATCGGCCCATTTGTTTATTTATCGCCTAAATCGGCGTCAGCACGTGCGGGGGGAATGATTTATGCGAAGAACCAGTCCTCCCAAGCGAAATTATTTTACCCGTCTGAAACCATATTTTCATGGGCCTTACCGTATTTTCGATTTTTTCGGGAAAATTAATATCGGCCCATTTGTTTATTTATCGCCTAAATCGGCGTCAGCACGTGCGGGGGGAATGATTTATGCGAAGAACCAGTCCTCCCAAGCGAAATTATTTTACCCGTCTGAAACGATATTTTCATGGGCTATAAGCCTTACCGTTATTTCGATTTTTTCGGGAAAATTAATATCGGCCCATTTGTTTATTTATCGCCTAAATCGGCGTCAGCACGTGCGGGGGGAATGATTTATGCGGAGAACCAGTGCGCCCACGAGAAATTATTTTACCCGTCTGAAACGATATTTTCATCGGCTATAGCCTTACCGTTTTTTCGATTTTTTCGGGAAAATTAATATCTGCCCATTCGTTTATTTATCGCCTAAATCGGCGTCAGCACGTGCGGCGGGAATGATTTATGCGAAGAACCAGTCCTCCCAAGGGAAATTATTTTACCCGTCTGAAACCATATTTTCATGGTTTACCTTACCATGCCTTACCGTTTTTTCGATTTTTTCGGGAAAATTAATATCGGCCTATTCGTTTATTTATCGCCTAACTCGGCGTCAGCACGTGCGGGGGGAATGATTTATGCGAAGAACCAGTCCTCCCAAGCGAAATTATTTTACCCGTCTGAAAGCATATTTTCATGGGCTATAGCCTTACCGTTCTTTCGATTTTTTCGAGAAATATAATATCTGCCTATTCGTTTATTTATCGCCTAAATCGGCGTCAGCACGTGCGGGGGGAATGATTTATGCGAAGAACCAGTCCTCCCAAGCGAAATTATTTTACCCGTCTGAAACCATATTTTCATGGGCTTTACCGTTTTTTCGATTTTTCGGGAAAATTAATATCGGCCCATTTGTTTATTTATCGCCTAAATCGGCGTCAGCACGTGCGGGGGGAATGATTTATGCGAAGAACCAGTCCTCCCAAGCGAAATTATTTTACCCGTCTGAAACCATATTTTCATGGGCCTTACCTATTTTCGATTTTTTCGGGAAAATTAATATCGGCCCATTTGTTTATTTATCGCCTAAATCGGCGTCAGCACGTGCGGGGGGAATGGTTTATGCGGAGAACCAGTGCGCCCACGAGAAATTATTTTACCCGTCTGAAACGATATTTTCATGGGCTATAATAGCCTTACCGTTTTTTCGATTTTTTCGGGAAAATTAATATCTGCCCATTCGTTTATTTATCGCCTAAATCTGCGTCAGCACGTGCGGGGCGAATGATTTATGCGAAGAACCAGTCCTCCCAAGCGAAATTATTTTACCCGTCTGAAACCATATTTTCATGGGCTATAGCCTTATCGTTATTTCGATTTTTTCGGGAAAATTAATATCGGCCCATTTGTTTATTTATCGCCTAAATCGGCGTCAGCACGTGCGGGGGGAATGATTTATGCGAAGAACCAGTCCTCCCAAGCGAAATTATTTTACCCGTCTGAAACGATATTTTCATGGGCTATAAGCCTTACCGTTATTTCGATTTTTTCGGGAAAATTAATATCGGCCCATTTGTTTATTTATCGCCTAAATCGGCGTCAGCACGTGCGGGGGGAATCATTTATGCCGAGAACCAGTGCGCCCACGAGAAATTATTTTACCCGTCTGAAACGATATTTTCATCGGCTATAGCCTTACCGTTTTTTCGATTTTTTCGGGAAAATTAATATCTGCCCATTCGTTTATTTATCGCCTAAATCGGCGTCAGCACGTGCGGCGGGAATGATTTATGCGAAGAACCAGTCCTCCCAAGAGAAATTATTTTACCTGTCTGAAACCATATTTTCATGGTTTACCTTACCATGCCTTACCGTTTTTTCGATTTTTTCGGGAAAATTAATATCGGCCTATTCGTTTATTTATCGCCTAACTCGGCGTCAGCACGTGCGGGGGGAATGATTTATGCGAAGAACCAGTCCTCCCAAGCGAAATTATTTTACCCGTCTGAAAGCATATTTTCATGGGCTATAGCCTTACCGTTTTTTCGATTTTTTCGAGAAAATTAATATCTGCCTATTCGTTTATTTATCGCCTAAATCGGCGTCAGCACGTGCGGGGGGAATGATTTATGCGAAGAACCAGTCCTCCCAAGCGAAATTATTTTACCCGTCTGAAACCATATTTTCATGGGCCTTACCGTTTTTTCGATTTTTTCGGGAAAATTAATATCGGCCCATTTGTTTATTTATCGCCTAAATCGGCGTCAGCACGTGCGGGGGGAATGATTTATGCGAAGAACCAGTCCTCCCAAGCGTAATTATTTTACCCGTCTGAAACGATATTTTCATGGGCTATAGCCTTACCGTATTTTCGATTTTTTCGGGAAAATTAATATCGGCCCATTTGTTTATTTATCGCCTAAATCGGCGTCAGCACGTGCGGGGGGAATGATTTATGCGAAGAACCAGTCCTCCCAAGCGAAATTATTTTACCCGTCTGAAACCATATTTTCATGGGCCTTACCGTATTTTCGATTTTTTCGGGAAAATTAATATCGGCCCATTTGTTTATTTATCGCCTAAATCCGCGTCAGCACGTGCGGGGGGAATGATTTATGCGGAGAACCAGTGCGCCCACGAGAAATTATTTTACCCGTCTGAAACGATATTTTCATGGGCTAAAGCCTTACCGTTTTTTCGATTTTTTCGGGAAAATAAATATGGGCCCATTCGTTTATTTATCGCCTAAATCGGCGTCAGCACGTGCGTGGGGATTGATTTATGCGGAGAACCAGTGCGCCCACGAGAAATTATTTTACCCGTCTGAAACGATATTTTCATGGGCTATAATAGCCTTACCGTTTTTGCGATTTTTTCGGGAAAATAAATATCGGCCCATTCGTTTATTTATCGCCTAAATCGGCGTCAGCACGTGCGTGGGGATTGATTTATGCGGAGAACCAGTGCGCCCACGAGAAATTATTTTACCCGTCTGAAACGATATTTTCATGGGCTATAATAGCCTTACCGTTTTTTCGATTTTTTCGGGAAAATTAATATCTGCCCATTCGTTTATTTATCGCCTAAATCTGCGTCAGCACGTGCGGGGCGAATGATTTATGCGAAGAACCAGCCCTCCCAAGCGAAATTATTTTACCCGTCTGAAACCATATTTTCATGGGCTATAGCCTTATCGTTATTTCGATTTTTTCGGGAAAATTAATATCGGCCCATTTGTTTATTTATCGCCTAAATCGGCGTCAGCACGTGCGGGGGGAATGATTTATGCGAAGAACCAGTCCTCCCAAGCGAAATTATTTTACCCGTCTGAAACGATATTTTCATGGGCCTTACCGTTATTTCGATTTTTTCGGGAAAATTAATATCGGCCCATTTGTTTATTTATCGCCTAAATCGGCGTCAGCACGTGCGGGGGGAATGATTTATGCGGAGAACCAGTGCGCCCACGAGAAATTATTTTACCCGTCTGAAACGATATTTTCATCGGCTATAGCCTTACCGTTCTTTCGGTTTTTTCGGGAAAATTAATATCTGCCCATTCGTTTATTTATCGCCTAAATCGGCGTCAGCACGTGCGGGGGGAATGATTTATGCGAAGAACCAGTCCTCCCAAGGGAAATTATTTTACCCGTCTGAAACCATATTTTCATGGTTTACCTTACCATGCCTTACCGTTTTTTCGATTTTTTCGGGAAAATTAATATCGGCCTATTCGTTTATTTATCGCCTAACTCGGCGTCAGCACGTGCGTGGGGATTGATTTATGCGAAGAACCAGTCCTCCCAAGCGAAATTATTTTACCCGTCTGAAACCATATTTTCATGGGCTATAAGCCTTACCGTTATTTCGATTTTTTCGGGAAAATTAATATCGGCACATTCGTTTATTTATCGCCTAAATCTCCGTCAGCACGTGCGGGGCGAATGATTTATGCGAAGAACCAGTCCTCCCAAGCGAAATTATTTTACCCGTCTGAAACCATATTTTCATGGGCTATAGCCTTATCGTTATTTCGATTTTTTCGGGAAAATTAATATCGGCCCATTTGTTTATTTATCGCCTAAATCGGCGTCAGCACGTGCGGGGGGAATGATTTATGCGAAGAACCCGTCCTCCCAAGCGAAATTATTTTACCCGTCTGAAACGATATTTTCATGGGCTATAAGCCTTACCGTTATTTCGATTTTTTCGGGAAAATTAATATCGGCCCATTTGTTTATTTATCGCCTAAATCGGCGTCAGCACGTGCGGGGGGAATGATTTATGCGGAGAACCAGTGCGCCCACGAGAAATTATTTTACCCGTCTGAAACGATATTTTCATCGGCTATAGCCTTACCGTTTTTTCGATTTTTTCGGGAAAATTAATATCTGCCCATTCGTTTATTTATCGCCTAAATCGGCGTCAGCACGTGCGGGGGGAATGATTTATGCGAAGAACCAGTCCTCCCAAGGGAAATTATTTTACCCGTCTGAAACCATATTTTCATGGTTTACCTTACCATGCCTTACCGTTTTTTCGATTTTTTCGGGAAAATTAATATCGGCCTATTCGTTTATTTATCGCCTAACTCGGCGTCAGCACGTGCGGGGGGAATGATTTATGCGAAGAACCAGTCCTCCCAAGCGAAATTATTTTACCCGTCTGAAAGCATATTTTCATGGGCTATAGCCTTACCGTTTTTTCGATTTTTTCGAGAAAATTAATATCTGCCTATTCGTTTATTTATCGCCTAAATCGGCGTCAGCACGTGCGGGGGAAATGATTTATGCGAAGAACCAGCCCTCCCAAGCGAAATTATTTTACCCGTCTGAAACCATATTTTCATGGGCCTTACCGTTTTTTCGATTTTTTCGGGAAAATTAATATCGGCCCATTTGTTTATTTATCGCCTAAATCGGCGTCAGCACGTGCGGGGGGAATGATTTATGCGATGAACCAGTCCTCCCAAGCGAAATTATTTTACCCGTCTGAAACCATATTTTCATGGGCCTTACCGTATTTTCGATTTTTTCGGGAAAATTAATATCGGCCCATTTGTTTATTTATCGCCTAAATCGGCGTCAGCACGTGCGGGGGGAATGATTTATGCGGAGAACCAGTGCGCCCACGAGAAATTATTTTACCCGTCTGAAACGATATTTTCATGGGCTATAGCCTTACCGTTTTTTCGATTTTTTCGGGAAAATAAATATGGGCCCATTCGTTTATTTATCGCCTAAATCGGCGTCAGCACGTGCGTGGGGATTGATTTATGCGGAGAACCAGTGCGCCCACGAGAAATTATTTTACCCGTCTGAAACGATATTTTCATGGGCTATAATAGCCTTACCGTTTTTGCGATTTTTTCGGGAAAATAAATATCGGCCCATTCGTTTATTTATCGCCTAAATCGGCGTCAGCACGTGCGTGGGGATTGATTTATGCGGAGAACCAGTGCGCCCACGAGAAATTATTTTACCCGTCTGAAACGATATTTTCATGGGCTATAATAGCCTTACCGTTTTTTCGATTTTTTCGGGAAAATTAATATTTGCCCATTCGTTTATTTATCGCCTAAATCTGCGTCAGCACGTGCGGGGCGAATGATTTATGCGAAGAACCAGTCCTCCCAAGCGAAATTATTTTACCCGTCTGAAACCATATTTTCATGGGCTATAGCCTTATCGTTATTTCGATTTTTTCGGGAAAATTAATATCGGCCCATTTGTTTATTTATCGCCTAAATCGGCGTCAGCACGTGCGGGGGGAATGATTTATGCGAAGAACCAGTCCTCCCAAGCGAAATTATTTTACCCGTCTGAAACGATATTTTCATGGGCTATAAGCCTTACCGTTATTTCGATTTTTTCGGGAAAATTAATATCGGCCCATTTGTTTATTTATCGCCTAAATCGGCGTCAGCACGTGCGGGGGGAATGATTTATGCGGAGAACCAGTGCGCCCACGAGAAATTATTTTACCCGTCTGAAACGATATTTTCATCGGCTATAGCCTTACCGTTTTTTCGATTTTTTCGGGAAAATTAATATCTGCCCATTCGTTTATTTATCGCCTAAATCGGCGTCAGCACGTGCGGGGGGAATGATTTATGCGAAGAACCAGTCCTCCCAAGGGAATATATTTTACCCGTCTGAAACCATATTTTCATGGTTTACCTTACCATGCCTTACCGTTTTTTCGATTTTTTCGGGAAAATTAATATCGGCCTATTCGTTTATTTATCGCCTAACTCGGCGTCAGCACGTGCGGGGGGAATGATTTATGCGAAGAACCAGTCCTCCCAAGCGAAATTATTTTACCCGTCTGAAAGCATATTTTCATGGGCTATAGCCTTACCGTTTTTTCGATTTTTTCGAGAAAATTAATATCTGCCTATTCGTTTATTTATCGCCTAAATCGGCGTCAGCACGTGCGGGGGAAATGATTTATGCGAAGAAGCAGTCCTCCCAAGCGAAATTATTTTACCCGTCTGAAACCATATTTTCATGGGCCTTACCGTTTTTTCGATTTTTTCGGGAAAATTAATATCGGCCCATTTGTTTATTTATCGCCTAAATCGGCGTCAGCACGTGCGGGGGGAATGATTTATGCGAAGAACCAGTCCTCCCAAGCGTAATTATTTTACCCGTCTGAAACGATATTTTCATGGGCTATAGCCTTACCGTATTTTGGATTTTTTCGGGAAAATTAATATCGGCCCATTTGTTTATTTATCGCCTAAATCGGCGTCAGCACGTGCGGGGGGAATGATTTATGCGAAGAACCAGTCCTCCCAAGCGAAATTATTTTACCCGTCTGAAACCATATTTTGATGGGCCTTACCGTATTTTCGATTTTTTCGGGAAAATTAATATCGGCCCATTTGTTTATTTATCGCCTAAATCGGCGTCAGCACGTGCGGGGGGAATGATTTATGCGGAGAACCAGTGCGCCCACGAGAAATTATTTTACCCGTCTGAAACGATATTTTCATGGGCTATAGCCTTACCGTTTTTTCGATTTTTTCGGGAAAATAAATATGGGCCCATTCGTTTATTTATCGCCTAAATCGGCGTCAGCACGTGCGTGGGGATTGATTTATGCGGAGAACCAGTGCGCCCACGAGAAATTATTTTACCCGTCTGAAACGATATTTTCATGGGCTATAATAGCCTTACCGTTTTTTCGATTTTTTCGGGAAAATTAATATTTGCCCATTCGTTTATTTATCGCCTAAATCTGCGTCAGCACGTGCGGGGCGAATGATTTATGCGAAGAACCAGTCCTCCCAAGCGAAATTATTTTACCCGTCTGAAACCATATTTTCATGGGCTATAGCCTTATCGTTATTTCGATTTTTTCGGGAAAATTAATATCGGCCCATTTGTTTATTTATCGCCTAAATCGGCGTCAGCACGTGCGGGGGGAATGATTTATGCGAAGAACCAGTCCTCCCAAGCGAAATTATTTTACCCGTCTGAAACGATATTTTCATGGGCTATAAGCCTTACCGTTATTTCGATTTTTTCGGGAAAATTAATATCGGCCCATTTGTTTATTTATCGCCTAAATCGGCGTCAGCACGTGCGGGGGGAATGATTTATGCGGAGAACCAGTGCGCCCACGAGAAATTATTTTACCCGTCTGAAACGATATTTTCATCGGCTATAGCCTTACCGTTTTTTCGATTTTTTCGGGAAAATTAATATCTGCCCATTCGTTTATTTATCGCCTAAATCGGCGTCAGCACGTGCGGGGGGAATGATTTATGCGAAGAACCAGTCCTCCCAAGGGAATATATTTTACCCGTCTGAAACCATATTTTCATGGTTTACCTTACCATGCCTTACCGTTTTTTCGATTTTTTCGGGAAAATTAATATCGGCCTATTCGTTTATTTATCGCCTAACTCGGCGTCAGCACGTGCGGGGGGAATGATTTATGCGAAGAACCAGTCCTCCCAAGCGAAATTATTTTACCCGTCTGAAAGCATATTTTCATGGGCTATATAGCCTTACCGTTTTTTCGATTTTTTCGAGAAAATTAATATCTGCCTATTCGTTTATTTATCGCCTAAATCGGCGTCAGCACGTGCGGGGGAAATGATTTATGCGAAGAAGCAGTCCTCCCAAGCGAAATTATTTTACCCGTCTGAAACCATATTTTCATGGGCCTTACCGTTTTTTCGATTTTTTCGGGAAAATTAATATCGGCCCATTTGTTTATTTATCGCCTAAATCGGCGTCAGCACGTGCGGGGGGAATGATTTATGCGAAGAACCAGTCCTCCCAAGCGTAATTATTTTACCCGTCTGAAACGATATTTTCATGGGCTATAGCCTTACCGTATTTTGGATTTTTTCGGGAAAATTAATATCGGCCCATTTGTTTATTTATCGCCTAAATCGGCGTCAGCACGTGCGGGGGGAATGATTTATGCGAAGAACCAGTCCTCCCAAGCGAAATTATTTTACCCGTCTGAAACCATATTTTGATGGGCCTTACCGTATTTTCGATTTTTTCGGGAAAATTAATATCGGCCCATTTGTTTATTTATCGCCTAAATCGGCGTCAGCACGTGCGGGGGGAATGATTTATGCGGAGAACCAGTGCGCCCACGAGAAATTATTTTACCCGTCTGAAACGATATTTTCATGGGCTATAGCCTTACCGTTTTTTCGATTTTTTCGGGAAAATAAATATGGGCCCATTCGTTTATTTATCGCCTAAATCGGCGTCAGCACGTGCGTGGGGATTGATTTATGCGGAGAACCAGTGCGCCCACGAGAAATTATTTTACCCGTCTGAAACGATATTTTCATGGGCTATAATAGCCTTACCGTTTTTGCGATTTTTTCGGGAAAATAAATATCGGCCCATTCGTTTATTTATCGCCTAAATCGGCGTCAGCACGTGCGTGGGGATTGATTTATGCGGAGAACCAGTGCGCCCACGAGAAATTATTTTACCCGTCTGAAACGATATTTTCATGGGCTATAATAGCCTTACCGTTTTTTCGATTTTTTCGGGAAAATTATTATTTGCCCATTCGTTTATTTATCGCCTAAATCTGCGTCAGCACGTGCGGGGCGAATGATTTATGCGAAGAACCAGTCCTCCCAAGCGAAATTATTTTACCCGTCTGAAACCATATTTTCATGGGCTATAGCCTTATCGTTATTTCGATTTTTTCGGGAAAATTAATATCGGCCCATTTGTTTATTTATCGCCTAAATCGGCGTCAGCACGTGCGGGGGGAATGATTTATGCGAAGAACCAGTCCTCCCAAGCGAAATTATTTTACCCGTCTGAAACGATATTTTCATGGGCTATAAGCCTTACCGTTTTTTCGATTTTTTCGGGAAAATTAATATCTGCCCATTCGTTTATTTATCGCCTAAATCGGCGTCAGCACGTGCGGGGGGAATGATTTATGCGAAGAACCAGTCCTCCCAAGCGAAATTATTTTACCCGTCTGAAACCATATTTTCATGGGCCTTACCGTTTTTTCGATTTTTTCGGGAAAATTAATATCGGTCTATTCGTTTATTTATCGCCAAAATCGGCGTCAGCACGTGCGTGGGGATTGATTTATGCGAAGAACCAGTCCTCCCAAGCGAAATTATTTTACCCGTCTGAAACGATATTTTCATGGGCAATAGCCTAACCGTATTTTCGATTTTTTCGGGAAAATTAATATCGGCCCATTTGTTTATTTATCGCCTAACTCGGCGTCAGCACGTGCGGGGGGAATGATTTATACGAAGAACCAGTCCTCCCAAGCGAAATTATTTTACCCGTCTGAAACCATATTTTCATGGGCTATAGCCTTACCGTTTTTTCGACTTTTTCGAGAAAATTAATATCTGCCTATTCGTTTATTTATCGCCTAAATCGGCGTCAGCACGTGCGGGGGGAATGATTTATGCGAAGAACCAGTCCTCCCAAGCGAAATTATTTTACCCGTCTGAAACCATATTTTCATGGGCCTTACCGTTTTTTCGATTTTTTCGGGAAAATTAATATCGGCCCATTTGTTTATTTATCGCCTAAATCGGCGTCAGCACGTGCGGGGGGAATGATTTATGCGAAGAACCAGTCCTCCCAAGCGTAATTATTTTACCCGTCTGAACGATATTTTCATGGGCTATAGCCTTACCGTATTTTCGATTTTTTCAGGAAAATTAATATCGGCCCATTTGTTTATTTATCGCCTAAATCGGCGTCAGCACGTGCGGGGGGAATGATTTATGCGAAGAACCAGTCCTCCCAAGCGAAATTATTTTACCCGTCTGAAACCATATTTTCATGGGCTATACCCTTACCGTTGTTTCGATTTTTTCGGCAAAATTAATATCGGCCCATTTGTTTATTTATCGCCTAAATCTGCGTCAGCACGTGCGGGGGGAATGATTTATGCGGAGAACCAGTCCTCCCAAGCGAAATTATTTTACCCGTCTGAAACCATATTTTCATAAGCTATAGCCTTACCGTTTTTTCGATTTCTTCGGGAAAATTAATATCGGCCCATTCGTTTATTTATCGCCTAAATCTGCGTCAGCACGTGCGGGGGGAATGATTTAAGCGAAGAACCAGTCCTCGCAAGAGAAATTATTTTACCCGTCTGAAACCATATTTTCATGGGCTATAGCCTTACCGTTTTTTCGATTTTTTCGAGAAAATTAATATCTGCCTATTCGTTTATTTATCGCCTAAATCGGCGTCAGCACGTGCGGGGGGAATGATATTTGCGAAGAACCAGTCCTCCCAAGCGAAATTATTTTACCCGTCTGAAACCATATTTTCATGGGCCTTACCGTTTTTTCGATTTTTTCGGGAAAATTAATATCACCCCATTTGTTTATTTATCGCCTAAATCGGCGTCAGCACGTGCGGGGGGAATGATTTATGCGAAGAACCAGTCCTCCCCAGCGTAATTATTTTACCCGTCTGAAACGATATTTTCATGGGCTATAGCCTTACCGTATTTTCGATTTTTTCGGGAAAATTAATATCGGCCCATTTGTTTATTTATCGCCTAAATCGGCGTCAGCACGTGCGGGGGGAATGATTTATGCGAAGAACCAGTCCTCCCAAGCGAAATTATTTTACCCGTCTGAAACCATATTTTCATGGGCTATAACCTTACCGTATTTTCGATTTTTTCGGGAAAATTAATATCGGCCCATTTGTTTATTTATCGCCTAAATCGGCGTCAGCACGTGCGGGAGGAATGATTTATGCGGAGAACCAGTGCGCCCACGAGAAATTATTTTACCCGTCTGACACGATATTTTCATGGGGCCTTACCGTTTTTTCGATTTTTTCTGGAAAATAATATCGGCCCATTTGTTTATTTATCGCCTAAATCGGCGTCAGCACGTGCGGGGGGAATGATTTATGCGGAGAACCAGTGCGCCCACGAGAAATTATTTTGCCCGTCTGACACGATATTTTCATGGGCTATAGCCTTACCGATTTTTCGATTTTTTCGGGAAAATTAATATCGGCCTATTCGTTTAATTATCGCCTAAATCGGCGTCAGCACTTGCGGGGGGAATGATTTATGCGGAGAACCAGTGCGCCCACGAGAAATTATTTTGCCCGTCTGACACGATATTCTCATGGGCTATAGCCTTACCGATTTTTCGATTCTTTCGGGAAAATTAATATCGGCCCATTCGTTTATTTATCGCCTAAATCGGCGTCAGCACGTGCGTGGCGATTGATTTATGCGGAGAACCAGTGCGCCCACGAGAAATTATTTTACCCGTCTGACACGATATTTTCATGGGCTATAGCCATAGTTTTTTTCGATTTTTTCGGGAAAATATAATATCGGCCCATTCGTTTATTTATCGCACAAATCGGCGTCAGCACGTGCGTGGGGATTGATTTATGCGAAGAACCAGTCCTCCCAAGCGAAATTATTTTACCCGTCTGAAACGATATTTTCATGGGCTATAGCCATACCGTATTTTCGTTTTTTTCAGGAAAATTAATATCGGCCCTTTTTTTTATTTATCGCCTAAATCGGCGTCAGCACGTGCGGGGGGAATGATTTATGCGAAGAACCAGTCCTCCCAAGCGAAAAAATTTTACCCGTCTGAAACCATATTTTCATGGGCTATAGCCTTACCGTTTTTTCGATTTTTTCGAGAAAATTAATATCTGCCAATTCGTTTATTTATCGCCTAAATCGGTGTCAGCACGGGCGGGGGGAATGATTTATGCGAAGAACCAGTCCTCCCAAGCGAAATTATTTTACCCGTCTGAAACGATATTTTCATGGGCTATAGCCTTACCATTTTTTCGATTTTTTCGGGAAAATTAATATCTGCCTATTCGTTTATTTATCGCCTAAATCGGCGTCAGCACGTGCGGGGGGAATGATTTAAGCGAAGAATCAGTCCTCCCAAGCGAAATTATTTTACCCGTCTGAAACCATATTTTCATGGGCTATAGCCTTACCGTTTTTTCGATTTCTTCGGGAAAATTATATCGGCCCATTCGTTTATTTATCGCCTAAATCGGCGTCAGCACGTGCGGGGGGAATGATTTATGCGAAGAACCAGTCCTCCCAAGCGAAATTATTTTACCCGTCTGAAACCATATTTTCATGGGCTAGCCTTACCGTTTTTTCGATTTCTTCGGGAAAATTATATCGGCCCATTCGTTTATTTATCGCCTAAATCGGCGTCAGCACGTGCGGGGGGAATGATTTATGCGAAGAACCAGTCCTCCCAAGCGAAATTATTTTACCCGTCTGAAACCATATTTTCATGGGTATATAGCCTTACCGTATTTTCGATTTCTTCGGGAAAATTATATCGGCCCATTCGTTTATTTATCGCCTAAATCGGCGTCAGCACGTGCGGGGGGAATGATTTATGCGAAGAACCAGTCCTCCCAAGCGAAATTATTTTACCCGTCTGAAACCATATTTTCATGGGCTATAGCCTTACCGTTTTTTCTATTTCTTCGGGAAAATTATATCGGCCCATTCGTTTATTTATCGCCTAAATCGGCGTCAGCACGTGCGGGGGGAATGATTTATGCGAAGAACCAGTCCTCCCAAGCGAAATTATTTTACCCGTCTGAAACCATATTTTCATGGTCTATAGCCTTACCGTTTTTTCGATTTCTTCGGGAAAATTAAATCGGCCCATTCGTTTATTTATCGCCTAAATCGGCGTCAGCACGTGCGGGGGGAATGATTTATGCGAAGAACCAGTCCTCGCAAGAGAAATTATTTTACCCGTCTGAAACCATATTTTCATGGGCTATAGCCTTACCGTTTTTTCGATTTTTTCGAGAAAATTAATATCGGGCCATTCGTTTATTTATTGCCTAAATCGGCGTCAGCACGTGCGTGGGGATTGATTTATGCGGAGAACCAGTGGGCCCACGAGAAATTATTTTACCCGTCTGAAACGATATTTTCATGGGCTATAGCCCTACCGTTATTTCGATTTTTTCGGGAAAATTAATATCGGCCCATTTGTTTATTTATCGCCTAAATCGGCGTCAGCACGTGCGGGGGGAATGATTTATGCGAAGAACCAGTCCTCCCAACCGAAATTATTTTACCCGTCTGAAACCATATTTTCATGGGCTATAGCCTTACCGTTTTTTCGATTTTTTCGGGAAAATTAATATCGGCCCATTTGTTTATTTATCGCCTAAATCGGCGTCAGCACGTGCGGGGGGAATGATTTATGCGGAGAACCAGTCCTCCCAAGCGAAATTATTTTACCCGTCTGAAACCATATTTTCATGGGCTATAGCCTTACCGTTTTTTCGATTTTTTCGAGAAAATTAATATCGGCCCATTCGTTTATTTATCGCCTAAATCTGCGTCAGCACGTGCGGGGGGAATGATTTATGCGGATAACCAGTCCTCCCAAGCGAAATTATTTTACCCGTCTGAAACCATATTTTCATGGGCTATAGCCTTACCGTTTTTTCGATTTTTTCGGGAAAATTAATATCTGCCCATTCGTTTATTTATCGCCTAAATCGGCGTCAGCACGTGCGGGGGGAATGATTTATGCGAAGAACCAGTCCTCCCAAGCGAAATTATTTTACCCGTCTGAAACGATATTTTCATGGGCTATAGCCTTACCGTTATTTCGATTTTTTCGGGAAAATTAATATCGGCCCATTTGTTTATTTATCGCCTAAATCGGCGTCAGCACGTGCGGGGGGAATGATTTATGCGGAGAACCAGTGCGCCCACGAGAAATTATTTTACCCGTCTGAAACGATATCTTCATCGGCTATAGCCTTACCGTTTTTTCGATTTTTTCGGGAAAATTAATATCGGCCCATTCGTTTATTTATCGCCTAAATCGGCGTCAGCACGTGCGTGGGGATTGATTTATGCGGATAACCAGTCCTCCCAAGCGAAATTATTTTACCCGTCTGAAACCATATTTTCATGGGCTATAGCCTTACCGTTTTTTCGATTTTTTCGGGAAAATTAATATCTGCCCATTCGTTTATTTATCGCCTAAATCGGCGTCAGCACGTGCGGGGGGAATGGTTTATGCGAAGAACCAGTCCTCCCAAGCGAAATTATTTTACCCGTCTGAAACCATATTTTCATGGGCCTTACCGTTTTTTCGATTTTTTCGGGAAAATTAATATCGGTCTATTCGTTTATTTATCGCCTAACTCGGCGTCAGCACGTGCGGGGGGAATGATTTATGCGAAGAACCAGTCCTCCCAAGCGAAATTATTTTACCCGTCTGAAACCATATTTTCATGGGCTATACCCTTACCGTTGTTTCGATTTTTTCGGCAAAATTAATATCGGCCCATTTGTTTATTTATCGCCTAAATCTGCGTCAGCACGTGCGGGGGGAATGATTTATGCGGAGAACCAGTCCTCCCAAGCGAAATTATTTTACCCGTCTGAAACCATATTTTCATAAGCTATAGCCTTACCGTTTTTTCGATTTCTTCGGGAAAATTAATATCGGCCCATTCGTTTATTTATCGCCTAAATCTGCGTCAGCACGTGCGGGGGGAATGATTTAAGCGAAGAACCAGTCCTCGCAAGAGAAATTATTTTACCCGTCTGAAACCATATTTTCATGGGCTATAGCCTTACCGTTTTTTCGATTTTTTCGAGAAAATTAATATCTGCCTATTCGTTTATTTATCGCCTAAATCGGCGTCAGCACGTGCGGGGGGAATGATATTTGCGAAGAACCAGTCCTCCCAAGCGAAATTATTTTACCCGTCTGAAACCATATTTTCATGGGCCTTACCGTTTTTTCGATTTTTTCGGGAAAATAATATCACCCCATTTGTTTATTTATCGCCTAAATCGGCGTCAGCACGTGCGGGGGGAATGATTTATGCGAAGAACCAGTCCTCCCCAGCGTAATTATTTTACCCGTCTGAAACGATATTTTCATGGGCTATAGCCTTACCGTATTTTCGATTTTTTCGGGAAAATTAATATCGGCCCATTTGTTTATTTATCGCCTAAATCGGCGTCAGCACGTGCGGGGGGAATGATTTATGCGAAGAACCAGTCCTCCCAAGCGAAATTATTTTACCCGTCTGAAACCATATTTTCATGGGCTATAACCTTACCGTATTTTCGATTTTTTCGGGAAAATTAATATCGGCCCATTTGTTTATTTATCGCCTAAATCGGCGTCAGCACGTGCGGGAGGAATGATTTATGCGGAGAACCAGTGCGCCCACGAGAAATTATTTTACCCGTCTGACACGATATTTTCATGGGGCCTTACCGTTTTTTCGATTTTTTCTGGAAAATAATATCGGCCCATTTGTTTATTTATCGCCTAAATCGGCGTCAGCACGTGCGGGGGGAATGATTTATGCGGAGAACCAGTGCGCCCACGAGAAATTATTTTGCCCGTCTGACACGATATTTTCATGGGCTATAGCCTTACCGATTTTTCGATTTTTTCGGGAAAATTAATATCGGCCTATTCGTTTAATTATCGCCTAAATCGGCGTCAGCACTTGCGGGGGGAATGATTTATGCGGAGAACCAGTGCGCCCACGAGAAATTATTTTGCCCGTCTGACACGATATTCTCATGGGCTATAGCCTTACCGATTTTTCGATTCTTTCGGGAAAATTAATATCGGCCCATTCGTTTATTTATCGCCTAAATCGGCGTCAGCACGTGCGTGGCGATTGATTTATGCGGAGAACCAGTGCGCCCACGAGAAATTATTTTACCCGTCTGACACGATATTTTCATGGGCTATAGCCATAGTTTTTTTCGATTTTTTCGGGAAAATATAATATCGGCCCATTCGTTTATTTATCGCACAAATCGGCGTCAGCACGTGCGTGGGGATTGATTTATGCGAAGAACCAGTCCTCCCAAGCGAAATTATTTTACCCGTCTGAAACGATATTTTCATGGGCTATAGCCATACCGTATTTTCGTTTTTTTCAGGAAAATTAATATCGGCCCTTTTTTTTATTTATCGCCTAAATCGGCGTCAGCACGTGCGGGGGGAATGATTTATGCGAAGAACCAGTCCTCCCAAGCGAAAAAATTTTACCCGTCTGAAACCATATTTTCATGGGCTATAGCCTTACCGTTTTTTCGATTTTTTCGAGAAAATTAATATCTGCCAATTCGTTTATTTATCGCCTAAATCGGTGTCAGCACGGGCGGGGGGAATGATTTATGCGAAGAACCAGTCCTCCCAAGCGAAATTATTTTACCCGTCTGAAACGATATTTTCATGGGCTATAGCCTTACCATTTTTTCGATTTTTTCGGGAAAATTAATATCTGCCTATTCGTTTATTTATCGCCTAAATCGGCGTCAGCACGTGCGGGGGGAATGATTTAAGCGAAGAATCAGTCCTCCCAAGCGAAATTATTTTACCCGTCTGAAACCATATTTTCATGGGCTATAGCCTTACCGTTTTTTCGATTTCTTCGGGAAAATTATATCGGCCCATTCGTTTATTTATCGCCTAAATCGGCGTCAGCACGTGCGGGGGGAATGATTTATGCGAAGAACCAGTCCTCCCAAGCGAAATTATTTTACCCGTCTGAAACCATATTTTCATGGGCTAGCCTTACCGTTTTTTCGATTTCTTCGGGAAAATTATATCGGCCCATTCGTTTATTTATCGCCTAAATCGGCGTCAGCACGTGCGGGGGGAATGATTTATGCGAAGAACCAGTCCTCCCAAGCGAAATTATTTTACCCGTCTGAAACCATATTTTCATGGGTATATAGCCTTACCGTATTTTCGATTTCTTCGGGAAAATTATATCGGCCCATTCGTTTATTTATCGCCTAAATCGGCGTCAGCACGTGCGGGGGGAATGATTTATGCGAAGAACCAGTCCTCCCAAGCGAAATTATTTTACCCGTCTGAAACCATATTTTCATGGGCTATAGCCTTACCGTTTTTTCTATTTCTTCGGGAAAATTATATCGGCCCATTCGTTTATTTATCGCCTAAATCGGCGTCAGCACGTGCGGGGGGAATGATTTATGCGAAGAACCAGTCCTCCCAAGCGAAATTATTTTACCCGTCTGAAACCATATTTTCATGGTCTATAGCCTTACCGTTTTTTCGATTTCTTCGGGAAAATTAAATCGGCCCATTCGTTTATTTATCGCCTAAATCGGCGTCAGCACGTGCGGGGGGAATGATTTATGCGAAGAACCAGTCCTCGCAAGAGAAATTATTTTACCCGTCTGAAACCATATTTTCATGGGCTATAGCCTTACCGTTTTTTCGATTTTTTCGAGAAAATTAATATCGGGCCATTCGTTTATTTATTGCCTAAATCGGCGTCAGCACGTGCGTGGGGATTGATTTATGCGGAGAACCAGTGGGCCCACGAGAAATTATTTTACCCGTCTGAAACGATATTTTCATGGGCTATAGCCCTACCGTTATTTCGATTTTTTCGGGAAAATTAATATCGGCCCATTTGTTTATTTATCGCCTAAATCGGCGTCAGCACGTGCGGGGGGAATGATTTATGCGAAGAACCAGTCCTCCCAACCGAAATTATTTTACCCGTCTGAAACCATATTTTCATGGGCTATAGCCTTACCGTTTTTTCGATTTTTTCGGGAAAATTAATATCGGCCCATTTGTTTATTTATCGCCTAAATCGGCGTCAGCACGTGCGGGGGGAATGATTTATGCGGAGAACCAGTCCTCCCAAGCGAAATTATTTTACCCGTCTGAAACCATATTTTCATGGGCTATAGCCTTACCGTTTTTTCGATTTTTTCGAGAAAATTAATATCGGCCCATTCGTTTATTTATCGCCTAAATCTGCGTCAGCACGTGCGGGGGGAATGATTTATGCGAAGAACCAGTCCTCCCAAGCTAAATTATTTTACCCGTCTGAAACGATATTTTCATGGGCTATAGCCTTACCGTTTTTTCGATTTTTTCGGGAAAATTAATATCGGCCCATTTGTTTATTTATCGCCTGAATCGGCGTCAGCACGTGCGGTGGGAATGATTTATGCGAAGAACCAGTCCTCCCAAGCGAAATTATTTTACCCGTCTGAAACGATATTTTCATGGGCTATAGCCTTACCGTTTTTTCGATTTCTTCGGGAAAATTATATCGGCCCATTCGTTTATTTATCACCAAAATCTGCGTCAGCACGTGCGGGGGGAATGATTTATGCGGAGAACCAGTCCTCGCAAGAGAAATTATTTTACCCGTCTGAAACCATATCTTCATGGGCTTTAGCCTTACCGTTTTTTCGATTTTTTCGAGAAAATTAATATCGGGCCATTCGTTTATTTATCGCCTAAATCGGCGTCAGCACGTGCGTGGGGATTGATTGATGCGGAGAACCAGTGGGCCCACGAGAAATTATTTTACCCGTCTGAAACGATATTTTCATGTGCTATAGCCCTACCGTTTTTTCGATTTTTTCGGGAAAATTAATATCGGCCCATTTGTTTATTTATCGCCTAAATCGGCGTCAGCACGTGCGGGGGGAATGATTTATGCGAAGAACCAGTCCTCCAAGCGAAATTATTTTACCCGTCTGAAACCATATTTTCATGGGCTAGCCTTACCGTTTTTTCGATTTCTTCGGGAAAATTATATCGGCCCATTCGTTTATTTATCGCCTAAATCGGCGTCAGCACGTGCGGGGGGAATGATTTATGCGAAGAACCAGTCCTCCCAAGCGAAATTATTTTACCCGTCTGAAACCATATTTTCATGGGTATGTAGCCTTACCGTATTTTCGATTTCTTCGGGAAAATTATATCGGCCCATTCGTTTATTTATCGCCTAAATCGGCGTCAGCACGTGCGGGGGGAATGATTTATGCGAAGAACCAGTCCTCCCAAGCGAAATTATTTTACCCGTCTGAAACCATATTTTCATGGGCTAGCCTTACCGTTTTTTCGATTTCTTCGGGAAAATTATATCGGCCCATTCGTTTATTTATCGCCTAAATCGGCGTCAGCACGTGCGGGGGGAATGATTTATGCGAAGAACCAGTCCTCCCAAGCGAAATTATTTTACCCGTCTGAAACCATATTTTCATGGGCTAGCCTTACCGTTTTTTCGATTTCTTCGGGAAAATTATATCGGCCCATTCGTTTATTTATCGCCTAAATCGGCGTCAGCACGTGCGGGGGGAATGATTTATGCGAAGAACCAGTCCTCCCAAGCGAAATTATTTTACCCGTCTGAAACCATATTTTCATGGGTATATAGCCTTACCGTATTTTCGATTTCTTCGGGAAAATTATATCGGCCCATTCGTTTATTTATCGCCTAAATCGGCGTCAGCACGTGCGGGGGGAATGATTTAAGCGAAGAATCAGTCCTCCCAAGCGAAATTATTTTACCCGTCTGAAACCCTATTTTCATGGGTATATAGCCTTACCGTTTTTTCGATTTTTTCGAGAAAATTAATATCGGGCCATTCGTTTATTTATCGCCTAAATCGGCGTCAGCACGTGCGTGGGGATTGATTTATGCGGAGAACCAGTGGGCCCACGAGAAATTATTTTACCCGTCTGAAACCATATTTTCATGGGCTTATAGCCTTACCGTTTTTTCGATTTTTTCGAGAAAATAATATCGGCCCATTCGTTTATTAATCGCCTAAATCGGCGTCAGCACGTGCGGGGGGAATGATTTATGCGAAGAACCAGTCCTCCCAAGCGAAATTATTTTACCCGTCTGAAACCATATTTTCATGGGTATATAGCCTTACCGTATTTTCGATTTCTTCGGGAAAATTATATCGGCCCATTCGTTTATTTATCGCCTAAATCGGCGTCAGCACGTGCGGGGGGAATGATTTATGCGAAGAACCAGTCCTCCCAAGCGAAATTATTTTACCCGTCTGAAACCATATTTTCATGGGTATATAGCCTTACCGTTTTTTCGATTTTTTCGAGAAAATTAATATCGGGCCATTCGTTTATTTATCGCCTAAATCGGCGTCAGCACGTGCGTGGGGATTGATTTATGCGGAGAACCAGTGGGCCCACGAGAAATTATTTTACCCGTCTGAAACCATATTTTCATGGGCTTATAGCCTTACCGTTTTTTCGATTTTTTCGAGAAAATTAATATCGGCCCATTCGTTTATTAATCGCCTAAATCGGCGTCAGCACGTGCGGGGGGAATGATTTATGCGGAGAACCAGTCCTCCCAAGCGAAATTATTTTACCCGTCTGAAACCATATTTTCATGGGCTATACCCTTACCGTTGTTTCGATTTTTTCGGGAAAATTAATATCGGCCCATTTGTTTATTTATCGCCTAAATCTGCGTCAGCACGTGCGGGGGGAATGATTTATGCGGAGAACCAGTCCTCCCAAGCGAAATTATTTTACCCGTCTGAAACCATATTTTCATAAGCTATAGCCTTACCGTTTTTTCGATTTCTTCGGGAAAATTAATATCGGCCCATTCGTTTATTTATCGCCTAAATCTGCGTCAGCACGTGCGGGGGGAATGATTTAAGCGAAGAACCAGTCCTCGCAAGAGAAATTATTTTACCCGTCTGAAACCATATTTTCATGGGCTATAGCCTTACCGTTTTTTCGATTTTTTCGAGAAAATTAATATCTGCCTATTCGTTTATTTATCGCCTAAATCGGCGTCAGCACGTGCGGGGGGAATGATTTATGCGAAGAACCAGTCCTCCCAAGCGAAATTATTTTACCCGTCTGAAACCATATTTTCATGGGCCTTACCGTTTTTTCGATTTTTTCGGGAAAATTAATATCACCCCATTTGTTTATTTATCGCCTAAATCGGCGTCAGCACGTGCGGGGGGAATGATTTATGCGAAGAACCAGTCCTCCCCAGCGTAATTATTTTACCCGTCTGAAACGATATTTTCATGGGCTATTATAGCCTTACCGTATTTTCGATTTTTTCGGGAAAATTAATATCGGCCCATTTGTTTATTTATCGCCTAAATCGGCGTCAGCACGTGCGGGGGGAATGATTTATGCGAAGAACCAGTCCTCCCAAGCGAAATTATTTTACCCGTCTGAAACCATATTTTCATGGGCTATAACCTTACCGTATTTTCGATTTTTTCGGGAAAATTAATATCGGCCCATTTGTTTATTTATCGCCTAAATCGGCGTCAGCACGTGCGGGAGGAATGATTTATGCGGAGAACCAGTGCGCCCACGAGAAATTATTTTACCCGTCTGACACGATATTTTCATGGGGCCTTACCGTTTTTTCGATTTTTTCTGGAAAATAATATCGGCCCATTTGTTTATTTATCGCCTAAATCGGCGTCAGCACGTGCGGGGGGAATGATTTATGCGGAGAACCAGTGCGCCCACGAGAAATTATTTTGCCCGTCTGACACGATATTTTCATGGGCTATAGCCTTACCGATTTTTCGATTTTTTCGGGAAAATTAATATCGGCCTATTCGTTTATTTATCGCCTAAATCGGCGTCAGCACTTGCGGGGGGAATGATTTATGCGGAGAACCAGTGCGCCCACGAGAAATTATTTTGCCCGTCTGACACGATATTTTCATGGGCTATAGCCTTACCGATTTTTCGATTCTTTCGGGAAAATTAATATCGGCCCATTCGTTTATTTATCGCCTAAATCGGCGTCAGCACGTGCGTGGCGATTGATTTATGCGGAGAACCAGTGCGCCCACGAGAAATTATTTTACCCGTCTGACACGATATTTTCATGGGCTATAGCCATAGTTTTTTTCGATTTTTTCGGGAAAATATAATATCGGCCCATTCGTTTATTTATCGCACAAATCGGCGTCAGCACGTGCGTGGGGATTGATTTATGCGAAGAACCAGTCCTCCCAAGCGAAATTATTTTACCCGTCTGAAACGATATTTTCATGGGCTATAGCCATACCGTATTTTCGTTTTTTTCAGGAAAATTAATATCGGCCCTTTTTTTATTTATCGCCTAAATCGGCGTCAGCACGTGCGGGGGGAATGATTTATGCGAAGAA
Source organism: Dermacentor variabilis (assembly GCF_050947875.1). Classification (NCBI taxonomy): domain Eukaryota; kingdom Metazoa; phylum Arthropoda; class Arachnida; order Ixodida; family Ixodidae; genus Dermacentor; species Dermacentor variabilis. The sequence goes on along the minus strand of NC_134572.1, from coordinate 52,010,586 downwards.
CCAGTCCTCCCAAGCGAAATTATTTTACCCGTCTGAAACCATATTTTCATGGGCTATAGCCTTACCGTTTTTTCGATTTTTTCGAGAAAATTAATATCTGCCAATTCGTTTATTTATCGCCTAAATCGGTGTCAGCACGGGCGGGGGGAATGATTTATGCGAAGAACCAGTCCTCCCAAGCGAAATTATTTTACCCGTCTGAAACGATATTTTCATGGGCTATATAGCCTTACCATTTTTTCGATTTTTTCGGGAAAATTAATATCTGCCTATTCGTTTATTTATCGCCTAAATCGGCGTCAGCACGTGCGGGGGGAATGATTTAAGCGAAGAACCAGTCCTCCCAAGCGAAATTATTTTACCCGTCTGAAACCATATTTTCATGGGCTAGCCTTACCGTTTTTTCGATTTCTTCGGGAAAATTATATCGGCCCATTCGTTTATTTATCGCCTAAATCGGCGTCAGCACGTGCGGGGGGAATGATTTATGCGAAGAACCAGTCCTCCCAAGCGAAATTATTTTACCCGTCTGAAACCATATTTTCATGGGTATATAGCCTTACCGTATTTTCGATTTCTTCGGGAAAATTATATCGGCCCATTCGTTTATTTATCGCCTAAATCGGCGTCAGCACGTGCGGGGGGAATGATTTATGCGAAGAACCAGTCCTCCCAAGCGAAATTATTTTACCCGTCTGAAACCATATTTTCATGGGCTATAGCCTTACCGTTTTTTCTATTTCTTCGGGAAAATTATATCGGCCCATTCGTTTATTTATCGCCTAAATCGGCGTCAGCACGTGCGGGGGGACTGATTTATGCGAAGAACCAGTCCTCCCAAGCGAAATTATTTTACCCGTCTGAAACCATATTTTCATGGGCTATAGCCTTACCGTTTTTTCGATTTCTTCGGGAAAATTAAATCGGCCCATTCGTTTATTTATCGCCTAAATCGGCGTCAGCACGTGCGGGGGGAATGATTTATGCGAAGAACCAGTCCTCGCAAGAGAAATTATTTTACCCGTCTGAAACCATATTTTCATGGGCTATAGCCTTACCGTTTTTTCGATTTTTTCGAGAAAATTAATATCGGGCCATTCGTTTATTTATCGCCTAAATCGGCGTCAGCACGTGCGTGGGGATTGATTGATGCGGAGAACCAGTGGGCCCACGAGAAATTATTTTACCCGTCTGAAACGATATTTTCATGTGCTATAGCCCTACCGTTTTTTCGATTTTTTCGGGAAAATTAATATCGGCCCATTTGTTTATTTATCGCCTAAATCGGCGTCAGCACGTGCGGGGGGAATGATTTATGCGAAGAACCAGTCCTCCCAAGCGAAATTATTTTACCCGTCTGAAACCATATTTTCATGGGTATGTAGCCTTACCGTATTTTCGATTTCTTCGGGAAAATTATATCGGCCCATTCGTTTATTTATCGCCTAAATCGGCGTCAGCACGTGCGGGGGGAATGATTTATGCGAAGAACCAGTCCTCCCAAGCGAAATTATTTTACCCGTCTGAAACCATATTTTCATGGGCTAGCCTTACCGTTTTTTCGATTTCTTCGGGAAAATTATATCGGCCCATTCGTTTATTTATCGCCTAAATCGGCGTCAGCACGTGCGGGGGGAATGATTTATGCGAAGAACCAGTCCTGCCAAGCGAAATTATTTTACCCGTCTGAAACCATATTTTCATGGGCTAGCCTTACCGTTTTTTCGATTTCTTCGGGAAAATTATATCGGCCCATTCGTTTATTTATCGCCTAAATCGGCGTCAGCACGTGCGGGGGGAATGATTTATGCGAAGAACCAGTCCTCCCAAGCGAAATTATTTTACCCGTCTGAAACCATATTTTCATGGGTATATAGCCTTACCGTATTTTCGATTTCTTCGGGAAAATTATATCGGCCCATTCGTTTATTTATCGCCTAAATCGGCGTCAGCACGTGCGGGGGGAATGATTTAAGCGAAGAATCAGTCCTCCCAAGCGAAATTATTTTACCCGTCTGAAACCATATTTTCATGGGCTATAGCCTTACCGTTTTTTCGATTTTTTCGAGAAAATTAATATCGGGCCATTCGTTTATTTATCGCCTAAATCGGCGTCAGCACGTGCGTGGGGATTGATTTATGCGGAGAACCAGTGGGCCCACGAGAAATTATTTTACCCGTCTGAAACCATATTTTCATGGGCTATAGCCTTACCGTTTTTTCGATTTTTTCGAGAAAATTAATATCGGCCCATTCGTTTATTAATCGCCTAAATCGGCGTCAGCACGTGCGGGGGGAATGATTTATGCGGAGAACCAGTCCTCCCAAGCGAAATTATTTTACCCGTCTGAAACCATATTTTCATGGGCTATACCCTTACCGTTGTTTCGATTTTTTCGGGAAAATTAATATCGGCCCATTTGTTTATTTATCGCCTAAATCTGCGTCAGCACGTGCGGGGGAATGATTTATGCGGAGAACCAGTCCTCCCAAGCGAAATTATTTTACCCGTCTGAAACCATATTTTCATAAGCTATAGCCTTACCGTTTTTTCGATTTCTTCGGGAAAATTAATATCGGCCCATTCGTTTATTTATCGCCTAAATCTGCGTCAGCACGTGCGGGGGGAATGATTTAAGCGAAGAACCAGTCCTCGCAAGAGAAATTATTTTACCCGTCTGAAACCATATTTTCATGGGCTATAGCCTTACCGTTTTTTCGATTTTTTCGAGAAAATTAATATCTGCCTATTCGTTTATTTATCGCCTAAATCGGCGTCAGCACGTGCGGGGGGAATGATTTATGCGAAGAACCAGTCCTCCCAAGCGAAATTATTTTACCCGTCTGAAACCATATTTTCATGGGCCTTACCGTTTTTTCGATTTTTTCGGGAAAATTAATATCACCCCATTTGTTTATTTATCGCCTAAATCGGCGTCAGCACGTGCGGGGGGAATGATTTATGCGAAGAACCAGTCCTCCCCAGCGTAATTATTTTACCCGTCTGAAACGATATTTTCATGGGCTATTATAGCCTTACCGTATTTTCGATTTTTTCGGGAAAATTAATATCGGCCCATTTGTTTATTTATCGCCTAAATCGGCGTCAGCGCGTGCGGGGGGAATGATTTATGCGAAGAACCAGTCCTCCCAAGCGAAATTATTTTACCCGTCTGAAACCATATTTTCATGGGCTATAACCTTACCGTATTTTCGATTTTTTCGGGAAAATTAATATCGGCCCATTTGTTTATTTATCGCCTAAATCGGCGTCAGCACGTGCGGGAGGAATGATTTATGCGGAGAACCAGTCCTCCCAAGCGAAATTATTTTACCCGTCTGAAACCATATTTTCATGGGCTTTAGCCTTACCGTTTTTTCGATTTCTTCGGGAAAATTAATATCGGCCCATTCGTTTATTTATCGCCTAAATCTGCGTCAGCACGTGCGGGGGGAATGATTTATGCGGAGATCCAGTCCTCGCAAGAGAAATTATTTTACCCGTCTGAAACCATATTTTCATGGCCCATTTTCATGGCCTTACCGTTTTTCGATTTTTTCGAGAAAATATAATATCTGCCTATTGGTTTATTTATCGCCTAAATCGGCGTCAGCACGTGCGGGGGGAATGATTTATGCGGAGAACCAGTCCTCCCAAGCGAAATTATTTTGCCCGTCTGAAACGATATTTTCATGGGCTATAGCGTTACCGTTTTTTCGATTTTTTCGAGAAAATTAATATCGGCCCATTCGTTTATTTATCGCCTAAATTTGCCTCAGCACGTGCGGGGGGAATGATTTATGCGGAGAACCAGTCCTCCCAAGCGAAATTATTTTACCCGTCTGAAACCATATTTTCATGGGCTTTAGCCTTACCGTTTTTTCGATTTCTTCGGGAAAATTAATATCGGCCCATTCGTTTATTTATCGCCTAAATCTGCGTCAGCACGTGCGGGGGGAATGATTTATGCGGAGAACTAGTCCTGCCAAGCGAAATTATTTTACCCGTCTGAAACGATATTTTCATGGGCTATATAGCCTTACCGTTTTTTCGATTTTTTCGAGAAAATTAATATCGGCCCATTCGTTTATTTATCGCCTAAATCTGCGTCAGCACGTGCGGGGGGAATGATTTATGCGAAGAACCAGTCCTCCCAAGCGAAATTATTTTACCCGTCTAAAACCATATTTTCATGGGCTATATATAGCCTTACCGTTTTTTCGATTTTTTCGGGAAAATTAATATCGGCCCATTCGTTTATTTATCGCCTAAATCTGCGTCAGCACGTGCGGGGGGAATGATTTATGCGGAGAACCAGTCCTCCCAAGCGAAATTATTTTACCCGTCTGAAACCATATTTTAATGGGCTATAGCCTTACCGTTTTTCGATTTCTTCGGGAAAATTAATATCGGCCCATTCGTTTATTTATCGCCTAAATCTGCGTCAGCACGTGCGGGGGGAATGATTTATGCGGAGAACCAGTCCTCCCAAGCGAAATTATTTTACCCGTCTGACACGATATTTTCATGGGCTATAGCCTTACCGTTTTTCGATTTTTCCGGGAAAATTAATATCGGCCCATTCGTTTATTTATCGCCTAAATCTGCGTCAGCACGTGCGGGGGGAATGATTTATGCGGAGAACCAGTCCTCGCAAGAGAAATTATTTTACCCGTCTGAAACCATATTTTCATGGCCCATTTTCATGGCCTTACCGTTTTTCGATTTTTTCGAGAAAATCTAATATCTGCCTATTGGTTTATTTATCGCCTAAATCGGCGTCAGCAGGTGCGGGGGGAATGATTTATGTGGAGAACTAGTCCTCCCAAGCGAAATTATTTTACCCGTCTGAAACGATATTTTCATGGGCTTAGCCTCACCGTTTTTTCGATTTTTTCGAGAAAATTAATATCTGCCTATTCGTTTATTTATCGCCTAAATCTGCGTCAGCACGTGCGGAGGGAATGATTTATGCGGAGAACCAGTCCTCCCAAGCGAAATTATTTCACCCGTCTGACACGATATTTTCATGGGCTAGTATAGCCTTACCGTTTTTTCGATTTTTTCGAGAAAATTAATATCGGCCCATTTGTTTATTTATCGCCTAAATCGGCGTCAACACGTGCGGGGGGAATGATTTATGCGATGAACCAGTGCTTCCCAGAGATATTATTTTACCCGTCTGAAACCATATTTTCATGGGCTATAGCCTTACCGTTTTTTCGATTTCTTCGAGAAAATTAATATCGGCCCATTTGTTTATTTATCGCCTAAATCGGCGTCAGCACGTGCGGGGGGAATGATTTAAGCGAAGAACCAGTCCTCGCAAGAGAAATTATTTTACCCGTCTGAAACCATATTTTCATGGCCCATTTTCATGGCCTTACCGTTTTTCGATTTTTTCGAGAAAATATAATATCTGCCTATTGGTTTATTTATCGCCTAAATCGGCGTCAGCACGTGCGGGGGGAATGATTTATGCGGAGAACCAGTCCTCCCAAGCGAAATTATTTTGCCCGTCTGAAACGATATTTTCATGGGCTATAGCGTTACCGTTTTTTCGATTTTTTCGAGAAAATTAATATCTGCGTATTCGTTTATTTATCGCCTAAATCGGCGTCAGCACGTGCGGGGGGAATGATTTATGTGGAGAACCAGTCCTCGCAAGAGAAATTATTTTACCCGTCTGAAACCATATTTTCATGGGCTATAGCCTTACCGTTTTTTCGATTTTTTCGAGAAAATTAATATCGGGCCATTCGTTTATTTATCGCCTAAATCGGCGTCAGCACGTGCGGAGGGAATGATTTATGCGATGAACCAGTGCTTCCCAGAGATATTATTTTACCCGTCTGAAACCATATTTTCATGGGCTATAGCCTTACCGCTTTTTCGATTTCTTCGAGAAAATTAATATCGGCCCATTTGTTTATTTATCGCCTAAATCGGCGTCAGCACGTGCGGGGGGAATGATTTAAGCGAAGAACCAGTCCTCGCAAGAGAAATTATTTTACCCGTCTGAAACCATATTTTCATGGCCCATTTTCATGGCCTTACCGTTTTTCGATTTTTTCGAGAAAATATAATATCTGCTTATTGGTTTATTTATCGCCTAAATCGGCGTCAGCACGTGCGGGGGGAATGATTTATGCGAAGAACCAGTCCTCCCAAGCGAAATTATTTTACCCCTCTGAAATCAAATTAATATCGGCCCATTCGTTTATTTATCGCCTAAATCTGCGTCAGCACGTGCGGGGGGAATGATTTAAGCGAAGAACCAGTCCTCGCAAGAGAAATTATTTTACCCGTCTGAAACCATATTTTCATGGGCTATAGCCTCACCGTTTTTTCGATTTTTTCGAGAAAATTAATATCGGCCCATTCGTTTATTTATCGCCTAAATCTGCCTCAGCACGTGCGGGGGGAATGATTTATGCGGAGAACCAGTCCTCCCAAGCGAAATTATTTTACCCGTCTGAAACCATATTTTCATGGGCTTTAGCCTTACCGTTTTTTCGATTTCTTCGGGAAAATTAATATCGGCCCATTCGTTTATTTATCGCCTAAATCTGCGTCAGCACGTGCGGGGGGAATTATTTATGCGGAGAACCAGTCCTGCCAAGCGAAATTATTTTACCCGTCTGAAACGATATTTTCACAGGCTATAGCCTTACCGTTTTTTCGATTTTTTCGAGAAAATAATATCGGCCCATTCGTTTATTTATCGCCTAAATCGGCGTCAGCACGTGCGGGGGGAATGATTTATGTGGAGAACCAGTCCTCCCAAGCGAAATTATTTTACCCGTCTGAAACGATATTTTCATGGGCTATAGCCTTACCGTTTTTTCGATTTTTTCGAGAAAATTAATATCTGCCTATTCGTTTATTTATCGCCTAAATCTGTGTCAGCACGTGCGGGGGCAATGATTTATGCGGAGAACCAGTCCTCCCAAGCGAAATTATTTTACCCGTCTGACACGATATTTTCATGGGCTAGCCTCACCGTTTTTTCGATTTTTCGAGAAAATTAATATCTGCCTATTCGTTTATTTATCGCCTAAATCTGCGTCAGCACGTGCGGGGGGAATGATTTATGCGGAGAACCAGTCCTCCCAAGCGAAATTATTTTACCCGTCTGACACGATATTTTCATGGGCTAGTATAGCCTTACCGTTTTTTCGATTTTTTCGAGAAATTTAATTTCGGCCCATTTGTTTATTTATCGCCTAAATCGGCGTCAGCACGTGCGGGGGGAATGATTTATGCGATGAACCAGTGCTTCCCAGAGATATTATTTTACCCGTCTGAAACCATATTTTCATGGGCTATAGCCTTACCGTTTTTTCGATTTCTTCGAGAAAATTAATATCGGCCCATTTGTTTATTTATCGCCTAAATCGGCGTCAGCACGTGCGGGGGGAATGATTTATGCGGAGAACCAGTCCTCCCAAGCGAAATTATTTCACCCGTCTGACACGATATTTTCATGGGCTAGTATAGCCTTACCGTTTTTTCGATTTTTTCGAGAAAATAATATCGGCCCATTTGTTTATTTATCGCCTAAATCGGCGTCAGCACGTGCGGGGGGAATGATTTATGCGATGAACCAGTGCTTCCCAGAGATATTATTTTACCCGTCTGAAACCATATTTTCATGGGCTATAGCCTTACCGTTTTTTCGATTTCTTCGAGAAAATAATATCGGCCCATTTGTTTATTTATCGCCTAAATCGGCGTCAGCACGTGCGGGGGGAATGATTTAAGCGAAGAACCAGTCCTCGCAAGAGAAATTATTTTACCCGTCTGAAACCATATTTTCATGGCCCATTTTCATGGCCTTACCGTTTTTCGATTTTTTCGAGAAAATATAATATCTGCCTATTGGTTTATTTATCGCCTAAATCGGCGTCAGCACGTGCGGGGGGAATGATTTATGCGGAGAACCAGTCCTCCCAAGCGAAATAATTTTGCCCGTCTGAAACGATATTTTCATGGGCTATAGCGTTACCGTTTTTTCGATTTTTTCGAGAAAAAATATCTGCGTATTCGTTTATTTATCGCCTAAATCGGCGTCAGCACGTGCGGGGGGAATGATTTATGTGGAGAACCAGTCCTCGCAAGAGAAATTATTTTACCCGTCTGAAACCATATTTTCATGGGCTATAGCCTTACCGTTTTTTCGATTTTTTCGAGAAAATTAATATCGGGCCATTCGTTTATTTATCGCCTAAATCGGCGTCAGCACGTGCGGAGGGAATGATTTATGCGATGAACCAGTGCTTCCCAGAGATATTATTTTACCCGTCTGAAACCATATTTTCATGGGCTATAGCCTTACCGCTTTTTCGATTTCTTCGAGAAAATTAATATCGGCCCATATGTTTATTTATCGCCTAAATCGGCGTCAGCACGTGCGGGGGGAATGATTTAAGCGAAGAACCAGTCCTCGCAAGAGAAATTATTTTACCCGTCTGAAACCATATTTTCATGGCCCATTTTCATGGCCTTACCGTTTTTCGATTTTTTCGAGAAAATATAATATCGGCCCATTTGTTTATTTATCGCCTAAATCGGCGTCAGCACGTGCGGGGGGAATGATTTATGCGGAGAACCAGTCCTCCCAAGCGAAATTATTTTACCCGTCTGAAACCATATTTTCATGGGCTATAGCCTTACCGTTTTCTCGATTTTTTCGAGAAAATTAATATCGGCCCATTCGTTTATCGCCTAAATCTGCGTCAGCACGTGCGGGGGGAATGATTTATGCGGAGAACCAGTCCTCCCAAGCGAAATTATTTTACCCGTCTGAAATCATATTTTCATGGGCTATAGCCTTACCGTTTTTTCGATTTCTTCGGGAAAATTAATATCGGCCCATTCGTTTATTTATCGCCTAAATCTGCGTCAGCACGTGCGGGGGGAATGATTTAAGCGAAGAACCAGTCCTCGCAAGAGAAATTATTTTACCCGTCTGAAACCATATTTTCATGGGCTATAGCCTCACCGTTTTTTCGATTTTTTCGAGAAAATTAATATCGGCCCATTCGTTTATGTATCGCCTAAATCTGCCTCAGCACGTGCGGGGGGAATGATTTATGCGGAGAACCAGTCCTCCCAAGCGAAATTATTTTACCCGTCTGAAACCATATTTTCATGGGCTTTAGCCTTACCGTTTTTTCGATTTCTTCGGGAAAATTAATATCGGCCCATTCGTTTATTTATCGCCTAAATCTGCGTCAGCACGTGCGGGGGGAATTATTTATGCGGAGAACCAGTCCTGCAAGCGAAATTATTTTACCCGTCTGAAACGATATTTTCACGGGCTATAGCCTTACCGTTTTTTCGATTTTTTCGAGAAAATTAATATCGGCCCATTCGTTTATTTATCGCCTAAATCTGCGTCAGCACGTGCGGGGGGAATGATTTATGCGGAGAACCAGTCCTCCCAAGCGAAATTATTTTGCCCGTCTGAAACGATATTTTCATGGGCTATAGCGGTACCGTTTTTTCGATTTTTTCGAGAAAATTAATATCTGCGTATTCGTTTATTTATCGCCTAAATCGGCGTCAGCACGTGCGGGGGGAATGATTTATGTGGAGAACCAGTCCTCCCAAGCGAAATTATTTTACCCGTCAGAAACGATATTTTCATGGGCTATAGCCTTACCGTTTTTTCGATTTTTTCGAGAAAATTAATATCTGCCTATTCGTTTATTTATCGCCTAAATCTGCGTCAGCACGTGCGGGGGCAATGATTTATGCGGAGAACCAGTCCTCCCAAGCGAAATTATTTTACCCGTCTGACACGATATTTTCATGGGCTTAGCCTCACCGTTTTTTCGATTTTTTCGAGAAAATTAATATCTGCCTATTCGTTTATTTATCGCCTAAATCGGCGTCAGCACGTGCGGGGGGAATGATTTATGCGGAGAACCAGTCCTCCCAAGCGAAATTATTTTACCCGTCTGACACGATATTTTCATGGGCTAGTATAGCCTTACCGTTTTTTCGATTTTTTCGAGAAAATTAATATCGGCCCATTTGTTTATTTATCGCCTAAATCGGCGTCAGCACGTGCGGGGGGAATGATTTATGCGATGAACCAGTGCTTCCCAGAGATATTATTTTACCCGTCTGAAACCATATTTTCATGGGCTATAGCCTTACCGTTTTTTCGATTTCTTCGAGAAAATTAATATCGGCCCATTTGTTTATTTATCGCCTAAATCGGCGTCAGCACGTGCGGGGGGAATGATTTAAGCGAAGAACCAGTCCTCGCAAGAGAAATTATTTTACCCGTCTGAAACCATATTTTCATGGCCCATTTTCATGGCCTTACCGTTTTTCGATTTTTTCGAGAAAATATAATATCTGCCTATTGGTTTATTTATCGCCTAAATCGCCGTCAGCTTGTGGGGGGGGAATGATTTAAGCGAAGAACCAGTCCTCGCAAGAGAAATTATTTTACCCGTCTGAAACCATATTTTCATGGGCTATAGCCTTACCGTGTTTTCGATTTTTTCGAGAAAATTAATATCGGCCCATTCGTTTATTTATCGCCTAAATCTGCCTCAGCACGTGCGGGGGGAATGATTTATGCGGAAAACCAGTCCTCCCAAGCGAAATTATTTTACCCGTCTGAAACCATATTTTCATGGGCTTTAGCCTTACCGTTTTTTCGATTTCTTCGGGAAAATTAATATCGGCCCATTCGTTTATTTATCGCCTAAATCTGCGTCAGCACGTGCGGGGGGAATTATTTATGCGGAGAACCAGTCCTGCCAAGCGAAATTATTTTACCCGTCTGAAACGATATTTTCATGGGCTATAGCCTTACCGTTTTTTCGATTTTTTCGAGAAAATTAATATCGGCCCATTCGTTTATTTATCGCCTAAATCTGCGTCAGCACGTGCGGGCGGAATTATTTATGCGGAGAACCAGTCCTCGCAAGAGAAATTATTTTACCCGTCTGAAACCATATTTTCATGGGCTATAGCCTTACCGTTTTTTCGATTTTTTCGAGAAAATTAATATCGGCCCATTCGTTTATTTATCGCCTAAATCTGCCTCAGCACGTGCGGGGGAATGATTTATGCGGAGAACCAGTCCTCCCAAGCGAAATTATTTTACCCGTCTGAAACCATATTTTCATGGGCTTTAGCCTTACCGTTTTTTCGATTTCTTCGGGAAAATTAATATCGGCCCATTCGTTTATTTATCGCCTAAATCTGCGTCAGCACGTGCGGGGGGAATTATTTATGCGGAGAACCAGTCCTGCCAAGCGAAATTATTTTACCCGTCTGAAACGATATTTTCACGGGCTATAGCCTTACCGTTTTTTCGATTTTTTCGAGAAAATTAATATCGGCCCATTCGTTTATTTATCGCCTAAATCTGCGTCAGCACGTGCGGGGGGAATGATTTATGCGGAGAACCAGTCCTCCCAAGCGAAATTATTTTGCCCGTCTGAAACGATATTTTCATGGGCTATAGCGGTACCGTTTTTTCGATTTTTTCGAGAAAATTAATATCTGCGTATTCGTTTATTTATCGCCTAAATCGGCGTCAGCACGTGCGGGGGGAATGATTTATGTGGAGAACCAGTCCTCCCAAGCGAAATTATTTTACCCGTCAGAAACGATATTTTCATGGGCTATAGCCTTACCGTTTTTTCGATTTTTTCGAGAAAATTAATATCTGCCTATTCGTTTATTTATCGCCTAAATCTGCGTCAGCACGTGCGGGGGCAATGATTTATGCGGAGAACCAGTCCTCCCAAGCGAAATTATTTTACCCGTCTGACACGATATTTTCATGGGCTTAGCCTCACCGTTTTTTCGATTTTTTCGAGAAAATTAATATCTGCCTATTCGTTTATTTATCGCCTAAATCTGCGTCAGCACGTGCGGGGGGAATGATTTATGCGGAGAACCAGTCCTCCCAAGCGAAATTATTTTACCCGTCTGACACGATATTTTCATGGGCTAGTATAGCCTTACCGTTTTTTCGATTTTTTCGAGAAAATTAATATCGGCCCATTTGTTTATTTATCGCCTAAATCGGCGTCAGCACATGCGGGGGGAATGATTTATGCGATGAACCAGTGCTTCCCAGAGATATTATTTTACCCGTCTGAAACCATATTTTCATGGGCTATAGCCTTACCGTTTTTTCGATTTCTTCGAGAAAATTAATATCGGCCCATTTGTTTATTTATCGCCTAAATCGGCGTCAGCACGTGCGGGGGGAATGATTTAAGCGAAGAACCAGTCCTCGCAAGAGAAATTATTTTACCCGTCTGAAACCATATTTTCATGGCCCATTTTCATGGCCTTACCGTTTTTCGATTTTTTCGAGAAAATATAATATCTGCCTATTGGTTTATTTATCGCCTAAATCGCCGTCAGCTTGTGGGGGGGGAATGATTTAAGCGAAGAACCAGTCCTCGCAAGAGAAATTATTTTACCCGTCTGAAACCATATTTTCATGGGCTATAGCCTTACCGTGTTTTCGATTTTTTCGAGAAAATTAATATCGGCCCATTCGTTTATTTATCGCCTAAATCTGCCTCAGCACGTGCGGGGGGAATGATTTATGCGGAAAACCAGTCCTCCCAAGCGAAATTATTTTACCCGTCTGAAACCATATTTTCATGGGCTTTAGCCTTACCGTTTTTTCGATTTCTTCGGGAAAATTAATATCGGCCCATTCGTTTATTTATCGCCTAAATCTGCGTCAGCACGTGCGGGGGGAATTATTTATGCGGAGAACCAGTCCTGCCAAGCGAAATTATTTTACCCGTCTGAAACGATATTTTCATGGGCTATAGCCTTACCGTTTTTTCGATTTTTTCGAGAAAATTAATATCGGCCCATTCGTTTATTTATCGCCTAAATCTGCGTCAGCACGTGCGGGCGGAATTATTTATGCGGAGAACCAGTCCTGCCAAGCGAAATTATTTTACCCGTCTGAAACGATATTTTCACGGGCTATAGCCTTACCGTTTTTTCGATTTTTTCGAGAAAATAATATCGGCCCATTCGTTTATTTATCGCCTAAATCTGCGTCAGCACGTGCGGGGGGAATGATTTATGCGGAGAACCAGTCCTCCCAAGCGAAATTATTTTGCCCGTCTGAAACGATATTTTCATGTGCTATAGCGTTACCGTTTTTTCGATTTCTTCGGGAAAATTAATATCGGCCCATTCGTTTATTTATCGCCTAAATCTGCGTCAGCACGTGCGGGGGGAATGATTTAAGCGAAGAACCAGTCCTCGCAAGAGAAATTATTTTACCCCTCTGAAACCATATTTTCATGGGCTATAGCCTTACCGTTTTTTCGATTTTTTCGAGAAAATTAATATCGGCCCATTCGTTTATTTATCGCCTAAATCTGCCTCAGCACGTGCGGGGGGAATGATTTATGCGGAGAACCAGTCCTCCCAAGCGGAATTATTTTACCCGTCTGAAACCATATTTTCATGGGCTTTAGCCTTACCGTTTTTTCGATTTCTTCGGGAAAATTAATATCGGCCCATTCGTTTATTTATCGCCTAAATCTGCGTCAGCACGTGCGGGGGGAATGATTTATGCGGAGAACCAGTCCTCCCAAGCGAAATTATTTTACCCGTCTCAAACGATATTTTCATGGGCTATAGCCTTACCGTTTTTTCGATTTCTTCGGGAAAATAATATCGGCCCATTCGTTTATTTATCGCCTAAATCTGCGTCAGCACGTGCGGGGGGAATGATTTAAGCGAAGAACCAGTCCTCGCAAGAGAAATTATTTTACCCGTCTGAAACCATATTTTCATGGGCTATAGCCTTACCGTTTTTTCGATTTCTTCGAGAAAATTAATATCGGCCCATTTGTTTATTTATCGCCTAAATCGGCGTCAGCACGTGCGGGGGGAATGATTTAAGCGAAGAACCAGTCCTCGCAAGAGAAATTATTTTACCCGTCTGAAACCATATTTTCATGGCCCATTTTCATGGCCTTACCGTTTTTCGATTTTTCGAGAAAATATAATATCTGCCTATTGGTTTATTTATCGCCTAAATCGGCGTCAGCACGTGCGGGGGGAATGATTTATGCGGAGAACCAGTCCTCCCAAGCGAAATAATTTTGCCCGTCTAAAACGATATTTTCATGGGCTATAGCGTTACCGTTTTTTCGATTTTTTCGAGAAAATTAATATCTGCGTATTCGTTTATTTATCGCCTAAATCGGCGTCAGCACGTGCGGGGGGAATGATTTATGTGGAGAACCAGTCCTCGCAAGAGAAATTATTTTACCCGTCTGAAACCATATTTTCATGGGCTTACCGTTTTTTCGATTTTTTGGAGAAAATTAATATCGGGCCATTCGTTTATTTATCGCCTAAATCGGCGTCAGCACGTGCGGAGGGAATGATTTATGCGATGAACCAGTGCTTCCCAGAGATATTATTTTACCCGTCTGAAACCATATTTTCATGGGCTATAGCCTTACCGCTTTTTCGATTTCTTCGAGAAAATTAATATCGGCCCATTTGTTTATTTATCGCCTAAATCGGCGTCAGCACGTGCGGGGGGAATGATTTAAGCGAAGAACCAGTCCTCGCAAGAGAAATTATTTTACCCGTCTGAAACCATATTTTCATGGCCCATTTTCATGGCCTTACCGTTTTTCGATTTTTTCGAGAAAATATAATATCTGCTTATTGGTTTATTTATCGCCTAAATCGGCGTCAGCACGTGCGGGGGGAATGATTTATGCGAAGAACCAGTCCTCCCAAGCGAAATTATTTTACCCGTCTGAAACCATATTTTCATGGGCTATAGCCTTACCGTTTTTTCGATTTTTTCGGGAAAATTAATATCGGCCCATTTGTTTATTTATCGCCTAAATCGGCGTCAGCACGTGCGGGGGGAATGATTTATGCGGAGAACCAGTCCTCCCAAGCGAAATCATTTTACCCGTCTGAAACCATATTTTCATGGGCTATAGCCTTACCGTTTTCTCGATTTTTTCGAGAAAATTAATATCGGCCCATTCGTTTATTTATCGCCTAAATCTGCGTCAGCACGTGCGGGGGGAATGATTTATGCGGAGAACCAGTCCTCCCAAGCGAAATTATTTTACCCGTCTGAAATCATATTTTCATGGGCTATAGCCTTACCGTTTTTTCGATTTCTTCGGGAAAATTAATATCGGCCCATTCGTTTATTTATCGCCTAAATCTGCGTCAGCACGTGCGGGGGGAATGATTTAAGCGAAGAACCAGTCCTCGCAAGAGAAATTATTTTACCCGTCTGAAACCATATTTTCATGGGCTATAGCCTTACCGTTTTTTCGATTTTTTTGAGAAAATTAATATCGGCCCATTCGTTTATTTATCGCCTAAATCTGCCTCAGCACGTGCGGGGGGAATGATTTATGCGGAGAACCAGTCCTCCCAAGCGAAATTATTTTACCCGTCTGAAACCATATTTTCATGGGCTTTAGCCTTACCGTTTTTTCGATTTCTTCGGGAAAATAATATCGGCCCATTCGTTTATTTATCGCCTAAATCTGCATCAGCACGTGCGGGGGGAATTATTTATGCGGAGAACCAGTCCTCCCAAGCCAATATATTTTACCCGTCTGAAACCATATTTTCATGGGCTTTAGCCTTACCGTTTTTTCGATTTCTTCGGGAAAATAATATCGGCCCATTCGTTTATTTATCGCCTAAATCTGCATCAGCACGTGCGGGGGGAATTATTTATGCGGAGAACCAGTCCTGCCAAGCGAAATTATTTTGCCCGTCTGAAACGATATTTTCATGGGCTATAGCGTTACCGTTTTTTCGATTTTTTCGAGAAAATTAGTATCTGCGTATTCGTTTATTTATCGCCTAAATCGGCGTCAGCACGTGCGGGGGGAATGATTTATGTGGAGAACCAGTCCTCGCAAGAGAAATTATTTTACCCGTCTGAAACCATATTTTCATGGGCTATAGCCTTACCGTTTTTTCGATTTTTTCTAGAAAATTAATATCGGGCCATTCGTTTATTTATCGCCTAAATCGGCGTCAGCACGTGCGGGGGGAATGATTTAAGCGAAGAACCAGTCCTCACAAGAGAAATTATTTTACCCGTCTGAAACCATATTTTCATGGCCCATTTTCATGGCCTTACCGTTTTTCGATTTTTTCGAGAAAATATAATATCTGCCTATTGGTTTATTTATCGCCTAAATCGGCGTCAGCACGTGCGGGGGGAATGATTTATGCGGAGAACCAGTCCTCCCAAGCGAAATTATTTTGCCCGTCTGAAACGATATTTTCATGGGCTATAGCGTTACCGTTTTTTCGATTTTTTCGAGTAAATATAATATCTGCGTATTCGTTTATTTATCGCCTAAATCGGCGTCAGCACGTGCGGGGGGAATGATTTATGTGGAGAACCAGTCCTCGCAAGAGAAATTATTTTACCCGTCTGAAACCATATTTTCATGGGCTATAGCCTTACCGTTTTTTCGATTTCTTCGGGAAAATTAATATCGGCCCATTCGTTTATTTATCGCCTAAATCTGCGTCAGCACGTGCGGGGGGAATGATTTATGCGGAGAACCAGTCCTCCCAAGCGAAATTATTTTACCCGTCTGAAACCATATTTTAATGGGCTATAGCCTTACCGTTTTTCGATTTTTTCGAGAAAATTAATATCGGGCCATTCGTTTATTTATCGCCTAAATCGGCGTCAGCACGTGCGGGGGGAATGATTTATGCGATGAACCAGTGCTTCCCAGAGATATTATTTTACCCGTCTGAAACCATATTTTCATGGGCTATAGCCTTACCGTTTTTTCGATTTCTTCGAGAAAATTAATATCGGCCCATTTGTTTATTTATCGCCTAAATCGGCGTCAGCACGTGCGGGGGGAATGATTTAAGCGAAGAACCAGTCCTCGCAAGAGAAATTATTTTACCCGTCTGAAACCATATTTTCATGGGCTATAGCCTTACCGTTTTTTCGATTTTTTCGAGAAAATTAATATCGGCCCATTCGTTTATTTATCGCCTAAATTTGCCTCAGCACGTGCGGGGGGAATGATTTATGCGGAGAACCAGTCCTCCCAAGCGAAATTATTTTACCCGTCTGAAACCATATTTTCATGGGCTTTAGCCTTACCGTTTTTTCAATTTCTTCGGGAAAATTAATATCGGCCCATTCGTTTATTTATCGCCTAAATCTGCGTCAGCACGTGCGGGGGGAATGATTTATGCGAAGAACCAGTCCTCCCAAGCGAAATAATTTTACCGTCTGAAACCATATTTTCATGGGCTATATATAGCCTTACCCTTTTTCGATTTTTTCGGGAAAATTAATATCGGCCCATTCGTTTATTTATCGCCTAAATCTGCGTCAGCACGTGCGGGGGGAATGATTTATGCGGAGAACCAGTCCTCGCAAGAGAAATTATTTTACCCGTCTGAAACCATATTTTCATGGCCCATTTTCATGGCCTTACCGTTTTTCGATTTTTTCGAGAAAATCTAATATCTGCCTATTGGTTTATTTATCGCCTAAATCGGCGTCAGCAGGTGCGGGGGGAATGATTTATGTGGAGAACTAGTCCTCCCAAGCGAAATTATTTTACCCGTCTGAAACGATATTTTCATGGGCTATAGCCTTACCGTTTTTTCGATTTTTTCGAGAAAATTAATATCTGCCTATTCGTTTATTTATCGCCTAAATCTGCGTCAGCACGTGCGGGGGGAATGATTTATGCGGAGAACCAGTCCTCCCAAGCGAAATTATTTTACCCGTCTGACACGATATTTTCATGGGCTATAGCCTCACCGTTTTTTCGATTTTTTCGAGAAGATTAATATCTGCCTATTCGTTTATTTATCGCCTAAATCTGCGTCAGCACGTGCGGGGGGAATGATTTATGCGGAGAACCAGTCCTCCCAAGCGAAATTATTTTACCCGTCTGACACGATATTTTCATGGGCTATAGCCTTACCGTTTTTTCGATTTTTTCGAGAAAATTAATATCGGCCCATTTGTTTATTTATCGCCTAAATCGGCGTCAGCACGTGCGGGGGGAATAATTTATGCGATGAACCAGTGCTTCCCAGAGATATTATTTTACCCGTCTGAAACCATATTTTCATGGGCTATAGCCTTACCGTTTTTTCGAATTCTTCGAGAAAATTAATATCGGCTCATTTGTTTATTTATCGCCTAAATCGGCGTCAGCACGTGCGGGGGGAATGATTTAAGCGAAGAACCAGTCCTCGCAAGAGAAATTATTTTACCCGTCTGAAACCATATTTTCATGGCCCATTTTCATGGCCTTACCGTTTTTCGATTTTTTCGAGAAAATATAATATCTGCCTATTGGTTTATTTATCGCCTAAATCGGCGTCAGCACGTGCGGGGGGAATGATTTATGCGGAGAACCAGTCCTCGCAAGCGAAATTATTTTGCCCGTCTGAAACGATATTTTCATGGGCTATAGCGTTACCGTTTTTTCGATTTTTTCGAGAAAATTAATATCTGCGTATTCGTTTATTTATCGCCTAAATCGGCGTCAGCACGTGCGGGGGGAATGATTTATGTGGAGAACCAATCCTCCCAAGCGAAATTATTTTACCCGTCTGAAACGATATTTTCATGGGCTATAGCGTTACCGTTTTTTCGATTTTTTCGAGAAAATTAATATCTGCCTATTCGTTTATTTATCGCCTAAATCGGCGTCAGCACGTGCGGGGGGAATGATTTATGCGAAGAACCAGTCCTCCCAAGAGAAATTATTTTACCCCTCTGAAACCATATTTTCATGGTTTGAAAATGAATATGGAGGAGGGAAAGGTTGTGTTTAATAATGTGACAAGAGAAGCAGAGTTCTTGATCGGTAGTCAGCCTCTAGGGTCTGTTCAAAAAAAGCTACAACTTGGTCAATTACTCCCAGGGGGCGCCGATAATAAAAATTAAATTTACAGAATAGAAATTCGTTGGATTGCATGCGGCCTTTACTGCCTAACCAAGGCGTTTCTTGTGCCCGCTTTGGTGGCGCTACCTCTCTGCTGACCCACCCACCATTCGGCGCCTGCGCCAAAAGCAACAGACATCTATTCTCTTCGAATTCCCTGGGGCTAGTGAGATGAAAAAATATGAACAAATTCACATTCCTGCGTGCGACCGAAGAGCTTGGGTTCATGGATTTCGCGCTGCGACCTGAGACCCAGTACCGCAATCCGCACTACCGTCGATGCGCGCTTTACCGATGCAGGCGGTCATACTGGAATACATGCGGCTCGTCCAGCGACGCCATCCATCAACGACGCTTCGGGAACCGCTGCGCTTTTTTTTAAAACACGCAGGTATCGGGAATCGAACCACCGACCCTACGGACATGAGTTGAACACTTTACCCACTCTGCTACTGGAACGGCACAGCAACCACCGCTGCTTCATCGACCAGTTGCTTGGCCGGCGTGGCCGTTATTTCGGCCTACCTTTTCACAGTTCATTCTGTCGATAAGCTAGGACATGCTTTATTCTCGCGCAGGTCAGGCTAAATCGTGCCAGTCACGCCTGCTACGTTGTGCCGCTAGACTGTAGAGCGTCCACTTAGCCGTGGCGTAGCGGAACTGCGCCACGGTTGACCGTCGCCCCCGTTTTGCCCCTTTCGTGCCGCCTCAGTTCTTCATACCCAAGTGGAACGTCGAATCGGTATACAAGCTCCAATTACACTTCAGTCTATACATCCGTGACCCGGTTTGGTAGCGCTGTGACGTGTTGCAATGTGTTGTGATAAGACGCTGTTCAGTTGCGCTGTCAAAGGGAGTCCTGCGGTCTGCTCAGAAAAGGAATTCAGACAGTCGCCCTCGCCAGTGTATTAGGGAGGTTCTGTGCCTTGTCGGTAGTAAAATAATATGTAGATTTTATAACGCTCTGTAGGCTTACCTCTTTTTTACTCACCAGGCCCAACCTGTGCATATTCGTTTATTCGTGGCACGAACTAATATCAGAACATGCGTTAGCTTTGGGAATGACGCATATGACGTAACATTTACTGAAAACTTGAGTTGGGAGTGCCACATAGATAACATATGTACAAAAGCATACCGACAACTTGGATTCATCCGACGAAAATTGTCAGCTGCACCCCCGCATGTAAAACTAAACGCCCATAAAACTCTAGTAAGACCCATTCTTGAGTACAGCGCCATAGTTTGGAACCCCCATCACTGTTATCTGAAAACGAAACTTAAAAGAATTCAAAGCCTAGCACTACGTTTTATTTATTCCCGTTACTCCCACTACGGTACGTAGCATGACACTTCTCCGCAAAAGGGCTAGCATCTCGACTAACTGCATGTATGAAATTTCTTTTCCTGTTGTATCATGATTGCATCAGCATAACTAAAGATGCGTACCTAAAGCCACCTCACCACCGCTCCAAAAGAATCAACCACGACATGTGCATACGATCATTTGCTGCTAAATGCGGTTTATTCAAATTTTCATTTTTTTCTTCGATCAATAGAACTATGGAATAACCTGCCCCACCATATTGTGAATGATGTTTCAGTTGATGCTTTTGTTGCGAATGTTGAATATTCCTTTGAAAAGTAGTTCCTTTTGTAAATCTGTTAGAGCCATAGCTTTCTTGATTATGAGTCATGAATTGTATGATTCTACAGCTCTTTACACTTTTGATTCGATTATTTATGTAAGCTATGTGTCTTTTCATTCTTGTTCCGGAACACCAAACCTGTTGTACTACCTGTTGTTCATTCCACTCCTGTCAGAGCCTGAGAAAGGCTCACATTACTGTGAAATAAATAAACATTAATAAATATGCCCGAACCAGCACGTTTCAGAGAAGTGATTTATTTAACCTGGATGCGCTGACCTTGATAACGGGCTGCATAGGCTCGCCTTTGTTTCGGCGATACCTAACCTGTGCATATTGGATTATTCATTGCGTGGATTGACGTCAGCGCGTGCATTAGCATGGAGAATGATGTAAATGCGCTAAATTGGCGCTTTTCAGAGAAGGTATTGGACTTGGCTGCGTGGACATTGTAACGGGCCATTATCTTTTTCTCTTTTCGCAGAAACCCAACCTGTGCATATTCGGCTATTTGCGATGTGAATTGACATCAGGACGTGCATTAGGAACCGGTAATATGTATATGCGCCGAACTTGCGCTTTGCGGAGAAGTGATTGGACTTTGCCACGCCGACATCGTAGCGGGCTACAGGCTTGCCTTTCTTTTTTTTTTTTTCACGAAGGCCGACCTGTAGATACCTGTTTATTTATCACACAGATTGACGTCAGGGCGTGCATTAGTAGAGAGGTATGAACCGAAGCAGCGCTTTTCAGAGGAGTAAGCGCTGTTGCCTGCGTTGACGTCTTATAATGGGCTATATCTTACTTGTTTCTTTTTTCGACGAAAGACGACCTGTGCACATTCGTTTATTCATGGTGTGAATATAGGCCCCAGTATGTGCATTACCGCTGCAATTTCTGCATTCGCCGAACTCCCGCTTTCTAGAGAAGTGATTGGAACTTTCTGCGCTGTCATTGTAACGGACAATAGGCTTATATTAAAAAATTAAATTATGGGTTTTAACGTGCCAAAAGCACTTTCTGCTTATGAGGCACACCGTCGTGGAGGACTCCGGAAAATTCGACCACCTGGGGGTTCTTAACGTGCACCTAAATCTTAGTGCACGGGTGTTTTCGCCCCTACTGAAATTCGGTCGTCACGGCCAGGATTCGATCCCGCGACATCGTGCCCAGCAGCCCAGCACCATAGCCACTGAGCAACAACGGCGGTTGATAATTGACGTTATCACGTGCATTTAACATGAGGGAGGAAGGGGTATGCACCGAAGCAGCGCTTGTCATATGGAAGTGATTGGATTTAGCTGCACCGACATCGTAACAGGCTATAAGTCCCAACAGGCTATAACAGGCTATGTTTGTCCCAGGAAGGCCAATCAGCACAAATCTCTTTAATAATCGCGTGAATCTGCATCGACGAGCGCAACGAACCTTGGTAGGCATGTATACGTCCAGCCATCGCTTTCCAGAGAAGTGAGTGGTCAAGGCTCCGGGGACATTGTGACGGGCTACAAGCGTACAGCTGGCTCTGGATGCCCCATTGAT
Organism: Dermacentor variabilis; assembly: GCF_050947875.1. Classification (NCBI taxonomy): domain Eukaryota; kingdom Metazoa; phylum Arthropoda; class Arachnida; order Ixodida; family Ixodidae; genus Dermacentor; species Dermacentor variabilis. The sequence continues at coordinate 51,988,426 of NC_134572.1, read as the reverse complement.
GGCTTCCTTCTTACGAGCACCCGGGAATAAGGCCGGCGTGCCCGTGGGTTCCTGCGTCGGGGCTCGTGCGTCTCTCGTTGAGTCATGTTTTCGTAGCGAAATAAGCCATTCCCGTCACGTGTGCGTGGTGGTCGAAGCTTCAAGGCGTGTTGAAAAGTCATTTCTGTGTGGCGGTGCTCTCAAATGCTTACGAAAATGTTGCCGGCAACGTGGTTCCACTCATTCCCCGCGAGACCTCATGTGCGGACACGACGGCAGCAATGAGTCGCCGCCGTTCGGCGGGAAGCTTTCTTTCTGACGTCAAGGTGTTAGTTGCTCTTGACGATGTTTACACGGTTAAATGACGAAGCTGATCACGAAAGTACCCGCGTTTTGTTTCGATTTGTCCGTCGCGCAGCAGCGTGCGGCTTAACGGCATTTCGGTTTGGTTGCGAAAGCCATTTGTCTCTTCTACCGTTTGCTGCCTCTTTGCCGTGTAATGCGCAAAGCTCCTGAGGCTTGCACCACTGAATTTTTTATTTTGTTTTTATGTGGCTATTAAATTGTCTCTCGAGCTGTCACGCACTTCATGTCTTTTTTATCTATTTTATGCGTGGTTTCGCGCATGTTCAGCTGTAGCTACAGCTGCTTCATGCAGAACTGTTGTTCCTTTGTTTAAGTTCAAGCTTTCTGCCTCGCCTAGTTCGCAGTGGCTTTAAATCTCGCTGAGTTTTCTCATAACGATTACAAGCAAGTGCTTTCGTAATAGCTTGATTACTTTCTCCAGCAGCCATCTTCGATATTTTGTTTACTTGGGAAATGTTTAAGGAAATTGTTAGCGCAAGACGAGAATTGTTCTTAGCTGGTATATAAGATATTGCTGTTCGATTTCCGCTCGAAACTTCGCGTCGCATTTGTGAAGACAATAAAACTTGCTACTGTCTGAGCAGGCTTAGCACGGAGAGTGCTTTGTTGCTTTCGCAGCCTAGTTCCCTTTTCATGTGTAATTCGTAAAGATTTCATTTCTGTTAATTTATTTCGTGGCCTAGGTGTGCAATGTTTACGCCGGAAAGGGCAAAATCCGGCTTTGCCGCCTGCACTCATGTACCTTGAGCAGCGCTGCTCTGCCTTTTAATATATCGTGCCGCCTCACTCCACAGTAACAGTGGAACAAAAAATACTCGTAAAGTTGGTCAGACTTTTGTTTCGTGCGTTTCCAAGCCGGTCACTAAGGGGAATTTAAATTGAGATAGCACAAGTGGGAAGAGAAGTTCGCCGACGTATGCGGCGGAATTATATCTGCGCTTCAACGCTAAATTGCACCTGTATTTACCCTCGCTTTGGCGACTTCGTTGACAGCGGTACACATTTGCATTGCCAACTTCCTAATTTCTGTTCATGAAGCGACTTTCACTGCGATTATTTGGCGATGTGACGCGTAGTTAGCGGTAGCAAGATCAGCACAATATGTGCCGGCATCGCGCCTTGTGGAGTCATTTGAGAAGTTTTTACCAACGTCGTTGCTTATTTTTGAGGTACAGGAGCAATAATGCGGCAAGGGTAGGATTAAACAAAAAGTCGAAGGAGACATAGTCAACAAAACTCAACGACTACTTAACAAGAGCTCCACTTTGTAACTGTTCCTCGTTACGCTTGTGTGCGGGACCTACCTGGTACGTGTGCGGAGTGGGTTGTGCCAAACTCCGATAAAATCGTGTACACGTCCGCTCTCACGGAGGTCCGTGCCTTCGCTGCAGCTTTCACCGCAGAATAAGCAGTCTGGCAGCCGAACAATGGAGAAACCACCGCAATGAACTTGAGCCATTCTTGCTGCAAACGGTTATCGTCTGCTACTGCTCCCGAGCCTGCTTTCGAATGCTCCCGCTGGGTGGCCATCAGTGGCGTCTCTATAGGCGGTACACTACGCGCATGACGTCAACAATACTCGCGGAGCCTGCAAAACGTCACAGAGAGCCCGAGCAACCTCTAAACGCGTCATCTCGATGAAGTCGTGGCGAAGATCTATACCCTCCCGGGTCACACACAGTAAATACAAAGCTTTCCAAGATGTCCAATTGATGTATTAAGAGGCATACGAATATCATAATATCCATGCTTGAAGACAGAGGATGAGCTCCGCAAAAACCCGCTCCTTTACAACCTAGCGTGTTTCCGCAGTGCTCGCTATCTCGCACTTGCGGCTCCCTCTTTTGTTTCAAAAGGAGAATACTATACGTACTTCCATTTAATCTCCGGGTTCGCCCTGTTGGCACACTGAAGCGCTAGCTGACTCGCAGCACTAGCATTCCGCTAAGCTGTCTTTCCCCCCCTTCAACGGAGAATTCATGTGCATGCGCCTATACTTCCTTTTTTATTTATTCATTTATTTTTATTTTGTAGCTAATCGAAAGTGGCAACGCCAGTGAGACCAATCTCGCCATCGCAATTTCTCGCAATCAACGCTGATCTGCTCGGGCGCTATGTGCTGCAGCGAAACGCGCACGGAGCACCCACGGAACGCGACACGCGTCAGGAACTTTCTCGTTCCATTTAACGAATTATCGGAGCAGTTCACCGCTTTAGTGACTACACGAATGGTGCTCGCAACGAGCACGTAGAAGTGGTTCGGTTGACAGACCTATTGGTAGCCGGCCTCTCCCTGCCTGTCGGCCTTAAATAGCCAAGTGTGGGGGATTGGAGACCCATGGTGTGAAAAGTGACGAGCAGTGAGTCGGGGCACAGGGTAATCGGTAGGCCAACGTGCACCGACGGTCACGCTCTGATGCGGAAACGCCGTGACCAGAAAGTCTTGCGCCGGCTATAGGCACACATCACGAAGCCGCAGCTAATACTGAAAAAGAAAGAAACAAAGCACGTGCGCGCGCGAGGAGCGCATGGCGCGCGCGCATGACTAGAATAGCATGGCCGCATTTGCATAAGACGGCTCCTGAAAATCGGGACGCTATTCGTCCGTTCAGATGTCACGTCGCACAGGGGGCGATATACGAGCGCAATGCTAGCGCGAAAAGCCAACAGTGACGGCGCTGGCGCACGCTTCGTCATTGTGTTTGGCTTTTCACTGAATGCACAGAAGAAACCCTCCAACGACACGTCCACGCGGCTGGAAACGTCGATGCGGAGTTGCATGGGAATCGGTGGTTTACGTCCTTTTTATTGCCAACACTGCAACTGTGTCAGCCTGCCGAAGGTCAGCTCAGTTTTCTTTGCAGGATCAGGGGCTGTTGCCGAGGTTTTCGGAAGATGAAGCCTTTCCGCCACCCCCCCCCCACACACACACGCACACACACCCGCACACAAACGCGCACACGCACGCATCGATTCTCACCCCCTCGCCTCCCTTTCTTTCCTTCCAGCTTCTTCAATTTCGGCGTTGTGTAGCAAGCCAGGGGCCACCTGGCAAACCTCCCTGCCATTTTTCTCTTTCGCTTCTCTCTACCAGAAATATACATACCACGGAACTTCCACTTTCCCGTAAAAAAATATCCTTCCTTTACCAGTGTGGCATTTTAAGAAATGGAGGGGATGCAACAGTATAGGGGTATTTTTGTGATGTAGGCCTATTAGCCCCAAGAACGACCTACAGGCACGCTACGAGCGCCGCTCGCGTGACGTCACGGCACAGACTCTGGCCTGTTGTACTCTCATACGCGTGCCTGGCTTTTGATAATCTAATTCCCGATAGCAACACGCCATCCGCTTGGCGGAAGAAGCCGCGAAGAGACAAGACCTCTTTGCTTGCTTCTAATCGCGGAGGTCCCGGCCCCCGTCCCCAAGGCCTGCGTGCCGGGGACGGGGAGTTGGAGGCCTCCTTATCCGGTGGTACAATAAAGTTGTCATCATCATCATCATCATCATCATCATCATCATCATCTGGCCTGTCGTCTACTGCAGCTCGGGCAGTGTCCGGGCGCCTTCTGAAGTGTTTCCTTTTGTTCGTTCTCGTTGCCTATGCTTGCATACTTAGACGGTCGTCTCAAATATATTTTTGTACCGTCTTCACTCGCGTAAATTTGTTCAAAGAGATTTCCTATACGACAATATATTTGTCAAAGGTAACGCTACAGTGCCAGCTGGAGGAGGTCGGACCAGCCGACTGCGGGTTTTTCATGCGTGAATCTACACTTTACAGCGGTAGCTCACGCGAATAATAAGAACATAAACGCAAAAACACAGCACATTTTAATCCAGCTAGCATATCGTACCTACCGTGATGTAACAAACATCTGAGAAAAGCTGGCGATAAATGACTTCTATAACATTTAACTTGATTTTAACCCGCTAAATTATGTTTGCTCACGACGAGTAGTTCATGGCATAAAAAAAGAATTTTCGAATTTTTTTCACAGTAGAACTCGGCAGTAACACGAAGACTTTTCACGTTGACATTGTTCTTTGTTAACTGAAAAACCAGCACAGCAGTTCAGATTCTACCAGCACAACATGCTTCTTTAACTGATTCTCGAAATTAGGCCGTTCTTCAGCGGTTAATTTTAAGTGGCGGTAATTTGAAGTAAAGCTAATTGAGGCTTATAGCTGTTTGCAGGATAAGGCAAGGAATGTACCAATATTTATTTCCTTTTCCGTGCTACACGTTCAACTCACTTGGGCAATTTACAGGTGCTTGTTGTTCGAGGAACAGATATGACGAAGCTGTTTGGCGAACTGACGCAGGCTGCTCTGCTCAATTTTTTTAGTGATATATGCCCTTTGGGACTACATGGCTGTAGCCAGAAAGAAGCCGAAGCCTCACTTATTAGTAGTATGGGATATATTGAAGATATCATTATTCCGCGCTGAAGGTCAAAAATCAGGTGAATTCCTGTGAGGCTTGTGGTGTCTTCCTTGTGAGGTGGGTATGCGAGTTTCTCTTTTACGTACTGACGAAGCGAATAGTTCTCAGTTCACATAATTAAACAGCGTAAGATCCCGGCATGGTGAGCGAGGTGTTTGAATTTTTCTTTTCAAGGCCGCCTATGCTACGCTGTAGTGCCTCGAGTATACTTTAGGCATTGCAATTTGCGCTGAAAAAGCAGCATCAGGGTTTCAAATCTAAGTTGCAGTGAACTGAAGGGTTTCGCGAACGGTGCGTGCCTCGCCACAACGACAGTCAGTTGCTTCCGTTGCGTGAGGGCCGCGGTATGCCATATTGTCGACAAAGGCTACTGAGGACCACTATGAAGGCCACTGTGATACGACGTATATAACACCACTTGATTGGATATCGATCTTAATCGCAAAACTTTTCTTTCAGGTGATTGTTGTAATGGTATTCTTGAAGAATTTACATGACCCACCATCGTGTTAACCGCCATGAGCAATGTGTTTTCTGGGTGCCTGTTTCAGAGAACGCTGATAGTGGCAGACTTTTCCATACAAAACGTGCCTAACTCTTCTTTTTACGCATTAATAAAGTGACCATATTTGGCTAGAACAGCTCACCAGAGTAAAAAGAATCACAATGAAAGCTTCGCTGGGCACTGTCCTAGCACGGATTTATAATGTCCATTACAAATATAAAGATTTTTCTTCCATGTAAAATGCAATGTCCCTCATAGCTAAGTACGAAGGGAATGTTTTGTGTTTAGCCTGGGTTCACACACACGTTCGCGTGTTAAATTTGTAGGCATTCTTTTTACGCAAAATTTACGGACAGAGAAGGAGCATATACGCATTGCAAAACCACTAGACCCCGTCAACGCTACATAGCTTGCAATATCGAAGCCGCAAATTTTCTCGACTCACGCGCTTTTGAAGAAGGCACTGCGGTTCAGGCATATGGCAGCAGAAAGGAGCCGATATATCCTTCAATAATTACGCATCGAGTCACCAATACCACAAGTATGCACGAAGGGAACGAGCTCGCGCGACGCCGGGTAAACCGGAGCGAGCGACGTCCTGTCCGTGACGTCACACGCGAGAGTACGCCACTCCAGCTTCTCGCCACTAATAGCCCAATATTCACACGCACAGAAAATTTTATTAGGCGGGAACTGTTTCTAGGAGTAGATGCAAGTCAAACAAGGTGTTGTACATACTATAGCGAACGCGGCAGGCTAATGGTAAAAGTAATATAGCAACCAAATGTTTCCTAAATTCGGACTCGGTTTTTATGCAGTCTTGTCTCCATTAAGGAAAGAAAGAAAAGAAAGAAAAGACATAATTCGGCCGCTAATCTTCTTTTGCGATTATTGATATTTACGTGGATTGAAAACATCGGAAAGACGATTATTTTAAATAAATGTGACAAGATTTCTATTGCCAATTGTTCTTGTAAGCGAACAGAAACAAAGCTTAACAACGAAAAGATAGAGGCGAGGGAAACGTATGCAAAGCATAGCGTTGGGTGAACTAGGAGACGAGAAGAAGAATAAAGATACACGAAAAGTTCTAAACCGAGTCAGTCGTCAGGAATCTATGACCAAAGTCATAATCGCAGTCGACTTATACAGCTATACTGAGTGAATCACCGGCGTTATGAACGCAGACGAATGCAAATCTCAATCTCTCCAATGACGATGGCCGAGAAACTCAGAAGTTGTTTTTATTGTCAAGTAATATGAAAAGGCGGCTCCTTGCTCTGTATATCCGTGCAGGAAAAGCCATATAAGAAGATTCTTTCTTTTTTTTTTCTGCGAGTCCTCTGAATCCGAGAGAAATGTCAGACATCCATTATTCTTTGCACACCACGTGCTACCATGGCTGCTTCGGCAAATAAATAAATAAATAAATAAATAAATAAATAAATAAATAAATAAATAAACAGATAAATAAATAAATACAAGAAATTTCAGTTCGTGTTCCTAGCAACGCTAAGCTGCGCACTCAGGCAGCGTAGCTACATTGAGCGACGGAAAAAAACTAGATGCATCCGGCGCTGCAATCGCAATCTTCCGGCACACTTATGTATGCACATCACGCACGTGTGCTCTTCGAGCGTGGATAAATATGGCGGTCATGGCTCGTGCCTTGAGACAAGATCTAGATGATAATCGGAAACGGATGAAAGAAGCAGCAGCGCCTTTCCCTCTTCGGTCCAGTCGAATGTTATTGTTACTGTGTTTGTTTGTTTTCTTAATATGCCTCTTACTTCTCCAGTTCAATTCGCTTGTTTCCAAGTGTTGTCATTGATTGCCTTTCTATGCGTCTTTATAGACAATTTCTTATAACGTTAGAAGCCGCGTTCAAAGCCTTCAATATCCGCACACCCTCGCTATTCAAGACACTGCATTAATGCGCAGCATTATGTAACTGCAGCACGAGCTGCACGTTGGAAGTTTGTATCGGGCGTTTGCCAGTAACTGAGTGGACGAAAAGGTCATTCAACTCGGAAATGATCAGCGTACGGCACGCTGCATAGACTGTATTTTTCTGCCCACAACGCGAAATGACGGACAGCACCCCGAAGCAGAACGTTCTACGTAGTTCCGGAACCAGTGTATTAACATCGACAATCCATTCGTCGCAGAAAAGTGTGTCACGACACCGCCCACAAATCAAAACCATTTATGCCACCGGCTTCAGCCTAGCGTCTATTTTCCTTTTTTCCTTTTTTTTTAGCCGTCGTGCCCCTAATGGTCTTATGATAAAGTATATTCATAAAAACGGGCTCTTTCGAGCGGATATTCCTCAGTATCTAACATATTAAGCGCAGTGCTTCTGCAGGGCAGGCGTTTAGATAAATGGTCGAGCGGCACTTTGAAAGCCTGAAGAATCCCAGGGTGGCCCTATAAACTTGTCAAGTACTTGTAACTCTTTTTTCTCTGTTGAATATGAGCTGAGTCATGGTCTAAGAATCCGTTACTATGGGGCAGTTCCGCTACATCATTGGTGGAGGTGGCAGTGAGGGGAGAAGGAAAATATCACATATAGATGTAAACTTCTCTACCTTGATCCGCTGCCTACATATGCCTGTAACGATACCGGTCGCACCAGTATCTTCCCTGCATGTTTTTTCTGCCAATACTCTATACGTATCTTGCTCATCTCGACTGCTGACCGGTTGGTGCTTCCGTCCACTTTAAACCTAAGCGCTTCTGGAAGGTGCACGTTACCTACGGGTCTCACTGGATGAATCCCTCCAAATTCCGTTAGGATGTGCTGAGTGGTAGTCGGATTTTCGCTGTAGCGTACACATGCCTCAAGTAGTTGAAAATATCTGATTCTGTATGGTTTTTCTTCCTTAGGCGGCCATCTCGAGCCTCAAATAGCAAGGCACTACCCTTTCTTTGCGTTATCGTATAGATTTTCGTCTCCAATCTCTTTGTTCTCATTCTTGTAGATATCCATGATCTTTCTCGTTTCTATTTTTTTTTTTTTTGCATCGAATTCACTGTTTTTGTTTCTCTCACTTTCTTTCTTTTGACTCCGGGTTGTCGATTTACGCTTTCGATTACCCTGTACATGGTTGGCAACTTCTTTTACCTCTTCTCCATTCTGTGTCTGGGCGTGTGCCTAGTAAGCTGGCAAGCGACCTCTCCTTGCAGAGACTTCGAAAGTATGAATTCCTTTTCTAGCACGAGGAAGAGAAGACACGGTATATCATACAAATGCAGCCGCGCATACTCGTGTCCAACCAGCTTCGCACAAGGTATCGTCACTAGATATCTCTAGCGCAGTACAAAGCAGAAAGTCAAGATCGAGATCAGATAGGCAAAACAGATAGCGATAGGTGTTGTAAAACCTAATTAAGTAAAGCAGGCTGGGGGATTTTAATAAACATCATCACCCTCAGCAGCAGCACGCGGTTCGCGCGTTCTAGACCAGTGTTTTGACCTCAGTGCCTCAGTGGTGTCATCGGATGGAGGCAATTTTTTCTCTTTCGTGAAACTTCCTCCGCCATGCGGATTCCCACCGAACTGATTTTCTTGGTTCTTGTCTGATTTTGTTTTTCTTTCTCTGAGTGCACACACAGCTTCGTATCTCGGAACAATGCCCACGTGAAGAAAAATTAAAGGGGCCGCGAAACACTTTCCAACTTATCGTAGAATGGCGTCGCTATTAAAAGGCGTTGTCTCACGAATCTCATTCTTGCAAAAATTTTGCGCATCCTTTAAAGAGAAGGTAAGTTATCGCATCGACACCGGCTTTCTGCCTCGTCACCGCTAGTGAGCTGGAATTACACAGCGGAGAAGCGGAGAGGTCAAAGGCCCGTTCAAAAGTTGAATGTCGCGGGGGCGAAATAGGGAGCTTACGTGTAAGCTCAGTGCTTGCACGTAGGCTCTGTGCGGCCGCAGTAGAATAGGCTGCGGAGGACGCCGCTGTCATGTCCGAGGTCACGCGCAGTGCAAAGATGAAATGATTATTCTGTGTTTTTCTTTTCTTTTTGAAATCGCAAACATATCTATTTTTCAGTTACGTACCTCAAAAGTTGCAATTATGTATTACTGAGAATGCTCTTGCGATTAAAAAATTGTTGGTGGACCAGTTGCTTTCGATAAAGCTGTATGACTGCACTGCATAAGCGAGAGCAGGCGATTTTTTTTTTTTTTTGCTGTTTTGACACAAAATTGTAAATTTCCGGCTACATGCAGTGCAGTAATATTTTACTCGCATGTTCGCAGCAGCCTCTACGACATATCGGCAACGTTTTCTTGCTGTATTCCAAAAGTGTTTCAGGGCCCCTCTAGGAGGGGCTCGCAATGTGAACTAACGGATGTACTCTCGCGGCAATCTTTTAGAACAGATGCCTGTAGCATGCTCTGTTAAGATTCCATTCAGTGTTCGAAATCTTCAGCAAGAAAATGTGCTATTATTTCACTGGTCATAACCATATTCATTGTCTCAAAATTATGAGCTAATATTCTGAACAATTGGTAGCGTAACGTAGTTTGCCAAATCCAGCATTCTGCCGATTAAAAAAAAAGGGGGGGGGGTGGGAGAGGAATGCTGAGAAAGCTTGTTTCCTGAGGATCTGCATCCTTGAAATAAATGTAACCGTTTGCTATACGAAAGCACCGGTGAACTAAGGGCGAATTGATAACGATAGAGGGATGCAGATACGACGCTTGAGTTGTCTTCGTGTCTACGTAGCCATCACTGCGCACTAGCGTGGCCCGCGACAACCCAGAGGCTGTGCTAAAGTAACATTTCCCTGTGCTGCAGCAAATAACTTCGTCGTTATACTGGTAATAAACTCTGGCTGGGCTGTGACGTTCTGTATGCTCTGACACATGGGCCCGAGGAAAGCCGCATGGTTGGTATGAATTGTGCGCTTTGTTTTCCGAGCCGTGCCCTTATAGAAGTAGAGAGTGCTTTGTGCGAATTCAAAACGCATTTAGTCGTGGCTAGCAGAGTGTAAAAAATAGCAGTACGTTTTTCGACTGCATATGACTGGATAGTATTCACAATAATTTCATTCTTTATAGCTACTCTCGCTGGTTAGCGCGTCTGCTTACCGGCAGTTATAGCGTACTAAATGATTTGGGAATACGGGTTTTGTGCAAATACATACAAAGCGTTTCATACGCTAGAGCGCTTCCACATGTAGTGCACTTACCTCTCCGATTGGCACACGCACTCACCACACATTTTGTTTCACATTTACCAGTTCAAAAAGAGTTGGTCTAGCTACATTAACACGCAGAAACATGGGCAGTGCTTGAAAGTTTGACAAACGTGCACGCTGCAGATAACTTTGCGCTTGACGTGAAGTTCGAAGATGTTAACGGGCGCTCCATACGTCCGCCACGAACCAAAGCAGAAGCACTGAATATTTCTTATTCAAACGGCTTCGAGGTTGCCGTGGACGTGTCATTTTGTTCAGCCAATGTCAAAAGGCTGATTGTGCGATGTTACTTGTTTTAGAACTTCCGTTTTAGATAATCTAATCAGAATATACAAAAGTAGCAGCTTTGGTTAAACTTAATCTTAGCTTTAAGGAGCAGCTGTTCTTGAAGCCGGCTTCTGAATAACGCAGGCGTATATTGGGTGTCTGAAGAACAGAAATTTGCTCTGTTAAGCACGTACAGAGTAAAAACGAAATTAATATAACTTCTGGAGCAGATGGCTGTTCAAATCACTTCGAAGATGCTTTTCAGAAGCATGATATCCCATACGAAGAGAACAAAAAATCCACTTTGTCAGAGATAAGTCAGGTAAGGTACATTTTATTGAAAAAAAATCTTCTTTATCACAACGAGAGAGATAAAGTCGGCTTCGACAGCAGTGTCCGCAAATTGATAGACGCGCTGAACGCATGCAGCATTCATGCAGCGACGCAAAAATTGTCTCTGTGGAATGTACACGTATGTGACAACAACAATGGTTGGTTAGCGAGGTTCTATCTAGATGATTAACTAAACAGACACGCTAAGGTGTCCATGGCACGATACACTCTTCTTCGACACTTTCGCGGATGATGAGGCTAGAGGCCAAAAATAGATGAAAGAGCTTTTAGTGTAGAAAAACGACAGTTTGGAGATCCGCCGTTGTCTGTCTTTGGCAATTGATGCAGGAGATTCGCGGCATACGTTTTTTGAGCAGAATTTTAATGTGAAGAGCAGTCTGTCTGCAAGGTTTGAAAGAAATTCTACTGACATTTGGATAATGCCTAAAATAGCTAAATTTTGTTTTCTTACTAAGCATCGCTTTGAATAATCGCTGTGCATACCACCCAAATACAAAGAAAGGTAGCTATAACATGAATACGCAGTCTTCAGGAGTAACAAGCATAGATGTACCGCTCTTGCAGTACCCATGTCCTACTGTGAAATCTGCCCATGGTTTAGACCTGCACTGTATCAGACGAACTGATCGGGGGCCGTGGCGCGTGGTATGCATGCACAAGGCTGTGCTTGTGCTATATAGATATAAGAATATGAAGGTATGAAAACATGTTAAAGTGCAGGTGAAGGGCATTTGATCTGACTTAACACTGACCAAAATTGTTCACGTGATAAAATCTGACTTCACCTTTGAGTGAATATGCTTCCAAAAGTTCATCCTGCTTGCTCAACTGTTCGACAATGTAACGTATTGATCATTACAAAATAACATTAGCGAGTGTAATGTGACCTTAGTCTTGCTAAAGAGCGACAAAGTCTGTGAGACAGAGTGGTTATTTGCCATATTTTATAATTTTGAGATGCAATCTCGTTATCAATTAGTTTTCCGAAGTGATTTCTGCTACCGTAATCTGCTGTGCTGTGCTAATAGCCCAGATTGTGTTGAAGTTCTCAGGTGCTCTTGGGGTAAAGACGAGGCAACATGAAGTTGAAGTCTCTTAACCTTATGAAGCACGCACAAAGAAATGCAATGGCTCAACAGCGTGTTGCCAGCCTTTCGTGCGGTGCATCAGAAAAAGGGTACAAGCATTTAACAACCTTTGTGCCCCTTCTCGCTAACGCGACATGATTACACGTGAGACACCGCGCAGTCACAGGGCAATCACAAGAGTACGAATCCGGGCCAAAGCTCGCTAAATACAGCACACGTACCGGGGTTCCTGCTTATAGAAATCGCGCCAATTATAACCACCACCCACGCAAAGGTTTCTTCTTGGAGGTGGTATGGTTATACCAGTCATCGGGCTCGCTAGTACCACAAACGTCCCACTGCCTCTCGCAGAGGCCGTAATTGTGCGTCGATGCATTGAAGTCACCACGAACTGCGCGAACTGCGGGAGCAGCACTTCCACACCACTTGCTCATTCGCCAGTTCTGGTCTTTAGGGTAGCGTTGACACCTTTTCGGTGTGCAGCATTCGTCCTTAATTGTCCGTAAGAAGGCGTGCACAGCGGATAGTTCTGACGAGCGTAGCACTTTTCACCACGTTGGCGAAGTTGACAGTCTTGCGTGTCGACAGAAGCGTGTTAGAAGCTTGTAGGAAACGTCGCGGGTCTGGGACAGTCGCGCAGGGGCTGGGCTGCCAATTTGGGTCACCACAAGGTTGCGCCCTCTGGAACGCTTACAACAGCGTAGCGCGGCGAAAGAACACGAACCGGGCTTTTTCTGGCAGTCTTCCCGTATCAGCGACGTATTCAGCCATATAGGGCCTTCCGGACATGGTACCCCTATGAGGATACATCGCGCCTCTGAGATCGGCTACGTGTTTCCCAGGGCCTTCGCTGCAGCCTCGGCGGTGCGGCTGGCGACACGCGCTGAGCAGCGGGGTGCGCTGCCCTTGGCGCTTTGTCAGTACAGCTGAGTGGTGGACACCGCCGTGCAAGACGAAGATGTGGGCGCCGGTTCGTAGGCGCAACAGGCATTGCTCCTTGCCACCATGCCGGTGCTGGCGGCCGAAGAGTTGGACCGGTGTCGTGAGCTGAACGAATAGCTCATCTTCAGCCGCTGGCGCATAGAGGAATGGCTGCGAGGGAGCAAAAAAAAGAAAATATTGTATCACACGAAGAACCCTTCAGCATTTGTGTTGCCTAGTAATAATAACACGCAAGCCAGCCAAAGAATGAAAAAGGACGGCCCACTTATAGTGCCCGCGATGGAAAAGCGTCTGCTACAGACGACGCATACACCATGCTTGACAGTAATGGGTGGGTTAAGCAATCTAGACATGAAGAGTGCATAGCCGGAAGCGAACTTTTAAGCATACAATCACGTTTTTTTTTTTCATGACGGTAATACTGTGCGCGTTGTCGTGGCTACAAAAAAAAAGAAAGAAAAGACATGACGGTAACAAGTGCGAGCTTTTCTCAATTAGGCTTACGCGGTAACATATTAAGCGTTTGCGCTTGGCTTTTCCTACAACAATGTATAGTAAACGCCCAACTTTATATAATCCGAGCCGATATGATCCGAGTTCATATATATGAGGAGCAAAATTCAAAGCAACCCGCCGTGGTTGCTCAGTGGCTATGGTGTTGGGCTGCTGAGCATGAAGTCGCGGGATCGAATCCCGGCCACGGCGGCCGCATTTCGATGGGAGCGAAAACACCCGTGTGCTTAGATTTAGGTGCACGTTAAAGAACCCCAGGTGGTCGAAATTTCCGGAGTCCTCCACTACGGCGTGCCTCATAATCAGAAAGTGGTTTTGGCACGTAAAACCCCAAATATTATTATTATTAAAATTCAAAGCACGTAATGATAACGCCTTCCACTGAATTTTCACTAGACCGAAACGTCATTTCTTGCTTAAGTGAGCAAGATTCGTGCAATTTCTTGTTATTCTATGGCTTAAAGTGTAGCGTGAACAGATAAAAATTCGTTTATTGCTCGAAAGCTTTGCGTTTTAGCCGTGCTGAACTTGGACGGAAGAAAAGGCAAGTATAATTTGTAATATTAAAAATATGAGCGCAGTTTCTTTACCTTCTCTCCCTTCACGTACTTGGCATACATCATAAGAGTGCGCACGTGTGTCAGCGCGTGAGAACGCGTTTTATTTAAGACTCATGTTTGTGAGCAAGGTAGAACAAATTGGCCGTAGATGAAATAAGTATAACCAGATGGGCGCAACCAGAGAGGGTTAAGAACGTACAAAAAGATTCTTCGTGCGTGCGAAGCTCTGAATGGAGGGCGAAAAATCCGCTCATAGTTTTTACGCCCGGGCTGGGCAGTCACCTCTAGCTTACCGAATCGCTTAGCGAACAGCGATAAATGGCCTTCTTTCCTTTTACATTTTTTTTTCGTCTCGGCACTTCACGTAATCACTCCAGAACTATAAGCAGGGGAGCTGAAGGCATCACTGCATTTTACGCGTCGCCGACCTTTTCCAAGAACTTTCGAAAGAGTTGCGCTCACAAGACAGATGACGTGAGCGCGCAGCAGACAGCAAACTCCAATAGTAGCGCAGGCATAGTTAACTTACAACTTGTGCATAATGTAGAGTATGCGCTGAGCACTTACGTAATATACTTATCATACGCAAGACTCTACAAGAAAGAAAAAGAAAGAAAGGAAAGGTATCATACTCCTTTTCTTTTGTTACAAAAAAAGCAATGAACTCCTTCAACCCCTCTATGCCCAGCTCTAAATTCTCCGCTAAATTTTCCCTTCTGGAGGCAAGCGCATGATCCTTTGCTCAAGAATGACCTTGTTTTTTGTTTTTGTAGCTCTCACGCTTCTCGCAAATAAGCCGTGGGGCACCGTCAACCTTGCATTTCGCATGGGCATTGATAATTTGAACTTTATTGGAAATGTTGATTAAACTGCGCCGCAACTAAAGGTATACAATCAATCGTGTGATATTCTGTACTTGGCGAGGGAATACTGTTACGTAGATCATATAAGGCAATGACGCAAGAAAAAGAAAAGTCCCGACGCTGGCACATAAGGAATGTTCCATCCCTAAGGTTGCTCGAACAGAGTATACATTATGATTATTAACACTTAATTATGCTTTCAGGAGATGAAATGCTGACAAAAGAAAACTAGTAGTTTCGCCCGAAAGGCGAAGCACAGATTGCGATAGCAAATTGGTGGATAGCTCTGCGAAGTAAGGATAGTAGTTTTAGTGGCCGTATAAACTTGTAAGCATTCGCTTACTAACTAAATTAACAATGACAGTATATGTAAGCGTGAATGAACGAGAACGTAGGAAGACATAGACACACATAGACAGCGCTGTTCTTGTGTGTCTGGTTCTTTCTACATCCTTGTTTAGTCGCGCTTACACATTCTATCATAGATTCAAACGGACTAGCCCGCCAACGTATGTTAACTAAAATGGCAAGCACGGTGTCACGCGCGCACAGGTAAACATGAACACATCTCGCTCGATGAGCGCGGAACTCGCTTACAAAATACTGGAGCTAGGAATCGCGGCTGCAGCAGCGATCGAGTTTACCTTCGTGTATCTCTCACTTAAACGCGAACGAAACGTCTAAAGCACAGCGCATACAAAGCGACCGGCACTACGTGCACTCTGCAAACATCGCAGATCGCTTTGAAGATGGTGTCCGCGCGGACACGCCTTTTGGTCACGTCGCAGATCGCTTTAAAAACACACGAACACCGGCAACGCTAGAGTTACTGTATATGGCTCCCACAGGGAGCCATATGCAGTTAACTCTAGGCATCGCGTCCCTGCGGCGTCCGCCAAATGCGTCAACTACGGCGTCTGCCAATCGCGTGCCCAACACTGTAGTAGACGTCGCGGTTATCTCCACTCTGTACGGTGTGGTGGGTCAGAAGGACATCACGGCCCCCTATAGCAGACGCCGGAGAAGAACGCCCTTCCTCCCTCGCCTGCCTCTCCCCCCACCCCCAGCCTTGTGCGCGACAGGAGAGGGCGCGCTTCCAGCCCGCGCTCATCGCTCGCGCACGTGAGATTGAACCGCGTTCGCCGGCTCACCCTCGCAAGCTTTCACACGCACATACAGCACACGTTGCGCGGCGACAATTTTATCGCCCTTGGACTTTATACGGAACCTCACGGCGACGGCGACGGCAGGAGTGCGTCTGGAGTGTCTATATAATTGATATCGCAATAAATTGCAACGCTTCTTTTACCTGCTTCACTGAAACTTATTTTTTATTTCGCTGTCACTGCCCCGTGAATCTGAAGGCATTCGTTTATCCCAATACGAAGAGCTTTATCAAGTAACGGCGTTTCTTTTCCTTGCACTTTTGGAAGCACATAGTATTCGGGACGGTCTATATGCAGCGAAAAAATAATTAAGGCTCACTCGTTTATATTCTTAATTTACTTACTCCTGGTACTAGCAACTAACACAGAGTGCTGTGAGGTATTGCCGGTTTATTTGATTCTTGTAGCGCTTGTGTTCTAAATAAGCAGTCTAGTTGTACCGCCATAGTGCCTATTCTACAAGACAATACGAGCGTGATGGGTTATCTTTCTTCTTTTATTTGTTTGGGAACGTTCATAGTATAGTTCATAGTTCACGCAATTGAGATAGCAGAACCATATAAAAAATGCGCGCAATAGCCAATTGAATATAGAAAATTAAGCGGATTCTTTGGACGATAAGAGTTAAAGATCACAGACGCATTGATCGACCACTTACATCTCCTCCATATCTTCTCTAATCACGCTCTGGAATGCTGAGGTCACATGATAGCGTGCAGGGAAAGAGGAAAGAGAGAGAGGAAAGAGAGAGAGGAAGAAAGAAAAGACCAGTTGTTAGTGAAAGCTCATTTTTTATTCCTGTGGCGTCAGTATATAGCAGCACATTTGCTAGAAAGGGACTACTGACTTATTTTTCCAGAATTCAGAGCTAAAGTTCTCACTCATTAAAAAAGAATCACAAATACGGAACAAGAAAATTTGTCGGTTGGTGGCTTCCTGCGATGAAATTGAACTTTAGAAATTTTTACGATAACAACGAAGCGATCTTTATACGCTTGTTTTGTTTTATTTGACGAAAAGGCGCTCCGTATAACCCTGTATATATGTTACAGCACATCCACGTGTTGCTCCTTCTTTCACGACATCTATTGGCAGCAATTGAATGAAAATTACCCACGTTTCGCCAAATTACTCTAGAGATATTTATCGTTTCTCGCGCAATATTATTAGCGTTATAACCGCTTCCAAATATCCGCCTTTTCTTGTTATTGCGTGTTAACAAACGTGTTTCGCAAGTGTATGCAAGTTACAGGGCAAACTTAGAGTAGCGTCTCATTCACACTAATGAAAAAAAAGCCCCTAACACGCTCCATCTGAAGAAATTATAATATATATATATATATATATATATATATATATATATATATATATATATATATATATATATATATAATGTGTGTTATAAACTTTTGCACCTTAGGAAGGTCTGATGAAAGGTACAGGTTAGGCAAGATAGAAAGGTATAAGGCAATCAAAATGTTTTAACTCGCGGCAGGAAAAGCAGAAGCGTTGCAAAGGAAGTCAAGCATTACAAATATCGCATGCACGCGCAAAGTTTCTAAGTAAACGAAAAGGTCCAGAAAGTAAATTGCGACGCAGCGCAAGAAACTATGAGCCATTCCACTCTGTGAAGGCGGATGACCCGCGAAGCTGTGTAGCACGCGACTAAGAGGTGACGCAGAATTTTGAACAAAGGTACGAATGCCCTCATTGTCATGATCGGTGGTCATCGCGACGAAAGGTACGCACACACATGTATTGGTTATATACATTCGTGTTTTCATTTCGCGATATATTGAGGCAAAGAATTTGAGACCAAAATCACTGCACCGACTGACAGCGGGCCAGGGCCGTCAGCGCCTTCGCAGAGGAAGGGGCAGTACGGAAACGCTAGCATGATGAGTGAGTGGCAGTGGAACTAGCCTTGGAAAAAGACGACGACGAAGGCGAGAGCGATATATTGAGGCAAATAATTTGAGAGCGAAATTACCGCACCGACTGACATTGAGGCAGGGCCGTCAGCTCCCTACGCTTTCATTAAACGCTAGCTGTTAGCGCTAAATACACCCAGTCCGGCGTGTTAGAGAGGGCAGGCTGTAAAGGCGACATGTACAGCAAAACGAACCGAAAACCGTTAGCCAGTGGCAGCGTACTGATGCCATGAAACCCAGAAGAAATCGCTTTAAGCATCGAAGTGCGTCAGCTCATT
This sequence comes from Dermacentor variabilis, assembly GCF_050947875.1. Classification (NCBI taxonomy): domain Eukaryota; kingdom Metazoa; phylum Arthropoda; class Arachnida; order Ixodida; family Ixodidae; genus Dermacentor; species Dermacentor variabilis. Next base: position 51,969,960 of record NC_134572.1, on the reverse strand, counting down.
ATCTTCAACTGAAAACAAAACAAAAGAAAGAGCGATAGCTCCATTACTGCGCTGAGAGCTCACAGTATTGGTATAGTCTTCAATGCTTGCGGATATAGGCGCCATTCTGCACGACTGTTGCTATAAAGGCACGTCCAAATGCGCGCGGTAATGCCTGCAAGTGGCAAAAAGCGCCAGCATTGGCATGGTCACACTTGTGGACGCTCTCGTCTCCACGGCACTCACGCGAACGACTCGCTCTCAGTTTCAATCAGTGCGGCTGGGATCAGCGATGCCGATAGAAGGTGGTAGTACCTCCTGGTGCTTGCCCACGTTAACGAATCCGCAGCTTCTGATTGGTGGCCCCAGTCGTCAGCGAGCGGCATGCCCCTAAAATAGCTCCGATACCCGCTTGCTTCGCGGCAAAAAAAAAAAAAAAAAAAGTTGCCGCTCGCCTGTTTTCGCGGCGGGCTTTCTGGCGCGTGCCGCGTGTGTTTTAACCGACTTGTACTGTGAAAGGTACATTGATGGTGGTATACTCAATTTGGTGGCGCCTTTTGTGTTTTTCCACGAAGCTTGAATCAGCAAGGGATCGAGCACTGGCCAGGAGGCGCTGCGGAAGTTTGGACGTGCAACTAAAATATGCTGCTGCTTCCGTCCGGTAGTGGCCTCAAAGATGGCGCGACATATTGAACGTAGCGAGCTATAGAAAACATGCAACGCGTCTGTTATATAACAGATGCGTTGCATGTTTTCTTTATCTCGCTACGTCCAGCCAACTCTGTACATGGCCTTGCGCGTTGCGAGGAGCGCACGCGCGCTCACGTCACATGGACGCATGGCCAGTGCGGTGAGAAGCTGCACACGTGTGTCTCAACATGAGCGGCGAGTTTGCTGACGAGAAATGACAGCACATGTTCTACGAAAAACTGCTTCCTGCGCTCGCTATAGGCTTGAATATACACTAGTGATTCCGAAGTCACTGTGTGTGTAAGAAGGCGGGCGGGGAGGGGGGAGGCGCACAAATAAAAGAACACCACATGTGATCCTATGTCAGTCACTTGCAATGCTCGCTCGTGTCTGAAAAGAACTGGAATCTCGAGCACTGGAATGTGAGGCCATGCTAATACTTCGTTATTGCATCATTGGCAAAAAAAAGCGAAGTGACAAATTTGAGCATTAAGGAAATACGACACGCCTTGGCAGTGCAGCTTCAATATATATTTTGCCTTAATGAAGCAGGAAAAGAAAGCTGTGTGCGCCTGTAGGGGGAAGCGGGGTTAGTGTGAATATATGTGTTTGTTGGAGTGGGCTATTTCCTGCTATCTTGATGCGCCTTTTTATTTATTTGCTCGTCGTCTGAATTGAGCGTTTCTATATGTACATCATGCTAACAACAGTGTGCAATTCTGCACAATATATTCAGACAAATGCGGCCCTTTATCTTTTTATAGGACTTGATTGGAGCAAATTTTGGACTATGTTTTGAACAAACAAGTAGATAACTAGATAGAAAAGTGAAAAAAAGAATATTAATAAATATCTGATCATATCGCCGAGGAGAAAGATCGAATGGTGTCTACGTGGAAGGCGTACACACCCTGATCAGCGGTCCGATCAGGAACTGATAAGTATTCCATATCGCAGCCTCTGTCCTACGGCCACAGGTTGTCAGTAGGGCCTCGTATTTCCTCCCAGCGGGAATAGAGCGTGCGAGCTCGCTTAACGAAATTATTGACCCAAACGGGCAATGATCGACCAGATAGAAGGACCTAACTTTAAAAAAAAGATCGCAGTTTCGCCCGAACGGCGAAGCATCGGTTGCGATAGCAAATTAGTCGACAGTTACACTAAGTAAGGATAGCAGCTTTATCGGCCGTATAAACTTATAAACATTCACTTATGAACTAATTCAACAAACATGGCGTCACGCGCGCTCATGCAAACACGAACACATCTCACTCGATGACCTTGCACACTCGCTTTCAAGATAGCCCCCGCAGCCACGCCATATGCAGCAGCCTCCAGAGTAGAACGCCCCTTCCCTCCTCTCCCCTTGTGCGTTGCGCGAGACGGAAGACGGCGCGCTTCCTCCCCGCTTTCCTCCCTTGCGCGCGCAAGATTGAGCCACCATCGCCGGCGCATCCTCGCACGCTTTCACTCATGCATACTGCGCGCGGCGACGATGCTATCGCCCTTGGACTTTATGCGGTACATCACGGTGACGGTATAGAAATGCGTCTGAAAGGTCCATATAATTACTATCACAATAAGAGAGGGCGCTGAACACCGAAGAAACTATCAAAAAAACTGGACGGGTGACAAGCAGATTAGGCAATATAGGGCTCTAAGCATCCAAGAAGTGCATAAAGCTGCTGTGCTTGACAGCTGACGGAAAATAATAAGTGCGAGAAAAAAAAGAATGAAGAGAAAACTACAAATACAAAAAGCGTGTTGTAGAAAGACTTACCACATCAGGTAGACGGTGACAGCGACGAATATCACGAAAGCAGAACCCACTGAGATCATGGCGTACATCCAGAAGCTGTATTCGTTGTCGTCTGAAACGGGAGGGCAGGCGACACGAGAATGAATATGTGACGCACGTCTGCTGTGCAGTTTGACATTGTACTTCTACGAAAGGGGTATTTTCTTAATTCGTTGTTCTCTGTGGCTTTCACGGCTGCCACATTCAACACGATTCCTGCCAGATTGCTGTTGCTTTATTATTATTATCATTATCATTATTTTTGCGAAGTTCTCACAGTATCTCTCGACGAAAGAAAGGGAGGTCTTTGCAGCAAAGGGGCGCCTGTCTCGGTGCTGTCTGAGAAACTTTATTGGACAGATTATACGCATTGCGCCACTGTTCTTTCGGCGTGTGGGCTCACTGCACGCTTGGCGCGCCCTATCTTTTAAAACGCAAATTTTGAGAAGTATAACTCAGATGTTTCATGCAGGAATTCACTGAATATTTCAACGCCACGTTTATAACTTCAGGTTTTGATTCCCTCCTGAAAACAACTTATTCCTTTAAGGGAATAAACGAAAGAGGCAGCAAGCAAGCAAACAAAGAACATGCAAACAACATATGTGAAGAATAATAACGAATAGATATGGTATTTATTAATATTATGTTCTAGATGTTATTGTATTTTACGAGTTTAGGTTTGATTTTGTCTTGAAAAGGATGTAGTCCTTCCCAGATGAACACGTAACGAAGACGACAAAGATGGAGAAGAAGAGGGAAATGAAGACACGGAGAAGCGTAGTGGCCGCTGATTAGTGTAATTAAAGTCTCGAACGCTTTTACCATGTGGGGGAACTTGATAAGGATATAGTCCTTCAAAAAAAAAAAAAAAACGAGCAAGAGAGCAAGCGAAGAAATAAACGAACAAACAGGTAAATACGCCGCAGCTGCGTTCCTGCACGGCTAAATCTTGATTATAAACGTTCATTACAACTATGCAAATCAGTTGCATTCACTTTTTGTTCCAGAATTTTCTGAATAAATTTCTCAAGCACCAACATCGATGAGCTTGCTTACTTCGTAATCGTAACAACGGTTGCACGCAAGCGTCAATTTGCATTTCCTCTCGTCGTTGTCTAAAGTATGCTAACTTTCCTGAGAACTTACGAATGCAATAAGCCTTCGTTCAGACAATGGAAGCTGAGGCATTATGTAAATTTTAGCGAGAAGACAAGAAGAAACAAGAAAGTAAGTGCGAAAGAAATATAGACGGTGCAAATGAGAAGTTGCCAGCTTTGCGGCCCCAGACCCATCTGGGGCAGTTATGATTGCCGGTTTATTCCCTGCGTGCTAGGCTGAAGGAAACAACAACAACAAAATGTTTCTGTTGCATGTGCTAAACCTCTCACACAGCAAACTATATAGTATCGAATGATAAAACTGCATTTTCTAGTACTCGACGTCTTCAATGCTCTCATTAGAATCTACAGAGTCTCTCATTCAAAATCCGCCCATTTTCCTTTTCTTCAGATTATTTACGTTGTCAGCGAACTCCCACACAACATTCTTAAAGAAGCTTGAGTAAGCGAAAACCGGCTTCATCAGAAATTAAAAGAAATGTTTTTTTTCCCTCTCTTCCCAACATGCAAACAAACACTCGTACTAAATCTAAGCAAAATTGTTCCTCACAAACGCCTGTTTGGGAGCTGGCAAATCAGAATAAAATTCTCGCAGCTTTGTATGACGGGCGCAGAATGTAAATTTGGTGGTTCAGTGGCACGGTTAAGACTGCGCAGGTTATTATTCCTCAGATGCACACCTGTAGTGTAAGGAAAAGCCACACGGACGAGGACCGCTGATTGCTGCCATTAGCGCGGGGTTACCTTAACAAAGGCGTATTACCCGACAGACGACTGCTCTTGCATTTCGCCTCGAATGCAAATACTGTCGTTATGTTCGGTGATCGCATTTCAATAAACTCCCGAGTCGTGAGCTCAGCGCTTGTCCCGTCACTTTCTTAGCTCTTGTCCGTGTCTGTGCTCCGCTGTACTCCGATGAAGCTGAACCAGCTCGCCCAAATGTCAGTATTGTTAAGGATCGGCAGTGGACCCTGAAAGTTCGTTCTCAGGAGCGCTAGCCCATAACGGCAAAGCCATCATGCAGGCTGTGTTCGACATGCTATATATAAGTACATGGACCAATTCTCCCCAGTATTCCGTAAAATAGGAAAGCGTAGCTTCGGTAAATGTGACTAGATTTCGTAAGGTAGACAAGAGGATTACTTTTCCTGAGCGAGATGTTCCCGCAGTGCGCCAGGGAAGGAAGAAAACTGCCCCTTTCCGGCCTGCAAAAGTAATTTAGACGGCTTACTGCGATTTGCACATGATCATTTCATTTCGCGTGTGGCAGTCCGTGAGAGTCCCACTATTTTCTCTTATTTTTTTCCTTTTTAGCCACGAGCCTGGCTTTTGCCGAAATTAGGCCTTCAGAAAGACGCAATGCCAAGGAATGAAATGCTTATTCATCGACATTGGATTTCGTATTGGACACACACATTTAAACCACAACTTTCTCCTCCGAAAAGAAAACCCGCCGACTTGCGAAAAAATGCAATCAACCTCTTACAGTAATACATATCCTTATAAAATGTCCACAGTTTGAAACCCAGCGACGGAAGCTTTTACACAACCTATATAATTTAAACATACCTTTACGCCCTGCCCTATTACTGGCAGATGACCCGCTAGTGCCATTTACTAACCTGTTCCACTTTTTAGAGACAACTGGTTATTTACACGAACTATAATGCCATGTAGGTTTGCCTGCTCTAACCTTGCGTTTCCTTTTGTCTTGTGACTGGCGCAGCATGGCCTTAGTTACCTTTGTGCCATTAAACCCCAACTAACCAACCAACCAACTATTCATTGACATTTAATTAGCGCAGGAATTCCGGCTACCAAGCTAGCACAATGACAGGAAAAAGAGTGAATACGGAGCTTTCAACGTTAGGCAGAGATACGCCATGTGCTTAGCTATATTTGCGCTGCCAGTGTTCACTTTTTCTTTTTTGATGAATTTCGAAGTATTGAGATGGTTTTGTTTCACAAAGTTAGAAGACACTGGTCACAACTAACCATATCCAATATAACAACCGTGGCTCTAATAGGTACAGGTAATTAGCGTAACTTTACCACTTGCATTAAATGAATGCCTTAAATTCGCAAAGCGCTTGCCTCAGCTGCCAATTTCGACTTCATCAACTACCACCAGGTACACACGCAGGCCAAGAAAAGGATTATTCTTTTTCCGAATATTATTACTGTACATGCGGTTCCAGGGAGAGGGACTTTGCCCTGGGGGGAGTACAGTGCTGCATCCGCCACAACGACGGCAAAAACAACACAAACATTTACGTTAAAGCAAAAGGCATGAGAATGTTCATTCCTATAACAACGGGAAGCAGAGTACAGCAACGAAGAAACAATTCTTGCGTCTCTCGATGGAAAAGGCGGGAGACAGGAGGGCATGCCCGTCTCCCGCCATAAGGGATAAAAGGAGCGCGCCATTTATCAGGGCGCAACGGCGTGCTAGAAGAAGGGTGTGACGCGGCGAATGAGTATACGGGGTATACAGCGCGCGAACCGGCAGAATGTATGCGTGGCCAACATTCTCGCGCGCCCGGGCCTGATAAATCTCCACATTCTTCGGCTGTGGCCGTGAACAACGAAGGCACGGGCTTAGCCGCGTTGGCATTTGGCCGTGAGGCTGCCGCCGCCGCCCATATGCCTTCGCACCAGGCGCCAACCTCCGTACGTCACAGTCGCGCCTTCTGTGGTGTAGCTTATATGCGTTTGTCTGTTTCGCTTTTTCTGCATGCTGGTTTTCGCCACACGTTTCTTTCTGCCTCCCGCGAGTTGCTCGTGGCGTTCCTCGGTGTGTGATCCTCGCGGCCGAGCAAAGGATACAGAGGGGCCGTACCGGCAAGTACGAGTCGCAGCGGCCCCCAACCTCTTACCCCGCCCCCTACGACACCCCCCCCCCCCCTTCCTCAAGCCGAATGCCTCCCCGGGGAGACATCTGAGAGGAGCGCATGGCAGCTCGCACGTGCCACGTAGATATAGCGTAACGAATAAACGCTACCACGCGTATCTCTCGTCCGCTTTCGTGACAGGATAAACGGCGGCAGCGAGCCCACGGTTTCAACGGGCACGGCCCACTCTACGTCAGACGGGAAGGAAGGGAAAGCGGGAACGCCACCGTGCTAGATAGTAACCGTGCGCCCCGTCCTGCACGCTACACCCAAGCGAAGTCGCGCGTAATCAAACTTGATCGCTTACTCGCTGGAGTCGCTAATTCGGTGCACTGCTTAGGAGGCTGAGGCACGCCGCGTTCTATAACAAGAGCCCGTGTTATTGGGATGTAGTGCCCTAGAAGTCCTCCGAGCCATCTGTGCTTTCCTTTCCTCGTGTGAGTGAACAAAAAGGCAGCCTTTTTCGAAGGTTTCAAGGACAGAACGGACAACTGTGGCTAGACTTCTATGGCCACCCAGGCATTCCAAAATTGTAGAGAACGAGTGTGTTTCTCACGTTCAGACAAAACATGGAGAAGGCGGGAGATGGAAATTCAAGACAATGAGCAATACGGGAACAAAGTAAAAAGAGGAGCCTTGTTATCGTTTTGCCCATTTTGTTCTTACCTTGTTCTTATTTTGCTGAACTTTCTGCCGTTCAGAAATTTAGGGGGCTCGGTTATCAATACAAGGCTTCTAGCACGGACAGGAGCAAACTATGGTCAACAGCGCAGAGACGTTTCAGCTTTTCATGAAGTCAGCGGCAGCGAGCCCACGGATACCTGTGGCTCCAGTAAAGAATTAGCCTCTTTTTTTGTGCGTGTTATATATAACATGTTCTTCTCTCATTGATATGACTGGTACACTTGCTGTGCAAAACAATCGCATCTATTTTTTTATTGTGGCGTTGCTCTAGACGTTTTGTGCCAAAACTGACACCCGACTAGACTGCCACGTTTAACTGACAGTGATGGTGTGTAGAGCTCTGACCAAATTCGTTTAGCTGACAGAGCCAAAATCATGCCGATATATACCTAACTCCTTAATTTCCCAAATTTCGACCAAGTTTTTCCATTCGGTAACACGCATCCGCTGTAAATAAGTGTTCGTGTAAATTAGAAGAAGTTAAATTTTTTGGCGCAATTCTGGCAGACAGTAATAAGAACCTGCGAAAAGAATGACGCATAATCAAGTGCGAAGTTAGGTACGACTTTGCAAGCTACTGGCTCTCCTAGCACTGCATGCAACCTACACCGGGCCTCAAAGCCTCTCATTGGTGTCTGCACTTTTCCGGGCTACGTTGGCCTAAGCGTGGGCATCAGGAGTAATTTAGTTCCAGTGTGGCGAGTCGCTGGAAATGTGCGCGCTTGGAGCTAGAGTGACACCAGTCTCAACCTGATTGCTTTGAGAATTATGTGATTATGTGCTTGTCTGACTTAGCTCGCACAGTTTTGCCCGGATCCTTAACCAGGACTCCAGTTTAACCACACGTTGCAACGACAGCGGGTCTTTTGTTTTATTTTAAGGCATTGCGAAATCGGGATCGGCAGCGCCGCAGGCCTGCCTATTTCAAGCGTCGACAGGCAGTTTGCGTCAATGCTTGGGCAGTGTTGCAATGATAACGCTTTCGTAGCACTTCGTTAACTGACACGCGTACCCACAAAGCTGCCAACATCTGCTCCCGCATGCACAAAACTTTCTGGCATCACTACCATTTTCGAGTGGCCATCGCCGTTACGATAGTAGTCATAAAGGTTGATATCGCGAGTGGTATAGGCGACAGAATGGCGGCCAATGACGAAACCTTCTTACACTTAAGGGAAACTCTGCGAATATATCGGCCCTGAAACAGTTTTTCGTCCGCTGGGCGTCTTCGCTAATGACATTGCCGTAGCGGGCCATTAGGAGGCGTTCTAGCTAACAAACTGGAGTCGAGTCCACAGAGCCTTTCGATAGACTCTCTGCAATTGGAAGGCAGCGTCCGATATTAGAGAGCTTTAGTTCAGTGTCTTTAGCGCAATGGCCAGCTTAGCAAAATAAATTGTTACGTGCAGCACGCGAAAATGCGCATGCGAAGCACGTTAAACGACCGATAACGTTCAGCGTACGCACGCTATTTTTCAGGTATAACGTTATTGGCTTAGCGCAATTAGCGAAGCGTAACAGCGTGGCAACAAGGCAGTGGTCGCGGTTCCGCGCTTCGAACTGAATTTGGTGTTGCTCATGTAAAACTCAGTTTATTCGTAGTAAGCTAATGAGTAAAAGAGATTTCGCTTGCTCTTAGGTCGCTTCGACGTCATCAGAATATTACAGATAACTTTGCGGGTTCTGATTTCGAACGCTTCAAAGCCTAGCAAGAAAAACTTCTGGGATGGCAATGCCATCTGTCGTTGAGGTCGAAAGCTAGGCATGACAGCAGCTTTTTTTTTTTATTTACTAAGTGCACAGTTCATCGGCAGGCATGGGAAGTACAAATATAACGTGCTCCCGGCTATCATAGCGCTGCTTCTTGCACTTTTCGCACGCACACGCCAAGCTTGGCTAACAGATAAAACCCCTTATGTACACAACGTATGCGAAGTTCAAGCGTAATTGAACATTGTTCCCAGGACGTAAACAGCGCTGTCATGCTGTTCTAAAACTCGCTTTCCCCTAAGTTCATTTGCGGGACGATAATGTTATTTCTCTTCAACCCCGCTATTACGCTAACGCTAAATAGAGCTGTCTAAATAATGCATGTCCAGCATTGCGATTGACTAGGATTGGATATTACGAACAATTCTAGCTTAACACACTTATGCCGATAAGGAGGCGCTTCGTGAATGTATGCCGTGGCCCGCATTAAAAAAAAAATATTGGATTGATTTATGAATCAGGTTTGATGAGCATAGCGAAGCAGCTGACGCCACTGACTGCTATAGGCAAAGTGAAAGTATTCAAAAATATGTTTGCAAGTTTATACCATTGAAATATGTATTTCCCGTAGGAGATGAGTACATTATAGCCCTATATTCAGGTGATCCGGAGTGAAATTCGACGACGAAGGCTCTCAACAACCGCCAGTCAAGGCGACTGAGAAATTCGACACAGTGCCGCCACCGACTGTAAGTGCGCTGATCCGTGTGGAGCCATGCCGGCCGATAACGTAGTTGCCATGAAACAGTACACTGCGGGAAACCTCGCGAAAAACTGCTTTTCTGGTAAAACCTATTTGGTTAATATAGTTTTTGAGAAAAGATTCCAGTCAATCCTGATGCTTTCTTAATTTGTCCCCTCGATATTTAGGTTTTTATTTACGTCACGCTGCGCCTTGATCGGCTCTGGCAAAGCTCCGTTCTTGTCGAGCGCATTGTTGCAATCTAACTGAAAAAATATTTGAGATTCCAAGTATGAGAGTTCTTTTGATTACGTACTTGACGGTTGATTACATAATGCTAGTAATTCAGGCAGGTCAGACGGCATTACTTTAGAATGACAGTGACCGCGCACTGAATTTCGTTGTTCGTTTCACATTTGCTTGTTAGAAGTTATGACAGAGTGGCCCACTAAAATATGACAGCATAACCGTGGCATTTTCTCCTCAAAACTAATCTTCTTTAAATAGAAAGCTGCACAAACAAACCATACGTCCGCTGCCATAGAGATCGTGCCAACGTCGTATACTGCCTCTTGTGTGCAATATACTGACTGAAAATATCACGTACAACACTCCCACGATAAAGCATTCAGGGTGTTCTTGCTTCCGGTACGCTTCAACAAACATTCTTGCCAACACTTCCATCGGTGCCAGAAATATTTGGATCGTCAATTTCCAGGCGTATGAATTCGGTGCCCGTGTCACGTTCTCTCAACAAATAACTTTTTCCTGACTAAACTTTGAGACGAGTTCACTTTTCATGTGCAACAAGGTGGAACTTTCCTCTCCTCGTCATAGTGATTTCGATTTCTTTTCAGTGAAAACCCTCCTGAAAGAAGCTATACTTTGTACGGTGGAGCTCGTTCGTCGTAGAATAAATTCCGACGAAGGAGTAGAGAGAGAGGGGGGGGGGGGAGGACATACGCGCTCGCGAAAAGGTATACGTATTCCGTCCTGTCACGCGTATATATTTATGCGCCCGTAGAGTCTCAGGCCCTACACTGCTGTGTCAAGATATGCTAAACGCTTCTAGAACTCCAGTCCCCTGAAGTTTAATCCGCAAAAAGTATGCGATATATTCTGAGGCTGACATTGTATGGAGAATGCCTTTAGAGCCGTCCTGTGCTTCCCAGAAGCCCACCAATTGAAATGCGATGGGTGTTTCGAGATCCAGAATTTCAGACTGGATACAGATGTCGAACACTTGTGTCGTCCGTTGACAAAAGCCGGAGTAAGCAGACGAGATTAGTTAAAAAAACTGTATTCGAACGAGACGTAAATCGTCATTCGACGTTCCTTTGTTTTGCGGAGTTTCACGCACATACATTCGTGTTCCCGCTGTTCTTCTTTCTTGTTGATTTATTTTTTTTCCTTTGCAGAATGAACCATGCAGCAACCAGCTCAAGTCAATGCAATTCTTCTATTGAAGGCACACAGCAGTCTGTTCGCTGTCCCGATTCGGTACTGCATGCTTTAACGAATCGCTCGATGGGGCTAGATGCGTGGTGAATGCAGATCCAAAAAAGCCTTCCATGGGTGTTTTACAATCCTTAGAGCCTGCTTATCCGGGATAACCTGAAGCACGCCACAAAAGACGGAGTGGTGCAGCGGTCAAGTGTTGTTATAAGCACGAAAGCGAGTATGTTGTTTTGATTAGAGAGAGAGAAAAAAAAAAGTGACAGATTGAGTCACCTGCACGATCTGTGCACAATATTACTACATGCGCGAGGAACGTGGGACCGCAATCACGCTTTCAGCCGAAGTGACACAATCTTTCCCCGGCGTACCTTCATGACGGTCATTAGCAGACAGCTCGAGGCCACACGGACACCAGCTGCACTGGTTGTGCCAGCCCACGAGAAACGGTCGGTGCAGAACAATCTGCGATCGCCGCAGGAAAGCTCGAAGCATCAAAACGAACGTCCACGACAGGAAGCTGTCATTGCCTTTCCATTCTACCCATGCCACCTCACCGCTCTTTCCGTAGAAGCCAGGACATCCTGTGACGTTTGCCCGGGCCCAGCCCCTGATCGCGTCAGAAGTCGTTACCAAAAGCCATTTCAGAAGCTGAGCCATTTGAGAATGAGGTTACAATTTCCTGCAAGTCCTCTGCTTTACGCGGCAACGCCGTACGCCTGGGGCTGCAGGGTCGATAGGACTATAAAAACCTCGTTTCAAACGGCCCTCGCTGCGAGATGGTCAATAGGCAGGGTCCGCTATCCGCAGTTCAGAGGTCCCCGATTTCCTCTGCATGTATGTTTCAGTTTTATTTCTCCGTGCAGTCGGCGAAATGGGCAAATGCAAAATATGTACGCGGAACATTGAGCACGCTGTCATACTATTTTGTTTGACTATTTTTCGTGTTCTTTGTGTTCGTTCGAATTCTTGCTTATCCCGAAGGCCGTGCCGAGACTTTACGAATTTACTCTGTTCTGCCCGCCTGTACTGTCATATATTTTTGTGAGTTAAAGATACAATGATGACAAAGTAGCGACGCTTCACAGCCTCACGCGATTGCCCTTACTTGAGCTAGCTTCAAATGGCGTCATTCTCGCCTGCCGGGCGTTTCGAGCCTATAAGTTTCATCTGGCTACCCCTGCCATTGCAGGCGCCGGCGATTCTGTGCAAAGGGGCCCTTCGCCGAAGCTGTCTCCGTTTGTTGAAGCGCGCTATTCTCGTGAGCGGTATACAGCTGCGTGAAAGTACGTACATCATGATTGCGAGAAAAGAAGCTAAGGTGTTTATAAGTTTAGGGCAAGAAAGGTCGACAATCTTATTATGCCTAGCTACCTTATAGCCAGTTTTTCAGAGGCGTTCTTGAGATCAGTATAATGGCGAATGCGAAAGCAACATTTCCCACGTGGCGTAGCGTCTCTCAGCAATCTGCGTGTTTCCGTGTTTGCGACAGTCAGACGAGCATTGAATAATGCGTATTACCGAATGTCTTGCATTAATTTATATTACCAGATTTATTGGCGCCTCAAAATAGAGTGCAGCGAACTTAAGGCGGTGTGTTCACTGCTATGTCGCGATAGTGGCCATACAGCTGTTTTCGAAACTACGGCCTCGTCATGCAGGATCTATTAATACCTATATGGGGGCAAATACTTTTAAAAACTAAGGTGGGGGTGGGGGGCACAGCTTAGAGAACAAGAAAAAGTGAGACCGTGTACCAGCGATTCGCGAACGCCTACATGTTGTCAGCGTGTGCTTCCACCATGCTAATCGATTCCTCCGTTTTCACTACGTCAAGCCCATACGCTTGCTTACCTTCTTTGTAAGGCCTGAAACGAAAACTGCCACAGCTACGCTTATACAATGACATGTGGCGAAACAACCTTCAAGAATGAAATGACTGCCCGCAGATCTTTAATATGCTGTAGAAGGATCGACATTTGGGCGAGATGGTACTGGTTGAACATCTTGAAGGGGCGGTGCCAGACGACGAAGACAGAAGGCAGGAACACAGCGCTGTCCTGTGTGTTCCTGCCTTCTGTCTTCGTCGTCTTGCGCCGCCCATCCAAGAGGTTCAACCTTTAATATGCGCACAACAGCCTTCGTTATAAGACTTTCATCAGCAGAGTGCGGATTACGAAAAGCTCTTGTGTCGACACGGCTGCAGTGGTAAAGCGACGAAGCGAAATTACATCATACATACGCGTGAAATGCATCATTACAAGCAAAACTCATAAACGCACTGATGCGACGAAACATGGAAACGTGCTACATGGCTCTCTGCCGAAATTGCGGCTGAAAGGCTGGTGCTGACGCATTCATCGAAGAAGCCTGCCTTTCAGCCTTTCCTGGGGGCGTGCTGGAGTGGCCGACTGAGCTGTGCGCGTTCTCCTCCGCGTGTGTCGCTGTTCATAGTGAATGGCTATTCACGTGACCGCAGCCATTCATAGAAATTCTGGCCGAAAGCGTCCGTAACAAACGCTTTGTTCCACAGTGTTCTCCTGGTTCCGAGAAAAGACCAGTTTTTATACTTATCGATTTATTGACCCCTGGAATAAACCTTACCTCGTATGACGCCGTATAGGAGCGGTCATGATTAATTTCCACTGCATGGGATCCCACTAAAATGCACTGAGTTCTCGGCACGAATGCGCGCATCCCCGCCAGCACAAAAATAAAATGCAACTGCGACAGCTGGGAAACAATTACTGGAGTGTTCCCGACGAGTAGCATAGCAATGGCGCTGCAACTTGACCAAAACGTAACCCACAAAGCTGTTGTAAGTTAGTTTGCAAGTTGAACAAAAGACAGCCGAGTGAGGTTTCGGCTGTTGCACACTAGAACAAATGTAGATGCCTCCAAATGAAGTTACGTTCACATGGAACTCTCATTTCTTACGTTTTTATAGGCGCGGTGCCTGCGAAGCTAATTCGTCCACCATTTCGTACCACACGACCAATACACCGAACAAAACGAAAAAAAAAATGCGCCTCGAGGTCATCCTGGAATAAACGAAGCAGTTTCTATAAAGCCAACACCGAAACAACTGTTCATCACCTGAATTTCATACGTACTGCGAAGAATTTAAGGCTACGATAAAGCTTTTGTTTGGGCTAGTTGGATCATAGATGAAACACTTTGAAAAGTAGCGCAAAAATACATTGCATTCGTCTTGTGCACTTGTGTCTTTCTTGTCCCACGTTTTTCGCGCTACTAGTCAAAGTTGCTCAAGGCTACCGTCAGAAGTGTTTGAAAGACACATCTAGAACGGCCACGAACAATCTTCTCACATGCATCTACTGGCACCACTGCTTTCAGGATAATCGACATCTTCCCCCTGCAACGTGTCTAAGCACCAGAGTGAGATTTGAGAGCAAAAAGAAATATTTGTTGGACGTTATTTCGGGAAGATGAATTGGGTGATCGAAATTTCATCCCCAAGGGCAGTACTGGCAAATATATAAAGACGAAAATAGTGGGTCGGGACAGTACAACGAGTAACAATATCTCATTACAGAAAAACGCGCAAACTTCGCGATATCGTCGCCGTTGATTTAAATTTCTCAGTGGCACAACGTCAACACTACTCAGAGATGCACTAAAGTCAGTGTACTCTCACATCGGCGCACACTTCTGGGTTGACGCACTGCTCTCTCTATATGATATATCCATAACGCGCAGTGAGGGATCAACACTATGGTATGCGCACAAACTAATATATTCCTCAGACGCTCACTCTCGTTGCCTGCCACTCGTCACCGAGATGCGCACTTCATCACTGTCACGGCAGAAACAAAATGTCGGAACAAAAGAACGCCACGCAATCTCGTCGGCAAACAAACTGCCACGAGCTAGTGCCCCGCCGAGTATGAGCTATGCTCTCAAAAGTGCGGCCCCGAAGAAGGCTAACTTGGCGCGGCAAGCGAGGAGGACAAACACACAAGCGTAAGAAACGTTCCAGAAAGTGTGGCAAGCTCGCGCAGGCGTCGTTATAAGGCAAACCGTGGAATGCGGGCGATATACTTGTCTCAAGTTGCTCCTCTCTTCCTTATGCTCAAGAAAACCGAGGGCCCCATGCGTGCGACAGCGCTCAGTGTGTAATAACAAGAACGAAGGGTCGGTATGATCGCCACGTTTCATTTTTCTTTTTCAGACGCAAGAAGTGCGCGAGGGAAATTAGTAAGAAAGCTGCGATTTATGATATTCCATCAGCGTTGGATTCTTCGGAGCATAAAATAAGAATAAAGACGCTTTTGAACCACCTCCGATGAAGAGAGAAAGTGTCTCAAAAGGCTGCGAAAATTGGAGATGAAGGGAGCCGCAAGCTATATGTCGATGCACTCACGACATCATCCATCTTCTTGACAGCACTGGCGCTCAGCCGCTAACGTTGGGCCGACGCGTCAACAACGCGATCCTAGCGGACACGGCGACGAGCTGGCGGCTTCTGTTTAGGAAAGAGCTCCTGCAAAATCGTTAGTCGGCCGACAAATTCCCGCATCCTGGAATGTGCGGTTCGAGTTGTCTTCGAATATAGCGGTGGGCCGTAACACTAGCAGATATTGAAAAATTCCTGACGCTCACCGGAGACCTTAGGTATAGTTACTGTTGCGGTCGGTACCTCTTTGGTGGATGGCATTGTTCTCAGTGCGAGAAGAGGGGAAACTTAAAGCACGGTACCCGACAAAAAATACCCGCAGATTCGGCGCACTTTCAAGCGTATACGCTATGTTAGGCGGCGTCACAGTGATACTAAATGATAGAAGGGCACTGGACTGACGTCACAGCTCAAATCAGAGCGTCGTATACGATTCTTGGAAAGTATTTGATATCACCGCATATTGACGTTGAGTAACATAGGCATCTCCCTCTATATTATGCTATGCGCCATGCGAACCACAGCAACAAAGTTGCAGAAAGGGCAAAAATGTGCGCACTTCTACTTCAGCCGTGGCTAATACGGAAGCTTTGCGATGAAGTCATGAATAAATAGCTTTGAAAAAGAAGAAATCACTTCAATCATTTGCCATCTCCAAGAAGCGAAATAATTTCACGCGAGGAAAATTTCGGGACCACCGATGATCAAGCAAGACTTCGAGCTTGCCTATTTCATTGCCGCTGCTTGAGTGTTAGCATTTAAATAAGCGACGAAAAAATCCAGAAGGACAGAACCTCAAGCCCTGTCCGCGTATACTTATGTGGTCACAGCAGCAGCCTCGCCGTTACGTAGTGTTATAAAATTTGCAGCGAACATATACGCTGACCCGATAAACGGCACTGCATCTGCGCACCAAATTGAAAGGCTGATTGCAGTCACGCCAAACGCCTACTGCATCATTCCAAATCCGACAAGATAACAACTACCGCTGCTAGAAGCTGCAAGAACACAGATATCACCGTGTGAGTGCGTGTTCTCAACGTAAACCTAAAAGATAGTGTATCTGTGCTTGGCGCGTATAGTCTAGTTATGACTTGGGGTTAACAAATACCTGCTAAAAATACAGTAGAACACTACTTGAGTGATCCGAACTTTCGCAAGGCAAGGAGTTCAGAGCGTGTTCTTTTTTACTTTACGAATTTAAAATGGGGAGCTCTACAAATTGCGGAAGCATTACGCTGGTGATGTATGGGAAACATTTTCACGGAGGGAACGTTTTCTTTTTCTACCCTTTTATTATCATTTGAACATTAAAGACATCATGGTGTCTTTTTTGGGTGGCTATTATCATTTATACAATACGCCTATCTTTCATTTATTTTCATTGTACTATAAGAAGAAAAAAAAAACGTCATTATAAACGTCGACAGTTCCCGATGTTTTGCGTATGGTCTAGCCTTTTCGTGTAAAATTAATGTTCACGTCGGATGCACCAGCGTCCTATAGCTGTGGAGCCGAGTGCTAATTTTTCATGTCCTGTTCCCGGAGGAAATTATGCTCTCGCATAATGGGAAAGGCTGACAGTGGGACGCTTCGTTAAATGGCGAAGAACTCGTTTTCCTTCGAAGTTTGCCCTTCAGAGCGATGAGCGTTCCGAGTTGGGTAATCGCACGTCATTGCCTGCTGCATAACCCTTGCGGGGCACGCCGGGAGAACGCGGCGTAAATGACGGTTGCGCGCAGAAACTTCGCAGTGATTTCTATTCGCATTGCGCATTTTGTAAAATTATTTTGGTGAAAATAACCGCTAGCGGCACGTTTCTTCAATGCTTGTATCCACAACTACATGTTCTAAGTTTGGATATGAGTATACTCTGAAGGCTCGGTAAAGAAAAAAGAAGTGAACACTGCTTTCTTTTTTTTTTATTCGGAGAGCCCCGTGCGTGTGATAAAACAATCGCAACATAAAAAAGGACACACATAAATCCACCGACGATTACGATACACCCTAATGCGAAATTTGAGCGCAGCTTTGCACGTGTTGTCATTTTGCGCGTCAATTTTCTTTTTTGTGTTATGATTATGTAGGTACACGGTTTATATTGGGAAGGGGATCACTGTGAGTAGCGTAGCTGGCGCGGACAGTCTGCCTCGTGCGGCACATTGCAAACGGAGCGAAGCGCGGCGTGCCTGCCTCGCTAATCGGGAGATCGCGAGAGGCAGCGTGTGGGCGACGCGCGTGCGCGATTCACAGCAGCCGCCGTGCAGCTCATGCAGCGCTATGTTTCCATACCGACGACGCGCGATACTCTGGCGCCCTGTCGTAGCCCGGCTTGGGCAGCACTGCGTTCTTCTTCGCACGCTTTGGTTCCACCAAAGAGAGCGGCGCTTCGTCGCGGCGAGATGCTGCCACCATGTCAGCGGCGAAACATCCAGGGGGGCGTAGTACATCGAGCTTTACTCGTAGCCCCTCGCCATCGTCCCTTGCGGAAGCAGTGATACTCGTTACACCCGCTGGTACCGCGAACTGACCTCAACAGCTGACGCCGCGGACACAAGGTGTATGTAAACTGGTAGCGAAGTTTCCATAGAATCCCACATGTCAACAAAATGGTGGCTCGTTGCAACCGTGGCCACCTACGTATATCGGGGGGAGAACTAGCAGCAAGCACAAAATAAAAAATAATAAAAGTGACGTCACAACCGGAAGTGGCAGTGACGTCTAGAGCTTATGCTGCTTGGCGCTGATCTTTGAATTTCTTTAGCGTCTGGCATTTCTAACGCTACGCCAGCCGGTTTTTTTTTTCTTTTAGGCTGAGGCGAGCTTGCGACTCACCTCAGCTGAAGCGCCGGCGTGTCATTAAACGATAGTAATGGCGTAAGTCTTTATGCGAACATAATTAGCCTGTTATGGACGGCAGTTGCTTCAGTAGGTTCCATAAGACGGTTAGCGAATAAGATGGAAATAAATGACAGTGCCACGGAGGTTTTAAGAGCAACTTCACTTGTATTTGTCTAGAATAATGCAACCGATATAATTGACCGAACAAAACGTGTTTCAATTGATGAAAAGCACTATGGCCAGCACACATTCGTAATGTATAGCAACATTTGCGAATAAATTTCACAGAATCATTCGCAATTGCATGCGGCACCATGCATTCATATCCAACAGTTATCAGAAAAGACAACATTGCCCCACATTATCATTTAGAAAACATTCGACTTACTGATTTCGCTGCCCGGCGGACACGCAGAGCCTTTGTTACGGAGAGCGAACGAACACGTCGCGATGTTTCTTCGTGGAGCGTTCCGCATTTGTCGTCACGACGAGAAACAACGCGTCGGATGCCGCAGCGTGAACTTGCACGATAACAAAACGCTGCACTCCCACCTTTCGCCAATGAATGCCGTGCGCTAGGTCACGTAAGATTTGAAATCAAGCTCGCGCCACACTTTGAATAAACACGCAAGGATATAAAGAAAAACTCGGATGAAACCGCCGCGTTCAAGTGCGCAACGCTGTTCCGCACGACATAATAGCTGATTTGCACAGCCTTGCCAAGTCTTGCGCCAGAATTCTTAGTTGGTAGGGGTCACCAAGAACGAAATAATAAATTGTGAAATTGAGAAAAATTAACATTTGTTGTTTTAGTACAGGAATAACATTTGAAACTGAATATTAACTCGTATGTCAGTACACAAATCAAAATTATCGAATTTTTTTTCAGATACGTTTTTTAAATTTCAGTCTTTGTCCCCCCTCTCCTAGACGCGCTTAAATCGTGCAGCACTAACTGATATCTCTGGCGATAGGTTCTGGCACGTTTTCGTTCCAAGCTTCGCGACCCATTTAGACCCTATAGAAGACAAGCGTAGCCCTCCCCACCTCACACCGTCCTGCACCCCCCCCCCCCCCCCCCTTTGAAAGCACAGATGAGATCGCCCAAGCGGCTGCAGATGCCGTGGCCGCCGGCAGCTCAACGCATGCGCAGGCTGTCTCCCTTCCTCTCCTCATCCGCTTTGCGCCTTATGCTTTTAGTGCAATCTTCTCTTCCACTTTCCTCCTCACGCGCCCCTTTTGTTGCACCTTGTTCGCTCGGTTACGGGTACAAGAACGCCGAGGCACGCCAACGCTTAACGACGGAACGGGCGCCTAAAAGGTGCGCTCTAAAGCAAAATAAATCTAACAGTGAAACTTCGTGGAGTTGTTTGTCCTGCTTTCAGAATATATATCTGTTGTTGCCACATAGCACATAGCGTACTTAAGCATGTGCTGATCACTGAAGTCTGTTGTAACACGCGCATAAACCTTTGCAATATAACTTTTTTTTTCTTACTTGTCCTGTCTCAGAAGCTGCACAAGCCTGACTGTCACCGAGCCATTTGTAGAAACAAAATGTGCATTTTCGACAGTTTAGTTTCTCCACATTCTGTGTGGAAAAGCACGGTTATGCGAAAACTAGAAAAGGCGTGACCTCAGAGTGCTCTATTATGTTTTGGGCATCGTGAATCGTTCAAAGTAGATCAGTTGTGTACGACCATTTTCTTAGGAAACCACTGGCGGATGCCGTCTCTTCGCCACGTGAATAATCAGGAAAATCTTTCAGGCAGGCAATCAGAAAACGAGGAGGCGACAGATCGTTGTCGATGTTTCAGCTAATATAAAGTTTACTGGCACCGAAAGGCTTTGCGCTATACCACTGGGCGTAACGTCGCTGGGAAAAGTAAGTATAGAGGGACGGCAGGTTTCTCGCGAATTTCATAACTAGAACACAGGCACAATGACGTAAACAGGCGTGCGCTCGAAAACACAGTCGCACAAAGGGAGTCGCGGGAAATGGTACCCGAGGGACTCGAAACAGACAAAAAAGTATTCAATCCTACACGTCGCGAGAACAAAAGGCAAGAAGCGGGGGTGGGCTTGACGTTCGAGTGGTGGGCGTAATGGATGGTTTCCCTCGAGCAAACCCCGCCGAGAACGGCCAGCGAAAATATTTGCTCCGCTCCCTTTGGTGGTTGTGGCGGTATATGGGACTCGGCACGTCGTTGCCTTCCTCCTCCCCTGACTGGAGAGGGCAAGAAATAAGTGGAGAAAGAAAGGAGTGTAGAAAATGAGTGGAAAAAACTGGAGAGCGCGCCGACATTTGGGAAGACACTGATAGTCAAGGCCACGAAGGCGGCCTCCATCACCGCGCTTCTGTTTCGTGGTCGAGTGGCATCGCGTTGACCTGCCCCTTGACCGCCTCCCGAAGAACTGACCGCTGAACACTACTCAGCATACCCTTCCCCCCTCCACCTCCTTTGCGTCTCCACAGAGCCTCCTTCACCCTTGTGCTATCTTTACCGCGTGCGCGCAGCCCGCCGCGGCGGTTTTTCTGCATCGATCGTTACGAAGCAAAGGCTCGGCCACGGCGCATCTTCGCTGCGCAGCGCTCAAGCCGAAAGTCAAGGCAACGGAGTTCTCCAATAAATTCTAAGGGACAACCGAGTGGCATAAATAATGCAAAAGAAAATGCATAATATAGAGAGTATAGACAGCATAGACAGAACGATAAACTGAAACATGAGAAGACCAGACGAGACGGATGTCGCAGGACTAGCGCTTTAGTTAAGAGATCAAAGCAGGCGGAAAGGACGGGCAGCGACCCCTGTAGAGCATAAAGCAATCGGTCAGCGTTGCTTCAACAGATTGGCGGACGGGAGAAAAAGGCACGCGTCTCAAGAGACGTCGAAAAAATGAGGAGGGGAGGGAGACGGCAAAGAAAGGAAACAAATTATACAAGAACGCCTTTCCGCAAAACTAAACAGGCGCGGGAGAGAGATGAACGGTACAGTGAGGTCTATTTGCTCATCGGCGAGCCGGCGAGACCGTTGTCCTCTTGACCGGGAATGGCACCCTCTCATATTTTATAGTAATTGCAAAAGGGAGCAAGCGAGGGCGTGGATGGAGTTGGTGGCTAGCGTGAGGCCATCACCCGCTATTTTGATCACTGGCCTTTCGAGGACGGATGTTTACAGTGAATACGTTTCTTCCGTAGGCACTACAGAAGCTTCAAACTGGAGGGTATACCGTCGTTGTCAAAAGAACGATACTCTGAGTAAGTCGCGCCAAAACATTCAGCGACGATTACGATGCTCCCTAATGCGAAATTTGAGTGCAGCTGTACACGTGTTTTCATTTCGCGATATATTGAAAATGGAGCTAACTGCGGCGCGACTGCCTCGCTAATCGGGAGATTGCAAGAGGTGGCCCGTGGGCGACGCATGGGAGCGATTCACAGCAGCCGCCGCAGGCGGACCTCCGCTCATGCAGTGCTTTGTTTCCATACAGATGACGCGCACTACTCTGGCGCCATCTCGTAGCCATTGTTGCCGCGAAGCCCTCCGCGCGCAGCATTACGCTCTTCTCACGCTTTCGCCATACCTTGCTCCTCCGCTTTCCGCGTTCCGCTGCACCCTCCTCCTCCATCTTCCTCCTCGCGCTCTCTTCACTGTCGCCGTGCTTCCCCTCTCCCTGCGCTCCGCGTTCACTTTCATCATTCGTGTGTTCGTTCACTCGGTTATGATGGACAACGTCGACGCTTGCCGCAGGAACGGGCGTCTAAGAGCTGCACTCTAGATAACATGCACATATAGGAGGTACGATGCTAGGGATGACAGATGATAATTAAACAAAATTTATGAAGCCTGGTTACCAAGGTGCATGGCGGTAACTTGCGATCACCAGAAGCGCGACCAGTGTGAGGAAGAACGACGTCTATAGACATATGGAATCAGCCATACTCCCACTTTTAGAGCTATCTTTGATAGTGTGGTTCCATTGAAATTGAGTCATATAGGGACGTGCATTGTGTACCTTTAATCTTGGTGGTATGTATACTTCTGTCAATTTAATTTTGGGAACTTTTCTGTTAGCACTTGTATTTCTGTTGCGCAATCATTGGTGTATAAGTATTTCACGATTGTACTGAGTATTACCATCCCCGCCTCCTGCTTCTTTGCGTTGGGCCACGTGAGGGACTTCAACATAATTGAATGAAGAAATAACCATTGTAATACATATATTTGGAATGGCGACATACTAAGCCGCGTCTTTTTTTTCACCGTTTACAAGAAAGTCGGGTACAGCTAATTGGGAATGAGACAGACAGGTTGGTAGCATTTGTTTAATAATACTCCTAGCCTTGAATCGGCCCGAGAATGCAAGGCCTGAGCACATGCACGACATAATAGAGCTTCGTTTATGCAGCACACAAGGGTAACCAAAAGCTCGCGTTGCTCTTTTGGTCAATGCGTCACAGAAAATGTAATAGCAACCCACGAAAGCTTTTCTTGCAGGTACACCATCCTTCATACATCCAACAAGAAGTGAAAGCTTTAGCCTTTCGCGACACACGTGTGCACTTATTTAGCCTTATAGCTTTTCAACAGTTTTGTTTCTCTCCTTACCGGTTCTTCCATTTTCCCCCTCCCCAAGCGTAAGGTATAGCCAACCGGGCATGTCCTTGGTTAACCTCCCTCTTCGTTTCTCTCTCTCTTTTATATTGTAATTTTGTCTTGTTATCTAATGCTTCCCACACTTGTAGTAAAACGTGAGTTGTTAGAACCGAAATAGAACTTGGGAATGCTCGCGTGTTATTTTTTTCGGCAACTTCATATTACAGAGATCGCACAGAAATAAAGTCAACTCCTCTTAATTCCGGAATTTGCTTTTAGCTTAAACAGTGCCATGATACACTCTATGAGTCAATCGTTCGATGTCTATTAGAAAAGGACCTTAATCTCTTGCAGGAAAAGTTATGAAACTACAGCTTCGTTTTTTGGGGGGCATATAATGTGTTCTGTAAATCAATGGGACACAAATTTATGCTTGCTCAGATTAGAAGAATAAGAAAAGTCTCTCGCTTACGCACAAATTGGATGTAAGAATGCATCAGGCCTCGGGCAAATAGCTTAACGAAACTTAAAGAAATCATGCCGTTCCTACATGCTGACATAAGTACTCGAATACAACTTGGAGTCACCTAGCAACAATGACAACTGCGCTGCTATTCTGTCCGAAAGTGTAAGCTCAGGACTTTGGCGGGGTAAGAAATCATTTTTACTACATTCGTCAACTCAATTCTTCGACAGCCTCCAAGTGGATGGCCTGAGCGCCTTATATCTTGCCTCCCAGTATGAAGCAAAGTGTAATTTCTTCTTGAGAATGTAGTAGGATGTGCAGATCAAAGCAGGATGACGCTAGGCAATACTTACTTAATCGAAGGCAGTACAATAATGTGATCAGAAAGGACTGCGTTGCTTGCTCAAGGAGAAAGACTCACTCTTCCATTCTATTGCGAAAATACTTTTTCGTTCTGCGAATCGTTACAGTTTGAGCTGATGTAGCAGCTGGAGCGCTGTTCTCCAAATAGAAAAAATAATTACGTCTTTGCGATGTATTGATCCAAGTCGGAAACAGAATCTGGTAAGAGAAGAGGGGGGTGCGTCTACATTTAATCATCTCTTAAAAAAACGTCGTCTTCGCAAATATTGAGGGTCGTTTCTGCTTGACGAGTTACAGTAGTGTTGCGCTAGGAGATGACCAGATAAGGAGTCATTCGGGGGAGTTAACCGCGCACAGCTTAACTATGCAATTAGGTCGGTATAAGAAGAGCAATATCAGAATAAGTATGTTTACCGATTACTAAAGCTTCTGATATCTAATGCATTACGATATGTTGACGTCTGGTTTGAGTAGTTACCAATGAACGTAAGTATAAGCCAATGCTATGTGAAAGTTGTCTTACAGGACTCGCATTTCCTCCTGAAGAAGCGTAGAAAGAGGCCAAATAATGTTACCTTAACGTAATGCTTCCCACCATATGAAAGCCTTGGTTGAGTGGAACAAATTTATTAATATATAAGAATTATTACATAACTATAAATTAAGAAAGTGCGCTAGTTTTTAAATGCCGCAGAAAGATTTCATAATAACAAAAACATGTGAATGCGCTCACATAATCTAATACGGGCAAACAATTTATATCAAACACGAGAAACAACCAACCGCTTTTTACAATAACCTAGCAATAATACCGTTAAAAATTGCAGCTGCTTCGCCGCAGGGGTTGTTTTTTCGGTAAGTTAACTCACGATAAACTTCATGTGGTTATGACAGCCTGTTACCATGACGTTTTGAGAGATACACGAAGACGCTCAAATAACAAAGTACTTTATATTCTTTCCCTCTCTAGGAATAAGTGAAATGATAACTCTGTTTACATGCGTATACGCTACGTGAAGCAACACCGCGGGTCAAATTCGCGAGGGCTGGCTGGTTGTGCAGTGTTGAACATGTGGACCAGCGAAAATATCATACGTTAGGAAAGCGTCCACGTCTGCTGCCTTGTTCCATCCTTTTGCACATTCCAAGTAAAGACAGCTATTCTTCAGGCCCTAGTTTCGCGAGCGTCATGAAAGGCAATAAATAAGTTATAAGTGTGGCAACGGCGTGCGTTATATTGTACTCTTTGCCCTGGCTTCTTTCTCCAGTGCAACAACGCAAAAATGCGAAAATCTAAATAGTGCCCGACGACGAAATGTTTGATCTCTTGTTCTCGATGCATTCCTAATCCTTTCCGAGGCCATACTCACACGCCGGCTCGGCCGTGCTACTAAGAAACAAGCGGCACAAAGCAGCGTACTGAGCTCTCACCGCCGAGGGGGGGGGGGGGGGGGGGGGGAGGGTCGAGGAGGGAGCTTGCACAGTGCACGTAAAGAAAGAAAGCCAGGAAAAGTCTCGGCCTTTGTGTAACGCCGCCTGTATATTGCACCCCACATATACAGTACGAAAAACTCAGCTATACGGCAAGCATATGAACGCCACCCGCATCACACAGTGCAAGCGGCACAAAATACGTATGCTACGAGCAGGCCGGGCCTCCGAAAACCCGATGGGTGGACTGTGATGAAAGCACCGGCCGCGGGCGTTGGAAAAGCGTAAGCTTTAAAGCCGTGCTGCTCCCGGCACAAAACACGGAGGCGTACGCGATGCCAGGAATATAATCTTGGGAGAACCTTTTGCAGCCCAACTGGCTACCAAATGAAATTCCTGACAGTCGAACGGACGAGGGAGATTGGTTCTTTAGCTTTCGTGAATGTTACTCTCAAACCGGTTCGGCGCTTGTTTGCTGCTATAACAACAGAGGGGCTGCCTGTGGCTGCGTGTGTAAACCGATACTAGGGAATAAAACGAACTTAGTGCGGATACCTTCCTTCTTTTCTGCTTGTCGTGCGCTTTGGAAACAAGCTAACATAAAAGTTCAGCAGGTCTATCCGGGATGCAGTTCACATAGCAATTTATTTCCGATAAGACGGTTCTTTTTGTATTTTTCTCAACAAAGGATCGACCTTTTCGTTTACGCAGCAGAACTCAACGCATGCTGTTTCCCGCCGTTGAGCACCGGACGTTGGCCTAAAAGTAGTTTTTTTTTTTTTTGCTCTCTTTATCTTCTCGACGTCGTTCTTTTTTTTTTTTCGTGTATTCTGTAGAACGAAGCCAGCGATGAGCGATGCAAGCAAATGTGCGACTAACAAGCGACGTACGTGCTTAATATCGAGACGTAACCTTCACGGCCAATCGCAATGCAGTTTGGCATAGTAACGGCTCTGTATAATTAGAGGTTTCGATGCTCGCGGATTTCTCAAAACTCTTGGCCGCGTTGAGCAACACCCTTTTCGTCACGCATTCATCCCACCACGACATCCAGAGAATGAAACAACTGCGCCAGCCAGTTTGTCCCGATTCCTCTAATTAACGTTCGTTTCGAAGATTCTATCGTTTGCTATATTACTAAATTTGGTCAAAGTACACACGTCCACCCCCGCCTGATTCTTTATTCAATTTCGTCAATGTATACCCGTCTATGTGAAGAAAGCGGGGAAGAACCCCTGTGTTATGCCGGAGCAATATCATTTGGTTAAACATTGCAAAGCCCGGTCGTCGCGACGAAATCACCCTGCCTTCTCTCTATATTTTCTCCTCCTCCTCAAGAAAGATATTATGGAGAGTAAATTGTTTAACTTTTTGCCAGTCACCGTTCTTACCGGGCTTGACGATATATACCACAAGGTCATCCCTCGGTGCAAGCAGCGCCCACAGCGTTCAAAATTTACTCGACGTTGTCGCCGATTCTATAGCGAAAGATTCTTCTGTAACTGGTGGAATGAATTGTAGCGATGTCCTTTTAGTTCGATTATATTAATTTATTATCACCACCGCTTATGACCGGCCGATTGTAAGGATAAGTCTAATGTAATCATATATTCGTTACATTATCTGGATTCAGACTCAGCGCGCGCAACGTGAATAGTATTGCACATTACCTAACACGCGTGAGCACCAGCGCTTACACTACTCGCCGCGGTGTTTTAGTGGCTATGGCGTGGCACAATTACGTAAGCACTAGTTAGGCATGCAATTTCCGGCTGTGGAGGCCGCATTTCGATGGGGGCAAAAACGATCGTGTACTTAGATTTAGGTACATGTTAAAAGAATCTCAGGTGGTGAAGATTATTCCACAGTCTCCCAATGAGTTGTGTTTCATAATCATAGCGTGGTTTTGGCACGTAAAACTTCATAATTTGATTTCTAAACTTCAGCGCATACGCTGAAATGCACGATGAGTCACGTATAAGTAGCGGACTCGCACGACAGGTGGGGTCAGGTTCGACGACTGACGACAGTGCTCGAAGCTACTGCGGTTCGAGTGTTGCTTGTCTTTTCTGGGTGCAAGTTCGTCCAACAAAGTGTGAGGTTGCTAACTCGGAGCCTTAGCACTGGGTGGTTTTCTTTTGTTCAGCGTCACTGCAACCTGACAGTATGCAGAGGCCCGCATCAGAAAGGCTACCCAGCGCATTCTCAAGATGGCCGATTGAAGAATGCTAGCCCTTCGCAATATGCCTTCTCGCTAGAGTTGCGCCGCATGGACGTTTGATAAAATAGATTAGGGAAGGGTGCATTAAAACGAAGAAAATAAAGAGAAGAATTGAAGAAGAAATTAACAGTGGCGGCACATGGACATTAAAATAAAGCAAGGCAACAAAATTCGAATACTGCCCAGCGCAGAAAGCCAAATGGTCGAGCTTGGCTGCCGAGTGAAAAGATGGTGAGGGTAAAGTGGGAATAAGGAGGGAGGGGGGGTGGCTGACAGCGTTAAAGTAAGGCACTTTGCATAAATTAGCTTTGAATAATGGAGACAGATTTTTTCACGAGCGAACAGACGGTAATTAGGGACCAAGACCGAATTGTGCTGCGCACGCTTCTTTCTCATTAGAGCGAAGCAAGAAACGTAAATATAGTAGTACGGGGCTTGCAGAGTACAGAAAATGTTAGCAGCGCGCAGAGAGCAGAACGAGAGCGAAGCGATTGCGGATTAAGATTTAGTTATGGCAAACACGCAAGAAAAAAAAATGTACAGGCCTAATGCTGTCCCGCTTAAGGCGATTTCAATTATGCCGCCACCGGACCGCTTCTTTCGTGTCGTGTCCAAAACCACAAGACTCGTTTCAGCCTGCGTTCCGACAGAAATCTCACAGGCGGTGGGAAACCGCAGCGCCGAAAGCAGACCGTTTTCCACTGCCTCTAAAGTGGTCTGAGTGCAGATAGGAAAGAACAAAGACACTTCGCGGGAAATATCAAGTACCGTCACTCTTCTAACTGGTCTAATAGTATTTTGTATGGTGGCATAATAACATACATAAAAAGAAAGTTACAGAAATTCTTACCATTGCCTGCTAATGCGTAAGCATTGTTTGATTCGATAGTAACTTCGTTCTTCTTCTATTTATTGCTTAGTTTCGCTGATTTGCTTTTCCTAGCTTATGCGCGTCTACCCATGGACCTTCCAGTCGCATAGAAGGCGTAGGCTTTAGTAGACAAATGTCACATTTTCTCGCCGCATCCGGCCCCTTGAATGCAGTTGTAGCAATTGAACCGGAAGTGCTGGGCTGCTGAGCACGAGATCGTGGGATCGAATCCCGGCCACGGCGGCCGCATTTCGATGGGGGCATGCGAAAAACACCTGTGTACATAGAACTAGGTGCACGTTAAATAACCGCAGGTGGTCTAACTTTCCGGAGTCCTCCACCACGGCGTGCCTCATAATCATAAAGTGGTTTTGGCACGTAAAACCCTCTAATTTATTTTAATTAATTGAGCCGGGACGCCGGGTGCGAGCGCGCCTCGACGGAGCAGAGCGGTCTAAAAGGAGCACCAGTTGTCGCAGTAGCACGTGAGGCGTTGCGTGAGAGCAGAAATTTCAAGTTGGTCACCCCCGAATTTCAAGTTGGCCCACCACCTGCTTTGGGCTGGCCAACCCCCCATTTAAAGTTGGCCCACCCACAGATTTAAGCTGACCCCCTGGCAAATTTCAAGTTGGCCCATCCCCGAGTTTCAAGTTGACCCACCCCCGAATTTCAGTTGGCCCACCCCTGCTATAAGCTTCTCCATGCATTTTCTAAGGACCTCGGTGTATCTCTATGGGTATTCTGTTTTTATTTTTTTAATTGTTCCTTATCGCTTAAAAGCCACCACTCATCCACATTTACACTCTCATAACGACTAAATGTCTCAACTATGCAAATGACACATTTTAGTGCAGATACAAGGCATTACACTTCTCGCGTGACCGGGCGGGGGAGCCCGCCGAAGAATTCTTACGCATTAAAAATTCGGAGTTTCGCCCGAAAGGCGAGGCGAAGCACCGATTGCGATAGCAAATTAGTGGATAGCTGTGCGAACTAAGGATAGTAGCTTTAGCGGCCGTATAAACTTGTAAACATTCGCCTGCTAACACAATTAACGATGACAGAATATGTAAGTGTGACTGAACGAGGACGTAGGAAGAAACAGACACACAGAGAATGCACTGACCTTGTGTGTCTGCTTCTTTTTACGTCCTTGTTCAGTTGCGCTTATACATTCTATCGTGGATTCAAACCAACTAGCCCGCCAATGTGTTTTAACTAAATTGACAAGCACCATGACACGCGCGCACGCGTAGACATGAACACATCTCGCTCGATGAGAGCGGAAACTCGTTGTAAAAATAGTGGAGTGACGAATCGCGGCAGCAGCAGCGATCGAATTGACCTTCGCGTCTCTCTCGCTTTAACGCGGACGGAACGTCGAAAGCACAGCGCATACGAAGCTACCGGCACTCCGCGCACTCTGCAAACATCGCATATCGCGTTGAAGATGAGGTATGCGCGGACGCGTGCGTCTAATTGTCATACAAATATGCCCTCACGTAACCTTATCCTAGGTGCCTAGGAACAGGATCGTTTAGGGACTTTTGAGTAGGCGCGATGGTGGCGCCAAGCGACGCCGCGGCGTGTTCTTTCTCGGCGTGATCTCTCACTGGCCCATGCGCCGCGCCGACAGCGTGTTCTACAACGTTGCCTGTGTGATTGTGCTTGCGTTGCTTCTGTGTTGGTTGTGCGTTCTGTGTTGGCGGCAATCCGTGAGTAGTGGTGGTGTGGCAGTGCGGCTTTGGCCTCGGTAAGCTCTGGCAGTAAATGTGACTCGTATGCCTAGAGTATGTGACCGTATGCCTAGAGGATCTGGTGGTGGTGACGATTGAAATGTCGAAGTGGCCTAGTGCCTCGACAGCGCAGTTCTGAGAACTGCGATGTGGCGTCGCCGTGTCCGCCTTTGCTTAACGGACATCGAGGGAGGTTCTGCTCGCTACAAGTCACGTATATATGACTGCGTCGTCTGCCCACTGTACAGCGCTAAATGTGTTGTTTGTGTACTGTGCTTGGAACTAGTGACGCAGCCACGAAACGGAGGTGGTGGAGGATTAGAGTGGCTCCAGTTGCGCGTTCACAAACATGTGCTCCCGTTTTAGTCTCATTAGTGGCTGTCGCAGGATTTGGGTGTTTTCCTTGCCTAGTATGAATCTTACGCTGCTAACGCACAGCCTGTTCACGTTTTTCCGTGCTAGATGTCATTTGCATGACGATCGAGTTTGAAAACGAGACATATGACCGTGTTCTTTGCGTTTGTGTGTCCAAATTTACTTTCTTTTGTGGAAATTCTGGTCGTCTTATTACGAAAGAGGTACGGGCGCAAATATATAAACATATTTCTCAAATTTTGAATTACGCATAATGCGGGTGCCTTCTACGACTGAAAAGTAGGCTACGCGGTCTGTGTGAACCAGCTAATTTTTGTTGCAACGTTCTTCTTTGTTGTAGACTGATGCATCGTGCACGTTTATTTCTGTACTGTTATAAAAGACATTTATTATGTTTATTCACTCAGTAGAAGTGTACGCAGCAGTATATTTTAGTTATGCAGTGAAGCCATCGAATGTATTATGCATGATCTGTAGGATCAGGTCACACAAAGGATTTTTGTGTAAAAACGTGGTGCAACTCATTTAGAACAAAGATATATAAAACTCGAAGATTGCAATAAATGGCTGACTATAGCACAACAATCGCCGGTTCCTATTTAAAAACACAGCATCAAGAAGGAACAAAGATGAGGAATCATCACATCTCCAAGTTTCTTGACTTGGTAATGCCTTGCGCTTGTACTCGGTAGCCTCGTCAGCCGCAGCCAAACTTCAGCACATTACTGTCCTTTCAATAACACCGACACCCCAGTCTCCTAACATACACACAGGAATGCACACGCTCACACTCACAAAGAGCTAAAGCATGTAAGAAAAAAAAATGCGGATCCCACGCTCTGTTGGAATCGACGCAAGCGAAGCTTTGTATGCTGTTTGCTTTCATCGACGATAATTAGCGGTGATGTTGGCGGCGAACGTGTAATTTCTTCAGCGTTTAGCCTAGTACGAGAGCAGCGGGTCGACGGTAAATGCCACCTTGCGTGCACCACTGCTGTTTGTCTGCGCATTCCGCAGAACACACAGGCCAATGTGTTTGCTTGAGGCGTTGTTGTGCCTCACTGTTCGTAATTTCTGAAAGGCCTGAGCATTATTATTGCTTCATGTGGCACGTCACATCGTGTTAGTAGTGCAAAACTTTAATTGAATCGTGGGGCCATACGTAATTGAAGTAATAACTATAATTGTAAGCATACACTGCATTCATGCATTCACGGTCTACATCACGTTTCGCTGCGTAGCGAAGACGCTCCTGTTCCGCGCGACGCTTCTCTCGGGCCTGGTTGTCCTCGACGCAGAGGGCACGCTTTGGAGCCGTTTTCCTGGCTCGTGTTTACGTGCTCCTTCTGTATACATGGACAGCGCGCTGTTGAGACGCCAGCTCCAAGCGCTCTCTTCAGACTATGGACGACTGTAATGTTTACACTATCACAGCCCAGCATACGACCTCTACAGCCCTGCATTTTTGTCACACAGGAAAGTAAGCACAGCACGTGCCATACGCACAAACTGTGAAACGCTGCCGCGTCGGCGTGCCAGCCGGGATGCGCGGGGGCGAGTACTATCTGGTGGTGTTGTAAGAAACCCAGCGCACGCGCGAGCAAGACCACAGCAGCAGCGATGGGAAAGTCCGCAGAAGAGACAAAGAAAGCTTCGCTTTAAGAATCTGGAGATACCTAAGCACTTGTGAGTTGTGAATGCGAAAGAGTTACCGTCCACTTGAACGCCCCTGAGAGGTCCTTCGAGTTATGAACTGCTCGCGGGCAAGCGAGCGCGTTTTGGTTTGGCCTTACCGAGGCCCAATTAGAACGCAGGAGACAGCTTGCGCGGGCAAGGCAGAGACACTACACCGTTTGTAGACAGTGGAACGCCACGAACGCATTGGCTGCGCATTGCTGCGCATTGGCTCCACATTGGCTGCGCCGTCACGTGCGTAATGCGCATGCACGAGCCCACCGGTTTAGTCAGCCAGATGGGTGCGACATGACGTGTGCAACGACGCACGCCTTTAGTCAGCCAGAACCGTGCAGCTGCCGTGGCATCCGTGAAGCGTGTTGTATCGCACCCCGGATGTCCGGGTTCGATTGCCAGCCGGGCTGAGGAGATGTACCAAATTTTCTATTCGAAGCCATTAATGTACTTTGTTTACAGGAGCCTCCCTGAGAAATTTGACGTCAGTACGGGCATTTCTTGACGTGTTTATTGCTGTATGCGCCGTCGGAAAGTTTTGGTACCATCTTTCGGTCACGCCGACTACAACATATTTTTGCTCAATAAGGTATATAATGCTTTCCCATTTATAACAGTACCCAAATAACACAAGTTGGAAAAGATAATAAGCGCAACAGAAGCCCTTGAAAGCGCGCTCATCAGATGAGTCATGTCTCGGCTACTGTGTTCGCGCACACAGAGTCCTGACAGTCGCAGCTCGAACTCGTCATGTTCCTCGAACCACATCATGAAAAGCTACCATCGTAGGCAGAATGCAAAACGAAAAAAAAAAATGTCGGCCTCCCGCCAGAGGGCTCAGCAGCATCTTAAAGCAGCAAAGTTGGGAAGGCACTGTCTATGCACATCAAACAAATTGACTCCGTCCAGGCTTCTGTCGCTGTTCTTTACCATATCAGTGCGGTTGCTACGCAAGGCGATTCGGACAGAGGCCGCTGCAAAACAACGCACTTCTCAGACTCTCCGTAACATCAATAAGTGATCCGTACCGCCTTCATTCGGGCATGCCCGTGGGAAACGGCAGCGTGAGAGAGAAACCCGACGCGTTGTCAAGGGGATGCCCAAGAGCTGCGAAATTAAGGCAGCCTCTGGGCAGCTCTGGGAAAGGGCTTTGGATAGCGCTCCGACGCGCCCGACATTAGCAAAGTACACGTCGTCACTCAAGCCAGCTTAGTATGCTTGTTAAGTACAATGGCAAGAGAACGCTGTGTCTGCGCTTCACATTGTAATCAAAGGATCCGGCGAGCAGGAATAAGAGTGTACTGAGGCAACGGAAACCGATTGGGTTGGAGCCACAGGAAGAAAAAACAAAAAGCCGATTCTCAGGGGCTCTCGCGAGCAAGCCTCGGGAATATCGCCAGACTAGAGCAGCCCAAGCGAAATCGGCACCGGCCTGCGGGGCTTCGATTCCCAGTATACCCTCGCGTTGATTAAAAGGATACCGGACCGGTGCACAGAACGTTACGGATGATTAACGGGAGCTAGTTAACAGATGAGCAGGGCGATCGAAGCGAAAAGAGCGCCCAAAAGGCACGACAGGATCACACTATTGGAAGAGAACACGTACATGAGAAAGGGAAAAGTTGTTCTCTGGGACGATGCAGGGGATTTGCTTTTAATATTGCTCTACGTCGCAACTGCAATAATTCGACCCCTTGCTTTCACTCATCTCTCTATCTTTCTCCAAGTGAATTAAGAAATAAA
Organism: Dermacentor variabilis; assembly: GCF_050947875.1. Classification (NCBI taxonomy): domain Eukaryota; kingdom Metazoa; phylum Arthropoda; class Arachnida; order Ixodida; family Ixodidae; genus Dermacentor; species Dermacentor variabilis. Next base: position 51,936,139 of record NC_134572.1, on the reverse strand, counting down.
CGGTTCAAGGCTTGTGCGAATGGTGCGACATTGCAGGTTACACTCATGTACGATACACTCATGTGCAGTACGATAACAACGAAACAGAAATATCCATGAATAACAGGAACGCGCAGGATCATGTGCTTTTCCTACTGTGTGTTGGTGCTAGTTATGCGTACCAATTTTCGCGCTAATTAGCCTGAGTCAGGGCAAGCACAACTGGCCCATGCCAATATTCAATTGGCAGTTTACACTCTTAAAACAGCTGCACCCTTTGGGATGTATATTTATTCCATAACAATAACCATCATCTGCCTCTCTCGCGTTTCTTTCCTTGAAAACTTTCCTGACAACGCGCATGCCGTTCGTGACTTGACAGCGCCGAACTCGCGGCGTTAAAGAAAGGAAAAGCGGGCAAGACAGATGACGATTATCGTTGTGGGACAAGTTAACCGGCATAGGGTGTAACATTTTAAAGGGTGCATTCTGTGCAGGACAATTGCGCACGGAAACAAATACTTGTCACAACGTGCTAGTACTGATTTAATGTACATTGCTGTTCTCAAGCTTAATATATCCGCGCAGGTTTCATGCACTACATCAAAAATTCAGCCTATGGGGAAGCAGCGCTGCCGAGGAGGCGCTATGGCAGCTTGAGTGTGCAGCTAAGATATGCTGACAGCTTCAGATAGGGAGGCTCATAAAATGGTATGTTCATTCGGATGATAACAGACGCGCGCCTGTATCGGCGTTCGATTTATAGCGTCATGCGTCCATCCATGCTCTGGCCATACCCATGCCCGGTGGGAAAGCCTATTTGCTCATACATTCTAGCACGCCGGTGCACCGTCGCGCCAGAGCCTGGACACATGTACAGGGCCGTCCGCTGTTGGTATACCATGGAGGAAGGAAAAATATAGGACAGAGCATTACGCCACGCAGCCAGCCTTAGCAAGCGAACGCTCCGTGAAACCACAGTGGTGGCCCAGAACATAACCTCTTGCGTCGAGATCACGCAGCAAGAATCGAGATCTGCTGAGACATTTGGTTCCCAGTAGCTATGCCAGTAGTTTTTATTCGGTGCGCGCTTGTTCAGCTGCCCTGCCATGGCTCCGCCTGCAGAGCGCGAACGCTAAAACCAACCGCGCACTTTGACGTGCAATACCGTATAGGGACACCAGATTTGGCTTCAGTCGCTCCCTCCTTTCTTTTATTGGGATAGCAATTACATGGCTAAATAAAAAAAATCAGCGAAAACAAAGACGCAGGACCGGAAGGAAGCACAAATACAGACTCCAGGCGGATTCCCGCCGTCGGCGTCGCCGTGAGGTTCCGTATAACGTCTAAGGGCGATAAAACCGTCGCGCCGCGCGGCATGTTGTATGTGCACGTGAACGCATGAGAGAGTGAGCCGGTGAACGCAGCTCAATCTGGCTTGCGCGAGCGGGGAACGCGGGCCGGAAGCGCATCCTCTCCTGTCGCGCGCTGTGCGCGCGCCGTAACTTGAAAGGGATCTGCGACGTGTACAAAGTGCGCTCCCGCGTGAGCCTCATCTTCAAAGAGAGCTGCGATGTTTGCAGAGTGCGTGTTGTTGAGGCTTAAGGTGGCGTTAGGGCAAGGAATCCACCAAGCCCATCTACGAATACATCAGGTAGTAGGAATGAGAAACGGGGGTTTACTGGCTTAGGTACACTGCTCCAGTTACGGCAGCCCACTTCACGCAGGAGCAAGTTAAACGTCCGAGTTCGCATCAGGACCCTCTGTCCACCACTGAACGAAAAGTCAGCTTTTATTACCATCGTCTGCCCTAGGTGAGTCGACTGGGGAATCTGAAGACTGTCTAGCAGCAAATCAGAATCGTCGAATCTATTGCGATACCACGTCCATGCTATCGCAACGCTCCACAGTAACTCCACCCCGCCTACGAAGCCCGATGGTATGGAATATGCGGCAGGATAGCAACCTGCGAATTCAAGGTCGCCGTCGTTGTTCCGTAGCATATGATAAAGCCCCCTCCCCCCCCCCCACTAATCATTAGTTCAGGCTGTAAGGTAGTGGTCGCCTTAGTGGGCTTTTTTTGACCAGTAAAGAGTCGGTGTCCGCTGCGTTGATGCCTGGATAGGCGCTGATCGGTGGGTCGGGCTTTGCCTCGGGGAAAATGTCTAATTAACTGCGAATCCAAGGTCGCCGTCGTTGTTCGGTAGCATTTGATGTTGTCCCCTTCATAATTTGTTCAGGCTGTCAGGCAATGGTGGGGGTAGTGGCCTTTTATGGACCCGTCACCAGTCGCTGTCTATACGCTGCGTTGACATCTGGATAGGCGCCGACGAATGGTCGGGTGTTTGCCTCATGACAAACATCTAATTAACGCCTTTGTGTTGTTGAGACGCAATAACGTAGTGCCTGTAGCTTCGTATGCGCTGAGGTTTCGACGTTTAATTCGTGTTGAAGTGAGATATGCACGAAGGTCAATTCGCTCGCTGCTGCTGCAGCGATTCTTCACTCCAGCATTTCTACAACGAGTTTCCGCTCTCGTCGAGCGCGATGTGTTCATGTTTACCTGTGCGCGCGTGACACCATGCTTGTTAATTTAGTTAAAGCACGTTGACTGCCCAGTTGTTTTGAATCCATCATAGAATGAGTAAGTGCGACTGGACGAGGACCTAGAAAGAAAGAGACACACAGGGACAGGGCTGTCTCTGTGCGCCAGTTTCTTTCTACGTCCTCGTTAAGTCGCGCTTACACATTCTATCATTGCTAATTTAGTTAGTAAGCGAATGTTTGCAAGTTTATGGGGCCTATAGAACTTCTATCCTTACTTCGTATAGCTGTCTACTAATTTGCTATCGCAATCGGTGTTTCGCCCTTCGGGCGAAACTTACTTTTATTTCCTTCCTCAATGGTTATACGAACACGTGGCCACGCCCCGCGGAGCGCGGCCGCACTGCGCAGTGTTTGTACTAACTGTAGACGTCCATGTACCTCAATATGAGTGGTGGAATTGGTGACGCGAAATAGCAGCGTGTGCTACTGAAAACGTTTCTACTGTTGTTTACACACACACACACACACACACACACACAAACACACACACACACACACACACACACACACACACGCACACACGCACACGCACGCACGCACGCGCACGCACGCACGCACGCACGCACACGCACGCACGCATGCACGCACGCACGCACGCACGCACGCATACCCACGCACGCACGCACACACACACGTACGCACACACACACGTACGCACACACACACGTACGCATACTCGCACGTACGCACACTCGCACGTACGCACACTCGCACACACACACTTAGATTCATGCTACGTCGTAGTCGCTTCAGAATTGTGCGAGAGGAGCGACAGAACAATTCGGAACCAACACGTGGGAGCATTCACGCCTGACAGTGTTTTTGCGAGTTCGACTGCATACCATGCTCCCTGCGGGCGAAGCTCTTGAACCTTTGAGTAAATGGTACGGCGAACAGCAAAAAAAGAAGTTCGCCATTACCTTCCTGACTTTACTAAATAAACGAAGTGAAATTCTCGACAAAGAGAGAGAAAAGAAAGAGCAGGCTATAGAATGCTGCACTTTCGGCGCCCATCGTTCGATGCTAACACTTTGAAATTGTCCATGTTGTGTTTACTTGTGCATACGAAGGAAAACAACAAAGACGTGAAAAGAGCGGCGTCAGATACGGGGGAGTTGTGGCCCTGTGCCGGTCTGTACTGAATGAAAGGCGAGAAAAGGCTCAGTGAAGGGCTGTTGAAGGTCGACTTGAAGAGCTCCATTCGAATGCAGGGTGCTTTCAATCAGGAAGTCATTTAAGCTTTCTTATCCTTCAGTGACGAATGGCGGCATTAAAAATGCTGCCAGGAACTGTGGTAACTTTATTTTTCAATTCATTCAATGAGAATTTGGCCTCTTTGGATGTATGTGCCACTACATTCCATTCATTTTGATTATATCAGGACGATGACATGACATTGCCCAATCGGTGTAATTAGGTTCGAGAACGAATAAAATTACTAACGTTGTGCAAATCTGCCCCTTTGCATTCCATAATATTCGCCATGAAGAAGATGGAGGCCCAGAAGCGATTTTACTTTTACTTGGCCTTCGGCAAAAACAAAAATATTTACAAGTACAATTTTTTTTTCGAACACTGCTTCCCGCTTCGCTCCAAGTGTGTCTTGCCTTCATAAACATCCAAATAATAAAACCGTTATGGACGTGGATGTGGATGTGTGCGTGTGCGTGCATGTGTGTTAGTGTGTGTAGAGGAATACTCAAAACTCTTTTGCTTGAAGTTTATTAAACTCTATCAGAAGGTTCGAAAAAAAAAATAATTCCGTTCATCAAAAGGGGCGGCGAACACAGACACTAAGCAAACCCAGCGCAATGTTATGTGAATTCTTTCATCCCTCTGCTATTGCGTCGTGTTTTTCTGTCAAAAGACGTAGCATGATATAAATGCAAGAGGGCTTATTTTCTGTTGCATTTAATATGCAATCCCAGACTGCACGTAACTTTAAAGGTGGCAGTATGCTTTTAGAATAAACATTTAGCAGCTGGCACTCGTACTCACCACCGTGTATTGCTACTTTTACCTTCGTTGATTTTCGTGTTAATGCAAGATGCCTGTTTCACGCTCTGGATAAATCTTCCGGTATGCATGTCAAAGCTTCGGGAAACAGCCATCAAAGTGACAGGTTTGAATTTGTGAAAGCGGCAAGGGCAAAGCAGCGAAGTGCTTTCAGTACTCGGCGCCATAGTAACGGCCTAAGCTAACTCTTTTGGTTGCAGCATGCACCGTATTCATCCTATAGTGTTAACCTACCTTACACTGAACCCAGTGCAGTCGACTGCATTTACTTGCACACACTGTATTCAGAAAATGTAAAAAAGTGATCCGGTGCATTTTTAGAAAGCGATGATTTTTTAGCACAGAGCGAAACGAAAGGTCGTTCAAATTATTTTGAAGTTGAAGTTTATGTCCCAGCGATTGCTTAGCACATACAAGTCCCGAAATGAAGAAAATCTGGCAGCTCAACATAAGGAATTGCGGCTCAAATCTCGGCTTCCCTAAGGTTACATTTCAAATCGTATCATATCCCACTACTGCGGGAGGTTCACCGCTCTGGGTCGGTCAGGCGACCGGGCGACCGCAGTCACCATATCCATGACCACCATATCGACGCCCGGCTCAGCGCGGACACCCGATCAACGTTAATCAAACGTGGGGCAGAGCTGCCCGTCTCGAAACGTCCTCTAGCACCGGCCTCCGAGCAGCTGGATTACAAGGGCTCGCCACGACCCCCGGCATTTACTTTATTTACTTTATTTACTGCGCTTGTTGCATGATTGTGCAGCTTTAACCTTCCAAAGACCTTGCTCCGATCCCTCACCCTCCCTAAAGAAAGAAAGAAAGAAAGAAAGAAAGGAAGAGGACTGGTCTATCACAGCTCTATGTGCCTCGTTTCGTGCATGCAGTCATGACAGTTTTTGCCAGCACATTTTTGTGACCACTTTGTTTAATAGGTTCCACCCCCCCCCCCCAACCCTTCATTCCGTAGAGGTTTGCCGTCCCCAGAATCAAGCCGTCGGGCTAAAGTAGAAGTCAACGCAAAATAATGTTGCCTGTCGAGCGGCGGGGAGCCCGTCAGTCATCGCGCGACGTCTTCTTTCGACGAAAACGTCTTTCAGTTACACACCCTTTATTTCCAGCACTGCTGCAACTCCGATGGTTTATCACCGCACACGTTTAACATAGTAGCTATTGAAAACATTCTTTTTCATTTATTTAATTCTTCAAAATGGTCACGTTAAATAGTTGCAATGCTGAGAAACGCGACGCCTTTTGTTGCTTCATTTCGTGTCAGCAGTTGTTGAAAAAAAAAAAAGTCAAGTTCTGGTACTTTTTTTTGCGTGTACCGTTGGTCAGCCTATTGTTTGCTTTAATCGCACATATTGCTAAATATCGCTCTGACGAGCCTGAATAGATTAGATAAGATTGGATTACTTAGATTAATTAAATAAAATTGGATTATTTAAATAAGATTAGATAAATTGGATTATTTAAATAAGATTAGATAAATTGGACTAATTAAATAAGATTAGATAAATTAGATTATTTAGACTATATATATAAATTAGATTAATTAGATAGATAGATAGATAGATAGATAGATAGATAGATAGATAGATAGATAGATAGATAGATAGATAGATAGATAGATAGATATCGTACTCAACGTTTGACGGCCGCACCAGAGACGCCGCAGTGCGTAGACGGTTTAATTTACGCGCAGTACTAGACTACCTACACTATATTTATTGTATTTTTATTATTTCATGCATTAAATTTCCATAGCAACGCACCCACCCATGTAGAAGCTTAAAAAAGAAATTAAAAATATAAACATTGTCTGGAAACGCAGCTAGTTGGGCGAGTTGGTCCAGCATTGCACGCGTGTAAATGCGCAAGATGCAAGGACGAAAGAAAGGGCAAGGCACACGTGGTGCATCTGTGTCTTGTCCTTTTTCTCGTCCTTGTCTCTTAGCCACATTTACAAGCCTGCAAGACATCGATTATTATCACGTGCAAGTTAGTTTGTTTTCTTCAACTCAATTTCAATGTCAAAGCATTTGGCCTAGATTGCGCTACAACAGTGGTGCAAGCGATCAGATTTCCAGCGTACCTTTGTTGCGTCTTCCATTTTTATTTTGTTCCCGCCATTCTAGGGACAGAACTAGTTTTACTGATGTCGTTAAGGTGCGTCAACACACTTTCCAATCTCGCTATGTTGCAATAAGAAGGTTGTTCCACTCGAGTATATTTTAACTGTTCGTTCTTTAGTCATCCGAGCTTTGCATACGACATTTTACCCTTCGTTATATTGTGAAGGCATGAAGGGCATACAATGACCCGGTGGCTTCAGTAGACAACTGGCAATCGCAAAACATTGACTAAAAGAGCAGTAAATACCGCCATTTTCAATCTAAAACGTGGCGCAAACATGTGCTTTGCTTTGCGCAAATATTTTGTTTCGGATTGCACAACTTCTCGAACAGCGTCATTCAAGCGTCCTGAAAATGTTAACAATTAAGGAAACCGAAGCCTGGCTAAATCCCGCGAGAACAAATATGGTCAGTATTTATTATGGAAGCTGACAAAACTGTATATGAATCACACTTTTGGCTCCACGAGAAACGATAGCGGTTTCATTAGGCCAGTGATTGAATTTGTGTTGAGGCTACTAAAATAAAAAGAAAGAAAAGAAAAGCAATAGTGAAATTGACCGGCGTTCGAATATCGAAGGAATGAATGAATGAATAATACGTTTTTTTTTTTATTTGGGCCTGTTCTATGACCTGGATAGCATGCGGGTGTTGTTTGGCGAGGTTATTAAACTTGTCGCATTAAAGTTGTTGAGGTCCAGCCGTGTCAGTCCAATGTGTAAAACACACCCTAATCCTTGTCGAGTAATTTTGTTGTTTCCCTCATGAACGCATGTAATAGGGGTATTCATGAACGACGCATAATTATTCAATATAGCAACATTAAAATCTACCATACTTTTACATGGAGCAGGCCACGGTATTAACGTGACACTAGTATTCAGCATGGCAGGCTGAATAACTTTTATGATGGTGTTACGCACTGCTTAATTAACTAGCTGCTATCTCATCCCCATCGCAGGCACCTAATCACTAAGACAGTGCTAGTTCTACATGCTTGGCACTGAAATATCGCAAATTTCAAATGAGGCTCGTTACTACAAGGGCAGTAAACCTGTCGAGGTTAATACCAGACTATTGGAAAATTTGCGCGTGGAATAAAAACTCGTCATTTAGCTCAATATATTAGGTATACTTACAACCTGCTGCATTTAGTTCTGAGTTGTGTGTGATGTGAGCACGTCACCATACATATCTTTCAAACTTGTAAGGCCTGTAATTGCCATCATCATCAGCTGCAGCAACGGCAGCAGCAGCCTATTTTTATGCCCACTGCAGGACGAAGCCCTCTCCCAGCGACCTCCGGTTATCCCTGCCTGGCGCTAGTTTATGCGAGCTTGCACCTGCAGATTTCCTAATTTCATCAATCCACCCAATTTTCTGCCGTCCTCTACAGCGCTTTCCTTTAATGTCATATAGGAAAATCAACTCCGCACTTCACTGCATACGTTTGTGAGAGGGCGCCTTGCGCTGCCTGTTCTCAAATATATGTTTGCTCAGCTGCCGACGAGATTATGCTGTATTACTTAAATCCCCGGCATTAAAACTAGGAATCGTAGCCACTGTAAAGATACCGAGGTAACTTGCCGCAATCTGTTTCATTCAGTTCTGTGCCTCGTGAGTCAAATCACCATACGCAAAGTGAAGTAGTTGCTTTCATTGTGGATAAAAATGGCGATAGAAAACTCCCAAGTGAGGGGCACGGCATTAAGCACTCAAGCGGGGGATGAACAGGAGTTAAAGAAAAAGAAAAAGGAAAGGATGTAAAAGAGGGCGGAGAAGAGGCGAGAGGAAAAAGGGAAGCAAGAGAGTGGGAAGTCACTGGGAAGGCACAACTGAGGAAGCCGGAAGTCCCCGGATACAAAACCGGCAATATCGGCAGCCATCAACGGAAGAGCCACTCAGTGCAGTCCGTTACACATTGGGGACGTCATAAAGCGGGGTCGACCACCGGAGATCCCCATGTCATGTAACGCGACTCATCTGGACGGCGTCGGTCATTTCAGTCTTGTCCGTATACGCACTCGTAGAGGAAAAGAAGGGGAAAAAAATCCATATATGCAGGCAATAGCTCTGACTAGGTACGCGTACTGAGCCAGAAAATGCAATACACGCATACACAAGCGCATCGTCACAAATCCCCGGAACGTGTGGCCAATGGATCAGAAGAAATAGCCCTGCGGCTGGTGTGGGTAGACTGAGGCAATTCGGCCTCGGGCGATCGTTGGCTCGTGACGCAGGGCTTTGACACCAGCCTTTAAGTCACTCGCGGTTCGTCGAACCGACTGAGGATGCACGCAGCTAGGTGTTACTTTTGAAGGCCTGCATTGCTGAAACTTAACATCTTATCAAGAGTTGTTTGAGTTGGGTTCTTCGCTTGCCGTCATATAGGCACGAGTATATCATCTACAAAGAACAACACAGTTGCAATTTACCTTGAGTTGACGGCATCTTTTTAACTAATAGGTGCTGCATGCTTAAAATTTTTGTGTTTGCCTGTTGGACGTATATTGGGCAAATCTTACTGCTGCTTGTCTTTCGTGTCGTTTTATTGTCGCTGGACAAGTTCGCAGTCGTGGTAAACAAGTATGTCATGCGTGTCAGAAACTGGTAATTGGCCATTGAATCAGGCAATCAATCCATCGATCGATCAAGGGCGTTTTTTCCAACATTCGTAAAGCACCACTCGCGAGCGTTAAAATTAGGCGTTACTTTCGCCAGCTCGAACACATTACACTAATGACGCGTTTTCAACGTGACTCTCACGTGAATCAACACCTTTTAAAAAGTACTTGCTTTATCCGACAGTGGCTGTTTAAAGCTTATAGAGGCACTGAAATAGAGATAATGTTGCGGGAACGGGTCCCAGGGGTAGAGAGAGAGGGGAGAGGGAGGCAGTCTCATTTAAATTACCTCAGAGCTTCTCCCTCCCCCCCCCCCCCCCCCCAAACGCTAGGCTTCTTCGCTATAACTGGACCGCAAGGTGCGTGCAAGAAGCATTCACGGTTCTTGCCAGCATACCTCTATCGTTACCGTCCTTTTTTTGTGCAGTATCATCAGCAAATTTAACACCATATCTACCCGAGTTACATGCTTTCTCCGGGATCAATGCCCCTCTCTTGACCGAGGAGCTGCGATGCAGTGCCCTTTACCGCTTGCGCCATTCCCCAAGGAGCCGTACACGGAGTGGTCATTACCGCAGCGCCAGTCGACGGCAAACCAACAACGACGCACACAGCGTCTCACCCCTCCTCTAAGCATCTACAAACATGGCCGACGAGGGACGCCGACACGGAGCGCGGGGCTCCACAGCGTCCACCCCTAACCTCCCGCGCCGTTTCGCGCTCTGCACGGCTTTCTCCTTTTCCCCGTGGACCTTTCTTCTTTTTGTCCTTCTTGTGCTCTCCGAATAAAACAGTGTAACGACGTCGAAGCTATACCGGAGGTTCCACCCAGACAGGGTCAGAATTCATAGATTCTCGCTCTTGCGGAAAAGCTGTGGTAAGGCACAGTGTAGAAGGAATGCTACGCCTTAAAAGGCGTGTGTAGGCAAGAAATCACGCAGATAAGAATACACATTTTAGACTCTATGTCTATGCGTAATCTATCGAATACGATTGAGGCAGTCAGGCTAGTGAGTCTGTCATGCTGGCGTCCCCACTTGACAGTGCTAAAGAAACTAGGACACATGCAAAGATGACATTCGTGTCGAGTGCTGTTCTTTTCTTTGTCACTGTATTTTAAGCTCTTATTCGGATTGCACAATGGAATCTATGTACATAAGGATCTGTGTAATCTAGGCAAAGGAAGCTTCACCTTACTTTGACCCTGCACTTTTTGTCGTTATCCGCAGGTTCAAGCAGCTGTATTCCGCAGGGAAGCGTTTATGTAGTCCTCCCCATTGATTACTCCTGCCTCGTCAAAAAAGAAAAAATGGGGAGGGGGAGTTGTGCAAAACTTGCATCACTTACTTCACACGCTCTTAAGCAAACATCGGCTATAGGCTGCACCGGCTGGTCCTGTTGTTTGACATGATAACCGACATGAAACGTTCGATGTTTCACCGCGTCGAACGTTCATTGTATAGCCTCAAGGGAACTTTAGAAGACGCACTCCCAGCCACCATTCTCACAATTCAGGAAATTGACGGCAGTGTTTGTCCAAGCTATCTTTTGCCTGCACATCGACAGCGCGGCGGATGCGCCGCCGCTACTCGTGTCGTCATGACCGGCACCTTGTTTACAAATTTCCCAACGCTGCAAGCTTTCCTGCTCAACGCAGCTTTGCCGGGAAGAATAGCGCGCGGGAGTCGGCAACGAACTCAGCGCCGAGCTCGGAAGCGAGGCGGCAATGACACGGCCTGTGATCGCCCATCGTCCTCGCTTTCTTTCTACGTCTCTCTCCTTCTCGGTCGCACTCGCCTTTCCTGACCTCATGACTCTTAGTCCATTTGCTCCTCGCTCTCACATTCTCTGTCTCACCTTCCTCCTCAAGGGTCACGTGCTCCCTCGGGGGCCAGCGTTGGTGCCTTCGCGCTCGGGAAGAGATGCCTTCCATTCCAGCCTTTTCCTTGCGGAGGGACGACGAAACGGACGCCAGCGAGATGTTAGCCACCGCTCGCCCACACTTGGCTGTTATACACCCGGCTTGTGTCTCGGCGAGTCAGCTCGCGAACTAGGTCCTGCTGTTCCCTTAAGTAAGCCTTTTATCTTGGCTAGCACGACATCTGCAGCGTTTCTTCCAAGCGGCTGTGGACACTTAAGGGCGTCGTTCTTCCTCACCGTCGCTTCTCTCGTTATTTTTTTTATTTTTTTTTTTGCTCCACTTCCGTTCATCTCCTTTCTTTCAACCGGGCGGGGCGCGAGCATTAACGGCACAAAGAGCGGAGAAAGATGACCCGCACACTAGATCCGTTGGCCCAGTTAGGTTAACTAACTTAAGTGATTTATTAGCAGCGTTAAGTAAAAAGAGTAAACTGTTAGAAATGTAAGCGAAATCTCCAAGAAAATATGCAAAATAACGTTTAAAATAGTTTTCCTTTGCATACGTCAATTCACAAGCGATTGATTTGCGTAACTTAACGTAACCTCGTCTAAAGGTGGCACATAAAGAGGTAAAATAAAGAAAACATTAAGGCCGAACTAGCTTAAGCGAAGTAGTTAGAAAGTTAGCTCAGATTCTTGCTTAGTGTAATTCTTCCTTCTTTATTTGCTGTTGCTCTAAACAGTACCGTATTTCAAGGTGTAATGTGGGTGAGCCTGAAGGGAGAGCTTGGAGAACGTTTCCAGTCCCAGCGGAAGAGAACGGAAGGAAGATGTTGACAACACAATGCGCTTAAAGAAATGTTTTCCAAGAGTAACATACAGCAGTGTTATAGAGAAAAACAAAAACTAAAAAGAAGCAGCTGCGTAATGGAGCATAAACACTGCGCAGTGAAAGCATCGCTACTTTCTCAACGCCCGACTAGCTTAGATCTTCTTTGATTTCATCATGAAGGAAATTTTCGCTAGCGAAGCAACACCAAGTTCGGCCAACACCATTTAACTAAATATAACATAGGCGCTCCATAAATGCACCTAAATATCAAAGAAAAAAAACCATAATGTTCCTTTTACTTTCATAGAGTGCTGACTGCACATTATTCAGAATTTGAAAGCGTGTGACTTATACGCACTGAGGTTGGCAACTTCTAATTATTGCTTATGCCAGATAGGAAAAAAAAAACTTAGACGGAACGAGACGAGGTGCATACTCCATTCCACATAAGAAAAAATGTTGTCGAAACGAACTTTACTTTCTCGTTGATGACCGCTTAGCAAAATCAATTTTCCGTTTAACATGAGAAACTTCGTGCGTGTGGTGCTTAAGCTTCCCACGTAAAAAACCTGCGAGGGATTTGAGAGCGCGCATGACGTATATGGTCGCAGAAGCACGGTGTAAAAAATGAAGAATCGTCAGAGGAAGCACATTACGAGTGTCTGTCAAATATGTATGCAGCAACGAAAAGATTCTCAAATATTAAGCGCACGTCACTCCGACTTTATGCCGAGAAGCTCATTAAAACTTGAATCAAACTCTAAACGTATGTGTTTTAAACCGTTTTTTAAAGCACGTTGGCGTTTACTATCTACTAGGTTTAAATTAGCCCATCCCGTCTGAAACAAGGCACTTATATCTTAAGCTACGTTCAACTCTCCTTACAATTTTATAAACATGCACGGTACTCTGGGCATTAAAGTTTGGAGCTATTATTCTTTAAAATGATACCATTTTCTTTGGTTAACTTCCTGCTGCCTGAAAGAGGAGAATTAAAACTTTGGTGATGCTGAATTCCCGATACAATTTCGTAAACGCATATTGTATTTAGCCAACCCCTTGTCAGCGTTAAGCCTTAAAGCAATTACGTAGACAACTGTAGTACTAATGGTCAATGCTTTATCAAGTTTTTTTAGTGGCAGTCGGATACCGTAAATAGGTTGTTTGGTTCAAATAAAGAATTCTGACAACTAGACATGCCGTTTGTGAGGTTCCGACTGACCACCGTGCTGATTGAGCTTGTGTGCTAGCGATGCTGCAGTACAGCTGCCCTCATTAGGCCCGTAATTACATAAGCACGCGACGTACGACTTGTAAGCTCATGATTATACGATTTTCAGTGTCAACCAGACTCCATCTCTCAGCACACTGCACAATGAGTTGTTTTTGTCATATTCTTCCGTCCCGATTCAAAGTCCTTGATTGATTTCTTTTCATCGACAGTTCTTTCTTCGATTGTTGTGGGAAATGATTAGAATAGCATGATTACAAGTATTATATCACATACAAAAGCATCAGCTGTAATACTTGCCCATCAACTTTCGCGCATTATCAGTGTTCCAATCTGCAGTAGCGATAGTGTTAGCATGCAACCCCCCCTCCCCCCATCACCTTTGTTGTTTTTATTTCTTTTTCCTAATTTTTGAATCGACGACTTCGTTACACTGATTGGTCCCTCAAGCTCCAGCTCATCCACTCGAGGACGAAACTATCACAGTGACTTCATCCATGAATTTCGTTAAAGCTGCGGTTGTTCTCGTTTGCGCCTATCTCCAACTACTACTACTACTACTACTACTACTACTACTCTTCCTCCACCTTTCCCTCCTCCCCCCTAAGTCTGCCTCTTCTTTCTCTATTGTCCGAGCTGTTCCACGAACGGCATCGTTACATTCCTAATGTGCTGCTTCCCCCCCCCCCCCCCCGGGAGGCGAGGGTGAGTCTCGGCAAAACGGCTAAGTCGTTGTTCAGAACATGACACAGTGACTGAAGAAACCAAAACAGTGAAGCGGAACGGGGAAAACAAAAGGAACGCGTGATCTCGCTTCCCGATGAAGCGGCGGGCGAGAAAAAGGTGGAGTAGATCGCAGCGCTCTGGTCACCAGCGCAGGAAACGAGCCTTCGCGTACGACCTCTCGTTTTGCGAGCTGCTCTGCTCGCAAACCGGCGCAGTGCAGCAGCATGCAGCCCGAGCACGAGGCGCCCTCGTGTTGTGGCGCCCCTTTGATTACTTGCTCGAAACGGGCGCGAAGCACGCGTCATCGCAAACTCGTTACCGTCAACGTGGGCACGCAATTCGCAAGGCTGGCATGAGCGAATGTCAGTACGGTTGCGAGCCGCGAGCATCAGAAAATCGATGTGCTTCGCTGCGAGGCTGCCCGACGTAGAAGTCAAAGCCGTGCGCGAAATGGAGCAAGCGTTATTGTTCCAGGTTAACAACGGAGGAACGACATGTGTTAAGCGGAGTCACGTGGATATTGCGAGCGCTTAGATCTGCGTATTGGCGTGACCAACATCTAAACGATTGGAATCAATTATAAGATTACAGTGTATGTTCCTTTGAATTAACTGCACTTAAGGAGAGTTTGGTGGCTGTGTTGCACGTGCTGGTCCTCTTGTTCGACCTGATAATTGCGCATAAAATAATACTCCTAGCAGATGCGACGATTAAAGACCAACAGTGACATAATTTCTAAAGTTGACGTACAGGAAATCTAAATGTTCCAAGCACATAAATGTCGTTGGGCAGTTGAAAACGGAGTCCCTTGTTCTTCTGGAGGGACATTTATACTTCCTTGCGTCTTTCCTAGAGTCGTCTTGTTTCAGCAGATGTTGTTCCTTAAATATGGAGAGCACCCACTCACGGGAATGGGTCAGGAATCAGGCGGTATAGGAGGGAACATGAACGAAACGACAGAGATAACTAGAAAGGCGAGCACGAAAGATATTGCGCAAAAAAAAAAAGAAATAATATCGGGTAGGCTGTATCAGGGACGCAGCCGTAGTGGGGTATGTGAAACGTCTTGTGTGTGCTGCAGACGGCGTAAGGTAGCTCTCCCAAGTAACAAAGGACCTAACGAAGAAACGACAAAGAATGAAAGGGTGTCCAACTCAAGAGATAAGAGAGAATTCGCGGAGCTGTCAAAACTGATCAACAAGGCGAAAATAAGTGATATTCGAAACTACAACGTGAGAAAGACTGAATAAGCCGAAAAAATGGACGCTGCCTGAGATCAGTGAGAAATAAACTTCCCATAAGACAAACGAAGATGTATGCACTGAAAGATAAGCAGGGTAATATCATCAGAAATCTCGAAGGTGTAGTAAAAGAAGCGGAAGAATTCTATACTGACTGTACAATACCCAGAGGAGTCAGGATACCTCCATTAGAAACAGTAATGAACAGGATGCCGAAACTAATCCTATAACTAGCGATAAGGTCAGAAGGGCCTTTCAAGACATGACACGAGGAAGAGCGGCAGGAGAAGATGGAATAACATTCGATTTAATCAAAGATGGAGGAGACATAATACTTGGAAAACTGGCGGCTCTTTATACGAAGTTTCTATCTACTGCAAGGTTCCCAGAAAACTGGAAGAATGCAAACATTATACTAGTCCACAAAAAGGGAGACGGGGAGACGTTAAAGAATTGAAAAGATAGGCCACTTAGCTTACTCCTAGTATTATACAAAATATTTACCAGAATAATCTCCAATAGAATAAGGGCAACACTGGACTTTAGCCAAGCAAGGGACTAGGTCGGCTTCAGGCAGGGTTACTCTATAGAATGGATCACATCCATGTCATTAATCATGTTATCTAGAAATCCGCAGAGTACAATAAGC
Source organism: Dermacentor variabilis (assembly GCF_050947875.1). Lineage (NCBI taxonomy): Eukaryota > Metazoa > Arthropoda > Arachnida > Ixodida > Ixodidae > Dermacentor > Dermacentor variabilis. The sequence continues at coordinate 51,920,239 of NC_134572.1, read as the reverse complement.
CTCTCTATATGGATTTCATAGGTTACGAAAAGGCATTTGATTCAGTAGAGATACCAGTAGTCATAAAGGCAATACGCAATCAAGGAGTACAGAGCACTTACGTAAATACCTTGGAAAATATCTACATAGATTCTACAGCTACCTTAATTCTACACACGAACAGTCGGAAGATACCTATAAAGAAAGACGTCAGACAGAGAGAGACAATCTCTCCAATGCTATTCACTGCGTGCTTGGAAGAAGCATTCAAGCTATTAAACTGGGAAGGCTTAGGAGTAAGGATCGACGGCGAATATCTCAGCAACCTCCGGTTTGCCGATGACACTGTTCTATTCAGTAACAATGCAGATGAGTTACAACAAATGATTGAGGAGGTTAACAGAGAGAGTGTAAGAGTGGGGTTGAAGCTTAATATGCAGAATACAAAGATAATGATGAATAGCCGGGCAAAGGAAGAAGAGTTCAGGATCGCCAGTAAGCCTCTAGAATCTGTGAAGGAGTACGTTTACCTAGGTCAATTAATCACAGGGTACATTGATCATGAGAAGGAAATTCATAGAAGAATAAAAATGGGTTGGACCGCATATGGCAGACATTGCTAGCTCCTGACTGGAAGCTTACCATTATCATCGAAAAGGAAGGTACACAATCAGTACATTTTACCATGGCTGACATATGGGGCAGAGACTTGGAGACTGACAAAGAAGCTTGAGAATAAGTTAATGACCACGAAAAGAGCGATGGAACGAAGATTGCTAGGTATAACGTTAAGATACAGAAAGAGATCAGTTTGGATCAGAGAGCAAACGCGTATAGACGATAATTTAATTGACACCAAGAGAAAAAAATGGAGCTGGGTGGCAGGTCATGTAATGCGCCGGTTAGATAACCGTTGGACCATTAGGGTTACAGAACGGGTACCAAGAGAAGGGAAACGTAGTCAAGGATGGCAGAAGACTAGGTGAGCGATCAAATTAGTAAAATCGCGGGTGCTACTTGGAATCGGTTGGCGCAGGACAGGGGTAATTGGAGATCGCAGGGAGAAGCCTTCGTTCTGCAGTGGGCATAAAAATAGGCTAACGATGATGATGACGACGTTAGAAAAGCACAGGTGGTCAAAATTGAAAGGGAGTCCGCCGCTACGGCGTGCCTTATGATAAGGGTCGTGGTTTTGGCACATACGTGAAATTCCAAATTTGGATACTGCAATTTTGCGGTGTCTCCTTCAGGAAATAACTTAAGAAGTTAAACAGGGAATCTTTCTTAACCAAGTACCTGGACATGTCCATCTGTCGTGCTAGCAATATGCACCTCTTCAGGTAATTTGTATAAACAAGTCGATTTGCATTACCTCAAATATTTCTTCGAAGTAAAGTAACAACCCGGAATATATATATATATATATATATATATATATATATATATATATATATATATATATATATATATATATATATATATATATATATACTGCATGGCGTAATATGAAGGAGCCAACAAGCAGGCAATTTCTTCAACATTAGCTGCTTTCATTTTTCTCTTTCTACTCGCATCCGAGCGAAAATTATTTAGAATAGAACCCCTAATCGTTGCGCGTAAATAAAACTAAATTATGGGGTTTTACGTGCCAGAACCACGATCTGATTATGAGGCACGCCGTAGTGAGGGACTCTGAAAATGTGAACCACCTGGGGCTCTTTAAGGTGCACCTAAATATAAGTACACGGGTGTTTTTCGCATGTCGCCCCCATTGAAATGTGGCCGCCATGGCCGGGATTCGATCCCGCGACCTCGTGCTCAGCATCCCAACACCATAGCTACTAAGCAAGCATGGCGAGTGCGTTGCGCGTTTTAGTGAAATAGACATGCTTCGCCGCTTGCAAAGCAAGTGCTCTTGAATGTTCGATTTACTCTGTCATGCATAATTATTTTTTAATAAAGCAGCACAGAGCGCTGAAAGAGAGGCTCATGTTAATTCAGAAGTAAATTACGCCTGTTAAGTGTACAAACGCAATGAAGTGAACTCTGTTAAGATGACATAAAAATACGAGACCAAAAAAAAAAGAAAAAAGAGCCCGCACTACAGAAAGCTAGGATAAGACTAAACAGACAGGAAAAGAGAGTAATGACCTGTCACTGCTGGGCCTTCAAGCGTCTTAAATCTTTAGCCGGTAAGGACCATTTCCAACGCGTCAAATCCCGGATAAGATTCTCGCGTGAGCGACCACACGGAAAGTATAAGTGCGACGAAATACGAAGGCTTAGCACAGGTCATGGAGGTCAGCCTAGCCAAACTTCTGAAACGACCTCTCCCTCGCTCAGAAAATAATAAATAAATAAATAAATAAATAAATAAAAATGAAACACAGAAAGAAAGAAACATGTAGCTACGAAATTTCGAAAATGGTGACTTTGCAAAGCAACTACGGCCATTTTATATAGTGTCGTCGCCCGCACTATAGATAGGATGGAGGAGCGAAAGATAAAAAAAAAAGATGCACAAAGAACTCGAACTAAGTATTTTTAATAACGTTACTCTTTGGAACGAGGCGATCTAATTAACTTTCGCGTTATTCCTTTACGCTCTCGCTTTTTGTTTCCGCTGAACAGCGCACACGTCACATTGTTAAAGAAACAACAGTCGGCTCAGCAATACACACAGAGAGAGAGAGAGAGAGAGGGCGAAGGGGAGGGAGGGGGGAGGAAGGGAGCGCGTTGACATTTGTGAGACCAGGGGTTTAAAGGAACAAGACCGCAACGACGCGCATGTCTCCCCTTTAGGGTCGGAGATAAAATACGCAGTTTAATGGGCCGTTTCCAAGACTGGTGACGGCGTCGGCATCGCAGTAGCTGCAGGCGAACCCCTTCGCTCTCGAACGAACCATGATGCAGCTTTTGCCTCTGAAGGGCGAGCGCCCTCTTAGTCATCGTCGCAGTTTATGAGCCGCGCAAAGGAGGCGGGAAATCAGCGACTTAAAAGAAGAAAAGAAAGAAGCCTACGACAACGACCGCCGCCGCTGCTGCGTCAGCACCTCGCGCGAGGTGCTTTACTGAACGAGGCTTTGGGGAACAAAAATTTTTAAAAATCTACGATTCCGAAAGATTGCCTTCTTTTTTCCCTTAATTTCACTGACAGATTTCTTCCTGTGAAATGGTTAGAAAAATAAAGAAAGAAAAGCAAACGAGTATTTAAACGGGTAGAATGACCTTGCCACTGCTTTGAGGCTCGACTTGCTTTGCTTGCTTATCAAGTTAGCCGCATCGATCCACGCGACATGCGTTTAGCTAAATCCGCAACGCTTTATTTTGACTCGGTGTTGCTACGCAATTCTGGAAGGGATGGTTGTTTGGCTTACAATGATCTTGAGACTGAACCTTAACTTTGAGCGCTTTAGTAACGTGCTTTCCGTTAAGGATTAAGTACTGAAATTTGCGCGGCTGAGGAAATGCTAATCGAGCGAAACAAACTTTATTTTTGTTCGCAATGCATTATGTCTTCAAGCTATATAACAAGAAGAGTCTACGAATAAGAAAAGAAAAAAGAAGAGAAAAGAGAAAAAAGGAACACGACCGCTTCACCCAAAACAAGTAACCAAGAAAAAACAACGCCGATGACAGATTTCGGTTAATCGGCGCTATAACACATAGGTTTCTTTTTTTCTCAGCACAGACTACAAACTCCCCGTCAGCATGCAATCGTCACAGCAGCCACGTGCTCGTCCTCTAAGTTTTCTTTAGCATCTTGCATTCCACTTCTTCAGGACAGAGGAGACGCCCTTGCGAAGTTTTTCTCATACAAAAAAGGACTTCAGAAGAAGGACTTCAGAGGAAGGGCATCTTAGGTTGCGCCTCTCCGGTACGTGACCCGTGTTTGCTGTGATGTTGAGAAAAGCTGACTCACGGTATTAGTAAGGCAGAGTTCAAGTGACCATGCAGGAATGAGAAACCGGCTGTGCTCTAAATAAACAACAACAACAACAAAATAAAGAACAGGCGATCACGAACGAAAAGCAAACGTCACCAAACACTTAAGGCCACTGGAGAGCTACGTAACTACTATCCTCGTTTGGCATGTCTGTCGTTTTTCGCGTGAGCTTTCGTCTTTCTTGTTCTCACATCTTTTCTCCTTGGCCGAGCATTGCCTTGGAGACGGAGGGGAGAGCTTATTGCGCTTCCAGAGGGAATCTTTTTATTCGTCCAGAGCGAAAGCACACGTGGTATTTGTAATCCCTCTCCAGAAGCAGTTGGAGAGAAAGGCCGAAGGTGGCGACGATCCCGGAACAGGACTTCGGCTTGTTATGCTACTTGAAGGATTGCATTTCTTGTTTCCCTGTTTTATTCTTGTAGCCATGTAGGCACGCCTTTTGGCAGAGTTTTTGCTTTAGTGCTTTCTTCGAAGCAACCCTGCTATACCAGGCTCACCGCACCGAAGAGGAAGCTCGCGTTGGCTTTCACGATGGCCGCCATACAAGGTGTGCGTCTTTTACTTGGATTTTCCCCCTTAAATTAAACAAAATTGTAGAACACCCTTGTGGCATATTGCACAAATCTACTAACTGAGCTGAATTATTCATAAAGGCGAACATTACTTACAAAGAAAAAAAATTGGAGGACGCTTAAGCTTCGCCTTCAAGAGGGGAACGCGACAGCGTTCCCGTCGACCCGCCAAGGGGTGTAAGACAATGGGCTACGGCGCAGTGACTACGCGTCCCGCATCGGACGCGGTGAGCGTCGAGCAATGCAGCGTTCGGCGCGACAACGAAATGTGCGCCTGAGCAAGCGACGCACGCCTGAGCAAGCGACGCACGCCTGAGCCTTAGAAACAGCTCGTTTCTAAAACAACACCGCGTTCACTAGAGGCGCTTTTGTACCGCTTTGAAGCATGGAACTCGTGGCTCAGTGGCAATAAAGAAAAAAAGAACTCGTGGCTCAGTGGTAACGTCTCCGTCTCACACTCCGGAGATCCTGGTTCGATTCCCACCCAGCCCATCTTGCAAGTTGTTTTTTATTCATGAAGTGCCTGCTGGGATTTATCGCTCACGGCCAACGCCGCCGACACCGACACCGACGCCGACGACACCGGCTTTTCTGCGACACGAGCTCCTTAACGCTGTCGCGTTAAAAAAAATTACCGACGATTACGTTACTTCCTAATGCGAAATTTGAGCGCAGCAAATAAGCTGTTTCACCTTTTCGATAGATTGAGGCAAAGAAATCCAGCAACACATGTATGCGCTATCACAGAATTTTTTTTTCACACGTATTCCTTTAACAAAGACTCCACTAACAGTTCTTGACAGTCATGAAGGAAGCTTTGTGGTCGGAGAAATAGACTGATATATGTTCGACTTGGTACACCAATGCTTGATTCTCAAAGACGAGATCTATACAAGTGCCTCGCGAGGTTGTCACAGCCGTGGGACGCGTTACGAGCGAGAGGAACGGGATGTTCTCCCGCATAAGTGTTAGGAAATTGCTGTTTGTCTTTATGTCAAGCCGCCACCGATCTGGCTCTCTGATTGCCACCGCACAGGGCGAACGGCAGCGGCAATTTCGGCTCGGGCGGTGCACATATACAGATCCGCCGCCACCGATCTGGCTCTCTGATTGCCACCGCACAGGGGTTGCATTGGAGGAGGAGCGAAGAAAGGAATTAAGTTCGAGCCGGCGCTTTGACAACCGGAGACTCGCAGGAAGAGGGGGGAGGGGGGCGGCGTGTACACCCAGCGGCAAACGATGGGGGCAGAAGCGCGCGCAGCAAGCGGACAACACGATAAAGGGAGGAGGGAAGAGATAGCAGCGACTGACTGATGCCGCTGACGCCGATAGTGAGTCAACCCCAGCTGCGGAGTTGGTTTCAGGGACAACGAATAACCGGCGCGTCGGCAACTGAAGAGCACCCTATCCGCCACACAAGAACAGGGGGGGGGGGACCCTTTCCTCCTCTTTCTGCATGGCGGCGACGGTGTTCTATGCAGTCACGTTATCTTGACTCTCTAGCGGCGTCAGCGGCATCCAGCGGTATCAGTCGGTCGCTGCTAGCGCTGGGGGGATGAAAGGGGGGCGGAGCTGGTTACGAGGCCGACGACGACGCGAAACCCAGGAACGGACGCCAAAGAGCTGCGCTCTAATACAGCCGTTCCACTCAGTGAATGTAGGCTGCCAGGGAAGTTGTAAAAAAAGACAAAGCGCACCACTAGAGCGTGAAAGTTTCCTTATTTTGAGGCTTTTGCCTTCCACTTTTGTAGAATACCCTGCGCACACGCACAATCACTATACTAACAGCGGCTCGAACTATCGTGGTGCCCAAAGTGAAACTCGCCAAGCGTCTGAAGACACTGGCTTGCCCGCAAGGAATTCATATACCACTTGTCGATGCCTGCGTCCGTGACCTGTATTCTGTTTCCAGTCAACGACGCGTGCGGACGCAGGATGGTTGGCTTCGAGCGAGCTGCGACAGCGCTCGTCAACGGCCGTGGTAGCCCATCGTTTTCCGTGCCCAAGTACTACGGCATTATTCTGCTCAGTGTTTCATCAGGTGAATCTATGAAGCATGCAGTCATGCTGCACTGCGACATCTCGGGTCATCCATATTGCGTCGAAGAGTTTCGAAAGCCCCTGCAAGACGCTGGCGTCAAGACGTTTCTGTAATAGGTGCCTGCCAGATGTCCCGCGTCTGGCTCACTAACTTACGAATGGATGAAGCTCAAAAGAAGCTTATAGAAGCAGGACGATTGGTCGTCAAGGACCGTATTTGAATCGTCATCGACCAGAACAGCAAGGAGATGCGTCTGAAGTTGCATTGGGTGCCTTTAGGTGTCACGAACGACAACATTCGGAGGGTAGTCAGTGAATATGGGGTAGTAGAGGAGGTGACCAACGACAGGTGGAAAGCGGAGGGCTTCGAATGCGCCGACTCGATAAGTTCGTGCGACTGCTTTTAAAGGATGGTAGAAAGTTATGCAAATGGATAGAAAGTTGGGCGAGTTGGTACGGTAACATATTCTTGGATTCTAGCGCGAAGTTTCACAGCCAAACTAGAAGCAGACAGGATGAGCGCTAACTCTAAACTAAATCTCGCCCAACTTTCTACCCTTTTGCTTTTATAGGAGGGCATCACACTGGTCCACATACCGAACTAAACGCGTCTTGGCTGCGTTACATTTCCCATTGTGGCGCCCGGTCGAGCCTCTATGTGCCTTTGTTGCAAGCACACGGGTCATATACGGCGAGATTGTAGGGTTCCGAAGTGCGTCGAATGGCACGCGTCTGGGCCCGGACAGGATGCATGCACTCGTAGCTACCCCAAAATCCGTTGGCAGATCTACGGTCGTAGACCAAAGCGAGCTTGTCATGGACAAGGAAAAGGCTGAGCAAGCGGCAGCACCCGCAACAGCTGATAAGAGCGGCACCGATCAGGGCCCAGACAAGGAATATGGCGTCTCTGGGCTGCAACCGTCAACCATGATGGTGTCCAGCGTTGGTGAGCACCACGGCACAGAGAAAGAAATTCCTTTCTCTATGACCACGGTGTAAGAATATTCTTACACCGTGGTAAGTACCAAGAGAGCGCTACAGCGAACGCGGCCGGCGTTCGTCCGGCGCTCCAGGATGATCCAACGAGAGAGCTCATGGACGCGACCAGCATGTCTCAAACACAGCAGACGGCAAGCAAAAAGCCAGTGGTCGACGAAAGTGCTTTGGGAGTAACGGACGGCGAGACAACCCCGGTAAAGCGCAGCGTCTGAGACAGGTCGGAGCGTCCCTGGAAGTGAAACCTCGCAGCGCCGTTCGGACGCGCGCGTCGTACCTTACAAGGAGCGGCAAAGAGGCTAACATTTAGACGCCACTATGGAGAGTGCGCAAAGCGTGGAGATGATGAATGAGGGTGTCTCGCCGGCGGCCTCGTCCCGGAGGAAAAATGTAGCGTTGGAGAGGTCGCTGCGCGTTGGAACAACTAATGTCCACAAATTAGCGACTAAAAGAAGGCAAAAATAAGTCGTATTGTGACGGAACAAGAATTAAATACAATCACCGTGCAGGCAACAAAAGTTGAAGGCGAGGACCAGACCGACGGAATGTTACGCCCGTTCACGGCGCATTATACTGTGTGTGTCAGTCATGCGGTTGCGATGTCCACAGGGTGTGTTCTGCTTGTATGCAGTTGCTTGCAGAATGTTATACAGTCGGTTACATGCTATTCATTGGGCCGCATTATAGCCTCCGATTCTCTTTTTGCCTGTGATAAATGGCGCGTGGTTTGCCTGTATGCTCCAATTGACGTTGCACAGCGTCTAGATTTCTTCTGTCGCATTAGTGAGCATTGTAACACTGATGTATATACTTATCCTCCTCGTTGGTTTCAATTGTGAATGCTCATCATGAGAGAAAACGAGTACTACGTCGCATCGTGACGTTAGCACGGTAAAATTAATGGATATTATCAAGGTCTTCGCTCTCGAAGGTGTGGGAGAATGTAGTACCAGTGGGCATGATGTCCAATTCGCACATTTTCAAGGTTCTATTCACGCACGCTTAGATAGTGCATATGGGTCGCGGGATATATATGCCTCTCCGTATGGATTTTTGCGTAACCCCTCTCTCGTTCACTGACCATTGCCTCGTGATGTTTAGCATTTGCAGTAAGAAATAAATAAAAGGAAAATTAATAATAAACTACTTAAGGATCGTCCTTTCAAAGCTTTAGTACCTGAGGGCATAGAATAACTGTGCAACGTCAATAACTCAGAAATGGGGCCGAACTGGGAAACGTTTAAGCGAAATACCAATACGAAAGCGATAGACCGAAGTCGCACGCTTAAATAAGAAGAACGAATTCATAAGAAAATGTTGTGTTCGAACTTGCAAAGACTTGTCAAAGAAAAGAGTGTCCAACAGGTGTTGGACACTGTTAGGCACTGTTTCATCCATGTGATGAAAGAAAAATTCGAGTTGTTAGACACTGAAAGATTTCAAGGCGCAATTGTAAGAGCTAGAGCAGATAAAAAAGTAATGACTGAAGGGGCTACAAAGTACGCACTAGGCACGGAAAAAGGTTACGCGCAACGTAATACAATAGCAGAAATATAACGGTGCAGTGACAAGCTCGAAAGAAGAGATTCAGCAAGCCTTTTACGAGTATTAGAGTGCTCTGTTTTCATTAGGCACAGGAGACAGCGACCATTTCAAAAGTGAATTTTTGTCCTTCATGACACACTTAGATGACAAAACAAAGAATAGATTGGAACTTCCAATTTCTATAGGGGAGGTAGAGAACGCGACTGAACACCTAAATCCCGGAAAGCACCCTGGCCCTGATGGGCTAAGGGCGGGTTTGTATAAGAGTTTCAAGCGAGAAATATCTCCAGCGAGAAATATCTCAAGCGAGAAAATGAAGCCTTTCAGCTTTAAATCTCTGCCTCCATCATTTCTCACTTCTCATGCTATTTTCAAGCGAATCTTGTATTGGTTCAAAAACGGCGTTGTTGTGGTCACGCAAAAAAACCCCAGTTGCTCCCAGAGCAAAGCAATTGCGGGAAAGGGTTTATTGTTGAGTTGACAGCTGCGCCGGCGCCGTAGTGTGAGTCATTAGCAATGTTTCCAGCGGCATAGGCGCGCGCTCACGCCACAAGCGCAGCCAATGAGAGACGTTTTGCTTCCGCCGAGGAGAAAAAGGGCAGAAAAGGGTGTCGTGCCCGCTGCGCCGGCTTCGTTTCCGCTCAGTTCAGTCTCGGAAAACGGATGAGATGGGATAACGATAACGTCGGACTATAAACGTGTCTTCAGAGCCGCCGGAGCCCAGGCAATCGGACAGCAACGAGAAGATCCCGAGCTAAGGGAGCGGGAGGCCGAAGCAATCCGGCACCGTTACCGTGGGTTACTTAACCGCGACGAAGGTCAGGTGCACACAGGACAGACTTCGGTTACCCCATTTTCTGGTAGGGGAAGGGTTGCTCATTTTTTATTCCTAAAACGAACGATTCTATCCAACTTCAGCAGGTATCAGCTTATCCGCTCATCAACCTAACAACCATAGATTACAAAATATTTTATGAAAATAGTGGCTAGAAGGTTGCAGAGTGTAATAAAAGAAATAGTGGGTCCGCAGCAAACAAGTGTAATAAAGGGCAGAAGTATCTTTACCAACAATCACCATGCGAGGTGTGTATTACGAGTGTCGCGATGTCCTGAAGGGTGCAGTCGCAATGCTCCAGATTGATTTTGAGAAGGCCTTTGAGCACGTGCCGCATGACTTGCTTATAACAGTCCTAGAACATGCGAATGTTGGTACGGTAATAACAGAAGCTGTTCGTATGGTTTAAAGTGGTTGCAGTACTCGGCTGGTTGTTAACAAAGAGGCTAGATATCTTATCGAAGTGCAGCGCTCACGTCGCCAGGATGCCCTATTTCTCCTCTCCGTTCTTCCATGTTTACTGAAGGCTTTTGCCTTGGTATCATAAACCAAAGTTAAATTAGTGGCTTCAGGCTTCACACACGTGAAATACACGTTGCGGCCTACGCCGACGATATAGCTGCTCTTTTGCCCAAATCTCGAAAGTAGTCCGGAGGTTGTTGCAGTTGTAAAACGCTTTTGTAAGGCAAACGGAAGTGCAATCAGTCGGGGAAAATGTCTTTGTTTTGCCATGGGGATTGGGAGCTCACACCACAGTTTTCCCTAAGTGTTGATAACAACACCGGTGAAGTATTTAGGTGGGCCCTTAAAACATTACACAGAAAGCATTCCTTACTGGCGGAGACAGACAGAAGAAATCTGAGAAAAAGCCGAAAAAATGGAAGGGCAAATATTTGTCTATCTTTGCTCGTGCTACAGTTTGCACTTTGTTTTTCATTGGTGAATTGTGGTACGCGTTGCAAGTGCTCCCCTATTCTCGAACGAATGTGCGAAGACTTCATCGGGGTTTTGCCGTGTTTATATGGGGATCGACATGGGAACGAACAAGAAGGACAAAACTTTTTGGCGTGTCCGCGATGGGGGCTTGAGTTTGTCGCATTTATTTCTGAGACAGTTTGTAAATCGTTTTGTACCTTCATGATGTTCAGTGCCCTTTCATGCGCACAGCTTGCCATGCGCGACTGGCCAGTGCTTTGTCGCAGTTTGTCATTTCTTCCAATAAAATAAGAGGTTGACTACAGGGTTACCTTAAAGAGGTTGTTGAGTCTTGTCGCTTCCTGGAGGAATGTTTTCGTTTGAATATTTAAGTACAGTGTAGCGTAAAAAAATGTATAAAGATTTAAGCAATGTTGTTCTCCGAATTTCATCAATCCGGACTGATTCCACTCAGGGAACATGGTGAACAGTGCTGAAACGTAGTGAATGACGTAGCGCTGAACCAGCCAATCAGCTTATTCGATTTTACTAAAACAGGCAACCAGTGCGTGCCGATGGCGAAGGCGATAGTATCGCCTAAAGTGATCGTTTCCCTGTCCCTGCTCTACCGTAAAACGCATAATTGACAAATTTACACATTTTCTCCTACAATTGCTGACTAACGGTTTTCAACACATGTTGCAATTTAGGCATCGAAGCTAATGAGTTCTCAAGGTGCGTCCACATGGAAATAATTTGAAAACTATCATTAGCTTTGATATAAGAGCCGTCAAATTTGACGTAGAAATACACTGTTCTTCCACTTTACTAGCAAAACACGGTTTTATGGGATGAAGCACCGATCCGATAGGAACGCCAATCTGTTTCGTCATGCATTTCGGGAATGCATATCTAGAAACTGGTTGATCCTCAGAATTCGTTCCAAATGGATACGCTTTTCGAACTCAGCGGCTACAATTTGCATACCACAACATGTGCCCTAAGGTAAGTAGCTTAAAGGTTAATTAACACACTTGGTAATTATTCGATTACGTATTTGAATTCGTTGTGCAAATATTGTGTACCTCTTAGAGTAATCCAGCTCAAGGAGTGAAATTGTGTTACACGCCACAAGCGATTGTTGAAAACTCTATCTTTAAAAAAGAAGAAGAAAAAAACTAATAAAAGCGTCACTTACGGCATGAGCAGAGCTGTGTGCTCGCCTTTACGTGGCACACATAAGTCATTGCAGCCATTTTAAGGTTCTATGCAGCTAGAATGGCTGTAAATGCGCGTCTTCTCGAGCCGTCTCTTTCCAGTGCCATCGCGAGGGCTGTACAATCAACGAGAAATTTTTACGGAACACCAGATCTGATAAAAAGCTGAATATCTGCGCAGTCCACAACGCAGCCTAGTATTTGCTCTTACAGCCTCTACCTGTATATGTGAACAACATTGTGATGTTCGATTTTACTGACTTTACTGTTACAGTCTGCTCCGAAATTGAACGTTTTCTGGGATCCCGTGGTCCGCAAACCTTTGCAGTAGACTCTACGCATGACAAATTCCAATGCAGCGCCCATAACGTCAAAAAGAAATATTACCTTGGATTTTATTATAATTTATTTTTCGTCTGAATTCATTCTTTTCTTTTTTCTTCTTTATTAACATCCACCCGCAATGCGGCCGATACCGGCGACAGCGTGGGCGTGGTTTCGTGTGAGACCGTGTCAAAAGGCAAGAATATTGTAAACAGAAAATAATAGTTACCAAATACCGCCCCTGCACACAGACACCTCTTAGCATATATGCATATAATGTTCAGATAGGAATGCCAATGCACACAATGAGCACGCGAAAATGCGAAGTTAATTTTTTTATTAGTTAGCGTTGCAAAAGGCTAATCTATTCTTGAGAAGGTCTCCTTACTCTGGAACCTGCTGCGGACTCACACCAAACACATGATGTCTAAAGCTTCTTTAAAAAATAAAATGAAAGAAAAACCTAAATCAAAGGGGAAACATGACAATATGTTATAGCCGAATGTACATAAAGGAACTGGACGTGAGAGTCCTGTCGCTCAATGTTGCGAAACCGGGCGCTGCCGATGTAGGCTTAAGGACCTCGCAAATAGTAAAGGGCACTTTGCTGCCACGCACACGTGGACACGATCCTCGCTCCGTCATATACGTACATCCTCAACGTCATTTACACGCCTGTCAAGCTGACACTCTTGATCCCTGCCTTCATAATCCTAAACGGAACACAAGAAAGCTTTTGTGACATCTTAAGCTGCGTTTCTCTCTCTATTGTGAGATTAGATGCTCTGAGTATTCGCCATATTTATGCCACTTCATGATGCGTGTTTCTTTGGCCATTGTGATATTCCGTGACGTGCGATATATTCCTATTTCTCTTGGTGACTATCCTTGCCAACCTCTTCTCCTTTTTTCATGTTCAAAAAAGGAGAAAAAGCTTTCTCCATATCTGGAGGAGAGGTCGTCCAATTTATCCGCGACAAAGTTCCATGGTCTTGACTCAAAGAGGCGAACATGGCAGAAAACACTATTGACGTTTCTACTCGGGGCAATTTAATTAATCTGTGTAATGAAGACACCGGTAAAAAGAACCCGAACAATGAATCACTATCTTTATGCAAGGCACGACGAGAACGGCAAGGTCAGCAAACATGCTGCGTCATGAAAGCCCAAACGCGTGAGCTCGGTAGCGAAAGGTTGCGACACACGCTTACTCACCTGGGACTAAGGGCCACGCGAACTTTCTTACGTCGCGCTCACCTAGAAACGCCTCCATCGAGGCCTTTGCAGGCAAGCGACTCGTAATTGAAAGATAAATAGAGTCTCATTCCCTTTCTCCCCTCTTTCTTTCGAGTTTCGATTACGCTCCATCAGTCTCGGCATACCATCGATGCTTACAAGGTGGCCCTCATGACTCGGATAGGAGGCAGCCCTCGTCGCCTCCTTCCAAGATCGTTACGCGTTGGCGGTATTTCTTAAGTCTTCGAGAGAGCGTCCGAACGTCCCGGATGTTCACAGCGCCAGCCGAAACCCAAGCGCGCTCGTAGATACGCGTGATGCAGGCGTGAGGGCCCAGGTCAGAAGTGCCCTCTCCTGGAGTTAACGCCAGAGTGCGCTGTGCGGAACGAGCACGCCTGAAGGTAATGGCGTCGTCCGTGCGCGAGAACATTTCCTCCTGCTTCGCTGGCTTTGGGCGTCTGCGTATAGCTGGCGCCACGCAGGAAGCATTGCGGCGTAATTATTCGAGGAGGAATGAGAAAACAGGCTGAATCACAAACACTTATTGCACCACACAGGCTGCAAGATTGGGTGAAAGTACTCAAGTAAATGTTTCTTTCTCTTTCTATTCTTTTTCCTTTCAGTTTCTTTTTTTGTTTTTGCTGGTGTAATCGTACGCACGGACAAACACACACACATGTATGTATGTATGTATGTATGTATGTATGCATGTATGTATGTATGTATGTATGTATGTATGTATGTATGTATGTATGTATGTATGTATGTATGTATGTATGTATGTATGTATGTATGTATGTATGTATGTATGTATGTATGTATGTATGTATGTAAAATCTGGTGCCATGGCCGCAGTAAAAGCCGGGCATCTCGGTCACGTATACTGAAACGCCTGACATGCTTTAAGGAAGAAATTAAGCACGTTTTGACGTATTCTCGAGACGCTCCCAAGTGCAGAAGGGTGTCCCGTATACGTGTACGCTTTCCGAGCTAAAAGTGAGCGCGGCTAAAAAAAAAGAAACCCAGGGAAATCTATAAGCGAATTGAACCGACTGTGTGTTAGAAGATTAACCTTTAGGTTGTGTTTTTCTTTTTTTTGCTGTTGTTGTTTTTGTAACAGTGAACGAACTAAATAGATAGAAAATAAAACATACTTTTTCTATAACTGATACAAGCTTTTCGTTGTCCCTTAATGGTTGAAGGCAGCCCGCGGGGGGTCAGTGGCTACCAGCGTCAAAAATTTTGAGTTGCGCCTTCTAGCGTGTGATGTCAACAAAACTGATGTGCTACGTGTGTGCCCTACGTGAAAGCAGTTTTTCAAGCCCCGTAAGTGGAAAAGTTTGTGCTTGAGTGTGTACCGAACATTCAAAGTGCACTATATATACTATGCCGACCCGCAGAAATCTGCCGAAGACTGCTATTTTCAGTTGCGCAAAGGTGACCGGCGCCCCATCTTAGCTGGCAGTCACATTGAAGCTACATGCTATACGCCCACGCAAAGGGAGGGTGCACGCCAAAGAAGGAATATGCAAATTCTACCCGACATGCATCATACGACGAAAGCAGAACCTGCTCTTGGGCTAGTTGGCTCATACTATAAGCAATAACCATAGCGCTAACAAGAATAACACAATAAAGGTGTCAGGAAGAAGACCACACTCACAACTGGTTTATCTTGGGAAAGAAGGCATCAATACAGGTACACGTAAAAATGAATTGATAATAGACTGCTATTAGGGTTGTGCATTATCGTTCGTATGCGTACTTGGGTAGCTGTCTTCCATCCTGAAATAAAGCAGTCATGATTGTGGTGTTCGTTCGTTTCTTGTGTCACTCTTGTTGACGCTACAATTATTGATTTAATACCACAAAAGCAAGATTCCTTGCTGACGTCAATGGAGCACAGCTTGCATGTGCCGATGTGGCTAGCGTACCAAGCTAACGGCGCTTTGCTGTGTACGAGCCCGCGGGTTGGTCTCCCTGCTATGGCGGCCGCTTTTTGATGGAACTGGAACGCAAGAACACGTGTGTACCATGCTTTGGGATCGTGTTCAAGAATCCCAGATGGTAGAAATTAATCAGAAATCTTCTGCTATATAACATATCCTTCAGATTATGTGTTGCTTTGAGACATTGAAACCGATCGATCGATCAATGAATGAATGAATGAATGAATGAATGAATGAATGAATGAATCAATCAATCAATCAATCAATCAATCAATCAATCAATGTGACGTTTTTGGAATGATTGAGAAACATCAAAAAGCATTTCTGACACACTAACTCTCACTTAGTTCTATCTTCATTCAAGTAAGCAAGGCAAGATGTGATGCGCAGAAAAGCTATTAATACAACTATATTGCTTTTCCTGCATGCGCATACTCTCCCAACCTATGAAACGAGGTATGCAAATCTTGTCTTGTAGAAAGCAAGTCATTACACTGTTCCTCCCCACATCCTGCTGTTTTCATGTTGATCCCCCAGTGATTAGCTTTAAAAAAGCGTCTATTTGTTGAAGCTGAATAGTTGAGTATAGTTACAGTGAATAATGCACACGCAGCTATAGTATACAAAACTGGCAGTAACGTACAGCTGTTTCATTCCAGGATTTTCCGCCTTGTCGCTCAATTCTGGTTCAATTTGAATTCGAGTAACTTAGCCGTCACCTGCAAATACGGCTTTAAATTTGAACGCAAGGGGTTCTGCACGAGAGGCGTCGACCAATGAAACAAACAAAAGACCACGCGCGTGGGCGACAGCTGCCAAACGCAGTAATAAAACCGCGCCGTACTCGTATATCAAGTCTCATGTAGCAGCCCACGCTGCCGAGTCACGGTGCTACCTGGGCTAAGCCCGCACTAATCTTTTGGAGTGGCTCATTAGCCCCTTCACCCACAGCTAGTTCGAAGGATTAGCGCATTGAATGTGGGCGGTAGTCTTCGTGCTCTAAGGAGCACGACTCCCAAAGTTTGTAGACGGGTCAATTAGACCACTGAGAGTCGGTACTCCACTGAACATTTGCTCGCTTATCTCGGTGATTGTCCAAGGTATGCTATTACAGGAAGTCATCCGTACCCAACGATATTTGCTTCCTCTTAACGCGCATCGGCGTCGAAGTATCTCGGAAAGGCTCAGCTGTGTAAACACCTCTTTCCTCACCATGAGCTTATTAGCTATTCACTACTCTTTTGAAAGCTTTGAGCCGTTGGTGCTTTATGTATAGCTCTAAAGAGTCACCTGATTCGCACAGGTGACTTGAAAACAGGGAGATATGCATAGGTGTTTTTGTGGATTTCACGAAGGCTTTTGATCGCCTAAACCATCAAATACTACTCACTAAGCTAGAAAGATATGGAATCCGTGGCACTGCAGCTTGTCTACTAAAGTCCTACCTACAGCATCGATATCAATGTGTAACAATAGATCAGCATGTTTCGACCCTTCAACCAATAACCACTGGAGTTCCACAAGGAAGTATCTTAGGACCGCTACTGTTTATTATATACATAAACGACATAACAGATATCAGCAACCTTCCAAAATATCTTCTGTATGCAGACGATACGAGTCTCTTGTTTAGGGGTAATAACATTCCATTGCTAATTTCTAGCATAAACAGCGTATTAGAAAAGTTGAAATCATGGAGCGCAGCAAATTCCTTGATAATAAATAGTAAGAAAACAAAAGCGGTACTTTTTCATTACCGGCAGAGCATCGTTACATCAGACATTAGGCTAAAAATAGACAATTCTATTATAGAGGTAGTAGACACAGTAAAAACACTAGGAATTTTCTTTAACAAGAACATGAGCTGGGACCCTCATATTAGCTCCACTTTAATCAATTTATCAAAGTGCGTCGGAATGCTCGCGAAATTTCGCTCCTATCTACCTGTATCGATTAAATTAATAATATACAACACATTATTCATGTCATATGTTAACTACTGTTTCCTTGTTTGGGGCACTACTACTCAAACTAACCTGCACAAAATACACATGCTGCAAAAGAAAGCAGTACGTTACATAGCAAATGTTGACTACCTCGCACATACCGAAGAATTGTTTAAGCGATTCAAAATCATACCCGTTCATAAGCTATACGATTTTTTCTTAGCCGTAAGATATAAAAAATACATTTTTCACAATGACAACTTCTTGATAGCATTGTCATCCCTCGAAGCAAACTCAACGCCATACTCGTTTCGAAAACACGAACGTTGGACCATTCCCTTTTGCCGTACAGAACATGGTCGACAGATGATGCGTCATGCAGTTCCAAGGTTACTAAATAAATTCATATTTGAACGTTTTTCTCTTGAAACATCTAGTACACAAACTCTAAGAAATCATTTTTTGTAAGCCGCTGTATTCCCTTTGCATTAAAGTCTGACACGAATGACATTTGCATCTCTGTTAACATCTATGCACTGTGTATAAATGAGCATGTACGACGAGTTTATATCCATTGTTCTGAATTTCACTAATAACATTTTTTCTGAATTGTTCCGCTGTATTCCCTTTGCGTTAAAGTGTGATGGAAAGGGCATTTTCATCTCTGTGAACACCTATGCATTGTGTATTAATGAGCATGTACCAAGAGTTTATATCGACTGTTCTGAATTTCTTGTATTATATTCTGTTATGTAGTGTGTGTGGATTTTGTACTTTATTTTAAAGCTTTTGACCTTGCTGTACGCCATGTAGGGGGGCTCGGGCTTCTTCAAGCGAAAATCGTTCGCTTTTCGCCTGAGCCTACCCACATCATAATGATGTAAATAAAACTGACTTGACTTGACTTGACATCTCAGTGAACAGAGCTTGCTAAAATCCAAAAGCGCGAATTTGAGTCTGTATACTATGTCGTGATGTGCCGTGGCGACTTAGAGAAGCGCAGTGGCAACTTACATTAGTCATTATAAATGACCCTAGAATTTGTAACATCATGTTTAGATCATGCTGCGCAGCAGTAGTGTACCAGGAACGCGATAGGTAAATCTCCTTCGTACTTTTAACTCCACCTTTTCTAGCTTCTTTTCTTTCAAAAGGCAAATCGTAAGTGCCTCTCCCATTCTTCCACCAAACGTTTATAGAAAGCTTCGCTGATGTAGGGAGACGACGACGAAGTGGCTTCTTGGTAGAACGCTTCTATATTCAATGCTATTTCAATAGCTATTAGGAAATTTATGCTCCATAATAATTTCGAATAATCCACCCATTTCTTGGCCAATCCCCCATCGTGGGTAGGAGCCACACGCATCACAGGCTACAACAACAACAACAACTATCTGTGTTCTCTGATTTCTGGCGGAATATTCAGAATTTCCTGGTGCCTCGGCTCCCGGTCTTGTGGCCATGGACGTGGAGCCTTCCAGAGGCCCTCCTGGCCAGAGGTCATCAAGGCCGTCCTTCACGAGGAAGAGAGGAAGCATGCTCAGTGATACCGAGGACACTGAGCTGTACTCCGTGTCTGATGATGACTTCTCGGATGATAGCTTCATCACTGTCCGCAGAGAGGGCCAAAAGGAAGACTGTAAACGCGAATACATTAACGCAACCGAGCACGGCGGCTCGGAAGTCAAGGCCTGAACGCTGGCCTCACGCCATCGTGTTCGTACCCGAGGAACCCTCAAGCAACCTCCGACTGCTAAACAGGCAAGAATTATTCGTTTTCTTGGAAGGGGTCGTGCCGAATGAAATTAAGGGCGTTCGGATAAATACACGAAAAAATGACCTCGCAATAGATGTTTCGAACTGGAGTGCGCTCAAAATATTGAAGCAAATCTCGGAGCTAGGGCGCATCAAAGTGCGTTCCTATATCCCGATTGATGATGCATCCACAGCAGGTGTAATTTATGATATTGAGGTCGCCATTCCCAACGCGGACTTGTCCATCCTCGACAAACCAGCGAGTGAGGGCGTTGTCATCACACGTGTGAGCCGCCTTGGAACTTCGCGCTGCGTCAAAGTGATTTTCGAAGGAGACTGCCTACCATCTCACGTCAAAGTCGGTCACTTCCGGCACCCTGGTCGGCCCTTCATACAAAAGCCTCTTGAATGTCATCAGTGCTTTAGACTTGGACATGTCAAGGGGGTCTCTCCAAACTCGTTACTGTCTCCCCGGTGTTCTGAACCTCACGCGGAGGACATGTGCCGGGCTAGTCCTAAAGTGCGGCAACTGTAATGGTTGCCATGCTGCCTCGACTAGGGACTGCCCTCTCATCAAGAAAGAGGTCGCTGTCCTTAAGCAAATGGTTAGAGACAATTCGACTCACAGGGAGTCTGCTGAAACGATCCGGCGTCGGCGTCACTGAACCTCCTCAAAAAAGGCAGACCCACGAAAGGAGAGGGGTCCTTCCACTGTAGTACCGACATTGTCCAATCAGGCCAAAAAGGGGCTGAACAGCACAAGAAAGTCAGCTGAGATGAATCTTTCTCAGGAAGAACGGCCTGCGCTTCCGAGCCAGCAACTTCCCACAGTATCACAGATTGTCAAGGACGCTCGGGAGCCTACTCCTGCCGCTGATGACACGCCCGAGGCAGATCGACAAGTCATTTCAATGCTGCGTCCTCTCATAGATGCTATTCGAGTGATCCTGTCAAACCTTGGAACAGCGTCTGCTCGAAGTGCACTGAAAGTACTGAACGCCCTAAGCCCAGTGCTTGAGTCACTCGAGTAGAGACATGGCCAACCATCGCCCATCCTTTAGAGAAGAAGTCAATCATGCAGTGCAACGCAAGAGGACTAAGGTCACGCCTTTCAGACTTTCGTCAGTATATATGTACTAATTTGTTCCCAATCATTGAAATATGTGAGCCTAACGTGTCAAAACCAGTCAGATTATCGGGATACGAAGCTATTACATCCGCAACAGCTGAGGCATGCAGCAAAGTCATCGTTTTTATTCGTCGAGAATTGACCTATGTTTGCCAGCCAATTCCACCTCATGATAACAATCAATATGTTTGCCTAACAATTAAATAAGGCAAACTCATGTTTACACTAGTAAGCGTTTATATATAGCCTTCAAGTAATTTTGATCCCAAAAGATTAACGAACATCTTCTCGGCGTGCCCTGCTCCATATGTGACTATCGGAGACTTTAATGCGCACCTTATGGCATGAGGAAGCACAAGAACAAATGCAAAAGGGCAAAGACTTGCAAACTTCGCCTGCAACCACGGCCTTTCACTCCTGAATAACGGCAGCCCAACGTTTATACGAGGCGTGAATTATGGCAGCTGTCTTGACCTATCTTTCGTATCCAGCTCTTTCACAATATGTGTTAAATGGTTTTTGGATATCGAGACACACGGAAGTGATCACATTCCCGCGTACCTTGTCATCAAAGGGATGTCCAGGTCAATCCCACGGAACACCATTCAATTAATTGAC
The DNA here is from genome assembly GCF_050947875.1 of Dermacentor variabilis. NCBI lineage: Eukaryota > Metazoa > Arthropoda > Arachnida > Ixodida > Ixodidae > Dermacentor > Dermacentor variabilis. The sequence continues at coordinate 51,899,237 of NC_134572.1, read as the reverse complement.
TGGACTTATTTTACCTCCACCATTGAATGTGCTTGTCGGGAGGGCTTGTCCTCTGGATTAGAGGAAACAATGAAGTTTGCAATACGAGACGCCACGCGCATGGTCACAGTTTCGTCGAAGCACACGGAACTTGATATAGGGTTGGAGCGCCCGATCGTCGTGCGGAGCGGCGTTGCCGGCGTACAAAATCCGTCGAAGACCTTAGGACAGCCAGAAGACTACAAAAGAAAATTCAACGTCGCATGGATAGGTGGGCATCTCGACGTTGGACAATGTTTTGCCAGTCACTAGACCCCCGAAAACCACTTACCCACATCTGGAAGACCATACGTGGTCTGCGTTCCCTCCCTGAACAACGCTTCCCATTCAAAGAGCTGGCGCTCTTCCAGGGTCGACTAGAGGTTGATGTTGCAGATAACTTTTGTGCAAGGATCGCTGGCCAAGCAACCGGTCCAGGCTTTCCAGCCCCCAGTCACATCCCTGTTTCACGTGGCTGCCGCCTGGATCTTCCTTTCATAATGGAGCAACTAGAAGCGGCTCTTGCTATATACAGGCGTTCTTCATCCTCGGGACCAGATGGAATATCCTACCGTGCCTTAACAACCGGAGTGATGGCGCACGGAGAAAACTGTTACATCTATACAACGTACCTTGGCAAGATGTCATCGTACCCGAGGAATGGAAGACAAGCCGCTTGGTCCCTCTCCTGAAGCAAGGCAAGTCCCCACTTGAACTCACCTCATACCGCCCAATAGCGCTGGCTAGCTGTGCGGGAAAGATAATGGAAAAGATGATCCTGACCCGCTTGGAGTGGTACCTGGAGCGCTACAACCCGTTACCAAATTGCATGGCTGGTTTTCGCCGCGATTGCTCATCGGTAGACAGTGTTGTTGATCTCGCTACCTATGTCCAGATCAAAAGTCACGCAAGAGATTATCTGCAGCTTTGTTCTTGGATGTCAAGGGGGCATACGATAATGTTTCTCACGAGGCTATCCTCGATGCTCTTGAGATGGTTGGCCTAGGCGGTCGAGTTTTACAATGGATTTCTCATTACCTTTTTATGAGATCTGTCTTTGTGTGTACCGGCGATGATACGACCGCACGACACTACACATGCCGAGGTGTTCCTCAAGGCGGTGTACTAAGCCTTACCCTACTTAACCTCACACTCATTGGTCTCGTTGATCATCTGCCAGCAGCGATCGAGATATCAATGTACTCAGACGACATATGTATATGGACTTCAGGTGTGACGCGTCCTCAGATACGTGCAAGACTTCAAAAAGCTCCTACTCTGACAGCTATATACCTCCGCAACCAAGGTCTTGAAATTTCGTCAGACAAATGTGCACTGATGGCTTTCACTCGCAAACCAATGGCACCCTACGCCATCTCAATTAATGGCCAGATAATTTCTTACGAGAAGACTCACAGATTTCTTGGAATAATCATTGATAGAGATGCCTCATGGAGCCCACAAGTGACCTACTTGAAACAGCGTCTGACAGGAATTTCCCAGCTTTTCAAGTTTCTGGGCGGAAAGACTTGGGGAATGTCAGTGCATGCAATGTTGGAATTGTACAGGGCTCTTTTTATGGGCTTCTTGAGATACAGTTTGCCCGTACTGACCAATACTTGCCAGACCAATCTTTGTGCTCTACAGGCTATTCAAAGCTCGGGCTCTCAGGGTTTGTCTTGGTTTGCCAAAATGCACATCAACAGTAGTGACTATTGCAATCACCCTGTACCAACCCATAAAAACACACATTGCGGTGGAAGTGTTGAGAGTGCACATTAGGCACGTTGCCCGTGCCCGTTCCCACAACCTGGCAACACTACCGTCAGAAAGGCTGCAGGCATCATTTTGTACCACGATTTCGGATTATTACACCTGCATTCCATCAGGCTGCACCCCCGCAACTAAGCCATCGATTCCTCCATGGTGTTTGGCTCGACCTGCAGTGCACCTCACCATACCAGGAATCAGGAAAAAATCTGAGCAGTCATCACCTGCTCTTAAACAACTAACTCTGCTCCTTTTGCACGAGAGGAACGCTACCACGTACATATTTATACTGATGGCTCGGCAACTCTTCAGTGTTCCTCTGAAGCCATGGTTTTCCCAGCGAAAGCCACCACCATCAGTTTCAAGACATGTCACCCAACGACACCGATGGCTGCGGAACTTGCAGCTCTTCGGGCTGCACTTCGTCTCGTCATCCAAGAACAACATCGAAGATGGTCAATATTCAGTGACTCGAAGGCAGCACTGCACTCTTTGCTATCAGCCCTGCGGCGTGGAGCACACGAACAACTGGTATATGAGATTAGAGAACTAATCCATACCTTGACTGAGAAAGGACGCCACATGATGTTTCTGTGGCTTCCAAGTCACTTCGGCGTCATAGGAAACGAACACGCCGATAACGTTGCTCGGTCGGCTCTTCAAGGCGACGAAGAGGAGCCGATACCTTTATCAATGACAGATGCCGCAAGAAAGCTTCGAATGCTCAGCCGAGCTATCACGTTCTCCTTGTGGAATGCAGGAAGTTTTCAAAACAACCGGCTGCGCAACCTAGACTCTTCTCTACGCCTTTGCATTCCAGCTGGACTCTGCCGTCGCGAAGCTATCCTGCTTTGTCGAATATGGCTAGGGGTGGCGTTCACTAAGTCTTTTGCTTTCCAAATCGGATGGGCCGACGACGCCTCGTGTGATAACTGTGGTAACGAGGAGACTCTTCAGCACCTTCTCTGTGACTGTCCTCGCTATAATTTACAGAGACGTTCGCTCACAAACGTGATAGGGTGCTTTGACCGAAGACCTATACCAGAGGAAGTTATATTAAAATGCCGCCATCACAAGCCATCGCAGCAGAGGGCGACGAGGGCACTGTTGCAGTATTTAAGGGCTACAGAATTGTACAAGCGGCTGTAGCATGAACAGATGTTCATAGTGCTGCAAGTGCTACTGTGCTGTGCGGTGACAGTGTGCGGCGACAGTGACCAACTGTGATTGTATGTCTGTGCTCCTTTCTTTCTTTATCTCTACTTTGTTATCACTTTACCTCCCTCTCCTCTCTTTCCCCAGCGTAGGGGTAACAAACCGGATCTTCCCCTCTGGTTAACCTCCCTGCCTTTCCCCTTTCCTCTCTCTCTCTCTCTCTCTTCGCTGATGTACATCGATGTGAACACCGCCGGATACAATTTGTTGTTGCCTAATATACTTTTAACATGGGCAAGTGGACATAGAGATGTACGGGAGTACCCTAAGACTCTAGACTGAAACGCTCGAGTTTTCCTGCACTCAAAGCGCGTTTCGAGTGGAGGACGATTTGCGAAATGAAAAACTGCCCTCAAGGAGCATTTCGAGTGGAGGGTCGAGGGGAGGCGCATTTGTAAATACGGGGTACTCTGATATACGGCAGAAGGAAGGCGTGGCCAGCTCAGCCGCATATTCTCGTAGCTTAAAACCTGCAACATAGATTTCTTTCTCTGCATTTCAATATCGGCAATAAAATGCGCAAGTCTATGATATGCGGCGTCGTAAACTACCAGCGTGAGACCTTGGGCCTGTGTCCCATTTTGAGAAGCTTTGCAGCCAGTCTACGAGCAGTGACATGCAGTTATAACAATGACATTCTTATGTTTGGCGGATATCGAAATCACAGGGCCGCACTGTGCGCCCGATCTCGATTGCCAACGAAGCGCGCGTACAGACACTTCGACTTCTCGTTTGCCTCGTCAACCTGCTAGGTCGATCACTAGTTCACCCTCATTAAAGGCTTTGCGCGTGATAAGGTGGACTAAACAGGTACACAAAAGGTAGAAACCCGAGTGAGGTGTATGGGACATTATTATGCGCGCTTTCCGTTGTGTGACATTTGGATTACTCTCATCATACGATATGAATTTGTGCGGGGAAATAGGTTTTGTGAGCCAGACCCTCAACGAAAATATTGCGCGCTGACGCCCTCTGTGCTACAGTGCCTCTATGTAAGGGCTTTGCCATTCATTCTGCAAGCCACATTATTTACGTAGTTTGTTTATCAGTATCTTATAGTGCTTATGCCTTTAGAAACAGTTGAAGAGGCTGACAATGCGACACGTCTTATAATGCCCTAAATATATGACAGATGGTCTATAGGAGAAACAGCCAAATAAAGAAACTGGAAGATCTGAGGAGACAGAAATTTTGCGAGCGTGGGGAGAGCTCGGATGACTTCGGACAGTTATAATTAAGCATGTCAGAAGGGACCTTTGCCTTGAATAGTGATCGTGGTGATAATGAATTAGGTGTGTACGTATAGTAATTCTTGATACCTAATCGAATAGTAATGGAATAGTGCCGGAAACAAATCGAATCGAATATCGAACACGCTGCGAGTAGTTCTCGAATTATGCGCATTCGTTTTCACAAATTGGTGTAAAGTGACGTTCACATCGAAGTATTCATAAGGTTAGCAAGTTTCTGTCATTACATTCACGCTACGCAGCTTTTGTTTTTTAAAAAAGCATAAGTGGAGAATTAGGAACAATTAAGCAGTTCGTGCGCATACAAACGACCCTTTGAAGAGTGCTAATGAAGCCGGTCTATATTTTGGTTCCCAGAGCAATAGGTTTACAAGTTTTATGGTTATATTATGCCCGCGGAGGTGAACGTTATCGTACCTTTGCTCCAATTCTGTTCCAATGCGCACATTTCAAGTTTCGAAATATTCGAAAACCATGAGAAAAATATTCGCGTTTACGAACAGTGACTATTCGATTCGGAAACCAAATAGAATAGAACATTATTCGATTTGTTATTTGAAAGTTGAGAGTATTCGCACACCACTAAATTCATGATGGTGTTGTTAGTGATGTTTACGAAGGTAGCACCAGCCCCTTTAATCGGAGAATGAAATTTGAGCCCGACAAATATTACGCGGGCATTGCTATCATGGAGGTTTGAGAAGGGAAAAAAAGTAATCTCCCGTTATACGCGTATCGTTTCACACAAGCTCTTACAAGGCACGCTACATTATCTGAAAGCGGCCAGGCAGCCTTTTACTTCTACCCATAGGATTGCATATTATCTAATGCTTGTTGCCTGCATTGCAATTCTACCGCGAGTGATGTGGCTTACAGCAGACTTTTTTACCGTTTTAAAGGTTTCTCAACAAAACCTGTGTAACAAGTAGCGGCCAAGAAGAGCAGTCGCGCTTGCATGAAACATTAAAGGGAGAGGGGGATGAGGAGGCTGAAAATAGAAAGCAAGGTTTTTGCCCAGGAACAATTTTACTCATTGCCGATGAATCCAATTTTGTCAAAACAACATTCATTCGTTCCGTCCCTTGAGCACTTACTTATTTCAGTCGAGCAAAATGGTACACGGAAGCGCTTTAGACGCACTTTACTCGCTATCCGCATGCTTCGCAACAGCTAAGTAAGGTGCTTGTGCTCGTGTTTTCTCAGCCGTAAACTATATATCCCCGTCACCGATTTCACCGATCACTTCGCCGCTTGTATTCTTTTTTCTTTTGTTTTGTTTCTTCACGAACGCCGACAGGCAAGTGTTTCCGAGAGCCCACCTGTGGTGAAGGAACGGCAGAAAAGAAGTGTTTATACAGCTCAGCCCAAAAACTCGCGTTTCAGAAACATCGCTGAAGTCATCACTTGCGAACAATGACATTCTTCCAATGCAGTCACGCTTATTGTTTACTCAGCAGTATACCGAAGGTGAAGCGTATTTTCTGAAAAAAGATTTGGGTGACCTTACTTTTTAGTCAGAAGACATTGCTATACAGAAGGGATAAGCTTGCATGCGCAGCCACGTTTACATGCATTTATTATAGGGAAACGAAATGTGAGATGTTCTATCTCCGTGAAATGTGCCTATATCTGAGAGTTAAAGAAATAACCCTGAGTCCTTCACATGGGCTCGTAGTCAATGCTGCTTTGATAATCATTTACTTGTCTGAACTTCCGTTAGATAGAACGATAGATCGTGGATTAAATCATTTCACAAGATCTACTTTCTAAGACGTAAGATGTGCGAAATTGTTCCCCTGCATCTCACAAAAAACGCCTGCAGTTAGGTATTTGTTATCACGCTGATGCTGACGTTAGCGGCAGAATAACTGATTTTAAAATCGAAGTATTGCCTTCTACACGCGGACATATAAACTTATAGATTATATTTTCAGTGTATCTCTCTTACGTGCGCTCCGAACCACACTATTTGAGGACAGAGTTTGACATCCAAACACAAATATAACCAATGTGCTCGTGCGTCAGCATCTGCAGAAATGTCTTTGGAGTACCCAGCGTGCAGACGCCATGCCTTCCGTGGCAGTATAAGCGCGTGAGCGCTTATGTGATTACGTGATCCAATTGTTGGCACAGGAGTCTCTGAGCCAAAAAGCAAATATTTTGTTAAAAAAAGCCCCGTCCACTTGCATATATCGCTTTCATTTAACCCTTTAAGGACAAGATATATTTGCACGAAGAAATTGTTCATTTTTCTTCTAAATATGCAAAGCATATCCAGAATAAGTATAATCTACTAAAATATATTTTGCTGAAGCTTCTTCAGCAATAGGGGAGGGGGGAGGGGCAACACCAAGCAAAAAACTGCAGGTGGGCTTCACCCCACGACATCCACGGCCACGACACCCATGGAATTTGTATAGACAGCTCTTTTCATACGTAAATTACTGGCATACATTTCATTTGCTTTACATCATGTGTGTGACACTACTGTGGTTGGAGATGCATCAAACTGTCTCATCTGATCGCGCTTTCAAGAGAAAGCGAGTTGCGCGCCACATAGGTTTCTTCTCCTCTGTTCCTGCTCTAAGCGAACAAATAACGCTTTATGTTTCTCATTGGGTGCTGGCCGATTACATTTAGCCCGAAATTTTGTACTCATTACCGAAACTCAACCCGGAAACTGTTTTCTGGCATTTGCCTGTAGGCAACACAAAGGAATAAAAAATATAGACGAGGGGGAGGGGGCAATTTCTTTTTAACCGTAACTTCATTACTATAACTCCCTCCTCACCACTATGGGAACATTATTTCAAAACTATTTACTTAAATACCTGCCAAGTCTAAATGTTATTTTAATGTTGCGAAATAAAAAACCTTCAAAAACTGACAGTTAAGTTTGATTACCATAAACATCCCGCTAAGTAATTTTGGTAACAGTGTAATATTGCCTCGACGGGTGGTACACAACAAAATATAATATGTACCAGACCAATCGATTTTCATAGGGCTAAGCTAAATGTTTAATGAAGGCAAAATAATACACGCAATATTATTTTTTTTTCTTGAGAAAAAAAAAAGAGGGACGCGTCAATTCTGACGAAAGCTACTACCCCATCCTCTCCACCCTCTCCCGCCTATGCCCCCGGATAAGAACTGGAAACGGGAAGACTTTGCAAGCTACTCGGTGCATACGAGATACCAGGCTACCGTGGAAGTTAGTACTAGCGAAGCATAAGAAGGCGCCTACAGATCGTAAAGCTTGTTGCTGGGGGTACACAGCGTAGTGTTATGACCTAAAGCGGGTACGGCGATTGCGAGAAGCGGCGTTTTCCCCATTGCGCGCCAACAAAATACCCGCTTTTCCATCGAAGACTCATCGCAGCCCACAAGAGCAGAGATCTTGACCCACTTCTTGCAATATTGCGACGTAACGCCATCTACGTTCTTTTCTTTTCAAATTTCCCTACGTCGGCGAGTATCATTCGTCGTAACGACCGTGGAAATCAGAGTCGTTTGTCATTGGCACTGTCGTGGAGCTTTCAAAAAGACGGCGTCGTTTTGGTGTTTCTGTACTTTTAAACGCGCACTCAATTAAGACACGAAGAGCGAAAACAAAAACAAAAAAAGCATAAAGAATCGGCTTTCTTTCGAGGGCACCGTGGTCACGGCTTGATGCATCGCCACAAGAAGCAGAGACGAACTTTATTTTGTTTTGAAAGCAAGTTGCAGTTCTATTACTTGCCTATTCGTTCTCTCGAATAATATTTGTGCCAACAATAGTGGCGAGAAAAGCATGTTCGGTTTCAGAGTATGGCAGCCGAGTTGCCTAGATTGAGAAGCGATGTAGTAAAACTGGTCGAGGGAGTAGTTAAGTCGAGTAAGGAAAAAGAAAATAAGAGACAAACTCATCCCCCGTTCTTTCCTTCAAAGTAGTCGTACGTGCTACTGATTGATGGTGGCGAAATCAAGGCCGGGCTATTCCTATTCATATGCACGCCAGCGCGGAAGACCATTTTGCTCATATACTTTCAGTCTTTGCGTCTGTTACGTACGCTTCACTCGTTATGAGCCAGTGATAATATTCTACATTTATTTTTGAAACTGAGGTTGAATCTCCATCTACGCTTTCATTGTGCGTATTACTCAGACCAGAAAACTCGATCAATCAGAACCAGCCCTTCTTGTTCAGGCGAAACTAATGCGATGGCAACTCTCCCTGATTTTCGGTGAAACCAACAGGTAAAAAAAAAAAGAAAGTAGCGGTCATTTAGCGGTAAACACGAGAGAAATGCGTTAGGATTACGTCGCGCCTCTTTCAGGTCCCAGATCCCTGGTTTAAATCACGTTCACCACAATGCAGGTTGTTCTTCAGGAGCTCACTTCACACAAGTCCCGCCTCTTCGAGGAGCGAAGTGCGACTGACTGTGGCCCGGAGCGAACCACCCTCAATAGAACTATATATGTAATATATAAGTTGAAAGGAATGCAGGATCACGTAGAAGAGCGAAATCAAATATTTAGTTTCGACGTTTCTTTTGGGGTCCGGCCTTCATCAAGAGCGTGATTGGCAGGACCCAGAGCTCAATTAATACAGTTTCTCTGTAAAATTGAAGCGCGCACACACACACACACACACACACACACACACACACACACACACACACACACACACACACATTATATATATATATATATATATATATATATATATATATATATATATATATATATATATATATATATATATATATATTGATGCCACCTGTGCGAAGAATGCAACGGGAAGCAGTTCGCGGAACTCGGAGGTCACAGAATGGGCGTGACATAACTAAGTGGAGGTGTATTAACCGTCTTCGTGGTCTCACAAATGTTGTAGTAACTTCAAATTCTAGTAGCAACATGCACTACTCTGACACCAGTGAGGCCTGCACTCTTTTCCAAAGGGAGGACTTGTTGTCATAGTGGACCAGACACATCTCCAGATCGCTGTCTGAGGTGCGACTTCGGAAAGCGAGCCGATGTGTTCCACCTCCGCAGGGGAGTGCACAGCCTTTACCCAGTAGCAACGCTAGATTATTAGCAGATTAAACGCAGCCCTCGGTCCCACAAGTTTTCAGTAGGAGGGCAGCGCCAGAAAAGAAAGGAGGCTTTCTCTTAGAATCTTTCTTCGAGACATCTTTGTCCGCGCGATTTTACCTTGTCTTATGATAATTGTCACTCTCTCCAATTTCTTCCCAGAACATCAGCAAAAGGGCAGGTCGCACCCATTTATTGTATATAAAGGATTTGCAACAACCCAGGACGCAATGCAAAGAAAACTTTGATTTAAATATCAAGTTGCGGAAGCATATGTCAGAAGCAATGCGTTTCTTCTATTGCGCCTATTTCAACTTCTGTGATTAAAAGCAACGACTCAGCTAGCAAGCTAGCAACCTGGCAAACGGTTGTTTATTTCAACGGTAATACACAGGTCTCCAACTAACGGAAAGCTAGTTGACGGTCATCAGTTTGAGGCGCTTACGATTGTATCGCTAATGCGTTTGGGTGCATTCAGGCATGCGTTGAGGGAAACAAGCAAATAAAGAGCAAAAACAAATAAGACATGCAATTACTGAACATATAAGTTACGTTTTCTTCTCCAGCAGATTCTATATATGGCAAAAAAAGCTTTTAAAGGTAAAAAGAACGACCGAGACCATGAGATTCCTACCACGGCTTTCTATTAACATTGCCGTGACCAACACTACTATTAGCTGTCACAGTGCAAGAAACTCACGAACCTGTTCGACTAAACATATCAAGAATATAAATTGTGGGTTCAGTGCAAAAAGCAGCGACACTGTTAGGGCTCGTATCGATTATTCTCCTTGTCCAAGCACTTCAGTATTCTCTTTCACGGATGGTCATAAAATAACGAAATTGACAAACGTTCGGAAGTCATTTGCGGCCAACACTTTCCTTTATTTCTTCTTTATTTCTGTATTTCTTTCTTCATTTCTACCTTTCTTTATTTCTTTATCTCTTTCTCTTCTTTCTTTTAGAATGATTACAAACCCGATTGCCGACATCATTTTGTATTGGCTTCGTGTTTCGGTAGCTTCACAAACAGCCACAGCAATTTTACCTCTCCCGATAACGCACTCCCTTAAATTGGCACAGGCAGTTTTCTGACAAACATACCTTACAATACGACATCATTGCGAACTGACCTTAACTGCGATAAAAAATGGCATGATGACAGCCTGACGTGAGCATTGTCTATTATTTAATTAACAGAAGCTTAATTTCTGTTTCCTAAAGAGGAGCTGCTAGGCCGATAGCGCGAAACGTCTCTTTCATTATATGTGTATCTACTACAATTTGTGCACTTTGCAATTTCGTAAGCCTAAGCGTTGAAAAAGTAGGCTGCATTTTTTTTATTTGCTAGTATCCAACTCCATCTAGTCTTGGCACGTGCCTTTTATTTAAGCAGTATAGACGGCATGCCATTATGAATAGAAGGCATAGGTGAGTGGTAGCATGCCTGTGAACATTTTATAACAAACTATTTGGATTTACCACACACTGTTTGTACCCTACTTTATGTTGATACCAAGGGAACCTTGTCGCGTTACCGAAGAAAGGATCGAATCGCGCTTTCAAATGTAGCGCGTCTGCATTCCAAAGTAATATGTCAGTTGACATGAGAGACAAATGAGTGAAAACATAGTTATCTGCATCAGGGTGAAGCGAAGTCCCAACCTATTACGATAAAAAATAATCGTGAAGTTCCGTGGTATCTCCAAGAGACAAAGTCTTCGCTACATGCAAATATTCTTCTTCATTTTCTCTTCTTGCACGCACACATCGGACATAATCATGCTCACAAAGCACTCATTTCAATATCTTAGTCTGGGCAGCGTTGCTGCTAACAAAACGTCAACTTGAAGCGCATACAGTAGCCCAACGCAGATAGTGCTAGCGTCGATGTGATGACGAGAATGCAGAACAAGAAAGATGTGCGTTCTTTTTTTTTCTTTTTGCGCGCGCAGTGGTGATAATCGACATCGTTCAGTGCTTCGTGTCTACGCGTGTGTGAGTTCGCATACAGACTTCACTACACAAGCGAACATCAACGCTTTTTTTAGAAGTCAAATACTGACAGTCAGCAAGTGCAACGATGCACAATACACGAATTCGTCATGCATGCAGACAATAAGGCCAAACCTAGACGGACACCACCATCCCTTCATCGATGACACTGACTATATATATATATATATATATATATATATATATATATATATATATATATATATATATATATATATATATATATGTGTGTGTGTGTGTGTGTGGGTGTGTGTGGGTGTGTTTGGGAGGGGGGGGGGGTAGGTATAGTCATGTGGCGGCTTGCAAACTGCCTTTAAAACATGCCTTATTAGAGAGTGATGTATCACTTTAGCTACCTAACGCATGACCATAAAACCTCACCGCATGCATTAAGCCTCATCAAATTACTTTATCACAACCTATCGTCACGTTATTTATGGTCACGTACTTAGTTTCCGCAACAGCGCTTTCTGTGAACAGTTGCGTGAAATTATCAGGCGTGAAAAAATAAAGCTTCGAGAAACGAAAAAGGATACTAAAAGAAATGATAGTTTCATCGTCGATTCCTCGGCGTAGCAAAAACAACAAGCTTCTTGCAGCTTCCCTCTAATCTCGGTGAATGTAGAAGGTCGAGAGAGATGATAAGAAGCGTTCGCATGCCAATCAATTTCTTCCCTTTTGTAAAGGCGGGATACCCTGTGCTGGCTATGCTTGTGGCTCCTTCAATTTCACCTGAGCTCCAGACTGCCGGACGTGGATTACAGTTGTGCTTGCTCTACCGAGCAAGTCATTCCTGCAACAGTTATGATGGATAGCCTGGCGGGACGGTGATCGGGGACCACATTTTGTCGTGCTTTATTCGGTAACCGTATACCCACCGAGCCGCCCTCCGCAACGTTCCCTTCCTCGTTCTGTGCAAGCGCGCCTACCGACAGTGGGGATGAAATGCCTTGCGATTGCGACACTGCTTATGCTGCATGAGACGCTGATACCGAGCCCTGTCCAGAAGAAAGGCATCCCCCGATATGCAGTATATATGAAATGGGCATACATGTCCGCGTCTACTCACCGCGGCCCTTTATAAGGAGAAAAAAAGGGGAGGGGGCGGCGGAGGGGAGGGCGGCTTGACTGCTTCTTGTGCTTCGTTGCTGCCATTTGCCCCTCTGGTGGGTTTTATGTGCCAGACTACAGTGACCAACCTTCATATTTTGGCCCACTGTTCAAGGGGTCGCGGCTGCATTAAGTAATTGTTTTTTCACGCTCTGCAACGAACTATCCAAAAATAAATATTCGTCGTTTATTTATTTATTTATTGACACGAAACACCCTAGAACGTAATTTACTTTATTTCAAGCCCACGTGCGTTTCGTGTGAATGGAATGCTCTTCGTTTTACGTACGTCTCCGACGTACATCGAAATCTGCGGGCTAGACCGACTTTCCTATATAAGTAGTCATTGAGGCATCGTTGTTCTTGTTTTCTTATAATTGCTGGTCATTAATCTTTCTGTTACTTATCCCTAGAAAAGAGCAAACGATGTATAATATGCGACATGCAGCACGGATTGCTTGTATAAGCGGAAATATGAACCTCATAGCCTATGTACTGCAACTATACACTCCACACAGCCTCTCTTTACGAAGGGCGTCCTCTTGGAAAGCTAACGAATATGACGCTGTTTTTTGGATGCCGCTAATAACTGGTGTTTCAACGAACACTTTCAAAAATGTTTTTTTTAATTGCCTGTGGTAGATGGCACCATTCTAGCCCCTGAACTGGTCTACTCGAAGAAGGGTACATTATTTCAAAAGAAAATTTGAATTGCACAATTGACTAAGCAAAAAAAAAATGCGCTAATTCAGTCTTTAACTAAATTACCTTATGGCACATATTGCAGTTTACAAATTCTAGCAAGGGTGGAATAATGCGGATGGATCCACTTGGAACGTCATTTTCAGGCTGACACCAGTTTCGAGATATTAATACCCTAACTTGGCGGGCAAATGCACTGGCGTTTCAGTTAATTTTGTGCTTCAATGCGTAAAACGACGTTTTGCAATGAAAGTACGTGGAACGACAGTGCATTTTTACTGCAATTTTGACGGCGCATATATCGTAAATGGCTTCCTCCACGCAGTTCTTTTCAAGTGCACTAGCCTTGTAGTCTCACCCGAAAGAATTTGTAAATTGCTATATGCGCCATAAGGTAATTAGTTAAAAGTATAGTTCATGAGATATTCTTAATTAGTTGATTATACATTTCAACTTCTTGTGCAAGGAGTGTCCGCCTCTTCGTGTAGATCAGCTCATGAACTAGAATTGTGCTATTTGACACAGGCAATATTTAAAGAAAAATGGAAGTGTTCGCTGAAACTCCCTCTATAGAAGAAACACTAAGCAAGACTAAAGGTTTGCAGAAACATGTAGCTTTGAAATGAAAAACAGTGGTTGAACTTGAACGAAAATCAATGTTTTGACAACGTACTTGTCTTCGTCAGTGCTCTGACGAACGCGAAATTCCGGACGCCAACGAAAGCAAGGTAAAACGTTGGCTCGACAAACGTCTATTCTTCCACCACTGACGACCATTGGCCGGAAGGCGGAAAGGCAAGGGTACACATATATAAAGTTTACAAAGACTGATTTAAATCTGGTAATCTGCTTTCCATGGGAGCCGTATAGTATATTGTAGGATTCAATTGTGAAGAACTGTAGCTCTCAGATTTATTCCTTTACTGAAATCTTCAAGTACAATCCCGTACGTGCAATATCAGCTGCAACGCGGTGCCAGTGGTCGAAGGGGCTCCAAGACTTCACGGTGGTGTCGACACAGCAAAAAAAAAATACAGAACGAAACACCGTTCTAATTACTTATTAAACAAAAGGTTCATATGCCGGCGCCGCCACGCACTCTTGGAGTCCATTCGACAACGTGCACCGTGTTGCAGTTCATTTCCAACGCAACTATATGCACCTGGGTACGCATTGAAATGCGAGCCGAGACACACTTTTGCACCTACAATGTGCGCGGTAACGCTAGCTACAGTGAATCAAGTGTTCGAACACTAAACGCAATGCGTAGAGCTCCCGTTATTACAACAACATAGTAAGAGACAAAATCCATGTGCGCTGACTCAACTGGAACTGACAAATAATGTGCACGCAGCCACCTTGACGATCTCTCATGCTATTAGTGAACACTGCTTTCAAAAAATCGCAAATGCGAACCAAGCGCAAAAAAAAAAAGCATTCTCCCTGTTTTTGTAGCCGAAAGAAAAGTCAAAGTACTGAGATGCGCTATCTAAAGAGGAAATCGACAAACTTTAGAAACAGACTACTTGCGTTCTTTTTTTCTTCCGTAAATTAAATTATCCCCTAAATGTGTCAAATATAGATAATTACGAGCTCCATGCTTTTCACCTCTGGTTTAGCCGTCAGAGGTGGACATGTATCACCTATTACAGCACTTTGATGTAAGTATTATTCGCCACGTTATTGAGTGCAACGAGTCGGTCTCATTAAAACAATAACGTTGAACGTAAACTGCTGAGGGCAAGGGGTATCCCAACACAATGCCTAATTGGGTTCGTTATTCTTACATCATTTAGGTTAATTCCGAAACAACACTACGTGCGATATCGGACCTGGCGCAGTCAGATTATTTCGGAACGGCCGGGGAAGAAACATTACCTTTGCTATTACGATATTTCGGCTGTCTCGATGTGTGCCTGTTGCTACACGCTTTACAAAGCAAAACATAAACATAACGTTTGTAATCACTTTCCCCTTTACGGGTCATGGCTTGTAAGCCAGCGCACCGTACGCCTATGTTAAGCTTCCTTCAGACGCTTTTTAGTGCAGGCTACTTAGCAGGAGGCGCCACTCCTTGGCATCAACAAAAAACACGAAAGACCGATTGGTCCCTTTGGCTGCGAAGTGATGCGAAGCTTAAGCTCCGCCGTACAACCGACGTAACAGTCTCGATTGCGTTCCTGTGAAACAGTATTACGAACGGTTACGAATCACCGTAACCTAAAGGTAAGAATACTCCAACCATGCAACACGAGTCGAAAAAAAAAAAAGATACACACACACACGAAGTATGTGGATCTACTGGATCGGCATCAATGTTATCTTGTGACAACTCGACAACATTGATTGCCACTACCACTCCACGTAAAAAGTCGATCTAAGCAGGTACTTTGTAACCACACAAGCAGTCACTTCGGCTTTCGTACGTTAAGCAACAAATCGTATAATTGGCATCTTCACTGCATATAAGGCCTACGCTAGTTATTGAGCGACGGGCTATGCGGAAAGATGGCACGAAAAATTGACTAATAGAATAAAGATAAATTTTCTGCATCATCATCATCATCATCATCATCATCATCATCAGCCTGGTTATGCCCACTGCAGAGCAAAGGCCTCTCCCATACTTCTCCAACAACCCCGGTCATGTACTAATTGAGGCCATGTCGTCCCTGCAAACTTCTTAATCTCATCCGCCCACCTAACTTTCTGCCGCCCCCTGCTACGCTTCCTTTCCCTTGGAATCCAGTCCGTAACCCTTAATGACCATCGGTTATCTTCCCTCCTCATTACATGTCCTGCCCATGCCCATTTCTTTTTCTTGATTTCAACTAAGATGTCATTAACTCGCGTTTGTTCCCTCACCCAATCTGCTCTTTTTTTATCCCTTAACGTTACACCCATCATTCTTCTTTCCATAGTTCGTTGCGTCGTCCTCAATTTAACTAGAACCCTTCCTCCAGGTTTCTGCCCCGTACGTGAGTACTGGTAAGATACAGCTGTCATACACTTTTCTCTTGGGGGATAATGGCAACCTGCTGTTCATGATCTGAGAATCCCTGCCTAACGCACCCCAGCCCATTCTTATTCTTCTGATTGTTTCAGTCTCATGATCCGGATCCGCAGTCACTACCTGCCGTAAGTAGATGTATTCCCTTACAACTTCCAGTGCCTCGCTACCTATCGTAAACTGTTGTTCTCTTCCGAGACTGTTAAACGTTACTTTAGTTTTCTGCAGATTAATTTTTAGACCCACCCTTCTGCTTTGCCTCTCCAGGTCAGTGAGCATGCATTGCAGTTGGTACCCTGAGTTACTAAGCAAGGCAATATCATCAGCGAATCGCAAGTTACCAAGGTATTCTCCATTAACTCTTATCCCCAGTTCTTCCCAATCCAGGTCTCTGAATACCTCCTGTAAACATGCTGTGAATAGCATTGGAGACATCGTATCTCCCTGCCTGACGCCTTTCTTTATTGGGATTTTGTTGCTTTCTTTATGGAGGACTACGGTGGCTGTGGAGCCGATACAGATATATTTCAGTACTTTTACATACAGCTTGTCTACACCTTGATTCCGTAATTTTTGTATCGAAGCGGTTAATTATGTACACTATCGCAAGCCCGTTTCATCGATCACGCCACGCTCATTGTGCTAGCGCTAGTAAAATCATCAGATCTAAGCCGCATTGGTCTCGGCTAGTCCATGGGATTAACAACTCCCGGGAAAGCAGAATGCAGATGGCTCACTCCACGGTCCGAAATAGCTTTATTCTTCGATGTATTCAGAGTGGCATCGCGTAGATAGTTAGGGAGGGTTATAAACTGGAGTCTGTAGTAAAGAGCCAGCTATAAGCTATCTGCCTCAGCCCTTTGAATGCACACAAACATTAAACACATGGCTGGGGGTAGCCTCCCGTATGGTTAGTGAAATTGGGCAAACATAATCACGTATAGTCGTCATACAACACAACCAAGATGAAAGAGTGAGCTGCATGAAAGCACAGGATGAAACGTTAAGCTAAATAGGAAAGAACAGAGCTTTATATAGATGAACAAAGGCTGCGCGTGAGACCATTAGGCACACTGAAAGGGGAATTAGACTTTACGATCTCAACAACGTGCCTCGAACGAATGTGTTTTATTTTTGCCAAAAGTTGAGCAGCCAACTCAGCTTCTTAGTCAGATGTTGACGAAGAATTGTAACTGCATCTCAAAGAGTAAATAGAAAAAGAAACAGTAGGAGGTGCCAATGGCGGACCTTCGTCGCTTTCTCGACATAGTGATTCCTTCTCACAACCTCGATGCCAGACGGAAACGATAGATAGATAGATAGATAGATAGATAGATAGATAGATAGATAGATAGATAGATAGATAGATAGATAGATAGATAGATAGATAGATAGATAGATAGATAGATAGATAGATAGATAGATAGATAGATAGATAGATAGATAGATAGATAGATAGATAGATAGATAGATAGATAGATAGATAGATAGATAGATAGATAGATAGATAGATAGATAGATAGATAGATAGATAGATAGATAGATAGATAGATAGATAGATAGATAGATAGATAGATAGATAGATAGATAGATAGATAGATAGATAGATAGATAGATAGATAGATAGATAGATAGATAGATAGATAGATAGATAGATAGATAGATAGATAGATAGATAGATAGATAGATAGATAGATAGATAGATAGATAGATAGATAGATAGATAGATAGATAGATAGATAGATAGATAGATAGATAGATAGATAGATAGATAGATAGACAGACAGACAGACAGACAGACAGACAGACAGACAGACAGACAGACAGACAGACAGACAGACAGACAGACAGACAGACAGACAGACAGACAGACAGACAGACAGACAGACAGACAGACAGACAGACAGACAGACAGACAGACAGACAGACAGACAGACAGACAGACAGACAGACAGACAGACAGACAGACAGACAGACAGACAGACAGACAGACAGACAGACAGACAGACAGACAGACAGACAGACAGACAGACAGACAGACAGACAGACAGACAGACAGACAGACAGACAGACAGACAGACAGACAGACAGACAGACAGACAGACAGACAGACAGACAGACAGACAGACAGACAGACAGACAGACAGACAGACAGACAGACAGACAGACAGACAGACAGACAGACAGACAGACAGACAGACAGACAGACAGACAGACAGACAGACAGACAGACAGACAGACAGACAGACAGACAGACAGACAGACAGACAGACAGACAGACAGACAGACAGACAGACAGACAGACAGACAGACAGACAGACAGACAGACAGACAGACAGACAGACAGACAGACAGACAGACAGACAGACAGACAGACAGACAGACAGACAGACAGACAGACAGACAGACAGACAGACAGACAGACAGACAGACAGACAGACAGACAGACAGACAGACAGACAGACAGACAGACAGACAGACAGACAGACAGACAGACAGACAGACAGACAGACAGACAGACAGACAGACAGACAGACAGACAGACAGACAGACAGATAGATAGATAGATAGATAGATAGATAGATAGATAGATAGATAGATAGATAGATAGATAGATAGATAGATAGATAGATCCAATAAAGTAGAGAGCTGGGGTTGTTTGGATATGTACTATCGCGTTCAGTATGAGCTGCAACGTATGAGGCGTGGCTGAAGCGACGCTCTCGAGAAAAATTGTGGAGAGGGTGTCACCATCTGGGTAAAGCACATAACCCCTGCTTTTCGTCGTCTGCTTTCTTCGCGGAGCTATAATACACTGACCCACCGAGCATATATCGCTCCATCGCGGACCAAAAATATAAACAAGAAAAAAAAAGAACAGTTACAAAGCTAGGCCAGCGTGCACCATGACGAAGGACGCTGCGCTAAAGGTTAATGATTTACGGGCTGCTGTGCGGGCCAGTGCAATATCGCTGCGCGAAGAAAGCAGACAGCGTAAAGCACGGGGGTATGTGCGTTTCTGGAATGGCGAAACCCTCTCGACATTTTTTTTTTCGAGAGCGCAGCTCTGGCCACCGCTCGCGTGCTGCAGCTTATACTTAGCGTTATAGCACATCACATGGCATCCCATGAATTGGACACGGACGAAAAAGGAAGGGATGACCCATCTATCTATCTATCTATCTATCTATCTATCTATCTATCTATCTATCTATCTATCTATCTATCTATCTATCTATCTATCTATCTATCTATCTATCTATCTATCTATCTATCTATCTATCTATCTATCTATCTATCTATCTATCTATCTATCTATCTATCTATCTATCTATCTATCTATCTATCTATCTATCTATCTATCTATCTAAAACAGTAAAGCACTGCTATCGTTAACTGAAACGTGGACACGGAAACTTGAAAAACTTGAATAGATAACATTAACTTGACAGCCTACAATTCTGGCCCTTTCTTATGTTATGCAGCTATATCATGACCAAGAAGTGGCATATGCAAGTATTCTTGGTCCTTGGTGGCTAGTTGCAGCTAAGCGCTGAGCCATGCCCGCACGCTCAGGTTGAGGAGGACGAGAAGACAGGCGAGAATATTTAAAAGAAAAAAAATTCACCGACGATTACCATACTGCGTAATGCAAAATTTGAGCCCAGCCGTATACGTGTTTTCGTTTCGCGATGTATCGGCTGGCGCGGACATTCTGTCTCGTGCGGCACGTTGCAAACAGAGCGATGTTCGGCGCGATCGACTGCCTCGCTATTCGGGAGATCGCGAGAGGTCGCACGTGTGTGGCGTGTGGGCGCGATTCAGAGCAGCCACTCATGCAGCACTTTGTTTACATATACAGACGACGCGCGCTACTCTGACGCCATCCCGTAGGCATCGTCGCCGCAGAGCTTGTCTTGCGCGGCACTACGCCTTTTTTTTTTCTCGCGCTTTCGCTATACTTTCCTCTACACTTTCCGCCTTATGGCTCCGCTGCACCCACCTCTTCAGGTTCCCTCCTCGCGCTCTCTTCGCTATCGCAGTCTTTAATCTCCCACGCGCTTCATGTTCGTTTTCATCCTTGCCTGTGTTCGTTTGCTCGGTTACCAGGGGCAACGCCGACGCGCGGTCGGGCGCCTAGAAGCTGTACTCTAATGAATAAGGGAGGGAGGGGAAGCAGGGTTCGTACACGTCCATTTACTTCAGCTTCTATCGCCTATCGCTGTAACGTCCTATGCAGCAAGGAATTTTAGAACGGAAAGCGGTATTCGCACAATCGTACTACAAATCACCGGCACGGCTTCCCGCTTCCAGTGCGGCTGGCCGCCCCCTGAGAAAGGGGCGCTCCAATGGGGCTAGTCCCCGCCTCCCTTGACCCCAGCAAGGAATTTCAATAGTTTTGTCTCTCTCCCTCTCCAGCTACTGTCCAGTACGCAACTGCGGGCGTAAAGTGCAAGGTCCTTATGCGTGTAGGTCGTCGCTTTCGAGGCTGAGGGAGTGAAACTCTGGCAGCTGCTTTCACCGCAGGGTACTCAGCTTTGTACAACAGGGAGTTGCACAACAATGCTACTCTTGCTGCAATTGCAGTAGGCACTTTGCACTCGACACGTAACGAGAGATCTGCGTAAATTCTTTTTTTCTTTTTTTTTAGTAAGAGAACATTTCCCAAAATATACGACTGCAACTTTCACCTTAAAGGCGTGATCATGCAAATGGGTCGTATCTTTACAAAACGCAAAACAGCACAAAATAATGCAGAGATAGGACAGAACGAAACGAAATGGGAAGGACAACAACAGTACAGAGAACGAAGCACTCGGCTTGGCTCTTTGCACAAAGCTATAGGCAATAGCTGGCATTTAGGAAACGTGCGCCACAATGTGCTGCGTTTCAATATGTTTTATTATTTCGATCTGAAGTGTTTTGCTTGTGAAAAACATCAGTCCAGTAAGGAAAGTTTTCTGACAGATATTGCTCTTCGCCAGGAAATAAATCTCCATCGAGAACTTGGAGCGTATATTTTGGATGGAACTCGCTGGTCAGAGCCACAGAAGCGAATTCGCTAATTTCGCACCCATCCATATGCTCAACATAGAAGTTTCCTTTGGACATATGTAATAAGTAGCTAGAAATAAGAAAGTGATGAAAAAATATCTAGCTATATATAGAAGAATCTTCCGAACTGCTTCAACTTAGCAACAACACCAACAACTGCGCTCTTAACCGTGGTTTGTCGCTTCTGGGGCTTTGTAAATAATGACAAGACCGGTAAAGCAACTTCCCACAAGTCGCATATCTCAACATCACATTCAATAAACCTGCGCTGTAAAGAAAAAGAAGTAGCAACGCAAAATCGAGTTATTTGCGCGTTCGCGAACTTAGTTGCTTCGATTCCGTAGAACCGAAGGCTGTGAAGCGCGGAAATGCGGCGTGTCGGCATCACGTGAATAATGCTGCCGAAGGAGTAACTTCCGGGTTGGGTGAATTACACGGGATGGGGAGCGAGCGCTGCAACAAAACATGTCGCAGCGAACACTTCCTTCACAAGCAGACTTTTCTCAGCAGGAAGAACTTCGTACACTTTTGAACACTTTCACTTTAAACTCGGCGAAAATCTCACTCGAGATTTGCGCATTTCGCGGCTACTTTCTAGCCGGCCATACAGTTGCGTTTAAAATGGGAAAATTGCGAACGCTTTTTCCAGCACGCGTTCTGTTCTAGCTGAGGCTCTAAAGCTTTCGCCTTTTCGTATCTAGAGTCAGCGTCTCCCGCGTGATAGGAGAGTAATGGCTTCATCACTTCTGCGCGGCGAATGCTCCTGCGCATGACAGCTCACTATTTATTTATTTTCCACGCTCCCAAGGGTTCTTATTGATATAAGTATATGACGTGAAACTGAGAAGCCTGACGCCGAGTCGACTTTGTAAACAGCGCCGAGACGAAGAAAAAAGATGGTATAAACGTATAATTTTACTCGGAAGTCGAAGATCGGAGCCCGTCATACTTTCGTGTCCATAATAACAGAAAAAAAAAGGTAAAAAGGAATTATGAGCAAAGTTTTTGAAAGGAGAGCACATGACTTACGTCGTTATTTCTCTACCCGCGCAGTATATCGTGTTTTCTGAAACCTGCGCCATCCAATGATCTGCTACCAGAGTTTTCCACGGAGCAGTGTTTTTGTTAGGCCGAGTTGTCTGCGACGACATTCTCAATATCTGCGAAATACAAAGAAAGAAAGTACGAACGGAAGTTGGAGCAAAGAGAAATTCGGACTTTCTCGAGCAAAATAAATTTGCTTTTTAGAAATTGTTCTTTACTGAAGTTCCCGGAAGACCGTCAACTTTCGTTGCAAATAGCGCGGTCGGAGGGGACTGCAATCTTTACCAACAGTGGTGCATTATAGGTCTCACTGAAAATTGCAGGCATATGAACCCAGCGTTTGCAAGTAAGGCGCAGGGTGGATGATATCATCCTATATTTTCTAGTCTCCTCTATTCGTCACATAACAAATTGATCAAGCTTAGTTTCAGCTGTCATTTTTCCCCATAGTACCTGGAACTCGAAGCTACAATATAAATTGTCTGGAAGTTATAAAAATGAACATACAGTGGTTTCCAGTGCAGTGCGAACCCAGCGAACCGTCTGAGATTGTTCTGAGTGCTGCGGTTCATCTTTTCAGCATTGTCGTTAAAGCTGCATGGGGAATAAAACCACAGGGACGACGAAACTTAAATGAAATTGCTCTAGGTTCACTTTCGCTTCGCACGTGCTGAACAATTATATACGAGCAAAGACACATTAGTTACGTGAATGGGCCTAGCAACAAGACCAAGCAAAGGGAAATACGAAAAAGTGTAATTATTCTTACGCAATACCAACCAGACATTGGTGTCTAACAAGAATTTAGTGCCACTTTTAAAATTGCTATAATGAGCAAAGCACGTTATGAGAGAAGTTCGACTTAACATTCTTCAAGTACATTGAACGTTCTCCTCGACGGACCAATAGGTAAACCCACCTTTGCCGACAGGAAGATTTGATATAAGCGTGTTACCCTTACTGGACATCCCTGCTGACTCAACGTGCAAATGCTTAAATAGCAGCAACAGGAAAAATAACTAAGCGCAGCACATGCCTACTTGCGCAGCCGTGGGCAGCGGCCTTTGTGCCATGAAAGCGGGTGACGCTATGCGCCTGTCACCGTTTTAATTTTACCAAACGAATTCTTCGTGTCAATGTCACATTGACAAAGCCAAGTACGCCTATCGGTCGCCAACTTTCCGGAAGCATTTCAGCGTGCCCGAAGTTAATGCTAATTACAGCCTTCGGTCACGCTGCCGGTTTCGACCGGCG
Organism: Dermacentor variabilis; assembly: GCF_050947875.1. NCBI lineage: Eukaryota > Metazoa > Arthropoda > Arachnida > Ixodida > Ixodidae > Dermacentor > Dermacentor variabilis. The sequence continues at coordinate 51,875,717 of NC_134572.1, read as the reverse complement.
CCTGGATGGTTTCGGAACCTTTCAACCTCCTGCAGAATTCGCAAGAAAATGATTGGCAGTGACACTTCCATCCCACATCCTGTCATTAAAGGCAAAGTCGTGTAGAAATGTACTTTTTTTTTCATTTTCACATTTTAGCGTATACCCTCGCTTGTGTCGGGACTAAATTTGCGTACTTTTCCATTCCTTTCGATATTGTGAGGCTCCTTACGCACTACAACCAACTTTGCTGCACAGTATACGCTAACGAGCTGTTCCCGTTGCCTAGTGGCGAGCTACGCGCTGGAGCGCCTTCCTTTCGCTTTTGCCCGCACAGACACAGTGCGCCAGCAGCGATGCGAACACCGGTTAGGAATGAAGTCGTCCCTCATCTATCATGTGACCACCACTCCTTTCCTCCCGCACAAAACCTGATTCCAATTTGCCACTTCCTGCGACGTTGGTGGGATTTTACGAAGTAATATAAAAGATTCAGTCCAACAGGTAGATAGGACTACTTGAAACGATAAAGAATCGAAAAGACAGCCTCTCAAAGGAAAGCTCAAATTATAGTTGCGCAACACGAGATAAGATGACAACATTAGTACTAAGGAGACGAGTACTTTCACTTAAATGAAAACTTCTGCGCTGAATTTATAGTAATCTTTTATATGTGTATCAGCCCCTGACGGCAACCCGCACTCCTCAGCCTACCCGTTCCTTGCTGTCTTTCTTTAGGGTTAAGGATACCTTTATTCCTGGGGTATAAAATTGCAAGAAATAGGGGAATTCCAGCGAAGATGAGCTAGGCTTGTATTGATCGAGGAGACAGCTAGCGCTCGGTTCACCGCATTGGTGGGGCCGTCCTTTCACCACCTTTCGCCCGATAAGGGCCGCGAGCTGGCATTACTCCAAGTTTGAAAAGCAGTACAATCTGGGGGTGCGAATAACTATAGACTTCACATGCAACAAATAAACTGCACCAGTTCGACTACAATACCAAACGGCTTAAAAAGAAAGGGGGGGGGGGGAGCGCGTGGATTTTTCAATAGAGATGATAACGCCTGGTATTGACGGAAACAGCGAGCTTTGAAGAAAGAAAAGAAACGCTCCGAAATACTGCACCATTGTTCCCGTATTCTTGCTTCGGTCATGTTTTATATGACTTCTTTTACGAAGCAGGCACTAGGTTTAAATTACGATCAAATAGGGGACGAATGGCAGCCTTCCGTGGCGAATGCGTGCCGCCTGATCGAAATCCGGCGCATTTTGCTTTGTTTACTCCGTACTAACATTTATAACAAGTTTTTAGGCTTAAAGATGGAGAAGGCTGACGCATATTGCCTCATTATAAAGAATTGTTGACACTTTTGCATCCGAGTCGGGAGCATCTGTTGAGCCTTTTGAGAAAAATTGGGTAATTTGAGCACTACAACAAGTAAAATGAGAAAGAGATTGAAATGTGCTCCAGTGTTTAGTAAAGCATATATCATAGGTGTTAGGTAGCAACTTGCTGTGGATGTAGAGATAAAACGCTTTCGCAAAAATTAAAAACGCCCTTTTTAGATCACATCTGAAAGACGAAGCGGCAGCATGCACGAACTTAGAGGAAGGAATTAAAAGCAACAAAAAACGAGCGATGAACAAAATGCAGATTTCTAGTTAATTTTTTTTTTGTATGAAACATCTTTGCTTTACATTGCTGTATGGCCAGACTTTATCGATCAAGTAAGCAAAACTTGTGCCAACAGTGACGTCGCTTCCACGTCAGTGCCTATAGGCTTAAACGAAAAGCGATCTGAATCCAACCACCCTGCTTCTCAAAAGGTAAACAAAAGAGCATCTGCAAACATTTACGTGAATTTGCCTCTATTTTACGATGACTGCAATAAATTTAAGTTACCTTTTTCTTTTTGCCAGGACTAGTCGAAACGAACAATCTGCCTGGTAATCACCCTTCATCGTGTCCTCTATAAAGTAAATTGCTAGCGTGCAGCCAGAAAGCTAGATCTAAAGTTTAACACCTATCGGCGACTTATTTGGCGGCCTGCACGGAAGGCACTCTCTCGCTTACTCTCTGCGCATGTTGAGCGTATCCAAACAGGCTTTGACATGGGTAATCACAGTACACAAGTTACAAGCTGGAATAAACCTGTGAAAATTTACCGCAAACACGGGGTTCGACATCATGGCCGCTGAATTACCAGTCAGAAACGGTAACCACTACACTGCGCCGTATATTGTGGGGCCCGCGTTCGAGTGCGTGTGTTAAGGACTGCAGCATCGGAAAAGGAATAAAACGAATAATTTTTTTTTTGTACACACCAACTCCCAACGCGCACATAAGCACGACGCCGTTCCGTGGTGTTTTGTTCAGCGAACCCAGGCAACGTGCAAGCTGCCTGAGTTCGCTGCGCGCGTCTTGAAGTTCGGGTATATTCATAGAAGTCCAATCAAGCGGATGATGCAATAACGCGATGCAATAGCGTGTGACTAACATCCTTTGTGCAGGAAGGAGATGACGACGGCGCGCTGTCACGCGCGGTCTTGAAGGCAGGACGACGACAAGCTGTGCAGCCCTGGCGGTGCCGAAAGCGCGCAGCAGCCATGCGCACATACACGGCTTCTTTGCAAAATGAGATGCGACGGAGCATGCGCGCGGAGCAGCGCTGTCTCAGTAATTGCACGCCTCGGGCGCCAAATGCAGGGTTTTTTCCGCACGTATTAAGACGCGACAGCGACAACGGCGACAGAGATGTTCAGTCTCCTGGACCCGAAGCTCGAGCCATGAAAACAGGAACGAAGCGATGAAGCGAGATGAGACACTTAGCACCCTGGCTTATTTCACTCGACGTCGCCTGTCCATTGAACTGGAACAGAGGAACAAGGCTTCCTTGCGTTTATTTCTTCTTTCTATGCGTGGACGAACAATTTTCGATGGTTCCGCTAAGGAAGTACAAGAGCGAAAAAGACCTCCAATATATCTCATACTGGGTGATAAATAGTGAGGGCGCCTATCATGCGCTACTACTTTCCTTTCTTGAAAAAACTACTACGCTGCGAAGCGACAAGCCTAAAACGTAAAAATGGTGCCATTTTAACAAGGCTAACGAGGAAAGCTTCGATAGTTGGTCCTTTAGTAAGAATGGAATAATGCGTCCAGAGCTCATGCGACGACGGATCAATAAGTGCAATTTATACACAAGACGTTCAGTACTATCGTTCTTCTTGTTCTTTTTTGTTTTTTGGGGGGTTTTTTTTCTCGACTGCCGGCTTTTTTTTTTTATTTCCTTTGTACATTTTCTTCAAGCTCTCATATGCTGTCACAATGCTAAGGTGCACAAACACTGCTGATTGAGAAACAAACGTTGAACGCTGGAACACGTTTTCCGTTGCTCTGTGAACTCCATTTGCTGAGCCAGACCGCTTTACTGAAACTACGTGCGAGCGGAAAGAATTATTTCCGACCTATAGAGGCCGCCCATAATTTTGTGGCCAAGAGAAAGAGGCCCATATATTACAGTGACACGCATCACCAGCTATAAAGTGCATTTAAAACATTTGCTCCATGTAGCGAAGGCGTGGTCAACCAAATTCTTATGACTTATGGTTGTTACTACAGCAGGACGGGATGTTGTTTTAATCTACGTTTACGAGAGGACAGTTACTCATTCTATTGCGCTCCGCGTAAGCATTGTGCAAGCACTGAGTTATAACTTGTAAACAGCGTGGGTGTAAGGCGCTTTTCGAAGGCACTTCATCGGTGTGATCATCATCGGTGCCATCAACATCGACAATTTCTTTTTCCGATCTCTACGATTGGAAAAAGGAAAGAGTAGAGACTTACCAATTTTTTAGACCAGTGGTGTGCTGAAAAATAATATTTGGCCGAATCCATGCAAAGTTTTATGTTCCTCGGTGCTGTTTGCCGTTTGCCTGCCGCCTTCACTAATAATATCTGCGACATCACAACCGGTTGACAGCTATTCTTAGGAACAGCTCCAGCATGAGAACATGCTGGAGCGTGTGTGTGTGTGTGTGTGTGTGTGTGTGTGTGTGTGTGTGTGTGTGTGTGTGTGTGTGTGTGTGTGTGTGTGTGTGTGTGTGTGTGTGTGTGTGTGTGTGTGTGTGTGTGTGTGTGTGTGTGTGTGTGTGTGTGTGTGTGTGTGTGTGTGTGTGTGTGTGTGTGTGTGTGTGTGTGTGTGTGTGTGTGTGTGTGTGTGTGTGTGTGTGTGTGTGTGTGTGTGTGTGTGTGTGTGTGTGTGTGTGTGTGTGTGTGTGTGTGTGTGTGTGTGTGTGTGTGTGTGTGTGTGTGTGTGTGTGTGTGTGTGTGTGTGTGTGTGTGTGTGTGTGTGTGTGTGTGTGTGTGTGTGTGTGTGTGTGTGTGTGTGTGTGTGTGTGTGTGTGTGTGTGTGTGTGTGTGTGTGTGTGTGTGTGTGTGTGTGTGTGTGTGTGTGTGTGTGTGTGTGTGTGTGTGTGTGTGTGTGTGTGTGTGTGTGTGTGTGTGTGTGTGTGTGTGTGTGTGTGTGTGTGTGTGTGTGTGTGTGTGTGTGTGTGTGTGTGTGTGTGTGTGTGTGTGTGTGTGTGTGTGTGTGTGTGTGTGTGTGTGTGTGTGTGTGTGTGTGTGTGTGTGTGTGTGTGTGTGTGTGTGTGTGTGTGTGTGTGTGTGTGTGTGTGTGTGTGTGTGTGTGTGTGTGTGTGTGTGTGTGTGTGTGTGTGTGTGTGTGTGTGTGTGTGTGTGTGTGTGTGTGTGTGTGTGTGTGTGTGTGTGTGTGTGTGTGTGTGTGTGTGTGTGTGTGTGTGTGTGTGTGTGTGTGTGTGTGTGTGTGTGTGTGTGTGTGTGTGTGTGTGTGTGTGTGTGTGTGTGTGTGTGTGTGTGTGTGTGTGTGTGTGTGTGTGTGTGTGTGTGTGTGTGTGTGTGTGTGTGTGTGTGTGTGTGTGTGTGTGTGTGTGTGTGTGTGTGTGTGTGTGTGTGTGTGTGTGTGTGTGTGTGTGTGTGTGTGTGTTTGTGTGTGTGTGTGTGTGTGTGGCTATGGCCAGCTCGCAAGCATGCACCTCAGATGCCGCAATAATCTCGCCAGACGTGGCTCCTATGTGGCGAGACTTCACAGAGGGTCGTGAAATACGAAACACGAATGGCGCAATCGCCATCTGCTAAAGAAGGCTAGAAAAAGTAAACTTTTCTTTTCTTGGCATGTTTCATTTTAGTTAACCTAATATGCCGTGTATACATCCACCAAAAAGAAGATTTACGTTTTCATCTCGAGCATGCCGCAAACGACGGTTTTGAAAAGCAAACCTGTTGCGAAAGAGGATTTCGAAACGGTTTGCGCGCAGTCCAGTGGTTTAGCAGTTTACGAACACGTTACCGCCTGAACAGCTCATGTACCGAGCTACAGTCAGCATGTTTGTCTGCGTTATATGCGACGTGGACTGTATATTTTATTCTTATTTCTTGCTCCCGACGTCGAATCGAAAAGCGAAATTGGAGCACCTGTATATATGTGGGAGGATATCGAATTCCCTGAAACTAACTCCGAAGTCAGCCTCGGTAGAAGTCTCAAAAGAAAGTGCGGATAAAGTGAATAAAGTAGAGAACGAGAGGGGAAAGAAAACAGAGAGGGGGAAGGATAAAAAAAACACAAACAATTTAGCAGCAGTGAGAGTGAAGGGAAAAGCAGTACACGCAGCAACACAATTTCGCTGGATGTCCAAAACAGAGGTTAAAAAAAATCTATACGCATACAGAGAGTTCAGCCGAAGAAATGGAATTCCTGTTTCTCGTTCCAAAGTGTGATAAAACGCAGCAGTGTACGCACATACTACAAGCACTGCCGCAGTAAAAGCGAGGAGGACCACGCCGAAAGTGAAAGAAATGGCAGTGGGGATTTGAAACAGTACGCAAGAGAAATGTCGTGCTTTCGATTGCCTTTTTTTTTATTATAAAAGAAATGTGCAACACCTGCTCTTGCCCCGTTGGAACGAAATAAAGGACGTCCGAAAGTTTGAAAGCGGGATCGTGCACAGAAACATCTTTGGAAAGCTTTCCTTTTCATAGTTGGGATGAGAGAGTTTGCGCTCACGCCTCCATATGCTCTCATTCTCAAGTGCACTGCGGCGGCTGTACACAAGGAGACGAAAACACACATACGTGTACGCGAACGTGTGCATATACGCGCATGTTTTGTGTTACCGCTTGCGCATAAGGCGCATGTGCCTACAGAAGTCTAAACATGCGAAATGTAGGAAACACACATGCGAACAGGTGCGCGCACGCACGTGTTTATTTCTTTTTTTTTAACTCTCGCGTATTTAGGCTCCTGAGTGCATCGCACGCATAACTACTGAAGCGTAGCTTTAACCTACACTCTACATGGTTTAACGACTAGACCGTTATGATGTGCTCCCCGGACCTATAATAGTTACCCCGGTGAAACAACGTTGATTCAAATGTCAACAGCTCTTAGTCGACGCTGCCTCGACGGCTGGTTTCTTTCACGCCACTCCTGTTATTCTGGCATAAATAGGAGAAGGCTAACTGGAAGAAAGCTTTCCTGTGGCGTTCTTCAGAGATCATCATATTATCACACCATGTTACTATTCCGTCTTATCAGTGAACCCTCTAAATGTCTTTGTAATTTAACCATGCGGAGCCCGCAGCTACGGCTGAAAGACTGGCCGATCTTAGGGAAAAGAAGGTACATTCTAACTCGGGGATACACTTTACCTTTTCGGTCGCTTCGACTTTTGCGGTCATAAATTTGAGTTTTTCACTCCTTAAAAGCGCGCTTGAGTTCCGGTGCGTGGTATTTCTTGAGCTCCTTAGGAATTGTAATCTGGTCGATCGCCGCGGCCCTTTTGATCCTGCTACGTTGTGCTTAGGAATAACGTGTCATATCCATTGAGCGAGAGCCGCGGGAGCACGCTTACCATTTCTAACGATTCCAGCAAAGGAAAAAAAACTAAGAATGGTTTGGGGGCGAGCTAGTTGGTATGGGTCATTCATTTTAAACAGCGCCAAAAAACAAACGGACAAGGAGGAGCACAGGACCAGCGCTGGTCCTGTGCTCTTCTTTGTCCGTGTGTTTTGGGTGCTGTTTAAAATGAATGGTAGGGCTAACACCGCCGAGTCTCTAATGTGTCCGAGACTAACACAAGGTACCAACAGATGACATTCGTCTGTACTTTTACTGGCAACCTAAGTATATAGGAGAATTAAAGCCCTGAGAACAGATACCCAACAAAGAAGAGGTATGGAGCGTGAAGCCTGAACAGGTAAAGTCTTAGGTAGGGCGGAGTTCCGTTCCTTAAGGCACCATTAATTTGTGTCATCTCACCTTCTTGTTCCCCGCACCTTCTTCAGAGTCTGTAAACGCATCGTATAATTTACTGTTGATTACATTCCTTTCCACCTCTAGACATGTCTGGTGAAAAAGAGAAGTTTGCCTATTAGACAATAGAACTACGGTGCCGTGACCTTTATCTATTCAAAGCGTGACATGCGTCGCAGTGATAATGCTGTACAGGTGAAAACATCGCCAACGCGATCTCGTCGTTTTGTGCCCTCAACATATTCCGAAAAGCAACGAAACGCAGAGATTCGAATGTCGGATAACACGTGCGGCTTAAATTTCACCGCTGGAGAGCGTTTACTAAGAGGTCAAGAACAGTACAAGCTAACGATGGTACAGGTACGCGTGCGTTCTTCCGGGAAAATCTAATGTTCCACAGTTCATTGAAAACGACGCTCCCATTCCTGAAACGCACGAGCACTTCAGCAAAGCGTACCTCCCTGCACGGGCATATATATATAGTAGGCAAAGAGGAATACTCTTCTTTTTTTTTTTTTTGAGAAGGTGAAAAGTCAAGCAGTGTTTTCGACGAAATGTAGAGGCGTTTTTCTCTATCCATGCTATCACTATATGCAAAATAGCAAAGCCATAAGAAAAATGACACGCGCGAGTGCCTGCTCATTTGTCGTAGCAAGGGATCCACGTTTCTTTTTTTTCTTTCTTTTTTCACTCATGGCAAGCGCGCAAAATGTTGACGACATGGCAAAAACGAGAGGGGAGCGAGGAAACGTCTGCATTCCGCAGTTTTTTTAAACGGCGCTTGCAAAGACGAAATGGCTAATAGCGCTGACTATACATCAAGAGTTTCGCCGCAACTTTATTTTACTCGGGTTCATGGAATATGCTCGCGTCTGTTTCTTCGTATGCTTTGTCGCAATTTCGAAATTTCTCGGTTCACGTGCGTCTCTTAGTCTGCATGTAGCGCATACTTAGCCCAGGCACGTGAGTTTGCATAAATTGTGGCGCTTTATGGACTTGAGCTCTCAGACTTCGTAACGCGCTTTGCGAGAGAAGACTTCAATACAGAGATTTTCCAAGAGGCAGCGGGAGCCGCAGTGCCAGCTCAAGTCTTTCGTCCTGTTGTTGCTCCTTAGAAACACAGGAGTGCACGCCAGTGAAGACCTGCAACATATTCTGTGCGACTGCCGCCGCAACCTGTCAGAGAGACAGTCTTTGAAGGCGGCGCTACACCTGCAATGGGACTCGAGCTTAGAGCTGCGGCACATTCTCGGCACGCGGAAAAGCATCACTTGCACGTCACTCGCCTAGAAAGCGCTGCTGATGTTCTTGCAGGCCACAAGCCTTAACGAAACTGGAAAGAGCCAGCTGAGGAGAGCGCGGAGGTGCGACCACTTGGCTTCGTCGCTGTTGGAGCCAAACGAACTTCGCCGTCTCTGCGGGGCTTCTAATCTTGCACGTGCTGGTCGGGCATGCGCTATCGATAGCAGAGCAGCGCCAGGACAGCGACGGCGCAGGTGCTCATCGGGCGTTAACGTTAACGCCGACAACTATTAAGCCAAACGCAAAGTAACAGCGCCAACTTATGAAAAAAAAATTAACGTTAACAGAGCAACATCCGCTGCATGGCAGATGACGGGATGAGCGGCTCACGTCTAATTTTGATTACCTGCACGTTTTTCACGTCCTCTAAAGGCACGTCCAATATGGACAAAAAAAAATTTAAACTTCTAATACGATGGCTGAAAAGATTGTGGTCTGAAATTGTTAACGTAATTGTTTTCGCTTTTGCACTCAGCGAGCAAGAAGAGTCGGAAGAAGTCGAACCGCCTTTTTAATGCGTTATCATTAGGAGTGTCAAAGTGAAAAAAAAAAGTGTATGTTTGCGAAGTGCGTGAAGCGGGTGACGTAGTAGAGGTATAGAGGGATGAGAGTACTTCTAACAGCTTGCCAATGGGATTACTTAGAACAGCGTGGTTCTGTCTAGAAGCCAGTGGGAGCTGGGAAGGAGGGAGGTAGAGCAGCGCAGCAGCGAATGGCCGCTGTTAAGCGCGGTTAAGAGCGCTGCAATACGGTAGCGCATAAGCGCAGTCACGTGGTTTTATTTGATACTTCCGGGCTTTCTTTAAACACAGGAAATAATTGCCGCACAGCATGTTCGTTGCCACAAAAAATTGGATCGGTCGTTTTCGAATGCCCTCTACAACGTGAAGAAACGCACTTGGCCCTAAAGTGAATATTTAAAAAAAGCATAATTGATCCTAATTAATTAACTAATTTGGAGCAATATAAGTGGACCTTAGGGAGCGCCGCATGACGGCATACCATATGTCGTTGGTATCATTCAGTTGCGGTTAACCAATTTTTTTTTTAATCCTTGGTTCAAGTTACGTGAAACACCCTTTATACAGACAATACAGAGACGCCTGGTCTATGCTCCTAACACGCTGGTTTCTTATGAGGCCTAGACGTCACGTATCCAATGCTGTGTAAAATTTATCGTGAAAGGCAGTTTCTCCAAAGCAACCCACCGAAGTCATTGAGACATCGTAAAGACCTACACTAAAAAAAAAAAAAAGGGAATAAAGCTTTTTGACTGGCCGCACACACTAACGCTTTTCTATTGACACAGGTGTCTCTTTAACACAGTCGTTGCTCATATAGCAACCAATTCAGATGTAAATGCTTTTCACCTTTCCTCACGAGACATACTCCTCTTTCCGTCTTCCAAGCCTCTTATATCCTCTGCTGCCACACGATGTCGCAGCAAGGATTACACCCCCCCCCCCCCTCTCCCCTGTTCGGACTGGAAGCAATTACGGAAATTCAAGGAATTTTGTTTTCTCTGCAAACACACCCTGGATTCTGAAGGAGATTCGGTGTGTCTCACGTAACCTCCGCGCCCTGTCTCGGTGGGAGGGGGCAGAAAGAGTGTGACAAATTGGGAAAGTCCAACTCGGTGCGCGAATAGGGATTCGAAAAATTTGAAAAAAAAGGAAAGAAAAAAGAGGGGGGGGGGCGAGGACGTCCACTAAGGGTGCCTTCCCGCTTCAGTGGGGCTCGCGCGTACACCCGGCCGATAAAAGTAACCGCTCAGACGACGAAACGGCACAGCAATCTCTGCGCACGAGAATGCAAATTCGATGGCACGGCGAGAACGGCGGCAACGCGCCATTTATCAGGTCGCCGGGAGAAAACGCGCGCGACCCACTTAGATAAGAGCTACGGCGGGAAGCGGGAAGTGAGAAATGAATGGCGGAAGTGGTCGGCCTTATCGTGTCCTCTTATCTCGCTTCTCCCATTCCTCCCGGCTACGCGCGGAACACCTCTCTACGCGACGTTTGACTCTTGGAGCGGAAAGCGGGACAGCCGTGCGTGAAGAACGCAGCGTGAGAAATGACCCCGACAACGCAGGCCACGGTGCCGGCCACTGCGGATGGTAGGTGAGAAAAATGGAGGCTCCCGAAACTGTGAACAAGTGATGAACGGCTTTTGCACCCTCAACGGAGGAAAAGAAAATGGAGAGGCGGGTGGCTTTCTGAAAAGCTGCGTAACTTCTAAAAAGAAAAATCGACATTTCAACTGACGTTTGATGAGCTCTCTCTCTCTCTCTTGCTTGTTTAGATAACAAGCAGCGCTGCTGAAATTCCGATACAAAACTGTTCACAACTAGGCTTATTGCCATTAGTTAAATAACTGCTTTGAGTAAGACCGCGGTAAAGTTTTGCGCAGTAGCTTCATGCACCTGCGCTGAAGGTAAATCAAGTGTCCTTAGTTAACAGGTTGGATTGAGCTGAATGTTGCGCGACGAATGATTCGAGAAAGCGCTGTCCTCGTCTCTTTTGTTTTCCAGATGTAATCACGACACTGTCAGTTGTAATCGCACTCTGATAATAAGCCAAATGGGGCCCCGTTGCGCAATAAAAGTTCCGACAAAACCTGCAATGCCGAGGTGCTTTCCCACATCATCATCATCATCATCATCATCATCATCATCATCATCATCATCATCCTGGTTAAGCCCACTGCAGGGCAAAGGCCTCTCCCATACTTCTCCAACTACCCCGGTCATGTACTAATTGTGGCCATGTTGTCCCACACTTGGATAAAAACAAGGAAGACCATTGAGTTTTACAAGGACGGCAACAAAGAAATTTGAAGAAGAATCTGTACAATAACACAAAGAGCAGTGCCCTGCTATTTGAGGCTCGAGCTATAGTTGCCCAAGGACAGAAACATAGCAAAGCAAGTGCTCGTAACAAGATGAGGCATGTGTCTGCTGAAACGAAAATCCGGAGACAACTCGGGGCATGCTAATCGAATGCGAAGGTATTAACCCAGCGAGATCGGTAGGAAACGTTCTCTTTCCGTAAGTGCTGGGATTGAAAGCGGGTGGAACCAGTGACCGGTCACTCAGTCGAGATAAGCAAGAGACGTTTAGTGTTGGTGGAGGGGGTTAAGCAGGGAAAAAGTTGATAGGGCCCATTAGGAAGCGATCCGTTACCGATGTAGGTAACCATACAACGTAGCTATAGAGGTTTTAAGGAACAGTTAAAAAATTAGGGAGACAACGACAAACTTCCAGACTGATCAGTATCTATAGATTTCCGAATTATCCCGAAGAGGCTAGGTGATTATTTGTCGCTGTCCAGTGTTAAGAGAATGTCAATAAATCATCATAAATTATGGTCATCATTGAAGATATTGAAAAAGATAATCCGAAAAGCATGCAATAACTGTAGGTGTATAAAGTTATATAAGAAAGAACTCTACTGAGTATAAAATCTGCTGGAAGCGAAAGAGTGGAAGGAACCATTAGGGCGTATTGCCCATATCGGGTGGATGAAATCCGCAACTCAGTCAAGCAAAACCTGCGCTTATTACGCTGTATGTAAACAACGCATGTTAGCCTTATGTAATTCATTGAGGGAAATTATCTGAAGATATTAGTGCATTCACTGTTTGTGCGTTACAAAAAGAAGAAAAAAGAAAGCTTCCTGTGCTGAATGTTGAATATACCGGCGTGTATAAAGCGCTCAGGCGTGCGTTCAGAGTAATCGCACATGCGCACAACTGGCACGCAATTAAACGGCAATGCGCAGTGTCCATGGGCTAACGCACACCTTAGTTGTTGGAATTGGAGTCGATGGCTCTCAGAGAACGTTAACCATATACAAAAACGCGCCCGTAATGTTTCCGTAAAGTCGACAACTTTTGTACTAAAATACTGGTACAGCGTAAGTACTGTCACGATTCGAAATAAGTTCTGCCAAATGGAAAGTGCGCCTGTTTCCTCGATTAATATGTTTAGCAAGGGCGAAAGAAACGTTACCTGTTTATTCCACTGGACATCGAGGTTCCATGTTTTATCCGGGGTTCAAGTTCTGCGTGACTGCTACAGTTGCAGTTACGTGGGATTGTTATTTAGTTAGGGCCATTAACAATGACCGGATGTCGCACTATATAAATGAGCCACGTATTCAACATCTCGACAATTGAAACCCTAGATCTAGTAAACTAAACGCAATGATCCAATTTCATTTTGATTGACTTTCACGCACAAAACATGGCAAGAAAAAAAAAACTAAATCCTGCAATGAGAGCACTTGCACATCCAATCCGGAACCCACCGCACTTCACCAGTCTTTTTTAACGTAAAGAAAGAAGTATGGAGGCAACTGAGTGCTCTTGCCCCGAACAGGCAGGACGTCAAATGTGGGCCGAGACGTCACACGTGAGCCCAAGCGAATATGAATTGACATCTGCGTCGCAGGCTCCATTGTCACTGACCAGCTCACGTCCTAACATTATTCACCGATCCAAAACTTTGCTGAACAGCATCAGTGCTGTGGACCCCGTTTGCTCCTCGTCACATTTAACTTTGCAATGGGAAGCTTTACCAAAAGCAGTGTTTATAAAGCAGAATGTTTTCTTTCGTGCTTCAGGTGTCCACAGGCGCTGCATCTCTCTTCTATCCCTCCACATCGCCGCTGCCGACACGTGAAACGACCGTCCGCTAACTACGTGCTCTGAAAACGACCGGTTTTTCATTGTTTCCCCCCTCGCTTTACGTGAGGGGGATGTCATGTGGCCTCCTGTACGTTTTGCTTTGCTTTTCTTTAAGGAATAATCGGCGTTTCGTTTCGCAAACATTACGACAAAATGAAACATCAGTATACGCAGGGACAGAAAGCCCACGAACTGAGCGAACTACATGCGACGTGCGACGCGTATAGATATACCGACGTGTTGAGCCACACGCGTACAGCGTGGCAGCTTTCATCGCCAGAGACGAGGCGAAGCACAGACGCGGAATTTTATCTGGAGCCCTCCTGTCGGACGTGTGTGAGCATGCCTCCCTAAAAATGGGAACAGAAAACTCGGGAGAACGCGAAACATAAGGGACCTCGTGGAGAAAGCAAACAAAGGCAATGAATGAACATGGGAACGTGGGAAAATCAGGGAGTCCTCTACAACAACAATAACAAAAGAGAAAAGAATTAGGCAGTCTCGGAGCAAAACGAAAACATCCCCAACTCCACCACTCCAACAACCCTGAGCTCTCAGGGGCTTGATGGCCTCAGACTGAAACAAACGACCCGGGTGGAAATCGAAAGCGTGAGCGGTAGTGCGGAAGGCGGATAGTATGAGAGAGAGAGAGAGAGAGAGAATTAGAGAGAAAGCAGGCAAACATGCAAGATTGCTTACTTTCACCGTGAGTGTAGCCGTTGCTGCTGTCATTTATTGCGATTTTTGCTGTTGTCTTTACTTACATATCAACGTCTTTGTCTGCGACTCCGCTTACTATACAACGGACACGTCGACCTGACAGCCCTTTTTTTCCGGAACGCCGGCTTTTCTGCTCGCTCTCCCATCCGACTTGGCGTTTCTTCCGTTTAACCGAGATGACACGGTGCCGAGGAGATATATATCCGTAAAACTAGAAGAAGGTGAAATAGATGAAAGAAAAGATAGATATAGTGAGTGGGCTTTTATCACGTTCCAGTGCCTCTTATTATTCACGCGTGCCGCGCGCGCATGCTATATACGCGACAATTTCGTCCAAACTTTGCTCTCGAGCGCAGCTACTGCATGAAGCTTGGGGCCGAGCTCGCGTATGCCATCGCTAGCACCTCCCCCTCCCCTGCCTGTTTCTTTCCCGCCTGCTTCTCCGCTTTCCGGTAGAACCAAAGGGAAATCAGAGTTGCAGGAGAACCACTGTAGTGCGAAGACACGCATCGAGTGCGTGTCATCTGGTTTCAGGACGAGAAGACGTAGCTCCACAGAAGAGATTTGCATAAGGAAAAACACCCGGTTTTAGATCGTTCATTTACGTTTTTAGGCGGGTATTTGCGTCACGCAACAAAAAAAGATCCCTAAACCAACAGGACGAAGTACAGATCTCCAATCTTCTCTTCTTTGCAGGAGAGAAGGTTTTCTGATACCGCACCACCTCGGGAATAGTCTGAGGCTTTGCCATTTCGTAAACAGTCGTGGATTCATTGACTTCGATGTCCTGCCTCCTCAGTGAGGAACTGTGAATTACTTTTGAGCAGGTATTATTAATATATAAGGTACCAAAATGCTTGTACGCAGGAGTTCTTGCGTCTCACAAGAAATAAGCATCACCATCGCAACATCATCAACATCGCAACAAAACAACATCACAAGATCGAGAAATCGAACATTCGAGGATAAACACGCGAGAATCAAACCGTTGACATGGTGATTAGCAAAATAGTTGTACAGCCACTCAGCCGTCGCTACACGCACCGTTGAAGTTTTAGTAGTGGTGAACACTGGCAGAGATACCATTAGGGGTATACTTTAGAAACCCAATCCTATAGGCACCCTGCAATGAAGTTTCGCTGTACATGTCGCGCCACCTATCAGCGTCGGTGAGCACCCGCGAGTAAGCCCTCGCTCATACTGCGCTCAGGCCCGCGTGAAAGCCTCCTTTTCCACTTTTTCAATGGATTCGCTGCGGCCTGTCAGCAGCTCCTGCGTGAGAATATGGGAACAAAAAGAGCAAGCTCAGGCACTGCGGCGTTAATAATTGTCACAACCGCCAAGGGCATGTCGGCATCAATTGTACCGCTTCCCTTCAGAATCGTGGGAAGCAACCCGGCGGCTGAAGTGGATCGTCGCGATTCGTAGCGTCAAGCAACGCCTTTGCGAATTTCTGTTAACCGAACGAGAACGTAAACGCAGAAAGAAAAGAAGAAGCACCAGCAGCCAGCATCCGTAAAAACGCACAATAAAGCGATAACTGCATAAAAACGCACGAACTGACTCCCGCTGTTGTAAATTTGTTTAGGTAGTTGTTTAGCTCGTCTCGCTCCATAACAAACGCGCAGTGACTGTTACGTTTCAAATCTATCTCCGTAAGCGCTCCATGCTGGAGCTTTGTACGTACTGTGCTTTTTATTGTGCATTAATAAGCCAACGTGCAGCTTGTTTCTGCGCCAAGATCAAGACGCGACTGCTGGAACCGGGCTCATTCGTGCCGATATTTTCTGGCGCTTAGAACAACAGAACTAAGGCTCGAGCGCACCGCAGCACAGGTCGAGTATTCGCAAATTAGCCTTTCTCTCGCGCACGCTAGCGCACATTTGTTCAGTATTCGCGTTGCTTGGTCTCAACTGATTGCTCTCTATTATGTTTCAGCGGTGATGGCCTCTCTTATTCAAGACAGAATGACAATAGCAGATTATGCTCGAGGCACTTTGACAACGGAGAAGAAAGCACTTACTTGCCAATTCGCATAACCTCTACAATTGTTAGGTGCGTGGCACGCTCCAAGTAACGAAGCTTTCGAATGACTATTGAAAAACGTCTGCGGCCTTGTTTGCTCACTTAAGTGGCATAAAATAATGATTTGTTAAACAGCTTTCTCTAAAGCAGAGTGCTGGTCGGCGGTGTTTAGTCGAACCAAAAGGAGGCATTTGGCAATCTCTCTATGCAAGGGTTTTTAGGTGCAGCCCGTGGTTGCTGGAGGCACGACTACCGTCATCAGCAAGAGACGTTTCAAGTATTCATGGAAAAAAGGCAGGGAAGAATGGAACCATGGTCAATATTATGCGCAGTATTGGGACTCGGGGTCGACGACCAGAGAGGGACTCTTGGAGCAGACGAAGGGAGACTGAACGCTTCATACAATATGTACATATAGCAAGTAACAGCATACATATAGCGGAGCCGAAGAGCACACCAGCCCGACAGGAGGCTGGTGCCGACTCTCCCTCCTACAATGGGCCGGTTCTGCCTTAGATCTCTTTGGCTTGAACGAGGCGAGGCGGGTGCTGACGTCAACCCGGTCGCCTTTCTCTTTCGTCGCGGCAGAAGTTCAACCTGCATACCTCAAGATTCTACGGCAAGGGGTCGGCAGTTCTGCGGAATTCTGAAGGCTGTCAGTGGATTCGTCGGGGTGCTATGTGCCCACAAGTTCCCCCGTTCGACTCACGGAAAAGGGGAGGCAGTTTCTTGGAACATTGAAGGCCGTCAGTGGATGTTTGAAACCCAGCACAAGGGCAACACCTTCAGAAGAGGAGAGCGCCCGTCGCCTCGCTGGTAAGCGCGCAGTGTGGTCCAACAATAGGTGACATTTCAGTATAGTGATAGAGAGAGAGAGAGAGAGAGAAACTTTATTGCAGTTGTAAAGATTTGAAGGAGGGGTGGTCGGAGCCTCTCAGTCCAGGGCCCCACTGGCCTCTGCCGCCTGCCTGACCTGGCTAATTAATGACTTTTGTCCTGCCAGGTCGGAGCGGGCGAGCTGTGCCTCCCACTGCTCCATTGTCCTACTGGTATTTGGCCTGTGAGGTTGCTTAGTGCACTCCCAGGTTATGTGCATTAAGGTAGGTATGCCACCGCACCAAGGACAGTTGGCCCTATAACGAGTGGGATACATGGCGTTTAGCAATTTTAAATGAGGGAACACCCCAGTCTGTATTTTACGCCAATCGGCGGCCTCTTCCCCGTCAAGTTGTGGGTGAGGCGGCGGGTATTTTCTGCGGACTCCACGCTGATGAGCAAGGATGTCTTTAGCATTTAAATTGGTGGAATGTTGTGAGGGTGGTTGGGGTTAGAAGAGGACGCCGTCGCTCGGTTA
The DNA here is from genome assembly GCF_050947875.1 of Dermacentor variabilis. NCBI lineage: Eukaryota > Metazoa > Arthropoda > Arachnida > Ixodida > Ixodidae > Dermacentor > Dermacentor variabilis. Next base: position 51,858,320 of record NC_134572.1, on the reverse strand, counting down.
GTGAACCCTCGAGCTAACGCGTTAGCCTTTTCATTCCCCTGTACCCCCGCGAGGCCCGGGCACCAGAGTAGGCGGTGATGGTGGTTGAAGGATTTGGGGATTATCGCGAGGCTAGCCGCAGTCACATGCCCCTTGGGAAACATGCGACACGTCTCCTGGGAGTCCGTGACAGTGATAGAGGTCTCTATTAAGAGAAAGAATATAAAGTAGATAGACCATACACAAAATTGCAATGAATGTGGTGAAACCTGATTAGCTTAGGGGGTCTAGGTGACTAATTGTCGCCACCACGTTACGAAGGGAACGCCAGTAAACGGCATCAATCATGAGCACTTGAGTCTTATAGCAAACATACGTACCATTGCAACACCATTCCGGTCTTCCCTTGCCCCGCTTCTTGCGATTCTTATACCTCAACTTCGCTAAGCTTTCAGTTTCAGACATGCAGCATTGTTCGCAAATGACAGTCATTGTTTTCACCACTGACGAAGTGCACCGTGATGAACAATACGCAACGTTCGTACACATCTCCTTCAGTGTTTTTCGTCTTCATGTGTCCCGGTTCGCCTTCACAATACTGCGAGGAACCGCACTAAATAGACAGGCTACATAAGATGAACGGCTGTCAATTATGTAATTCGCGTTTAAAGAAATGGCCAAGAAAATAATGTTCAAACACAGAAAGCGGTGTCGTTGCTAATGTTCTGCGAGTCTAGGAACAGCTTGTTTTTCTTCGTGAACGCGAGTGCATGGACAATGAAAAATTTCTGCCACTCGCTCACCTTTTTCCCGTACTTATTATTGTTTTCGAATTACTTTCACTATTTAATACCAAGAACGTATCCTCTCCCACCACATTCTCTTTTTCGTGTCAAGTGCAGTCAGCCAGTAACTCAGTTCGGCCTTCTTTTGTGTGTGTGTCTGTGTGTCTCGCGCTAACCGTTAGAATATGCCAGGGGCAAATCACAGTGGCGTACCCTTATACAGTGAGAAGACCAGCGACGGTATTCGGAGCAAACTTTTGAATGAAGCGGCCGCCTGTGCAAATCCGTACAAATCTTCGCAGAGCCGTCAGCTTATGGTAATGCCAGCGCCTACCAATTGGCAAGAGAAAGGTTTCTGTTTTTTATCTTTTAAACCCAGACTGGACCTCGTTAATAACGACACGCCTTTTTGGCCTTTGAAAACGACATGGACTGCACAGCTTCTGTCGAAAACGTCCTACATATGTTTCCAATCCGAGAGCTGAATGCAATAAGACATAAGATACAATTTTCTTCGAACAAAAGCGCATAGTAGCATCGTATGCACTTCAAAATTGCGGACAAGCTTTTTTTTTCTTCCTTAGAAGGTACAGGCAGCTTCAATTTCATCGATATTTAAAGGCGGTTCTGGCCCCTCGTATTTGCATTATACCGCTTCTCACGAAAAAGCAAGCTCCTGCTTTATGCAATAGGCGCAGTTCTCAGCACATAATGAGCGGGGGAACGGTAGTTGTTAGGAGCTTTTGTGTTTTGAAGTTTAAAGCTTGCAGTCTATTATCGCTGCGCAGGGACACAGAAGCGTGTTCGTACTGGAGCAGCTCTATGAAAGCAGATCCCAAAGTAAAACTGGCAGGGACAGGTCCTATCCGTATGACATTAGTTCGTTGCAAGGCAGGACGGTGATACGATCTCGAGCGGGTGAGCTGGGTCTTCACCGCAAGAATCAGGAAACGACGATGAAGCCGGGCATCGTGATTATGAAAAAAAAGCAGGAAAGATTGTATTCACTTCAATGGTACATGGTTGCGACTCTCATCCGAGTGTCGAGCGGTTCTGATTACCACAGGGGCCAGGATGGCTTTAAATAACCCCTAGCGGTATTGTGGCCGTCGACGTCTTGTTGGGAAGCCTGTGGCTCTATTAGTGCTTTCGTCAGGTTCTGCTGTCGAGCTCCTGACCTTCGGATTTTCTTCCCTTCGTCCTTCCCTTTGTGTCCGCTCGGGGAGTAAAAGGGGTGACGCTGTTTCGGGGAAGAGGGCAATTATGTCGACATGGCGGCGTCCGCTCGAACGCTTCTCACACTTTACAGGTCGATCATATGAGGGCGTAGAAGGCCTTAATTATCCTCTGCGGTCTTATGGCTGTCGACGTCTTCCTGTGGTGCCTGTGGAAGTATTAGTCCTTTCGTCAGGTTCTTTCCTCGACGACCTCCTGCCCTTCGGTTTTTCTTCTCTTCGTCCATCCCTTTGTGTCAGCTTAGGGAATAGAAGGGGTGACGATGGAGAAGAGGGCAATTATGTCGACATGGGGACACCCGCTTGAACGCTTCACACACATGGCAGGTCGATGTCCAGGCTTGCCGTAAAAGCCTTTTCTGGGACGAGGTAAATTTTCTTGTCATGCGAACGTACGCCTGAATATCTCTCACACTTGACAGGTCGATCATAACAATGGTATAAAAGGAGTAGGCGTAAAAAATCATTCGCAAGGGTGTAATGGAAAACCACAAGAACCAAAAATAGTCTAATGAAGGTACGTTAAAATATTACAGTAAGGTATTTACATGCGCCGATCAAAGTAAGACAGAAACAAATTCAGAAGAAAACAAGAACTCCTTAGTATAATTTAACTTTGAAGCGAATGTCTTATTCAAAAAGGAGGATGAGAATGATAACCGTGGTAGCCCTAGAGGTGCAGATGAAAGCATGGATCAAAGCATAACCTGTCTCCCAACTATTCGAGGAAGCTGGGTTTACTCACACGGATAAACAAATCCACGTAGCAACACGTGTATCCCATGAAAATAAAAATCGCTTGTCTTGCAGGAAATTCACTTCAAGAACAAGAAATCGGCTCTCCTACTTCATTTATCCAGGCTTCCTTAGTTATTTTGAACATTTATAAGCCATATTAATATTATGCTGGAGTAGTGCAAGGACTTAATCTGGGGACATAATTTATGGGAACGTGGATTTTGAGAACTCTTGATGGTTTTTTGAATTCTGTGCCGAAAAGAATGAATCAGGAAAAATCGGAAAACCACTTGTTCTTTTAGAAAGAGAAGCCCTTCGACCTTGCTTAGGTACTCCTAAATTCATCGCTAATAATGTGTTATACCGGGAAGCGCACCTACCAACTCTTCACATGCGATTCGGCATGCTTACGGTTCAAACCTACTTAAGAACTTGTGAATCTTCTCTAGGACGTAGACAACATGCATTTATTGGTGAACCAAATTCATTTTCCGAGAACACGTGGTCACGGTTGCATACCCCACAGGTTCTATTTGTGCAAGCACAATCAGCACCTCTAAATGTTCGCCTAAGGGAAATCGTCCATTCTACAGAGGCTCTAGTTTATATGTCTGCTGTATTATCCTTTTAGCGTCTCTTGTTGAGCCGTGTAAACTTGGCTGCGGTGGTAAAGAAATCGGGCGTATTCAGAATAGTATGCACAAAGAATTTACACGAATGACGCACCCGGTAAATAACGATTACTGAAGATAAGGAAAGACTGCTGGGGCCGTCCTATGTATAATGTTCTCTAATTCTGTCCAATAGTTCAACATATATTCCTTGTTATTAGAAAGGCAGAAATTACTTTCTATGAAATTTCTCGACCCGAAATCTCCCCCCCCCCCCAACACACACACACACACACGCACACCCCCATTTCATGAAATTCTGCAGAACTTGCTTGCGATTCCTTGTCATTATAATGGAAACAACATGATATATTTGACGAATTTGTAGTGATTTCAAAGGAGTAGTATAGAAATCTTTATCCAGATGTGTTTTGGAATGAATCAAGAACCATTTCTTCAATGACTTGTTTTCTTTCTTTCTTTTTTCGCTCGCGTAGGCTAATCTATCGTTCCTTGAAGAGGCTGAAAATAGCGCGGGAGAAATCGGTCGAGGAAGAAAGCAAACTGTAGTCTGCTTTCTATATACAGCAGAAGGTCCTCATTCCCAAAGAATGGCGCAATATGACCTTGTTATATGCAGACTTAAGAGTGCCGGCAATACCACAATCGTGCGTAGACACTGTAAGGCCCTTCGCAAGCATGCGTAAGAAAAACGAAAAAATAAAAGTTTCTTTTTGTTACGTTCAGATTCGGCATAGATAGAGAAATTCGAGTTGACCATCCCTGCCTTGAATATTCGTGTCGCGGAACGGAGATTGGCTACCGGAACAAAGCACGCGTTTTCTCTTGCCGAGTATTGCTCTTTTTGTAGGTCCTGTGGGCTTCGGCAGCATAAGCGCGTGCAAGACAACACATCAAGAAAACATGGAAAGAACTACAGGCATTGTTTCAGCTCGCTCGCAAATGGCCATGCGAAGCAGACGAAAAACATGCACGTCGTGGCTCCCACTGCGCACCAAGAAAACACGGGCCGTAAAGAAGCACGGTGAAAAATAATCGGGAAGAATCCCAGCAGAGCATGTACGTGAGGGAAAGGGAGCCAATATGCGTTCACCACAGTTACCACTGCCATGCTTTTTCTGCGGATTTTTTCTTTGTGTTTGCGGTAATGCGGAGGCAACACACCACAACTAGAACACGCTTCACGTTCTCCTTTCATTTTTGGTCGTAGCTCTGGTTCGCGCTTGCGTCACCTTACTCGTTGCTCGTGTTCTGTATCCGCACTTGCAGTGCACTCACAGTTCGGTACTTCCGTGTCTAGTCGTTCGAAGCAGATCTAGACGAAAATATAAAGAAACCGAATCAAACGGACTGATTACTCGGCGCATAATAACGATGTTCCCACATCCTTTTAGCATTGCCCGACTTCCCTCATTTCCTCTTCCCGCCATGACCCCGCATCGCCGCTGTTCCGTTTTCCTAGAACGCTGCGTACGTGGGAACAACTGCAACAACGAAAAGAAGAAGAAACTGCGCCCTGACAGCATGAAACTTCGTAAGCACAGCTAACTGTTGCTCTTGCGTACGCCATACGAGCCAAGCATTAGTTTCTTTCTTTCTTTCTTTCTTTCTTTCTTTCTTTCTTTCTTTCTTTCTTTCTTTCTTTCTTTCTTTCTTTCTTTCTTTCTTTCTTTGTCATCTCAACATGTCCTCACCTAAGCGTTACCCAGAGTTAACGAAGTTTGGCCTCGCTTCGCCTTGCGCCACATTCCCCATCATTTCTGTTGCTCTGCGCACTGGTTCGTCTGGTATGCAAGACAAGCTGTATTACCCCGGCTATTCAAAATACACGAGAAAGAGACGGTGCTCGAGCATTCTTCGTGCATTCGCAAATAGTATGAAAAGAAGAAATAGAAGAAGAGCCATAGCACAATAAATAGAACCATGTTAATGTAAAATTTAACTGTGTTCGGAAGCCGTTCCACGAGACCAATGAGTACAAGGTTGAAAAGCGTTGGACTCAAGACACCACCTTGTGGAACTCCATGTTGCGTATAATATTCCGAGGTTGGGCCAGCTTCAGTGTTAAGAAATAGAGACCGCCTATGTAAATAACTGCGAGTCCAACGATATAATGGACCGCCTAGGCCCACCGATTCCAATGCTTCAAGTATGGCGTCATGAAGAAAGTCGTCGTAGGCTCCCTTTATATCTAAGAACATTGCGACAGATAACCTCTTACACACCTTTTGGTGTTGAACATAGGTTACCAGATCGATAACGTTGTCGATAGAACATCGGTGACGTCGAAAACCAGCCATGGCGTCCGGGTAGATTTCGTAATGTTCAAGATACCACTCAAGTCTGGCGAGGATCATTCGCTCCATTACCTTCCCAACGCAACTTGCCAGCGCAATCGGTCGGTATGAAGTAATCTCTAAGGGAGACTTGCCAGGCTTAAGAAGCGGTACCAGGCGGCTGAGCTTCCAATCTTGAGGAACTTTGCCCTCTTGCCAGGACTCGTTATAGATATGAAGGAGTGCACTTCGTGCCCGTTCACCAAGGTGACATAGCATGCATCTGGTGTGACACGGCCGCAAGTACGCGCCAGGCTTCAAAAAGCTGCCACGTCAACATCGGCCTACTTAAATGAACAAGGCCTCAAGATCTCGCCAGAAAAATGCGCATTGGTCGCGTTTAGCCGGAAGCCAATGAGATTATACGATGTCTCTATCGGCGGTCAAAACATTCCTTATGTCAGGACGCACCGATTCTTAGGAGTAATCATTGATCGCGACCTCTGTTGGAGTCCTCATGTGGCCTACCTAAAGAAGCGCCTGACGGATATCTCTAATGTGTTTAAGTTTCTTGGAGGAAATGTCTGGGGTACTTCAGTACATGCAATGATGCAACTGTACAGGACGCTCTTTCTTGGGTATTTGCGATACAGCTTGCCTTTGCTGACCAACACCTGTAGAAGTAATATCCGTACACTCGAAAGCGTCCAGGCCAAGGCGCTAAGAGTGTGTCTTGGATTGCCGCGGTGTTCATCAACGGCTGAAACCATTGCGATTGCACACGATTTCCCAGCCAAGACCCATATAGTCATGGAAGCACTCAGAGCACACGTAAGACACCTTGCTCGAGCCCCTGCCCATCATCTAGCCTCACTGCCAGAGGATCGACCACGCGCTTCCTTTTGTGAAACTGTCCTGCCCTATCGTGCATACCTTCCATCAGGTTATACAGCTCCAGCGAAAGTTCCGTTTCCACCATGGTGCTTGGCTCAAGCAAAGGTTCGACTTATCGTACCAGGCATACGAACAAAAGCCCAACTCTCGTCTCCAGCACTCAAGCAGCTTTCACTGCTCTTGCAGTACGAGACGTACAACGATCATCATCATCTGTATACTGACGCTTCAACCACGGTGAATGGGGCTGCAGGATCGGTGATCTTTCCTGCAAAACCTTCCACCATAAAGATTCGACTCTCTCACCAGACTACATCGACTGCCGCGGAGCTTGCTGCTATTCGTTGTGCACTTCGGGTAATTTCTGAAGAACTACCCAAGAAATGGAGCGTGTTCACTGACTCCAAGGCTGCACTTCATTGTTTGGTTTCTGCCTTACGCCGAGGTCCCCACGAACAACTAGTTCTAGAAATCAGACTGCTGCTTCACCACCTCGTCGAGCAAGGACACGACATCACGTTGCAGTGGATTCCAAGCCACTGTGGCATAATGGGCAATGAACTTGCCGACGCAGCAGCACGATCTGCACATGAGGAGGGCTTGCAAGACTCCATTCCCTTCTCAAGAACAGACGCTGCAACGAAAATTCGTGTGCTTGCAAATGAATCCATCAAAACTTTATGGAACACACCAAGCTTACAGCATACACGTCTACACCGACTGGACCCATCCCTTCGACTTCGACCCCCATCTGGACTCTCTCGACTAGAAACAGCAGTACTTTGCCGACTGTGGCTTGGTGTCGCCTACACAAGATCCTTCGCCTTCCGAGTCGGTATGGACGACAGCGCGGCTTGCAGACACTGCGGCGGCGAGGAGACCATCGAACACGTGCTCTGCCACTGTCCTCAATACAGCGCGCACCGGCTGTCACTAGCGACCACGTTGGCACGCCTTGACGACAGGCCACTTTCAGAACAGTCAGTTTTGGAATGCCGACGTGAACTGTCGTCGCAGCAAAAGTCGGTCAAGGCTTTGTTGACTTTTCTACGTGACAGTGGCCTATTAGAAAGACTATAAGGACCCCATTTCATCCCTTTTCATATTTTTTTTCTCACGCTTTTATTTTTGTCACGCTCTTCTTTCCGTCTTTACTTCCCCTTTCCCTTCCCCTAGTGCAGGGTAGCAAACCGGAGGTTTTAAGTCTGGTTAACCTCCCTGCCTTTCTCTCATTTGCATCTCTCTCTCTCTATGTTAATGTAAACGCCTCGTCTGATGCGACCTGAGGAAACAGTAGGTTTGAGCTCCTCGCCTCGATTATCCGTTGCTTTAATGCGGATACGGAACTCGCTGAGAAGCTGAGTACTCTCGGTGCGCAGGTGGTGCAGGTGAAATCAAGGGGCGTACATTTTAGATCATGTTGCTCGGTCATAGTCCCCGTCAATTCTTTTTGCCGCGCTGATTTTCGTGCGCAAGCCAAGGCTACGGAAACAAACGCGACGAGAAAAAGTGGGTGGACGCACTACCCCTGAGTTGAAAAAGAAAATCATGGGGTTTTACGTGCCAAAACCACTTTCTGATTATGAGGCACGCCGTAGTGGGGCACTCCGGAAATTTGGACCACCTGGGGTTGTTTAACGTGCACCTAAATCTAAGTACGCGGTTGCTTTCGCCCCCATCGAAATGCGGCCGCCGTGACCGTGATTCGATCCCGCGACCTCGTGCTCAGCAGCCTAACACCATAGCCACTGAGCAACCATGGCGGGCACTACCGCTGAGTAAACTGTAACAGTCTCTCGGGAGCGTAATCACATAAACGGCTTTCGTCCGCCGTATATCAGCTGGTTTACAGCGCGACTGCTCGCAAGGTTGCGCGCAGGCCTTTTGTTGACCAGACGCTTCACTGTGCGTGAAAGCCTTTTATGCGAGTTGCATCTGATCGGCCACATTGACGTCAAACGCATCAGCCAGGCGAATGCTGGGAGTTCGTTTGCATACGTGCACGAACGGCTGCTTGAGGAGCGATGCACTGGCGCTCTTTAGCCATATTAGGTCCTTGTGCCATTAAACGCTGTACGTCATCATCATCAGGAGTGATGGAAGCGTTCTCGACGTTAGGAGACGTGAAAATGAAAATTCAGTGGAGTGAGCCATCGAGGCTATTGCGGCGACTCATACCACGTACTAAGAAGGCCTCACAATTTAAGAACCCAAATCGTGTATAACGTGCAGAGCATAACGATGAGCTATAATGAATAAGATGACTCTGCCGCATATCAACATATGGATTAAAAAAAAGTGTTCTTTTTTCTCCTGAAGAGATAAATATCTCTCCAGAAGAGGACACCACTAACCTTAACGCATACGCAACGCAGCGTTCTTTAACCGTATTAGCTGCATGGCATTCGAAGTGCTGTTTGTCCCACATGGACACCTGTACTGCTACGGAGTAGAGAAAGGAAAACATCTCAGTATTACGCAAGCCGTTGCTCTAAGGTGGTTTGATAACCTCGTAGTCACCTGATTACTCCGGCTCCGTCTATTTTTGTGAAATACGCACCTCCGCGGTTTAGTGGCCATGTCGCATGTTTAGCACAAGATAGCGGACGCACTTCGCGACTCCTGCTGCGCCTAATTTCGAGGTGTGCTTTGGGTTCGTGTTAACTAAATCTAAGTGGTCGAAATTACACCTTCATTTCGAGAGAAAAGCGTTTGAAAAAGCACTGTCAGAACTATGAAGACGTGCAGGAACTAAACATCTAAATTGAAGGCTTCTCAGACTATGAGGCCGTGCTTTTTCGTCCGTGGTCACTACGTTTTTCTTTACCTTTATATACGCTTAAAGGTCTGTGAGCCTCATCAGAACCTTTCAGTGATACATATGTTTTCTTGAAAGCTTACATCCCCAGCCTTATCCTTTCCTCTCCTTCCTCAATACCTGAGTTTAATGTCGAGCTTTCCTTTTTTTTACGTTGCTACCAAAATGACTACAGCAAACCGAGGTCCAACTTTGCTTTGTTACGAATTGAAACGGCTTGAAGAAAGCCCAAAGTTCTTTCCACAGTGAAGTGCGCGCTCTAACGACCACTCCCGGGGCCTCGTGGATGCCTCAATTCAGATAGCAGCCTCGGGGCCACAATTCTTACTCCGGCATTCCAACACTGTGCGAAAGTCGTCTACAGTTCGCAAGAACCCCCAAAGCTGCTGCGCTGGGCGCATTCCAATTTGCTGCCGTCCGCATTCTAACCAGGCCCTCCGCCTGACGCCCTAATGAAGCATTCGAGTAAAACAAGAAAGAAGATTGCCGACGTTTGCTGCCTTTGCCTTTTCACCTTGTTCTCTACTTCTACGGCGCGACTAACTGAAAGTCGTGTTGCAGTCGCCAGAGAGATCCACCGGCGCTCGTCACGTCTCCTGACGTTGCCTAATGTACACGAAAAAAAAAGCTTTTATCGCACGATCAATATTTTACTTCTCCTTGCTTTGTTCTTTTTTTTCTCATCATCTGGCTGGTAATTAGCTAAGAGACCTAAGAACTAGGTACGTCTAAGTTCAGCCGATTTTGATCATTTTTACGCTTGAGCTCTCAGCTCTCTTTCCACGTGAACAGACTCGAAGTAATGACAAGTTTTCCCGCATCTGAAATTTTCTTCGTGCTTCATTAGCGTCCCAAGTAAACTGACCGCTTCCGAGTTTCGGGGCACGGGATACGAATAAGGGGCGATTATAGAAGTACTGACACTCGAAAGTGTTTCCACAAGCACCGGTATGGAAAAATTATCTCTTATAAAGCTTGTGAAGAACTGTTGAAACTCAACGACAAAGGTTTTTTTTTATCTGAGCTTTATCAGCGGCTTCCTTTTCGGGCGCATATACTTCGTAACTTGCCTAAGCAGTTTTGCGTACTTCGATATAGTAGTCGAGCGTGGGCCCATTTTGGGTGATTCTGTCTGGGATGAGTATGTTTATTCTTCGTATTCCCCACAATCACACATAGTATATATACAGCTGTGAAGCTATTTATTGAAGTTTTTGTCATTACAAACTGGGCAGGAATAGCAGCGAGCTGCCGTTTAATTGGTAAGCAATGCTTGAGATGGTAGGCCATTGTTATGATTCCGCCCTTTTGACACCTGCAGTCCTTTGAAACGCCTACTTTAATGTTTTCGAAGCCTCTAAATTGGTCTGTACTAAATAAGAAAAACAATATTCTAGATGACCATGTGGAAACTTTACCGAGTGCAGAGAGGATGTGAACAGAAAGCCATTTCGCCAATGCGTTCCGATAAAGTCATCCCCTCTTTCCATAAACACATAAATACAGGTTTAAAATTACGTGGCCTGTCATTGCCATTGATGCCATTATTTTTTTCCAAGAGAAACTGGTACTATCTATTGCTCAGTGGTGAATCGGCCGTACTGCATTGTCTCTTGCCCTTGACTGAACAGATATCAGCGAATGCAGACAGACAACTTTCAAATATTTATCATGCGTGCTGTCTTGATCTTCATCTAACATGTATCGCTCCATAGAGGCTCTGTCGCTTAATGGTTTCTCAGCACTGTCCTAACCGGCGTTTTGGCCCAGAGAATAATCTATCAAAGTGAATGGCTGGCGTTTCACTACAGGAAAAACAAATGCGCAGCTTTGCGTGCGTCCTCCTCAGAATCGGTGTCCAATCCTCGTGGATATCGGATTTCATTCCTTGCAAAACTAAAACAATCACTTAAAATGCACTGGTGTAACAGAAAGCTAGATTCAAACAGGTACTATATGCCAAGAGTAACTATTTTATTTCCAGCGGTATTCAAGCAAACCAACGACGATTTATGCGAACATACCGCCGCATCATCATAGACTACGAAAAATTAATGTGTGGTGCATTTCCAAATGTTGCCAGATGACACGGCAATAAAAATTGAAGGATAAAGGCTATGGCACGCCACGTAATTTTAAACCTGTATCTATGTGTTTGTGGAAAGAGGGGATGCCTTTATCGGAACACATTGGCGAAATAACTTTCTGTTCACATGCGCGTAGGTGCTGTTGTGAACGCACACCAACGCCACGTGATCAAGTAATTAGTTTTATAAATTGGTAAGGAACCGGGTGACAATTAAAAAAAAACTCTTATAAGGCTTTTCGCAATATGTGTCTATAGAATTTTGTTGGGTATGACAAACACAATAACTTTTTTTTATTCTATGGTACACAATTCAGGATATAACTGCGGCGTTAGTAAAAATGCTTAACTCTTAACAAAGCAGCATTACTGGTGAAAAAACTACAATTTGGCCTGCTATGGAGCGTTTTAAGGTAAAAAGAAGGAAATCTAAACAATGACTTCGAATGCTCTTGTCAACTATCCAAGTGAAACTACCATGTCTCTTAGCAAGTGTCGTATACAGAATGAACAAGTTCGCTATAATGCTTTCATTAGAACGGCTCCAAATTACAAGAGAGTGCCTGAACTGTACATGTGCTGCTGAAAAATCAGTTTGTTACTTTCACTCTATGTCTACTTGCTACATTTAATTTAAAAACATCGAAGTAAAGCTAGAATTAACAATGTCTTTCTTGTAGGTGTGTTGTACGAATAAAAAAAAACAGCACATAGATGGGACACGCGAGCTAAGCGCTGCGTTGGGAAGGCGCTCGCACTTCGCTGTAAGCGTCCTTCCACGTGAAGAGGCGAGAGTTTCGAAGCGGTACATGCATATACGAGCATTCCAATATGTGTGCAATATGTGAGCATTGCAAAAGAAATACTGCATACATGGTGTACAGCTCTTTCGTGACACGAAGAATAAGTAATTTTCAACTTGGAGCTTCCTCTAGGGCCCTAATGCAAAATAAACAGCGAGGCTTTTGGAACAAACGTTGTGCACGTGGAGAAACTGAGCAGTACAATGTAACATAAAGAGGGAAAGTGTTTATAACGACTCACGAGCCTTGTATAATTAATTTACGGTACTCCTATATGATTTGAGCACGTGAACGAAGTTTGTTTTATCTCAGCGCTCACTGAGTGTGTTCTCTTTCCTGTAGCGCTTGCTTCCCTGTGGAATCCATCAGTCAGCAGCTTAAAAAGTCCTAGCCGTTTTCTGCATAATCTTTCCGCAGTGTTGAAGTAGTGGCATCGTCCTTTAGAACTCTCAGAACAGGTCCCTCCACTTTCGACCATAACGTTGTCACCCATACAAAGCGTGGAATATAATGACGTTTAACCGCAAACGTCCTCTTGCCGCATTCAACTTCGCTGCCAGCTTATGCTTCGCCCAACCTTAATCATCCATCGTTGCGCGCGTTGGTGGTTCGGACAGCTTTGGAGTGCGGCGTCAGCACGGCACTTGGCAGCGTTCGCCCGATCAGCGCGTAATTGCGAACGGGTCTCTCTCGCGAGAGAAACTCGGCGAACAACGAATTTATCTTCCGAAGAATTCAGCTTACTGCAGTTTGCCGCCATAGCGCGAGGTACTAAATGGGAACACCACGGCTGCCATCGCCCTTTTAGTTGCTCACCACCTTTCCGAGTTGTCCAGAAAGTGGACACACATTCAAATAATTTTACAACCTGAAAGATGCCGTTTTGTCCCACGGCTCAATCGTTTGCCCTTAATGGGCAACTTCGACGATTTTTCTATGTCAGCGGATGTCAACGAAAGCCGTTCCTTCGCACACTTCCGTCATGTCCTCCGAAAATCAGGTTTTAGAGTTACGCAGATTTTTTTTTTCAAATTAGTTTTCTTAGCTCCCTCCTATCACCTGCCTTGCCTGCTGCTCAGCTACTGGCAATGTTGTGTTATGACGTAAAAGGCTGCATACGCAGAGCACGCTGGCAATGGATGACAAAACACAGCGTCCAGGAGCCGGCGACCGTGAGCTGTAGTGTGCGGCGTGGACAGTCTCTGTCGCGAGAAGTTGCGGACTGTCTGGACAGGCAAGCGATGGGCCGCCATTGTAGTTGCGTTGTTCGCTGCAGGAACTTCAGCCCTCGCCAGCCACACACGCAGCATGAGGCGATGTAGATCCCGTTCAGTCGAGGCCAGGCTTATCAGTCGCCGAGTTCGTGCGTATACTATATACCAGCGGACCTGAGCGACCGACTTGAAGCTAATTATGCCATTAAGATGAAGCAAAGTGTTTTTATAGTTCATTTTTTACTATACGGATTTGAAAGAGGCTATATTCTTCATTTCGTACAGTGCAAACGCAAAAAGCGAGAAGCGACGGTACGGAGCACCATCAACATCGGTACGTTGCTGTTCTCGAAGGGTACCAGTCACGCTCGCTGGTACCTCCATAAATTAAGTGTGACTATGCATATGGGTGCATATTTATGTATTGTTACGCTAACTCGTTATTTGGCTGCCGATATGCACTGTTTGCCTCTAATACCAAATAGGCAACAAGCGGAGGCCCCTAGCTTTGATACAGCAGTCTAAACAATTGCCCCGGTCAATTGCCAACGGTGTTGTACAACCATCGGCGTTTCTGCGAACAGACTACGCATTCTCTAAGTGAACGATAATATGCGCAAATTCTTAATCTGTGTCTGCTTTATGGAACACATTAATTGTGTACATGAAAAGAGTACGAAGAATGACAAGTAGGCATAATAAGAACGCGTGCTACCGCTGGCTGTTTTCGATATTGACCGGACGCTCATACCAGAGTGACTAAGAATTATGCGAACGAAAGTGCTTAAGCGTACAAAACCTGCGTGCTTTGCTGTGTTGTGACATTATTTGATGTCAATGACCCACGGCTTGCATTAAATTTCAAGCGAACGACGAGCGGTCGCTATACCACGCCGATGCAAGGAAATGCACCGGCCAGTGCTTTGGACACTCAACGCCATTCTTCCGGAAAAATATGCGCTCTATAAATTGACATGCAAATGTAGAAGGCAGCGCTCGACGACATTTTACAAATAGTATGCGAAACGATTCCCTGTAACGGGGTAAAACACCTCGAATAACAAGCAGCATGTATTCAACCTTGGTCATTGCAGCGTGATGTGTTGCGCTGGGCGCTGGCTCTCGTCGTGACGAATGGAATGCGAAAGGTGATTCATGGCCATTCAATTCAGCGGAATGGCAGCAGTCACTGTTTGACAGCTTCAAAGAGCTGGTGCAGCCGACATTGTCACCCGACCCGAAGACATTGGCCAATGGTCCGGCGCTGTCACTGATCAACTGAGCGTCTGCTCTTCAACACTTTTTATCTCCGCGCTGGCGCGACCGGCATGCCTTCCACGCCTTCCCCGCTGGTGTGCCGTTCGTGACGTAACATTAAAATGTTCGCTCGGCTGCTCGGTCAAGTTTCGGTTTCGCGCCTTTTACCGTGCAGCTCTTAGGCGCCCGTACCTGCGGCTGGCGGTGTCGTCGTCCCTTGTCATTCTTGTAACCGAGCAAACGGTAACAGCAAAATGATGAAAGAGCGAACGCGGAGCGCGGATGAAAGACGCCAATAGCGAAGAGAGCGCGAGGAGGAAATCGGTGGAAGAGGGTATGGCGAAATCGTGAATAAAAGCGTAGAGCCGCGCCCGACGGGGTTTGCGGCGACAATGGCTACGATATGGCGCCTCAGGGCATGTATGGAAACAAAGCGCTGCATGAGTGGAGGTCAGTCTCCAGCGGCTGTTGCGAATCGCACCCACGTGACACGATAAGCGATGCAGTCGTGCCACATTTCGTTGCGTTTGAAACGTGCCACACGAGACAGATTGTCCGCGCCAGCTAACATACCAAAAAATGAAAAAAACGTGTGCAGCTGCGCTCAAATATCGCATTAAGGAGTATCGTAATCGCGGTGAATTTGTTGCTCATTTAAGATTATATTCAAATTTGTGGTACACTTCTGCAACCAGACGCGTGACAGGGGAGTCTCGGGAATCTAAGAATGCCATTACCTTGACATGAGTAAAAGATCGTCGGAGATGCCCTTTAAGGCTGTAATATATTTCGTTTTACATGACACCCAGCTCAAAATCAGCAATAAAGTAATGGATAACTGCGAATTAATTCTGACCACCCGGTGAGCACTGAGATATCTGACATGAAAAGTGGACAACAGTAGCCATTAAAACTTATTTAACGCAGTATTCGTGTCGTATGACGCATCTGTGTCATCATGTTTTCTTGCCACAAAGATTTGACAAGAAAAAAAGAAAAGTTATCAACGATTAGATCATGCCCCCTGACTGCGATGAATCTATAAGATAAACCGAGCGCTCTTTATACACTCAGGTGTCTGTTAAAATGATTCGTGTTAATGTATAAAAAAACTCGGCATGCACTGGCATGCCTACATGGTGCAATAAAATGTTTTGTAGTGCTTTACTAATTATGGAAAAATATAGTAGATAGCACCGAGCGCGGTGTGAAGACAAGCGGCAAGTGTAACTTATTTTTGTCTGTGCAGAACAGGAATTTTGTTAGCGCTTTTCTTTCGCAAGGTTGTAAATTTCAGGTTCGCAAACTTCAGTAAAAAAAAAAAGAGACATTGAGAGGGACCTCCTTTATACCTGAGACTTCAACAAGCGTTAATTATCCGAGTCCATTCACTCGAAGAATGACGGCATGGAGCCGTAATACGAGTACCTCTCTTATAATTTGAGCCTATTTTCATTTAAGATACCACGAAAGGGATTTCATATTGGCACTGAAAAGAGCCGCAAGAAAAACGTATTGAGCATTTCGCTATAGATATAAAGCAAGTATAGTTGGGCCAAATGCTTGGAAAGAATGGCTTTCGCCAGGGCAGTATTCAGTTACTATGCTATCAAGCAACACGATTCTGCACAAAATAAAGAAAAAAAAGAAAAGGCCAGCGCATTTATTTCCGAAAATTTCGTCGCGACAAGATCGGTGCTATCTAGAGCTGCCGAAACAATTTTTGCATCGACTAAACCACTGCGAGACGTAACGTGCACGCGTATTCGTAAGGATTCTTTTGCACCAATACGAATCATTCACTTTGCGCCCGGTGTTTGGGCTTACAGCGTATTCCGGCAAAACTTACTGGAGGGAAGTTTGTTGGCGATGCGGTCGTTAGGCTACCATCGCGACTATGGGTAGTACAAGCATTGCGTCCCGCATCCGAGGAAAGGGACGGATTACGTGGCGATTCGACAGATATCTCATTACACTACTAGAACGTGCTAAATCTCACAGAGCCACAAGATAAGGCATGCATTCCAGGTCTCGTGCGCTCGTTATTAGCTCTCCCGTTGATGACAGTGGCCGGCGTGGTAACGGTGATGATAGCGGGCCACGGCTCTTTTAGTATCTATCTACCAACGACACGTTTGTATAATCTTCAAATTTGTGGCTTTAGACGTTCCCCCGGCATTATTAAGTGTGATTTATATCTGGAAATTCCCGAGCGATCGCAGTTTTCAGAGCACCTAAAGGCAATAATAAATCTGCGCACACTGCCAATCGTTGCGTTTTGTAACGCAATATTTCGTTGAAAGTGAACAATCTGTCAAGTCACAAAGCCGCTTGAGGCCGTATATAGAAAAGGCTTAGAGCCAATCTATACGTACTGCTCATCATTCGTTTGCTGGCTGAAGCACCATGCTCGCAACTCCCGGATACAGTTAGCACTAGGGTTCCCCCTGGCAATTCTTGCGGGAAACTTGATTCCGGCGCTGTTTTGCGCGAACCTATTAGGGAGGGCGGCACAGGTTTTTTTTTTCTTTTTAATTTTAGCTGAACCAAATTTTTTAAAATATTGCCCATGGCTAGATAGCACAATTCCAACCCTTGATGTAAATTACTCAAGGAGATGGCCATTGCATCTACGAGAAGTCAAAATGTCCAATTAAATAATTAACATGACGACACTAATTAACTTTCTCATTGATTACCTTACGCCACATATTTCAATCTGCGAGTTTTAGCTGCTGAGTTCACACGACTTATCCACTTGGAACGAATTATCCGGACTGCACCAGTTCCGAGATGTCGGTGTTTAATGTATCTGGCGAAATGCATTGGCGTTCCAGTTACTTCTGTGAGAAACCACTGTTTTTTGCATACAAGCACAAATGTAACTGGAACACCAATGCATTTCGACAGACACTTCGAAAATTAATATCCCGGAACTGCTGCTGTCCAGAGAATTGGTTCCAAGTGGATACGCCGAGCGAACTCAGCGGCTACAATTCGCAGATTGAAATGTGTGGCGTAAGATAATTATTCAAAAAGTTAGCTAGCGTAAGAATTGATTCGAAGTGAATACGCCGTGTGAACTCAGCGGCTGTAATTCGCAGATTGAAATATGCGGCGTAATATAATTATTTAAAAACGTTAATTAGCGTAATTACGTTACTCACTCACTTGAACATTTTGAGTCCTCGTAAAAGTAATGGCCGCCTCATCGAGTGATTTAGATTAAGGGTTAGAATTATGCTGTCTGTTACAGGCAAGCTCTGACAAACTTGGGGCAGCTAATAAAAATGAAAAAGGAAAGCACCCTGTATAACAAAAAAGAGAATTCTAGCAAAGTACGACCCCTCCGCGCAAATGTTTCCGGAATGAAAAAATTGCGAAAAATAACTTCAGGCATACGCATATGGACTAAGGTCGAGGAACCAGTCTTCTCGTGTGTTTTTACCAAGCACTAGACCTTTCTTTCAACTCCAGGCTCGACGTGAATATAATATAAAGTTCTCTATTTTTATCACATTCGAAAAAAAATTTTCTTAGATGGGGGGGGGGGGGGCGCTGTCCGACATACGTACTAAAGCTGGCGAGTGCGGTAATTAATCACACTCTCTCATATACTTAATTATGCTTAAAACGGCTCGCGTCTGTTATAAGAATGCGCCCATAATGACACTTTTAGAAGCTGTAGGCGAAACACGAGCTGCACTCCGTGAAAGGTCAAAGCTCTTTGGGGAACGTCGCCTAATTAAACAAACACAGAAGTCCAAAATCAAAGGTCAGAAAAAAAGATACTCAGAATAAATAAATATATGAATCAGTGATAGAGAGAGAGAGAGAGAGATGCTATCCGGATGTGGGGACTAACTTTGTCCTCAATATTACCAATTAAATTAGGGGGATTTATGTACAAAAGACACTATAGCGCAATGAAGAAAACCGTTCTTGGAGGGCTCAGACTTAATTTTGACCAGCTGCGCTGCTCCGAATGGCACCTAACGCTCGGTACACGAGCATTTTTGAATTCCGGCGTCATTTGTAATGTGGTCGGCACAATATAATGAAGCAAACACACGACGCCACATTGTACCGCATAATGTCCATGATTTAGAGTCAGTGAAGCACACACGATGAAATCGCTAGCGTTGGCAAGTAAGGAATTACAACGAGAAACCTCGAAGCAACAACTAAAACTGCCGATTTTTTGTTGCCTTCAACAGGCGGCAAGTGTACGTTTCTACTGATGGAAATGAGCGAAGCAGCAGTTCACGAGAGGGCCGAGCGATATCAAAATTTATTAACAACGCTGATTATTATTTACTGATCCCAATGGCAACGTTTCTAAACCCTTTGGGGCACTAACTATTATTTGCCCCACCGAACGGGAAAATTCATAGCATCTCCCTTTAATATTGGAGAAGCAGAAGATTTTGGGGCTATTGTTTTCACTCGTTCTCAGTCTTCTACAGCCTTCATTAGAAATAAAAAGTTGTACAACATTTTTTTAACTATAGACCAACTAATTATGTTATCGCAACTACGCGGCCTTTGTTGTAGTAAAGCTCTAGTAAAATTTACGCTTACGATGGACGAAAGCGATCAACAAAACTTAGCATCACGTTTCGTTCGCAAACGTGTCTTTTTTTCCTCTTTTTTTTTTGCAATTTAAGGAAGACGTGGTGTAGTCCCCCAGGTGCTCATTACTATATAATAAACATTGGTTTCTTCGAAGGGCCATCATTTCATAAATACCAATTACGAGTTCTCGTCGCCACGGGAATTTCCTGAGTTGTGCTTTCTGTTTTATTGTCATAAATCAGCTTATTCATATTTAAGGGTTCTAAAAGTTAAAAGGCGCAATAATATTATTACTATAACCTAAATTTTCGAATGTCATTTCGCTACTAATGAATCCGCGTCGATCAGCTGCCAAACATTTCTGATACATATATTATTCCACTGTTACGCGAACGCGTAACATTACGCCGTATTAAAGCGCAAATTGAGACACGTCCGACGTTGACGCCACTCGGCTAGCAAAGAGTTGAAATGCAATCGAAGTCGCAGCGTGACAGAAGTGTGCGGGGAAGAAAAAGGACTCAAAAAATAATACTATAAAGAGTAACATCTTACTGTCGGTGTAACCCTCCATGAGCAAAAAAAAAAAAAAAAGAACTGAGTGTCACAGTATTACAACCATAAACACTCTTAAACCAACTTAGTTACACCCGTTCACGCGCAATGTCTGGTCTACAAGCTGGCTTCCTGCTGTAAAATCCGGGCGTTAAACCATAAGAAGCCGCAAATGGCTTTAAAAGGTTGTAAGTTGACTCAGCTGTAGCATTAACAAGACTTTCCAGGGCGCCGAAGAACAAATCTACAATACCGTCCCTTCCGCTCAGCAGACATGCGAAATTTTGTTAAAGCCATCATTTAGCGAGACGGAGCGTCGTTATCACGCTACACATCACACTCATCCAGGAAGTACTTGAGGATTACGTCTCCCAACATGGCAGTGCAAATATACACACCGGCGCCCTTTCAGCGGAACGATCGCTCTGCACTTCGTTACAGCGGTTACTCTCGAATTCGACGCTTCGCTATAGGTAAACGTGAAGATAAAAAAAAGAAAGAAAAGAAAGCCACACGTCACGTGTCCTTTTCGTGCGACAAACTCACCCGGGTAGTACTTGAGCAGGATGTCCCCGGCCGCGGCGGCCGTGTGGTTGTCGGCGGCGTGTCCAGCGCCGTCCATCGTGGTTCGGATGGGCTCGCAGCGGGCCAGCAGCGTGCTGCCACCAGCGGCTCCAGCACCGGCGGAAGAGGAGGCACCACGACCGAGGACGACAACACCACCACCGCCACCACCAGCGCCACTGGCGCCACCGGCTGCCGAAGGCGAGGACTCGGTCTCACGCTGCGGCTGAGACGAGAGCGGCGCGCCGTCCTCTGGCCCGACAAACACTGGCACCGTTCCGCGCAGGCAGGAGCACTGGCCCGTCAGGGCATCGCAGCGCGCCCCGGCGGGGCAGCCCGGCACGCAGGGGCGAGGGCGGCCCGCGCATCCCGCGCCTGAACCCGGGAGCAGCCGAGGGAAGGGACGGGGAAGACGGGGAAGAAGGGGGGGGGGGTCGTTGAGGGATCGAGAAAGAGGAGTCAACTTTAGCGTTCGTCGAAGACGGCTGCTAAAGGGTGCAATGTTGGGACACTTAGTTCGTCTTATGTAAAAAGCGTGGAAACAGCGTGGAAACAGTGCGAGGAACGAGAGCGGAGACAATAGTATTGAAAGTTGCCACGAGTTTGTGTTTGGTTCATTCTCAACACAGCTGACAAGGATGGGACGTGAAGAAGCAAAGGGAAAGACAGCGCTGACTAGCATCTAAATTTTCACTGAATGAAAAAGATATAGCATGATATTCAATTTGGTGGGGCCACCAAATTTGGTATGGAGCTATCCGTCTTTTCTCCAATGAAAATTGAGGTGATAGTCAGCGCTGTCTTGTATTTAGCTTCTTTGCGTCCCGTCTTTGCAAGCTGTTCCGAGGACAGGATCCACACTACACGTGGTTTGCCACATGTGGAAAACCACCCGTTTTTATGGAACCTATATTCTCGGAACAGCTAGCAAAGACATGGCGGTGTATATAGTGTTGATAATCTGACACCACGCTGTCAGATTGTGAAAACGCTACGAAATCAGGAAGAAAGGAAAGAATGCAAGAGAACAGAACGAATGAATTAAAGAAGGCAAGCGTAAAATAAACCATTGTCATGTCGCCAATTGCCTAATCTAATCGCTAAAGCATTTGCGCAGTCTAAGTGCGGCTACCATACGCAACTTTCCTGGTTAGACTAGTGAACGCTCATGTGATGTATTTCTGGTCTCTGCCCATGTGTTTTCTTTTTCCTTTCTTATTGTTGTTCCCACGCTTTCGAGGACTACAGATGTTTCACAAGAAAACGAAATACGTACACCGTAAACATGGTTACACCCTTCAGGGTGTTTTCTTGCCGCACTGGTAACATCCTTGCCGTTAGGGCATTACAAAAATTTATAGAGGACGGCGACGGAGCTGTAACTAGACGTGCGATGACAAAAGACATAGTTCAATACTATGTAAACATCCTTACAACCTTGGTCGCACAGAAATATCCGACAGGGAGGTTTCACATCTCTCCCTGTGAAATTGTTTTGTCGGATATTTCTGTTCGCCCAAGGCTGTCCGAATGATAACATAGTTTTAACGTCTTTTGTCATTGCACGCCTAGTTAGAGCTCGGTTGTCGGCCTCTATCAACTTTTGTAAGGAACTTACGGTAATGGTGTACCTAGAAATCACCCTTACGGGTGTAAACATTTTGACAGTGTAGATTGTCATCCGATGGGACTGATAGGTAGCACAGAAATAAAAGCGTATCCCTTTATAGTCGCGCTGTAGATACTTGTGAGGGCCATTTGTTTTTGCCATTCTTGTGAAGAGGTGTCAAGGAGAAAAGCAAAATATGGGAAGTGGCTAAGCTTAGCGAAAATTTAACCCTTTGCGTACAAACTGGGGCTTCACCTAAATTGAGCGTACCGAGCACTGCTACAAACGGCAGCTTTATTGACAGCGCTACCACGTTTGACATGATGATAAAAATAAAGCAATGTAACAAACGAAAAAAAAGAGGTTTGGAGATTTGAGTGGGTGATGCAAAATTTTTAAATTAAATTCTGTGGTGTTACGTGTCAAACCCACGATCTGATTATGAGATACGCTGTAGTGGGTGCACCCGGACTAAGTAGGACCAACTGGGGTTCCTTAATTTTCACCTAAATCTAAGTACGCTAGTGCTTTTGCGTTTCACCCCCAGATAAGTGCAGCCGCCACGACCGCCATCGAACCAGCAGCTCAACGACACAGACACTGGACTACCACGCTGAGTGAGTGCAGTTAAGCATCCCCTCGTAAATAAAGCAATGACCCTCCCCTTCGGTCTCTTGCACGCACGCACGCACGCACGCACGCACGCACGCACGCACGCACGCACGCACGCACACACACACACACACACACACACACACACACACACACACACACACACACACACACACACACACACACACACACACACACACACACACACACACACACACACACACACACAAAGTGTGTTTGTGTGTGTGAGAGAGAAAAGTGAGAACGAAGCAATTTTAAAACCACTATTAAGCATCAAAAGAACAAACTTCGGTCGAAAACTTCCTATTGTGCACATACTCCTCAGTGCCCTTGGTTATAGGGTTTTGTTTTGTGTAGGTAAAGGGTCTCTATCTAATGGATCGCCCATGGCTCTAACTACAGGGCGCAAGGATATATATATATATATATATATATATATATATATATATATATATATTTATATATATATATATATATAACTTTATTATGTCATTGATGGGGTTCAGAGGTGGCGAGTACCTCTGACGAACGCACATAATTTTTTCTGGTTCTTGCTTCCACAAGAACGCGTCAGGTTTTTCCGCACATCCCTGCAGTCCCTTAAAAATGGCTAAAGCGAAGTGACATGCAAGCGATATGATAAAATCAGAGGTAAGAGATGAGGATAAAAAAACAAGCGCAAAAGATGCTGCAGCATTTCTAAGTGCATTACTTCTGCATGAACTGGCGTCCAGGGCATTTGTCATCTTGTAGCTACATGTCACTTTAACTGGGACACAGCAAAAGCTGTAGGCCCGCATTGAAGACGCAGCGCCGTGTGAACGGCACTCATAATAAATATAGCCGAGCAATCAAAATTCATTTGTAAAGGGGCTAACTCGACACGTGCCGTGTCAACAAGTTCGTCTCGACTCGTGGAAGAACTCTCACGCGCGCGACAGATCCAAGTATGGCCACATCCGCAAGCGGTCAGTTGAAAGCGAACGCGTCGAGTCGTCGTGCACGTGGAGTACAAGCGCCAATTTAAACCGAAAGACGGCGACGGTTAAACCCCTCTGGGGGGAAACGGACTCAAATAAAAGAGACAGAGAGAAATAAAAAAAAATAGATAAGCAACGATTCGCTACACCAAGGCCCTGGACTAAGTGCATCGCCTCCTTAGAGATACCGCGTCTACTCTGTGTTTCGCAGCGAAGCGAGTGTCACTTTGAGGCGACGTTGGTGAAGACAGAGATAAAACCTTTCAGAAGGTGGAGCCGGGCGCAACCAGCTTAAAACAATAACAAAAAGAGAAGGTAACGTCCCTCAGAACCCTGTCTGTTCTATGGTCACGTACTGTACGCCGGTTTCCAGCTCCTTGCACACAAGTCCAAGTCAATTAAAAAAATAGCGGAAGGCACTGAGTCGTCAGAAGAGCTTTTACAGTTCCACCAGGTGCCTCCTCCTGCTGTCTGTGTTTTCTATTTCACTTGCCCTAATTAACAAAATTAAATGACTTTTAAAGTTCTCTCCTAATGGCTAAGTTGGGAATTAGAACCTTGCTGGAAAGGCTGGGCAACACCTGAATAAATCCGTTCGAACGTAGTAAGATTTTAGTCATTATCTTCTAGGCCACAAAAGTAGACCCGCGGAGATGTACAAAGAAGAAAACATCAGTGAGTTGTGTCGAGTTAATTTCCCCTATACTTGCTTTACTTGGCATCATTGGCGTCGGCTTCGTGTGATTGGAAATTAGACAAAAAGGCTGGCCTCCTCGATTCCCCCTTGTGGTTCTTGTTTATTGCTTAGCGACGGTCTCGATATTCGAACTCTCGATGCCGTGATTGAGGTGGCATACACTGGTTTGTTTGCTAGTCGCCTGCTCCTAAGCTCGCACACTATGTGCCACCTGCTGTTAGTAGGATGTTCTACATTCGCAGCCACGCTCACGAGTTGTGGCCCGCTAACACCTACAGGGCACACATACAAGACTGCCCAAGAAAGACGATGGGAAAACGATGTGACGGTAGGTAAATAATTAGAGAATCAGGCGCGCAAAGCGAAAAGTGTGGCTTTAGTCCCCACCTATGGCAAGCTGTCTTTTCGTCCACTTTCATTTCCATTTATCATTTCTACAAAAAAAAAAAGGCGGATATCACGCACTGTGGCAATTGCTGTTGTGCGATGTATTTTGCAGGTTCCTTGCTATCCAGCGTTGTTTGAGATTCCGCGTACCCTTACCAAGGAACCAACATGTTTGTGTAAAATTCGTTTGTGTGTGTAGACCAGGAGGGATATCAGCATGGGGACGACCACATCGAAGGCTATCGTACGGCAGCAAATTCACTATTTCTATAGCGGTATGATTTGCACGACGGTTCGACGGGAGCCTACTACATAATGATTGTTGTGTTTCGCTTAGGTAGTGGACAAGCGTAGGTCAAATAAACGCGGATTTTGACCTCACAAGCAACTACGTGCTATACAATCGTAATTACTTGTGACTATATCATGTAATGTATCTTAAAATGACGATGACATTTGTACTCGATCGAAGACGTGTTAAAACATCATTAACTTGAGCGATCCTGAAGTTGGTACAGTGGCGCACAAATTATACGTATCATAAACTATTACGTGGAAAGTACATGAAAAAGTGGGCCTGTCCCTGACACAGTGTAGTCTAACGCGGCACCTCAAAGCGCGAGCTGTCACAGGGAGTGAAAATTAGAAAGTACCACGTGGCGCACTCGCCATGTATTTCAAACAGCTGGACGCCTTTGGGCCAAGAGAGGTATGCGTGCTGCCATCGTGTACAACAGCCCAGTGCTTTAACCAACAGGTCACGCTCTAAAAAAAAAAAATGGAAGAAAAAGAAAACGCGGAAAGGACAATTCAACCTCCAGTTGAAGTCGATGAAAGACAATGTTTTCCTGAGCGAGTTGAAGGGAGATAGGGCCTGCGCAGTCACTGCGCACCACACTTGTTCGCATCACCCGTTGCGTGAAGACAGTAGTAGGAGCTTCGGACTCATTTGACTGCCCTGTCTTCGGGATCAGCCCACAATTTTAGACTGCACTATCGTCGGGGTTGGCTTACCTTTTATGAACTGCCCTTTTTCAGGGGTCGGCTCGCAATTTGACGTATCATGACGTAATAACTATTTTAATATCATTTCCTCGGTTTTACATGCCAACACTACAATATAGTTATGAGGCACACCGTAATGGGTGACTCCTTGTTAATTTTGACCACCCTGTATGCTTTAATGCGCACTTAAATCTAAGTATACACGGGTGTTTTTTGCATTTCGCCCCCATCGAAATGCGGCCGAGGGCGGGTTAGCCTAGCTAACCCGTGCACCGCCTTATGTCCGATCCTGCAGTGGTAACTTGGGAAACGGTGCGGTAATTTTTTCTATCGGAATTTTCCAATCTACATTCGCCATCGTGTTTGTGGAGTCTAGCACAGGAAACATGCCAGAAAAGTGGTGAGTGAGCGCAATGGCAATTGTACGCCTACGTTGCACGCCGACCTTAGCTGTAAGAAATGAATATATTGTTCATGAAGCCGATGTTCATGTGGTTCATATTACTCTTTTGGGATCATGCGAATTAATCAAATGGCATACACAAGGAGTCACTCTATACCCAGCTGATATATACGTAAGCGGGTCGCTCTGCTTCAGCAAACGAACGAAAATCAATACAATAAAAAAGTTCTTTTTTCCATGTGTTTGCCGGTGCACACAAAGACAAAACAGCTGTGCCTCTTAAAGGGAGGTTAAAACTGAGCGAACTAACGAGGACAGCGAAATAAGTGCACAACCGTACCACTGCGCTAGTGGCGCGTTGTGTCCTCGTTACTGCGCGCCGTTTTAACCTCCCTTCAAGTTTGAACCAAGCAGCCCTCAAGAACTTCCTACTGTGCTTCTTAGGCATCTTCGTTTTATGTAATGATGCTTCTGCGATGGCAGGTAGTCCAAGGCGCAATCATGCGCACATAGGGCGTCAGCATATATAGCAGTGTGTGCTACCGGCGACCTCTTGTCATTGCCTTTTCCTGTTCGCATCGACGGGTAGCAAATGGTAGGATATGTGAAGTAATGATATTCACGTAGAACGGGCAGCCAATTTAAGGCACAGTTACTCAACGATATTTCGTATCTTAAAGGGAGACCACAGAAATCGGAGTATACTCACCACTAACAAATCTGCACGCGCACAGAAGTGCTGATGCGCTCCGCCATGCAATGAGGGACGCTACGCTTTTGCCGTTCCACTCGTTGCCGCGAAGGCAACGCCGCTCGGGCAGCGTGAACATTCTTCACGTCGCAATAAATAATAAGGCGCAAACGCCTATTTAACTTAAAGGCCGCGATTTTAAACAATACGTAAGGTGTACTCAACAAGAGTGGATTTACGTACAGTAGTCTGCGGCCAAGTGGCCAGCGTCCAGCTCTATATATAGCCTTATTTAGCGTCCCTTTCTGTGGCAATTCAAAATTATAATTTATACGCGAGCCGCGAAGAGCATAACCGATTTTATCGCTACGAAATCACGGTGTTCTCATTTCCATCAGTATCTCGCGGCACTTTGTGGGCGGTTTTCTGTCACTTTACAATAATACGCGAGGCGTTCACACGTCGGCACTAAATGGTTCCCATAATTAACAGCTAATAACAGCGCCTATGTACACACGTGTCGCCGGGAATTTTCCCACCACGTATTGCGCTTCCGCGGCTTCTAAAACTCAGCGCCAGGTTAACTGAGTTTTAATTATCGGCACTCACACTACCCTTATCAGACGGGAAGAACCAGTGTAGTCAAGTCATCAACACTGCTCGCACTTAATTAAAACAGGATTATCTGTGTGTGGATGCGCTTTATAAGCCCGGGTGGATAGACACTGCGACTGAATTCTGATGCAGTTATTGAGGCAGCTTAGGTTAATATAGGACCAAAATATGTCTTTAAAAAGAAAAAGAAACGCACTCTTCAGGAAGATGGATCTTCGAGCAGCTCTTTATGGACCTATTGTCATGTTTTCTTTGTTATCTTTACTGCTGGAGGCACTAGAGGCGTCAAGAGCATCAGATATATCAACAAATCATAAAATGTTACCGACAGAAAAAAAAAATATTAGAGCCGAATTTATTACGAATGATGCACAAGATTTCTTCCAATAATCGCTCGTGCTGTATAGCTGCGAATGTCTAAAACTCTCCTCCAGCTGCCTCATTATGTATTTCATATTTATTTATTTATTTATTTATTTATTTATTTATTTATTTATTTATTTATTTATTTATTAATAACAGCGGCAAATATGGGAATTTAGTAAAAAAAAAGCTTTTCCGCAATTATTGTAGTGGAACCATTACGGGAATATAGCTAATGTCAGTATGTTTATGACAAAAGCGTCCTCGCTCACTTAAACGCGATAAGCTGACAAGCTTATATTTACGGTTTTCTTTGTTGGGCGAGCTTTTTCATTTTTTAGCGCAGTAACAACTTCGTCGATTATTATTCAATGATGATGACAAGTCGCGCCTTTAAACAGTAGCTGCATGTTGTTTTTAAATACACAAGCTCACAACGGGGCATTCTACTTTGCGCATTAGGGCCTGCCGTGGCTTCCACGATAAGCAAACTGTGGCACAGAACCCAGTTTCTTCCCAAAGGTAGACCTTGCCTGTAGGCTTAGGAAATTTGTACGGTCACACGATTCTGGAATAATTGCGGCTTCATATCACAGGTACGCGCACTGGAATCTCCCCCTTCAAGATCATTAAAAGTACACCGCTATCTTATTATGACACTTCATAGTGTCGCACAAGCACAGCAGCGCATTATTTGGGCTTATTCACACAGGTGATGGACAGCCGTCGCACCACCGACCATGTCTTGTCACTAAGGCGACCATGTTCACACTGACAATACGGCCTGCCGTTCGTCTCGCATAATTTTCTCGCGATTGATGCTATTCGCGTCTGCTCCCAGCCACATCGCCACGTTCAATAAGCGTCAGCGTATGCAGAATCCTCTTCATGCACCACTGATTGGTTCATTATAGGGTTGGGACTTCAGTCGCTGGACTGAACCAAAACCGTCGCTTTGTGACCAAAGCGACCATTTGTCACTATTTGCGACCAGCTCGGTCACGTGACGTCTGCGAGTCGCCGGCGCGATAAAGCACTTAGAGTCTATTTACGCCACCACAAAAATGTAACTTGCAGCGTTCTGCGTCGTTCTATTCACTTTAATTGTGTGTGCTCAGTGGCGTAGCAACAGGGGGGGCCGGGGGGCCGTGCGCCCCGGGCGCAAGGGGCCAGAGAGGGGGGGGGGGGGGGGTGTCATATGCGTCTAAAGACACCCCTATTTCCGCCAGCTACACCCGGAGAGGGGGGTGACAGAAGACCTATGGGCCCCGGGTGCCAGACGACCTAGCTACGCCACTGTGTGTGCTTGTTCTAAAAGCTTCGAGCTAATAGATTCACTGCTACGTAGGTCTATGCGCTCTTCTCGTTCTACTATTTCTTACCATCGAAATTTTTTTGCTTTGACGCCGTCTTACCGCGGCGCATGGCGTTGCATTTAGACCAGCGGAACCGACAGTAAGCGCTTAGTCTCCAAAGCTGCATCTCGCTCCTCTTCCAACTGCATAAGCCCGCTCCACCGGATGATGGTCGACACACGTCAGTGATACGAAGCATTTCTCTTCACACTTCTTCTTCGCAACTTCACAGCACTTCTTCGTCAACTCAAAAAAAAAAAAAAAGGAAAACGTGGATCCGACGCATTGTTGTAATCTAAGTGATCTCATGGGGATGCGAAGCTTCTTTGAGTTAGCGAAGTAGCAGCAGTAGCGGATGTGACACGTGCGCAGACTCGTCGCACGTAGCTGTTAGCTCTCGTTTTAAGACGACGGCGATGTGTGACATTTGTCGGAAGAACAAGAGTCGTGAGATGTGTATGCACTGTGAAGTACAACACATATATAAACACATTTAAAGCGTTTATACCCGCTGTGTCACAATGGCACAAACCTGGGGGAATAGGTAAAAATGGCGTGACGACTGATCAAATGGCGAAAGAATGCGGTAGGTCAAATATAAGTACTATAAGAAAATCTACTAAGCCGTCGAATATCAAACGCTCTTCCAATAGGTAGGTAACGACAGCTTTCCTTTAGAAAAAATAAGATAATGATGCTGTTTGTAAAGAGTGGAGGGATCTCCCGTCACGGACACCATAAATGTATCCCTCAATATAGACAAGAGCAAGGCTACTGTCAGCGCACAAGAATTAAGCTGCAGCGGAGCCATCAGCACTCAAACCATAAGCAATGAAAAAGCCCTTAGGACGCCCACTCACTAAGCCAACCCACTCAGTAAGCCCACGCATTCACCACTGCGCAGTTTCCGTTCGCTTTTTCCTGTCTAAGCGGCTTGATCAAGCCTGTTGAGCGTTGAAAGTCTGCTGGGTATGATTAGAGACACAGTAGGTAAAAGTGCCAAAGACAGGAATCAGTGATGCATCTGCTTCTGTTCTAGCTCAACAGAAATAATGCTACGAATCTTGCGAAAACACGGCGTCGCTACCATCACATCCTGTTTCACTTTATAAGGTTGCATTTCGTCGCCATTCCCCCATGAAAACAAAAAGTTGCAGAAACGAGAGACTTCAAGCGCCAGCAGCACACAGTAAAATATTAGCTTTTTTCTTTTCGTTTTCGCTGCTTAAGATATGATCTCAAATTTCTTTTGTTGGGACACTTAGGTATTCCTAGAAGCGCATAAAGAAGATGAAACGCAAGGAAAGGAAGCCTTACATAATACTTCGGAGCACCTGAAGCTCCAGTGGCATTTGAGGTTGCGCCGGTTGAGCTACCTAACTTAGCAACAGATCTCGGTGCTCTTCTACGCTGGGAATCTTTACCGAGTTGCGTGGCGCAACACAGCATCTGGCCACACAACTGCAAGTATACAGTGCGGCTCGACAGAGCTCTGGGAGCTTCAGGCCAATGGAATTTTGTTCCTCGTGTTCATTCTGAAGGCAAGCTGTCAGTAACAATGGCAAAGAAGCATGCGCGAAAGCACTAAGAGAGCATATGTTCTCTATATTTATTTTTTTTCCCGTGGAATATTGCGCACAGGTGGCTTACGCTCAACAGCGTAACGCATTGAGGAGTGCTCTTTATCACTGATGTTTCGCTTCTGTTTGTGCAGCGTCTTTTTTTTCCAAATATTTAGTAGCACGCGTATTAGAAATGAAGTAGAAAAAGTGCAAACTTAAAGACCCAGATAATATGCTTTCATTGTAAGCGCTTTACACACGCGAATCAGCTAACATAAAATGCTTAATCCAAGCTCCGCCAGGGTTTTCTTCGGCCACGTAATCCCGCCACTCGCGTGGGGCATTTTTGGTTCCAAAATGCAGATGAAGTGGGGTTAAAAGGATTTTTTATTCCTGGCAGTAAAAATGAAGCTAAGGAATGACACAAAATTCTACTCCACTGGTGTAGGCCAGTGTATATAATCCAATGCCTCTTGCTTCATAGGGCTGGCGCGGGCCCAACTACGCTATACTTATAAGCCATACTTAGAGATAATCCATTCACCGTCCCTAGGCGTCCGCCACGTTTTGCTGCATCATTGGGGATTTGAATTCGCGGCGGATCTTTAAGGAAACCATCTGATCCTTTAGCTCATTGAAACCAGAGGACGAAGGTTATTTTGCGTTCGTTTCATTTCTTTTATCAGCTAAGATAGCCATATCCTCATAATTTTCATCATCCGTATAGTCATCAACATCATCATCATTACCACCACCACCACCACCGTCACCTTATTATGATGATAATCATTATCATCATGGACCATCACCTGCGTATATACATGGTTTGTCCGCAAAGTAATGAGACTGGATATGGCAAAAAGAATTTATTGACCCGATCGGTACTTATTAATAAAATTATTGAGAATAGTCTCCTTAGGTGTCGATACACCGCTGCCAACGTGAAATCCACGCTGCAAAGCTTCCCTGGAAGTGAGCTGCCGTAACCCATTTCAGAGACTCTGTGACAGCCTGTTGGACGGCGGGAAAATCATCGAAACGGTGACTTTTCAGGCTTCTCTTGAGCTTTGGGAACAGGAAAAAGTCTACCGGGCTCACATCGGGTCTGTACGGTGGCTGCGGCAAGGTTGCTGCCTCGATCCGGGCCAGGTAGCCGGTCACAACAAAGGCGGTGTGAGCTGTAGCGCTGTCGTGGTGGAGCTTCCAGCGATCGGCAATCTGCGGTCGTTTCCGTGTGACGGCTCTATGAAGGCGCTTGAGGACTTCATTGTAGAGCACGGTGTTCATGGTTCGTCGCGGAGGCACAAATTATCTGTGGGCCACCCCACGCTTGTCAAAAAGAAGGCAATAAGCATTGTTCTTGCCTTGGACTTCGAAATTTCCGCTTTCTTAGAGCGCGGGCAGTTCGCAGTCTGCCACTCCGAACTTTGACGCTTGGTTTCAGGTTCGTACTGGAACACGCATGATTTGTTGCCTTTTATTCCGCTGCCTGAAAAAGCACCGTTCACTTTCTAACTGCACCAACGTCTCGCGGGAAACGCCAATTCGTCGTTCTTTTTCGTTCACCACTCAATACTTTCTGCTCCAATTTCGAACACACCTTCCGCATGTTAAAATCTTCAGAAGCAATTTTTTCAACCATTTTTTTTGCACATATTAAGGTATTCGGCGATTAATCTAATACTAAAAGGACGGTCGGTGTCTAGGATATTTTTTTACTTTGGCCACACTTTTGTCCCACCCACTCGTTAAATAGCGTCCAGATCGCTCCGTGTCGTCAACAGCTTCCCGTCCCTTCTTGAACTGACTGAACCACTGGAAAACCTGAGTACTAGAAAGGACGTCGTCTTCGTAAGCCTCCTTAACCATGACAAGTGCCTCGGAAGCGGTTTCGCCCAAGTGAAGCAAAATTTAGTCGCGTACCGCTGCTCCCGCGAACATGGCGTTTTTGATGTGTTCTGCCGTGACAAAAACTCGAAAGCAGCTTTTGCGCCCATTTCAGATCCTCACTGCGTCAGACTTCGGACGTGACCGCCGCCCGGTGCGTTACTTAGCTTAGAACCCCCACCTTTCCCTCCTTCCTTTTCATCCTCCTCCATCGTCCTCCCACCACAAATCCCGATTCCAGGGAGCGCACTACTGGCGGCGGCAGCGCCGCGTGGCAGGCAGTCTCATTACGGACAAACCCTGTATACTCAAACAGCTGCTTTCAAAGCCCACTGCGTATATGATGGGAGTGAAGGAGAATTGGGCAGTGAGAAAACTGTCGCCAAACACCGGAGCTGCGAGAAATATGGAAGCGGCACGAAAGAATAAACAAATAGTCCCAATTGTGGATAAAATAAAGCGCTAAGATGATTTAACTGATCACTTTACAATGAACAGCACAGACGTAGCAGTAAGCACCGTCAAGGTATATTGATCCAACCCCCCAATTAAATTTTTCACGCTTGCACCTTGGTACGATCGGCCAGCTTTGGTTGCGACCTTCTAGCCTCTCCTGCACCACTGCGACGAATCACCTCGTGAAGCTAAAAAAGCTTCCCCCTCGGATAAACCGGTGGCACAGCAAGGCGAGACACGTTTGGCGGATCGAGTGTTGTTTGTTGGTTCACTCTCGCCGTCACGGACGATGGGAATAAGAAACTCCTGGTAAAAAGACTTATACGGGGATTCCTCACGGACTGCGGTAACCACCACGGTCGTTTGACAGACGCTCCAGCTAATTGCTGAGTCATCCCACGAACCAAGACGCGCCAGCTTGATTCAAGCGTGACAATACCTGTCTACGAAGCAGTGAATAAAGGTGTGGAAGTGACCGTGTGAACCCTCGCCCTCAACGCGGGTCCTTCGGCGACTTTGGACGCTCCGATTGGACGAAGGTTGGATGGCTGATTTCCCGGGACTGGAGATCTAGGGAGTACTGAGGGGGCTTAAGCGCACTTTTTCGGCTCCTCAGTGTGCTTCAATTCAGTCATGCTAGACTGATGACACGTAAGGTTCTCGACTCCTCATGTAAATATTGTAATAAACTCAGTACTCCCCGTTCTCGATGAGAACATGCTCTTCCCTTCAGCAATGTCCTTAGCATGGATGAGCCGGACGACGGCATAGACCAGCTACCCCTTCCGACATGCCGGACCCCAACTCTTACAACCTACGTTCGGACAAGGGATGAAGGCTAGTTTTAAGTTGTTTGATATTACCAATCAGGCCTAAAACTAAAAACAAAAGAAACTGTCGTTATGCCCCCCCCCCCCCTTATGCGGCCAAATACCGTAATTACTCATGTAAGGGCCGCCCTTGTGTAACGTCCGAACTTTGGAGAGCAAAAACTTGCAAAAACAAAAAAATAAAAGATTAATTAAGCATCATGTGCATACACACGTGATAGCTAATTTGAGCAAGCCGCTTCTATACAGCACTAGTTGGCCGAATACAGCATTATCATCACCGTTATCCTGCAGCGAACCGCAATTTTGGTTACCGACTACGACAAAGCGGCGCTGGTTATGTCTAACCGGCGGTTGCGGCGGTTTCGTCTAAATGTTCGTACCACTAGAACACATCGGCGAACAAGCGTGAGTTAATGCACACGGGCTGGACTGACTGTAGCGCGCGTCAACAGAAATTTGGGTTCGCGGACAATCAGCCGTCAATTACTGCGAACGCGTATAGCAAGTTCGTGCGCTCGAGCTCACGTGCAGGCAAAAAGGCAATAAAGCTCAAAACTTGTTTTTGCGCAGCCATAGCTGACATTTTCGTGCGGATCTAAGGTTAAGTGTGCGGCTTCCGCGATTCGCGACGACGTGCGACACCCATCTGGCTGCGCGCTGGGTGAACGCGAAACGCATCCGCGCAGCTTCGGCCATCTCGAAATTTCAGGGTAAATTTAGTTTTAACGGAGCATAACACTGCGCAAAAGTGCAAATGAATATTCCGATGTGCTGGCGTTTTACAAAATAAATCTACTAGATTCATTTTATCAGTGCAATCAGTTTTTTCGGACTGCCTGAATATTCGGACATCTTCACAGCATTGTCCTTGTCCGAAAAATCGTTCAGCGACTGTAAATGCGTTGATAGTACGTCGGCCACCAGTGGTTGCGTTATTTTGGATAGCAGTCTGATCGCAGTTAGAGGCTTCAATTTGTAAAAAATAGACCCTTTTGCTGAGCAGTTCGCTCTAGTGAAATGAGATGGCACTTTCGGTGGCGCGTGGCAGGTTGTCTCAGCGAACGCCCACCAATACGAAACCATTACCGCTTCTGCTCTGCTTCTGCGTGATCAGCTCCCGGAAATGCAACTGGTTCTTCCCTAATTCACAGTGCCCCAGTCGTGCTACAAGATGTGGAGCGGCGGAGTGAAGATGTATGTAGTAGTTGGCTGCAAAAATAGCGTTTGGCATATAAAGGAATGGAATGAATCTGTGTATCCAAGTTCACAGACCGCTGCTACATAACGACTGCCTTTGTTGCCAGCGGGCATTCGCGATGCATGGTTTCCCTCGAGGATAAAAAAAAAGACTTGTTAACCAGCATTGTGTCACCAACTTCCAAGGAAAGGTCTTCAACTCGGAAACGTCGGCAAGAGTGAGTATACAGCTCGTTACATAGTGACAAAGGGAGTAGCGCCGCTTCCTCGCTTAGTAAGTTTCTCGGATCGTTATCTACATACATCCACACCGAACTCATACACAAACTTACGCCCACTCTATCGCTAACGTATTAAGAATAAGTGGACTGGCGCACATTTGAATCAATGCGCCAAATCAGGGGTGATGGCGACTACACTGGCAGCACACGAATGTTCGCAGCTGAACGTTTCGTGACGGTCCACTAAATAAGCGAGTGACTAGAGATACATATTTGCTACAAGCTAGTACGAGGTACAGAACATTTATTTTACGAGCCTTGTGCGCTGAAAGAGCTAATCTATCGCAGCTGAACGCATCCACGAGCGATCAGACAGAAAATAAACGATCAGATAGTGACCGCACCGGAGAACATTACTGAGTCAGAAACGGGACAAGCAACAAAAGTATTTGCCCAATAAGAAACGAAGAGCAAAACGTAGTGTTCCTGATTCAATTCATAAGCTCAAAGTCTGTATGTAGCTTGGAATAAATTTAGAGCCCCGCTTTTAGCACAAGTCCCGCATGCGCTGCTCGCGCCGTTTGGACAAAGCGTAATGAGCTCCGAAACGCTTACATGTGCTCTGAAGCTGTGGCCAAAGCGTCGTGTCGCCTACCCAGTCACTGTCTATGATTTCTCCATCGGAACAGACGTTTGCAGAGCCGCGCCGGGCGTCCCGCACATTCATTGTAAACACAGAGATAGCTGATGCATGCAATGAACGCGTCACCACATGATCACATGTCACACATGTCAGCGCCCACGCGATCGCCGTGAAGAGGTTCTATGAGCGTGCCTTATGTGAGGCCCGCACCCAGTAAAATAATAATAATAATAATAATAATAATAATAATAATAATAATAATAATAATAATAATAATAATAATAATAATAACTACAAAAGTGCGGTTCTTACAAAAGTAAATACGCTATAAACATGCTAGTTGAGGCGTAGCCAAAATGAATCCGGATTTTCCCAATACGGCGTGCCTCAAAATCACGTCGTAGTTTTGCCACGCGAAACCCCTGAATGCGATTTAATTCTACTTTTCGTTATTTCATTCCATTTCCAGCCACTGATTCATTCTTGGTGTATGTCTCATATGGACTGAAAATCGTTTCCGTTATCTCCCAAACACCGTAGGCAATGCGACCGGTCAGCTTCGTTTATGTTACGTTCCTTACAACTCACTCGCTGTTGCAGAATTTCGCCACGATAGCTGCGTATTTCCGTTTACATACACGCGCCATCGTCTATAGTCCAGAGCCTCGCGCGAGTGACACCGTAAGTTGTCCACTACCAAGAAACAAAGCGGGTCAAGGTTCCGTTATCAGCCGCCCTCGGTCGCAACTTATCGGAAAAGCATGCTTGTGACACCGGAATTCCGAATCCTGCATAATCCGGGCAAGCGCGAGCGAGCCGATAGCCGCCAATCGCCCTAAGAGGGAAGTGCACTTGACCTCACAACCGAGAGGGCGGTACGCAACGAAGGCCCACAAAATGTAAAGACAGAGGAAGCTAGAAATGGGGAAACAGTCACGGAGCCCCTTCCTAGGAGGCTCAGTGAACCGTTACGCGTTCGCTCTCTAACCAAGAACAATGGAACATGGGAACAAAGAAAGTTATGGGAACCGGGCCAAAGAAAAGAGGAGCCACGCAAGTCCGAGCTTATCGCTTTTACTGCTAAAGACCCACTGCGAGATGCACGATTTGTTTTTTCTCACCCGTCACAGCTTATGCGTGCGCGTGGGCCTGAAACGAGGATGCCGAGGCGAGGAGCCTTGGTACGCTTTCGCTTTGTTTCGCTCACCATGTGCGGGAGGCGCAAGTTTTTTGTCGGCGAACGGACCTCTCTCATAAAGTGCTGACGGAACCAGACGTCTCAGCGGGAGAGCTCGCTCGCCTGGGCGCGCGCAATGAGCCGCGAACTCTTTTGGATACGTCTTTGGATACGGCCTTGGACATAGACAGTGGCGTGCGGGGGTCGTGAACGCCCCTTGCAAGCAGTCCGGTGGAAAAAGGAGCTGCCAGTGTTCTCCCTAATTTCCTTTCTTTCTTTTTTTTTCTTCAAAGCATAAGGCGGTCAACGCTCTTCGTCGTTGTTTGCACTGTTTGCACTAGATACGCAGGACCATAAAAAGTATTCGTTTGTGTGTGTGTGTGTGTGTGTGTGTGAGAAAGGCGCGTAAAACGAATAAGTATACTTCTGCTTTTGTGCGTGATTTTCAGTTGCTAAGTGCGTGTGTGTGCGTATGCCGAGTCGCTTTTTCCCGTAACGGGCTACATAGCGTTTACGATTGTTTAGAAGCTTTAAAGTCACCACGGAGTACTTTGGGACATTATTCGACAGTAATAAAAGAAGAAGTGCGAAAAAATTGAACTTATTATTTATGACATCACAGCCGTGAGCATTTTCTGTCATATGAAAGAGGGCCACAGATACCACACTCAGATCATTGAATGATTAGGACAATGTATAATGTGGATAAACAAGATTCGAAATCTGCACTTAATGCTTTATGTGATTTAGTTCATTGGTCGTGTTGTTTGGGTACCATTTCCTCAATCCTTAGCGAGAAACAATGTATGCCGTAGTGTTAAAACATAAAGGAGCGTAATGTCAGGGACAGTTCTATTATAGACGGACAAGAGGCATCGCGATGTTGAATTGCCGGATATGGCGTTTGCAGCACGAAGAACCATTAACCATTCCAGTGGCATAACTTCGCCGATGCTTAATGTGAGGCTCCAGTTGGTCTTTTGCAGTCGACAATTTCGCGGCCTACAGTCATGCAAGCACCAGACAGTTCCGTATTATGGTCGGCCTGTGGTGGATCAATGTTCTGCAGCCTATTTATGTAGTATGACGTGGAACATGTTTCGAGCAGCTGACAAAAACTGCCCCACACACCTCTCTAAAGCAAAAGGGACCCTAAACGGCTGACGCAGGCAACTGATAATGTATATACGCGAGTGGCGTGGGAGATTCTTTACGGCGAATTGACAGGGTCGTGCAGAGACACCGGGAGGAATCTCAAAGTGAAAAGCAGAAAGACTTAGCTTCGGTATAATCCATACTGTGAGTTTCCGCGAGAAGTAACCAGACAAGAAAGGACGACACGAACAGGACGAGCCCAACCCCTCAACTGGTATATTCATTAAAAAGCCGGGTGATTTATACTTGTCACAAAAGTCACGTTATTTCTT
Organism: Dermacentor variabilis; assembly: GCF_050947875.1. Lineage (NCBI taxonomy): Eukaryota > Metazoa > Arthropoda > Arachnida > Ixodida > Ixodidae > Dermacentor > Dermacentor variabilis. The sequence goes on along the minus strand of NC_134572.1, from coordinate 51,819,768 downwards.
CGATTCTCCACCCCCGTATCCTAGATATACGCGCCTATTAAGCATCGCTTCTTTAAGAATGGGCCGCAAGCCCACGTGCCGCACCGTTTCGCAAACGGTAGGGAACGTGCTCTTGGGTACATCCAGAGCACGTTGAGCTATGTGCGTCCGTGACCGCTGTCTTGCGTGTGATTAAATTGTTCGCCGGAGAAAGTGACCGCTGGTAGGGTCGAAACCACGGTGGCTACACACCCGGGCTACGTGAAGCTGGATGCCACCGTGGCTGTTCTTTTGTGTGCTATTAAATTGTTTGCCAGTGAAGGTGACCGCTAGCGGAGTCTGAACCACGGTGGAAGCACGCCCGGCCTACGTGAAGCCGTCTTCGTCTGCAGCGATTGTTTTGTGTGTGATTAAATTGACTGCCGGTGAAGGTGATCGCCAGTGGAGTCTGAACCGCGGCGAGAACCTGCAGTGTGCGCGTGTGTGATCCATGTCTAGACGGCAAGAAGTAAACGCCGACGCCTTGAGAGGTTTATAAAAACGCGCCAATCCGACACTTCACCAGTCTGCTCCGGGGACGATAAACGAACGCCGAGCAACTGCCGGCATCACGCCCCGACACCGAACCCCGCGAGCTGCCGTGGATGCCAGCCGCCGACGTCGAGGCGCCGACTTCGAGGGACACTTACGGGCCGCATCGCTTGGGACGGATGTCGGCGCGCCCGGTTTACTGTATGTCACTTTTGATTCTGTGGACTCTAAATATCTGCTTTCCCGATTACTGTTTAGAAATGTAGCTTGAACTGATGTTCATTGTTCACGTTACGATTGCACATCGTAATTGTTCAACGTTGCTACACCTGCTCTTTGGAATTATCACTCTCATACTTTTCTCTGTACAACATATTAACATCCACCACTTAATAACGCCAGTTTGTTTTGTTGTTGAGAAATCACAATAAATTACCGCCCTTTGCTTGATCTCATCGGGCCTTTGTCTCGTTCACGACGGAAATTGGCGGAAGCCAGGCACCAGACTCCACCCCCTTATGCCACTACTCAGGAAGAGCTAACGCATCGACTCTGAGTCGTGACAATACTGAACATTTTTATCAAGCGTTACGTGCTCGGGGAATAAAAAAAAAAGAAACTGACGAAGAACATGTCGAACAGCTTTCCTATTGGTTATTCATGCGACATGTGCTGCACAAATACACGTATAGTTTTTCTGTCAGCAAATTATACGGATGACTGAAGCAGGCATCTCCCCCATCTTTTTTAATGCGAAACGCCCCGATAATGTCTCTGTTAATTTCGAGCCTGTCTCTTGATAAAATGCGTCAGTCTGCGAACTCCTGTCTGCAGCTGCAACTGCTGCAGTTATCTGCTAAGTGGTAGCGTACCAAGTTAGATGGGCACAATTTATGCCTTTGAACAAAAATAACAATTCAGAGCTTGCATTCGCGTCGTCCATGACTCCCCCCCTCCTCCTTTTTTTCTTCTTTTTTTGCCTCCGCGTGTTACTTACGCAATCCATAGTATGAACCAGTAACAGCTGGCCCAACTTCAAGAATTATTTTCCTGATTAGTTCCTTATTGCTTAACTATCGGCCGCGATAGTTTAGTGGTTATGGCTCTGTGCTGCTGAACTCGACGTGTTGGGTTCTGTCACGACCGCGGCGACCATATTTCAATGGTGGTGAAATACAAAAAAAAAGAGTAACAGAAAAGAAAACACTCGTTTGCTTAGATTTAGGTACCTGTTTAAGAACCCCAAGTGGTCAAAATTACTCCAGATGAGGTCCCATAATCATATTGCGGTTCTGACGCTTAAAAATCCAGCATTTAATTTTTGTATCGCTTAACTCCCTACCTTTTCTGCTTCGCTCCGATCCGCCGAGAAACGTAAATTGACGAGATTCCTGAAATTTAGCCAGAGAGTCTCACGTGCCACAGAGCTTCAATCACAGATACTGCAGAGCAAGGTATATTCAAATTAAGCAAGTCGTAAGCCGTCGCCTTGTCGAGGGAGGGAGAGTAAGAAAGGGAGGAAGTTAATCGGAATCACCTCGACTGACTACAACACTGCAAAATAGAGTAACGCTAAAGAGTAAGACTGATGACATAGGTTCATGTGGGTTGGAATGAAATGGAATGTTCGACAAAGCCGTCCTTTCAATACACATACTGCATGCTTAACTATCGGTACTTATGGAAGCCACGAAACCAACCACGAAACCAACCACAATAGCAACCACGAAAGCAATGACGAAAGCGTTCACTGCGATGTTATTTTTTTCTTCAGAAAGCGTGTCACAATCTACTATCCATCCACTTAAAACGTGCTATATTATCTTCTTTCATATTTATACGAATGACCTCGCTTTCTTACCACTAATACAAAAATTTATTTATATGCTGATGACACGGCTTTGGTTAATCGAACAGATCTTTAGACGAAGCCGCTAGAGTACGACAGTATGATGTCTCTAAACTACTTGATTGGTTAGTGGACAACAGAATGTTTATTATAATTCGAAGACTAACATGGTTTGTTTTCACAGTCCACATAAGGTAGTCGCGGATATTGCCCCCCTTTATCTCCACACCAGTGGCTGCGTTGCATGCTCTTGTCCTCCGCTGCTGTAATGTTGTTCTGCTTGTAACGATCGTAAAAACACATAATACCTGAGTTTACACTTCGATGACACGCTGTCATGGTATGTTCACATTGAAGAGCTCGCAAGATGTTTACATGCTGTGTGCGCTCAGTTGTATGCTCTGAAATTCTTGTGCGAGGGGCAAATGTTCATAAAATGGTTTACAAATCACTTGGTGAATCCGCCATAAAGTACGGAATAGCAGTTTTCGGCTTTGCCTCTCCTAGTAGAATGAAGATAATTTACCGCACCATAAAGGCAAATAGCCTACAGCCTCTCTTATGGCTCACTTGGTCACGGGGAAGATGCCTTGTTAAGCATGTACCAGTCGGACATGTAGTTTGTCGAGCAGCAAGCATTGTTTGAAATACACATACTGCATGCTTAACTATCGGTACTTATGGAAGCCACGAAACCAACCACGAAACCAACCACAATAGCAACCACGAAAGCAATGACGAAAGCGTTCACTGCGATGTTATTTTTTTCTTCAGAAAGCGTGTCACAATCTACTATCCATCCACTTAAAACGTGCTATATTATCTTCTTTCATATTTATACGAATGACCTCGCTTTCTTACCACTAATACAAAAATTTATTTATATGCTGATGACACGGCTTTGGTTAATCGAACAGATCTTTAGACGAAGCCGCTAGAGTACGACAGTATGATGTCTCTAAACTACTTGATTGGTTAGTGGACAACAGAATGTTTATTATAATTCGAAGACTAACATGGTTTGTTTTCACAGTCCACATAAGGTAGTCGCGGATATTGCCCCCCTTTATCTCCACACCAGTGGCTGCGTTGCATGCTCTTGTCCTCCGCTGCTGTAATGTTGTTCTGCTTGTAACGATCGTAAAAACACATAATACCTGAGTTTACACTTCGATGACACGCTGTCATGGTATGTTCACATTGAAGAGCTCGCAAGATGTTTACATGCTGTGTGCGCTCAGTTGTATGCTCTGAAATTCTTGTGCGAGGGGCAAATGTTCATAAAATGGTTTACAAATCACTTGGTGAATCCGTCATAAAGTACGGAATAGCAGTTTTCGGCTTTGCCTCTCCTAGTAGAATGAAGATAATTTACCGCACCATAAAGGCAAATAGCCTACAGCCTCTCTTATGGCTCACTTGGTCACGGGGAAGATGCCTTGTTAAGCATGTACCAGTCGGACATGTAGTTTGTCGAGCAGCAAGCATTGTTTGACGCCATGTGTAAGAATTTTTTTTCTACTAACTTCAACTACCCGAACGTGAAATCCCACTGCTTACGTCGGGTAGAAAAATATGTTGTACCTCGTGTGTAAATCAGCTATGGCAATAGGACTCGTTCTTTCTACGTGCCAGCAAATTTTAGTAATATGAATGACAATGAGATCACAGGATCATTTAAACAACTAAAATCATTTATAAGGTTGCGGGTGATACGTAATACCAATATTTGTTAGACATTTCCCTCAGATTTCTGTAAGCACGCATGCAATGACGAAGCACATCCGACAGGCTGCTTTGTACTGTGTACTTTTTTGCATTTGTTAGCATTGGATTCCTGTTTGCGCGAACATAATTCCGAGGTTGTGTTCGATGTCGATGTATTTCCGTTTAATCTATCGTAGAGACATAGTATGTGCATGCCTTTTCAATATTACAGTACTCATCTCTTAGGTTTTCTTTATTTATTTAAATCCGTTGTACACGTATTGGTACTACCTGTCGTACTCTGCAGCCTCACACACAAACGCTGTTGCCTATACGGGCTGGATATGCAAGTGTGAAGAGAATAGATACAATAAAGATTATTATTATTATTATTATTATTATTATTATTATTATTATTATTATTATTATTATTATTATTATTATTATTATTATTATTATTATTATTATTATTATTATTATTATTATTATATGTTCTCAGGCTACACTAACAAACTGATGCCCTCTCTGCAAAATTACTTAGCTATATTACGTTTCTCCCGCAATGTTCTATGCACTGGCGTATGTTTCTTTTTTTTCTGCTGCCTAATGCAGACCTCCAGATCGCTTCTCTTTTGCAACTTCGCGTTCAAAAATGACTGTTATGTCCTCTCTGCTGCTGACTAAAACCACCGACACGTTAAACGCTGCGCGAATCGACTACTGCGACAAAGCCGACCTCGAGGCGATCCGATCTGCGAAACACAACGGGAAGCATTTAAAAAAAAAAATTGATTACTGAGCAATGGCGCATTTTTCGCAAGTTGCACTTCAGGAACCCAATCCAGGCAACGTTTTCACGCTTTATGTCGCGTCTAGTTTAATTTCGCTGGCTGGAATATTTTCCTGGGATACTTTTGTAAACTCGTTTAGATGCATGGGGCGATTTCTGCAATGCTGATTACAGCGTATCTTGAATTCATCAGCTAATTGTATTCTAGTGGCGTATACCCTATGGCTTCCTTTATGTATTTATTTGTATTATGTATTACCAATCTATTATATGTTACAACCTATGTATTGTAGGTTGAGTTTGGTTTTATTCCGCTTGTTGAAATTCTTTCCCGGGGCGCTTTTTCTCGGCTGCTATGCGGCAAGGCAGCATAGCAGCCTTGAAGAAGGGGCAAAAGATTCGTATGTCGTTGAATTGACGGGAAACGGCTCGTCGACTATGCTAAAGCTCACGGACCTAGAATGTGCCACTATGGTGTACATTCGTGGGCTGACGTGTAAGGACAGACGAAACTGTCAGGTTCTGCAAGGAGCAGCTGACCGAATGGCTTTATGAAGTGACATCCAAGCGTTAAGTCTGGCTGCACATGGCCTTCTTTCTCAAGTTTCGGCGCATCACAAAATGTTTTATTTATTTATAAAAATAAACATTATGTTCCAGTTTAATCATTGAAAACCAATCAGTATGTACTTATAATTATTGACCAATTACCTAATTAATTACACAATACAGCTAACATACCATGCTAAGTTTTCTCGGTCTTACACGCCATTAATGTAACATGTAACATTAATCACATGAAATGTAACAAAACGAGTGAATCAACAATATCTTCATGACAGCTAGAGCGCTTATTAGCGTTTAAGCTCATTGACCGCCATTCCCACCCCAATCTTCACGTTTCTAATCACTAGTGACTCAATCTGTTCATTTCCTAGTTATAATTGAATCACTCTTTAAAGAACCTATCACTTGATATCCATGTAGTTAAGGTTTATAAATAGTGGGTAACACTGAAGTGAACATATTCAATATTTATTACCACCATATCGATCCTGTCTGCGATATAGTCAGAGGAAATAACTTTATCATTCTAATAAAACTGCACTTAGTAGCTGCACAACACAGACTCCATTTTGTTCTATCGCACATCTTTATCCTCTTTTCTCCCCCTGCCTCTTGTATTGTTTCAATTTCTTTTTTTTTGCACACCATCATAGCATTACACCATTCCCCCCAGCATTGTTTGCATTCCTACTGGGATGATACTTGAATATATTTACAATTGCAGGGGACTCGATGGTGTCATTGGGGCCGTGGAACGGCAAGAGATTATTTTTCTGCCGTGGTATAGTTCAATGCAGTTTTGTTGAATGTGTAGCTATAGTATCCAAACACAAGGAGTTGTTGGTTTGGTGGTCGTAATGAGTCTCTTTGATACAAGACTACTCCGTTCCATAGTGAGATGCATCAGTATTCATTTCGAAGAGCAGCGCTAAGTCTCGTAAGCACAACACAGGATCAGGAGAAAGAATTCGGACGAATTCTCGGTAGGCGCCACCGCATTCTTCTGTCCAACATAATGGAGCATCCTTCTGCGTTAATCCTGTTGACTGCGCCAAACTATGTAATAAAACTGCACTTAGTAGCTGCACAACACAGACTCCACTTTGTTCTATCGCACTTCTTTGCTCTCTTTTCACTCCCTGCCCCTCGTCTTGTGTCAACTTCTTTTTTTATAGGCTGTCATAGGATTGCTTTAATAATAACATTCATTCATGGAAGAGACAATCAGTGAATTAAAATTACCATTGTCATACCAAACAAAGTGAGTCTTGATCACTATAGTGATTCAATCCTACCATTTCCTAGTGATCATTTTGAATAAAATTTTTATTACCTTTCGCTTGATATCTATGATGTTATGCTGTTTAAATGTATGACTACATCGAACCGAATGTACCATTAGTGATCACCAATGCTTCGGTTCACCAATTCGCAATAGTGACCAAAGATGCTTTTTTAATGACTACATAATTGATACCAATGACGACGTGCACGAATTAAGGTTGCTACTGTGATACTAAATAAACTGATTCCTGATCACTAGTGACTTCAAACTATCGTCTCCTAGTTATAGTTCAATCACTGTTTATGTGAATTTTCATTTGATGTCCATGATAATACACTGTACAAAACATAAGAGCGTCCAATCAATCGTATCACTATGAATCCCTCATTATTGGTTGTTATCAGCTAGCAATGGTAACAAAAATATTAATTTAATCACTTTTTCATTGATAACAATGATAGCACGCACGAATGAAGACTACCATTGTGATAATAAACAATGCGATTTATGATAACTAAGGGTTCAACCTTATAAGGTTCAACCTTATAAGTAACTAGGAGACGGTATACCGTCTCCTAGTTACTTTAGATGAATCATGTTTGTATGACTTTTCATTTGATTTCCACGACGCTAAGCTACAGGAAAGTACGAAAACATCAAACTGAGCATATCACTAATGATATGCTCAGTTTGATGTTCAAGTGAAACTCAAGCGGCGCCAGTTCGCGCGGCTTGAGTTTTTTTCGTACGGCAACACCAATGCCGACACATTAGTGGTCACTAATGACCTTGCGCAATCAACCGCGCTAACTAAAGAGACACTCATTTAATGATTAAGCTTGTATTGTTTCACTCGTGTCGGCGTCGGTGTTGCCGTATGATAAAACTCAAGCTGCGGGAAAATAAACATTGCTTGACGGGCTGGGGATTCGAGCCACTGACCTCCGGGTTGTGACACCACCACGATAACCGACTCAGCCACTGTCGGTTCGTCATACAAGCCCTTAAAGCGAGGTTTTATATACAGCGCAATGTTCCTTGCGCAGATGCAGCGCAAGGAACTAGCCAGTCGCAGCTGTCCCTTCTCTGAGGAGGAGGAGGGAAAGGGGGTGTGATCGCGTGTTCGTTCGCATCGCGCCCGCCAGTTCAGGCCCGGCAGTTAGATGGGGAGGACGGGTTTGGTTTGTCCCGCCGAAGAGCAGGCTGCGTTGAAGGAACGGCAACGGGAGCGATCCACGCGTCGTATGTTCGGCTGAAGAACATTGCGATGTTCCATGAACGCCGCCTGGAACTCGCTCGAGAAAGGGCTCGCCGTCGACGTGCCGACCTCACCGGGAGGTATAACGCGCAGCCGAGGCGTTACGACGACGAAGAGCCGCGGATCCCGAGCTTCACTTGCACCCCTGTTCCCGGTAGTGGAGGAGTTATCATTTTTTATTGATGTCAATGACGTCTTGCACGAATGAAAGCTGCCATTCTAACACTAAAATAAATGATTCGTTATCACAGTATGTACTTAATTATACGAGTTCTTAGTAAGCATTGTTGAATTATGCTTTAGCAGCGATTCGCATATACCCTCGTAATTTAACCATTTAATGTGACGCCTACTTCACTCATTCTTTTTGTTTCCAACCACACCACAGGAAATAGAAAACTTTACATGAAATTTAAAAGTAACAAGTGCAGGACTTGACAATGTGCATTCGAATCACATCAAGCTAATTGCGCACCTAATCTCAAATGTTCTCGCAATTATTATTAACCTAATGTTTAAGACTCGAACCTTCCCACAAGAACTAAACCAAGGTAAAATTACTCCGGTATTTAAAAACGGTGACCATGGCTTGATTACTAATTATAGGCCAATGTGCATTCTACCCTTTTTAGCAAAGCTACTGAGCGGCTGGCAGAGAAGTGCCTAACTAAGTGCCTATCTAAATTTAGTATTCTTTCACCATTCCAATTCGGCTTCCGCAAGGGCTATGCAACCGAACTTGTTCTTATCGCCCTAACTCAACAATTAAAGATGGCAATCGATCAAGGCATGTATGCTGGATCAGTGTTTGTGGATCTAACTAAAGCCTTTGCTAAAATTAACCACTAATTTTTATCCTTTAAACTTGAATCTATCGCAATAACTGGTCCTGCTTTAACTTTGATACAAAATTACTTAAAATATAGAACACAAAGAATTAGAACTAATGGTGTTCTTTCTAAATCAATGATAACAAACATTAGTGTACCTCAAGGATCCATACTTGGCCCACTCTTGTTTTTAATATCTGTCAACGACCTGCCTAATTGCCTGCTTTCTTCTAACTACATTCTTTATGCAGATGACACAACTATTTTTAACTCTGACATTTGTGCAGGGAACCTAGTTTCGAAACTCAATACCGACTTAAACAGCATGTTAAATTGGTGCAATATTAACCAGCTCAATATAACCTCGTCTAAAACTAAATTTGTTTTATTCACGTCCCACCAACGCTCATCCGCATTTATTCCTTCGCTCTACCTTGGTAATAATCTTATCGCGCATAGTACTTCCTGTAACTATTTGGGTGTAGAACTTGATTCTAACTTTAATTTAGCAACACATAGCGAGCGTTAGGCAGAAGGGAACATACAAAATAAGGATACTTTTAAAACTTCGGTATGTATTTAACCATAAAACACTACTCTCTTTATATTACTCATTTATCCATTCACATGTAAACTATTTCATAGCATGCTGGGGCAATACGTATCGCACCCACTTGCAATCATCACAAGTATTACAAAACCAGGCTGTTCGAATAACTACATTTAGTCCTAACCATTTCAATTCCAAACAGTTACTACATAATTATAACATTCTTACAGTGGACGAACTTATTAACTTTAATCTTGGTACGTTTTTATACAGACAACTAGATAACGCTCACCGCAACAGTCTGATGCCTCACTCTTGTCTAATGAATACTAATCTTAACGCGATTCACACTAAACAATAATTTTGTTCTTCCCAAGGTACGAACAAATTATGGTAAGCAGAGTATCCATTTTTCGCCCGTTTCCTTCTAGAACACACTACCTCCTACTATTAAGTCGTGTAAATCATTTCAATTTAAACGAGATCCAAAAGACCACATTTGATCATCTGCAACCACTTAAGTCTTTTTTTTTCCTTTTCTCCCTTCCAAATGTATATTTTGTTAAGACTTACGCTACACAAATAAAAGTTTGGTTGGTTATGTCTCATTATCCACTTGCTTTCATAATAACGTTATAGTTACTTCTGTAATTAGTCAAATTTAATAATTATACTTTTTACTAGCATGTCTGTAGCTGATTTGTACTAGTGCTGCCAAACCTAAACCAATACTGCGTTTGCTATTTTTAAATATTTTGCATTATTTGTTGCAACTGTTCATATTTTTACTTATACACTGTACAGGAGGTCCCATTACAGTCTTTGACCTCGGGATAGATGGATGGATGGATGGATGGATGGAAAACTTTATTTGGTCCTGCAAGCTGTGATAATTACCCACTAAGCGGGCCGATATTCTCCTGTATAATATTTCCTTGTGATATATCTAGTCTATTAATAAGAAAACCTTATTCTCGTTATCATATGGTATTTCGTTTGATATCCATGACATTATGGTGTGTAAAACTGGGACATCGGAGATAGTATGCTAGTAAGTAGTGATCACTAGTGACGCTAGTCGTATTAACTGTAAGGTGTAGTTTCTTAGTCAATTGTTCAGTAATTCACAGTGTGATTACTAATTGGTTTTCACGACGACGTGATTGATTGGAGGCTACCGATAGCCTAGTATAAAAAGTTATTTTCATTTACTAGTGACTAAAGCCCACCAGTACCTAATGATCATGATCATTGAATCACTGTAAGATGTTTTCTTCTTTCTTTCTTTCTTTCTTTCTTTTTGCATGTCAGAAATATATGTCCTTTGCTTCAAGAAAATCAGCTACAGAATACCAGGAGCGAACATACCTTAAAGTTAGCAAATTTTTTTTTATTATGGGGTTTCATGTGACAATACCACGATGTGATTATGGCGCACGCCGTAGTAGGGGGAATCGCGATTCATTTTTACCACCAGGGTTTCTTTAAGGTGTATCTACACACCTAAGTACACATGCCTTTTTACATTTCACACTCGTGGAATTGTGGCAATACAAGTCGCGGTTACCGTGGCCGGCAATCGAACCTGCGACCTCGCGCCACAGCCACATTAATAATTGCTAAAACAAGCCCACTCAGTCATATGGCACCATGGCGGTTCTCAGTTTTTTCCCTTTGCGAATATTATGGTTCACCGTGTTAACAGTCTTATCGTTAAGGGTACATCCGTGACCTTTAAAAGCATGGATGAACAACTAACTGCCGACTGTGCTCAATACCACTAGGCCATGACGTGTTTGTAGACTTGTAAGTGCAGTTCCTGTAATGCCCTTTTCATTGACGTTTTATTCTTTCCCGGGCTTGACTTCCAGCTTTTTCCCCACTTCCATATTTGTTTAAGAACAATTAGAAAGATGCTCGCCTCAGGGTAATTCTGTCAGCTAGTCAACGACTAGACAGGTTGCATGCCAAGCTTTCCACAGGAATCTACTCATAACAAAATAGGGTACACGGAACTCGCATATGCTGAACAAAGGCACCCTTCCTCGTGGGTAGCGGCATGCCCAAACATTTTCTCCCGTTGCAAGGCTTAATGTCTCTCATCTCACGCAAGCCCAACGCTCTGGCTCTGGAATGGGAGCAATTACGGGTACGCCGTGTTTACTGGGCTACATTTGTTTTCCGCAGGAGTCGCAAGGCGCCGGTTCGCTGGACGCGGAAAACAACAGCGTGACCTTGCAGGCGCTCTTCCCGCAATTAGCAAACTAGAATTACTGTCGCGTTTCAGAACCCTCGATGTTTGCTGCGTGTTTAGCCGGTGTGTCATTGAAGAAGTGTGTAAGAGATGTAAAAAAAAGTAGGAGGGAAACGAGACCGAAAGCTTCAACCGATAGGAACGTGTCTATGTCTCTCGGCACTACACGCTTCCACGCTTTCTGGTCGCTTTCAAGAACCTGCAACTCCTTTAACCTATCTGCAAAGGTCACATTCTATAAATCGAGGCGTCACATAAACATTGTATTGCACTCACGTTGCAGTTGCATCCTTATGCACGATTTTGGGAGTTCCTGAAAGTTTCCCTAACATCGCCGTACACCCACTCAGCCTTGACACACACACACACACACACACACACACACATATATATATATATATATATATATATATATATATATATATATATATATATATATATATATATATATATATATATATATATGAGACGAGAGTTTCAATGGCACAGCTGCGTTGCGTTGGCTATGACCTTGACCTTGACTGCCTTTTGTAAGGCCCAATGAAGTCAGTAAATTTTGCGGCGGCTTTTGTGTAGTGCTATCACCCGAAGACTGAGATGCTGAGTTAGCGGCGGCGCTAAAGCAGCGTTTACGAAAGCGTGGAACTTCGCCGCGGCGTGCGCAGCTTCGCTAAATTTATGCGCTTGCGCAAGCGCCGTCAGTGGGGTTTCAGACGTCGACGACGAGCAATTAATATACAGAAAAGCGCTTTCTGACAACTTGCAATTCTGACAATTTGCAAAGAATAATCTCCCAGGCACAAGAGAATTCCGAATGACAACGCACTGAAATAATTATTGCAGCGAATTAAGTATAAAACTCATTAAAACAAGATTCGGCAGAGGCGCCTAAGATTGCTTACGTGTGGGAATGTGAAGCATTATAGTCGCTTTGGTGCAATGTTTTGGGTTATGATGATGATGATGATGATGATGATGATGATGATGATATGAAAATCTAGGCCCCGCATTTTGTCAGCAGACGGCTGCCACGTGACGTGTGCATTGACGCACGCATTAGGCACACCTTTAGTAAGAGAGAACCGTTGAGCCCCAGTGGCGGCGGGGAAGCTCTCTAGTCTCTCACCCAGATCAAAATGTACCAAACTTTCTTTTCGAAGCCCTTCATTTACTGTGTTTACAGGAACCATCCTGAGTACTTCGACGGCAATCCCAGCATTTTTTTTTTTTTACTGCTTGCGCCGTCTGCCATTTTTGGTACCATCGCTCGTTTACGCGGACGACGACAACGCCGAATTTTAGTGTAATGGGGCATATGTTGCTTCACATTATATGCCCCATTACAGCAGTACTATAGTACCACCTTACTAAGCTACTTAGCGAACAATTATTTCAGCTTATAAAAGGATGTACTTCAACCACCTTAGACTAAATTCAATCGCTATGATGGAAATAACCCGCGGCGAGTGCACACGTAATGGCCATACGCCATGTAAATAATTATTGATTTAGCTTAAAAATAAAGCAAACTGGTATAATATGATTTCTTAGTTCTTCATTTATTATATTTGAAATTATATTTAAATCAGGCAAATAATACGCTTCGACTTGTGGGCAAACAAGATCTCTTCTTCAAGCTCAAGTAATGCCAGCTATTGATGAACTGTCTGTTCTAGCTTACAAACTGCAATTTCGCTTACATCAGTTCTCTCTCTGTCACTGTTTTCTGCATGTTTCTCTCGCCTTTTCCTTCTCGAAAGTTGACAGTACTTACTGCACAAAGTAGCCTTCTTGAAGAGAATCAGAAACAAAGCATTCAAGTACGAAAAAGCGACGGAAGGTAAGAGTATTCAAATTCTGTAAAGGAAATGTAATTTTTTTTTTATTATGCAGTCAGTGTGAACTTGAAACCTCTTGACCTCCAAGGCCATTCATTGTGCGTCGACATAGTATATGCCGTTAAATATGGATGCCTATAAACTTTATCGCAATAAATTTCGCGTTGTAGACCTGTGCGTGAGCATGGCGAAGATGAACCATTTGGTAGGGCAGGCAACCTGCACCTAAGTGGACTGTGCTGCAGCTAAAAGTGACTTATCAACTTTTTTTTATTTTCTTAAAATAAATCAGCACAGGCATCGCATTACGAATTAGAACTCTTTCTTTAACTTTTCGTTGCCGCTTTGCACATCGACTTTAAGCTATCATCGACGGCCTCAGTAAAGTACTTCTATTTAGAACTGCATGAAGCAAGGCTACAACCTCCGTGATCAACAAGCGGTTTTCAGTATTGTCACAAATCTTGTGAAGTTTAAACACAGTCGCACAATATGAGCGGACCTATCAGAGGTAGAACTATTTTTGTTAAAAACGAAGAATTTCCAACAAAACGCCGGGCATGCGGCATGATGTTCTTTAGAGCGCATGCATTATCGCGATTAGGTGCAGTGTAACATATCGCCTTTAATACGTACGCGGCGAACGCCCGCCCTAGACGTCGACAAATGTTAACCTTTAGAGTACCACAGCAGCTAACGCAAGAAGCGCTCCAAGAGATGCCGTACTTCAAGGGCTTCAATTAATTACGGTCATTTGAGGTGTGTTTCGAAAGTGCTGACACATTTCCGAACAATTTTTATTTTTTGTTGTGTTAAATGAAGCTTCATGCCCTCTAAACCGCAAGAAATAAATGTTCTGGAAAGCATAAGGGCGCTTATTTTTTCTAAGACCTTAGTTTAGGCTTCGATAACTCGGAAGTGCATGTGTTATTACGTCATGAAACACCCACGCTTCTAGCCCCTGCGATCGCCCAGGCAGCCACGTGCGAGCGCAGCCCTAAAGATTGACGCACAGCACTCGTTTCACTAGCAGCGTCATCATACTTAGCTTTATTGTTGCACGACGACCGCAGATTTTGCTCAGCGTGATGACCTTACTATAAATTTTATGACGCCAAGTTTCGCTATTTGGCTTTCCCTTTTGTATACTCGTGTAACATTAAGGCGTCTTGCAGGCCTTCCCCAACCTTAAAGGGACACTAAAAGTTACTATTAAGTCAACGTGGACTGTTTAAATACCATCCCAGAAACCTCGAAACGCTTGTTTCGTGCCAAGGAGAGACTTATTTTATGAGAAAATACGTTCTGAAGCGTCCGCGTACCTCTAGCGCAGTTCAAATCGCCCGCCCTCCGATCGAGGAGTACTGACATCATGGTCTCATAGTGACGTTGCGCCCTCGGTGAGTAAAACGGCGTCCGCAGACGGCGCTCCGGCTTTTCTGCGCAAAACGTAAACGCGCGGCCAGAAACAAAGCCAAGACAGAGCCGACAGCAGAGCGAAAGTGGGAGTATGGTGGCTAGCGGAAGGAGAAACGCGCGACCATAAGCTGGTACTTCATTCTATGAAGCAAACTTCGACGATCGTCGCCATGGACCCTGACAACGACAGATTGGCTCGCGATGCTGGGCTCAACTTCAGCGATTTGAGCACTGACGAGCGCGACCTGCTGCTGAGGGCTCGCGCTGCCGGCGTCGTTGCGTACTACGACGGCGGTCTCGACACCGGTTCTCCGGAGCGGGAAAGCAACGAGGGCTTCCCACGACATCACATGGACGTGGCATTCTCGCTGCTTGTTCCAAATGAAAGGTTCGCGAGCCAGCAGAACCCGCACAGCACGACGCGATAACGAAACTACTGAAACTCCAAAGCGTGCGCGGCGCAGAGTCGAGCGAAAACGAAACCTTTCGACCACCCATACTACTGAAGGGTAACGTCAAAATGTTATTTTTTCCTAGAATCGAATAGATGTAGTCAAGTAGCATTTTCTTCCGTCTTATAGTCGAATGAAATGATATTTTTAGTACGAGTAGTTGAGTATTAGGAACACAAATTAGAAGTAGAACGCCTTATACACACTGGACCCCAGCAGAGCATTAAGCCGCAAATGTTTTGCGCAGGCGAATTTGCACGATCGTCATAAATTAAGCGATCGCCTCAGTAGAGATAAATTGACTGTTTAATAACGTCGGGTTAATATTCTTTCAGTGAACTTGGGACGCCCAAAATTGCATACTCTACATATAGAGCCCAAACAGAAAGCGTCGATAATGCGTGCGGGAAGCGCGCATTTCATGCGAATTACTGCTGCAGCGCCATCTATGGCTCCTATGAAGAAGGGTCAATTCCTGCTTTTGCCACCAGGTGCCAGTGTCGGCGTTACCAATACGGCGCGGGAACAGCAGACGCTTCAAGTGTAGTTGCGAGGCGCTTGAAAACATTCTCCCGGGACCCGTTGAAAGCGCAGCGAGGAAAGATGGACACGCGACCAATAAATTTGATTTGATTACCTGAAAGCGAACAAAGGAGTCACGGCAATATGCAAATGCTGGAAAGCTGTAATAGTATAGGAGTGGTAGAAAACACGGAAGTACAGAAGTTGGAAGGGAGACCTTGAAAACGCACACGCGCGCATAAAACGCCAGTGGTTGGCTGAAATACTGTAATGCCTTGAGAGTTGAGACTTCAAACATTGCGTGCCGTTCTAATAAGACTTTGTCGTAGTTACAATAAAACATAACAAGACAAAGGTTCACAGTAAGATGGAGGCTTGATGAATAGTGTTCGGAAAACTATACCTTCCAAATATTAAAGCTTGCACTTCCACATAAACTTCATGAACCTAATGTTACCACAGAGTGATCGCGCCTTGTTTCACAGAAGCATTTGATTTGTGTATGTGTGTGTGTGTACGTTTTATTGTACTGTTAATACTAAGTTCTTCTGTAGCGGCCTAGACTAGAAAAAAATATGAAATTTGTATTCGTGTAATTTGTGTAATTTTGTATCACTACCTTCCCAAACTTCTCTTGAATATTCCTTCTTGAATTTTCAGTATCGTTTTGCTTCTCGATGTATTTAAGACTATATTGTAACGTCCATGATATTTTAAATCCTGACACTTTGTTGCCTTGTGTTTGCTGGAAGGCGGGGCCAGTCGCAATGCTTTTAAATCGCAGCTTCTTTAGCCCCCATTTAACACCACATTTGTTTATGTTTCTGTGTCTAAACCATGGTCGGAGTGTCTAAACAATTGTGACAAAATAAATTAAAACTCCGACTCAAACAAGCGTTTTTCTGGAGCCATTGACTCGACAAACATACTTAGTCGAGACCCTGCTTCCACGGACGTCTCTTGCACGACTGCTGTTGATCGTATAAGAAAACATGACGCTCAGGGCGCAAGCCTCACCTTCGACGATGAGGCCATCGGACCGGGAGCACTGCAGCGTCCCATTTACTACTCTCCACGAGTACGTGAGGCACACTCCGTCTGCAGATTGTATACAAGGAAATGATAAATATGTCGTCACGAAAGAGAATATTAAACGCACATTTACTAGGTAGAAAAGTTATATGATGTTACAATTCAGGCTTGCGTACTCAGCAAGGAACGGGAATACTGGGCAATGCCACAAATGTGGGAATTACTGGAGGCTGTATATTGTATGCGACATACCATACACACAACAATAGACAGGGTGTCCCAGCTAACTTTAGCCAGATTTCAAAATATGCCGATGCCCTCTGAGACCACGCGACCAAATGTGTGTTGCTGATTATTGCATGGGGTAAGTCCCACTATTTTCTGTATTTGCATAATTACTCAAGATTAATTAAGCAACTGCGGAAGCAACGAAGTTAGGCATGAAATTCCAATTAGAAAGTTGTAGAGTGCTTTGCAAAACGTCCCATTAGACAGTCTTTAACTTTCTATTTATTAGGCATTAGCGTCCTTCCGCTTACTGCAGATGCCCGCAAAATAAAAAAAAAATACCACGTGACATATCTGCTTGCGCGCCATGATTGCACTGCTCCGAAGAGTTCCGCGCACAAACGAACACAGCATGTAGCCGGATGTGCTGCCGCTGCACCTGGTGATCACTATCATGAACCGCCGCGAGGGAAGCACATCGGTAGTGTAAATTGCATAGCCAACGCCTGCGGCACTGCCCTGTCGCCTTTTAAGTGGCAGCACACCCTGCTAGATATTATGTTCGTTTGTGGAAAAAACGTTTGGGAGCGCTGCAATCCCGACGCGCAAGAGGGCACGTCACGTAGTATTTTTTTTTTTGTATTTCGTGGGCATCTGCAATAAGCAGAAGAACACTAATACCTAATACATAAAAAGTTATAAACTGTTTTATCGAACGTTTTACAAAGCGCTCTACAACATTCTAAATTGAATTGTTTGCCTTACGTCGTTGTTTTAGAAGTTGGTTAATTAATCTCGACTATGGAATTAAGCAGAATACAAAAAATAGTGTGACATACTACACGCAATAGTCAGCAACATGCAGTTGGTCGTGCCGTCTTAGAGTGCACCGGTTTATTTTTTAACTATTGCTAAAGTTAGCTGGGACACCCTGAAAATTGCATATTGTATGCTGGATGCTGTGTATTTTACCTAGCTTGCTCATCTTTGATACGTCTCTACATTGTTATTATTAACCGAGGGTTCCGTTGTAGTCTTTCACTTTGGGACTCTCGTCTCTATATTATCTCTAACCCATTCATTGTATTTAAGGAATAATAAACTGAAACTGAAATTGAAAAACAAAGAGATATGCGCATGATATTACATTCTGTGATTATGTCGAGAAGCTAAAAAGGAACAAGATAAAAACACAATACAGAGAAAAGTGAATCGTCGGCCAATTTTATAATATGCAGAAGGGAAAGCGCGAAGTGTATGTATACTGTTAAGATATACTGCTACCTTCCCAAAAACATTGCTTTGTCTGAATACGGAAAATCGTTGCGTCAATTTTTCGGAAATACCTTCACCCTTAAAATCAGCTTTCTGTAGTATTTTGTTTTTGACGGTACCCGCTTTTGTGCTGTTTTTAATCCCCCCTTAATTATATTTCGCAATTACAACTTGCAACCTGTGAAATGTTCTTAAGAGGACAGCCATTGAGCGACACGTGTGACATTCAGCGAGATCTGATAACACAGAGCGCCTTGGCACGTACCCCAGCAAGGCCTAGTCTGAACCATTTCCAATGGGCAGTAGCGGCTCTCGCCAGTCCTTGAAGGAGTCATGACAGCTCGAGAGCGTGATGTCTGACCAACTGAAAAGAGAACATGACAACATAACTGTTGTGTCATATGAATGGCGAGGCAATAAAGCGAGGCGTCAAATGCATTGGCAGCTACCACAAAGCTGTTCATCAAGTAGAATTGACATTGGTTTCAGGCTTTGGAACAAAGGCTTTTATGTTGTATACTTTGCTCTACAGCATATTTTACTGCAACACCTCTGTCCCTTGTGTCTGTTAGTCCTGTTATTTTGTTTATTCTCAATTGCTGCTGGACAGATAAGCTGCCCGACGAAAAGTTAGACATTTACGATTGCCGCGACCTTACCATTTCTTTGTTGCTTTTCCATTTGCAATAAATAACCCCTAGTGCAAAAAATACTAGAATGCGACTATTCATTATATTTCAACAGCATCGAATGCCAACTGTGTCATCTACGGCACTTTCTGTAAATAATGATCATAGTGTAAATATGAGCTTTTAAAATGTCTTAAAGCTGCTGATTGCTTCTTCGTTCTCTAGCGGTTTTGAAACACAACTAAAAGTAGTCCCCTTTATGGGTGAGAACGTTGTTTCTTGTACAAGACAACCATTGATAACCAATAACAAAGTGTTGATTTTAGAAAGACGCGTCTTTGTTTTCTCTGAGGAAATTACTTGCGAGAAATTATTGTGTGCTGCGATAAAGTATTAGCAGTGCTATTACATTTTTAATTTTTTTTTCTTGCAAGTAAGAGTAGGTAGCGCCACCTTGAATATTATTATCAAAAGCCTAATGTCGACAGAACTGCGTACATTGAAGTATAACATGTTGTGTCTTGTACAAGATGCAAGAAGAAGCAAACCCAACTTGTCCCAGTTTTCGTTTTCTGAAAATTTCAAACATGTCTGACTTAGAAAACAGGTGATTTTTCCCCGCAAAATAACTATCCACGCAGTGGTGCACCCTTTACAGGAAAAAACTATAAAAGACGCAGAGGCTGGCTGTTGGGTGCTGCCTACTTTTCACATTCAACTGTCGTTAACAAACGGAGTGCTTGCTGGAATAGTTGAATCAGTGAATACCCGAAGGCTTTCCATTGATGCCGCGAAAAATAAGTAAGCGCGCTTTGATGTAAACATAAGCAGATGGCCAGCACTTTATTTGCTTGAACTGAAATCAGTTAATGATAAGCTTTACGCTACTGAAGATAATGGGCCAGAATCCCAGAACGCTTCGATAACTTCCCTAATGAGTTCGTCTTCTTGAAAAATGCTATTTCTGGATCGCACTAATTTCGAACCGTGTCTACATGTACTGTAAGTTCTGCGTGTTTCGATATATCCGGTCAGCTGCTAAACCGCTTCTTTGGCCAGTGAGATCTGACCGCGCCACATTGAGTTTCGGCATTTATCTCGTGCTTTTCATGTTCCGAAAATTATTACTGCCTACTACAAGTTTTATCGAAATGCTATATAACGAAGCAAAGTAAACTATATTGGAATAACCAAGTTAGACATCTCAAATTTAGACTTGTCAGACAAATTGAATCTTATTGATAAGTTGAAGTTAACCTAAAATCTGGGGTCCACAGTCTGAGTGTGAGGTACGCTAAAGCGGGGGACTACGGGATCAATTTGACTACTCGGGGTACATTAACGTGCCACCAATACACCGCACACGTGTGTTTTTGCATTCCGCTTCCATTGGAATGCGGCCACGATGTCGTGCTCGGCAGCACAATACCAGAGCCACTGAGCTATTGTGGCCTACTAATTATAAGTTTGTGTATGCAGCCAAGTTGTGAGACGGCGCCACCTATGTTGATCAATTTCTCAAGCAGATAAGCAATGGTATATTTCTTTCTTCCCTTTATCACCGGTCCGTAAGGACAAACTTGTACACTGCAAGACATACGAGAAGTTGGCGCCACGACATGTACTTGGTGCACTTGTTCTATAAAGTCAAGGAAATCAAGCACTCACGGATTTCGCCGGTATCGCAGTTTCTGTTGCATGGTGACCAGGCGGACCAAGGAAACAAAGAACAACCTTGCGGGCACGGGACGTAGCACTGTTCTTCTGTCTGCAACGAAAAATGAAGGATTCAAAAATTATTCTCGCTGCTACCTGTGCGGTATTGAATTAATTGATGCAAGATCTTAACATGTGCCTGCGGCGCACAGTAAAGTAGCATAATCGAAATAACTCTTTCATGACACGTCTCTAACCTGACGCTGCCATTTTAAGGCAGAAAATCTGCGCATGGCCTAAACTATGAACCTATAGGCTCCTACTATTCCCATACGGTGTATTAGGGTCTGTTTTTCATGCTCCAATATATTTTATGGTGTACTGATTGAGTGTATAACGCCAACACTTCAAACTATTCCATTGCATAGCACACATTATACTTGAAGTTGTGAAGCCTCTCAGGTTGACGTTGAAGCCCTCGTATTAGGGTGAATGTCTAACAAGCTATCTCTTAACATCTTCTTTGGCGATTACTGGCTTCATGATTGTAGAAACAAATATCAACTCTGGGATCCGACTACGAGTCCTATAATGCGGTCACAATAAAGAAAATTTCCCTCAATAGCGTTAACGTTACTAGCGCAGACCTAATCCTTTTGCATCGTTTTTACTACACTTAGAGGAACTGACAACCCATTTTTAAGGACCTAGTTTTTTATGGCGCAACACAAAGCTCGTTCTCGACAGTGTTTATATCTGCAGCGGCTACTTCCAAAAGCACGAGGATATTTAGTAAACAGAATTTTTCGATCTGAGAAGTTCATAAGAAAGTAAACGCCCCTCCTCCAGCAACGCTGAGAAGTGAGAGTGTTGTCGATAGCCCGCCTCGCACATTGTGAAAGTCGCCCATCGTTTCGCTTTCAAAGGACTGAGTATAACTATGGTTAATCATATTGACCTTTTCAACCACTTTTTAAAATAAATAGCTGGTGCATTAAGTTCGCATTGTTGTACAGCAATCTTTTATATCTGTGCCCCTTTTTCTCTCCCAAGTACATGACTACGTCGTGGCTGGCTGGTCCCCGTCGTCGTTGTTCTGTCGATGGACGAGCCAAGCCAAGTCATCGAAAATGAAGGCGAAGGCAGCGCTACTTTTATGCACACTACAAACGAAGGCTTATCTGCACATAGCAAGTCAGGCAAAACTTATGATCATCAAAAGTATATTGCACTTCAATGCTAATAAAAAGACCAAGAACCGCGTACACTAGTAGGAGGTCACGTGGTGTACCTCTTATGCAGCTTCGTGTTTTTTGCCGCCTGGTGCGCTAAAGGTAATTTTTCGCGATATTTAGTGACAAATTAAAAATCTAAATCCACGTTTAACGAGAAAAACATGGCTCGTTTTAGCCACTACGATAGGGAATCATTCCATCAGTGAGGTTATCTCGATTCATGTTCCGAGTGGTTGTCTGTCCCTTTAAATGTCTGCCGTCTTCAGGCAAAGGAAAAATGCATTGTAGTTTTGTTACCTGAACATCATTTCCAACGACGAGCCAGTCGAGGCCGAGAAGGCCTCCTGCATAGGAGGTGAAGTTGGCAAGGTGGCAGAAGCTGTTGTCCACCAACACACCATCAGATCGACGACATGTTACATCGCGTTTGCGGACGCCGAAGCCACAGTCTGCTCCCTGTGTAGAAGGAGAGGCCGAAAGAGAACAGCTGTACACGGAATTGAAGGAAACTGTTCAAGAGGCAAACTCTCGTGACAGCATGGTAGGCTTCTCCTATACAAGAGTTCTTTCTTGCTGTTGCGCATTTTCGCTGGTCATAATTCAGTCGAGATTTTTAAAAACTTGTAATGGTTAGGTTGCATCAGAAATTCGGCAAGCATATTCTCGTAAAACAGTTATCTGCCAGTATATTTTGCAAAAAATCACTATACATACGAGAGCGGCATAACATGCTTGTGGGCAGTTGCACATGCAGTGACAGGAGGGCGGACAAAATGTAAACATTTTATTCCAATGCTATTCTTTTTTACACTTCCCCAGTGGCCTTAGCAGCGCTCTGCTTACGTTATCATCGAAGTTGGCCGGTCGTTTACGGTGGATGATTAAAACAAATAGAACTGACTGAGAGCAATCAATATATTATACTGACTCTGTATCGTTTCAGTTGCACTTCTTGCACTTGTATTATTCATATTTTGCTGCAAACATCGCTAAATAAACTCCACTGGATTCAATTACCACTTACTGTCATGGCAAAGTGGCTTGCTTTAACAAATTTTACCTAACCACTGAACTTGTTTCTAAAGCACATGAATCCTTGGCAATGGAACATAACTGATAACTTAATAAATGTATCAATTGGATATTTGGTACAGAAAGAACGTCACTTACATGAAGTTCACACTGAGACCATCCACCTGATGACCAGTAGTAACAGGGAGTGAAAGCACAAGGCCTTCTTTGGGTGAGACTTCTTGCACAGGGTCTTCCACTGTCAGTAGCATTTTGAATCACCTCACGGTGTCTGACCTGCTCTCCTGGAACGAGAACTATGTATCACAACACAGACAATGGAATACATGAGAATATTATACGCGAACCTGCGATTTATAATTCTCCTGAAATGTTTACTTGAAGCAATTGCGAATAATAAAAATGAACTTAAGAACAGTTTGGCAGAATGCGAAGTTATAAAAGATACCAAAGGATATCGGCACAGTTGTAGAATTGAGTTGTAATGAAGTAGCTGTCAGAGTCATGGTGAACTGAAATACTCGGACCTGTAGCCAACTTTCGTGACCTACAGGTACAAATCCATAGATTCATTCCTCAAGAGCTGGTGTTCAGGCCTTAAACTAATGTTCCAAGTTTGAGGTTCATCGCAGTTATGGTTGAAATACATTTATTAAAAGGAGAGTGAGAAATAGGGCACGCCAGTCTCAGGCCTGCTTAACATGCTGTGTAAGCCCTTCTATGTAACGTATTGTTCTTAATCTGATTTGTCATATCTTGCGATACAATGCACAAAAATAAAGTATGGAGTGCGAAGTAGGTTATATAAATTATTCAGTCAGTGTGTGTGCACAAATATCTAAACAAGGTTTAAGCTTCGAAAGACATACACAGGTAAAGCTCACAGCATAGACACATGATTGAATACTAATAGAGAATTCACGTTGCTAAGGTGACTAAAGATACAGCTGACTTCTCATAACTCATCATAGGAGGCATTAATCACCCAGCCAGCGATTACCCCTGGTTGCAAGATTTCAGGTTGGTAAAAATAGTCCTTCTGTTTCCCGCTAATTGCACTCACACACGATTTAAATAATGGATGCTCACCGAAAGTTCCACAGGACTCGCATTCCGTTTGATCCCACTCTGACCAGTCCGAGACCTTGCAGTCGATGGGACAGGACACGTTACAAGGTGTCTCTAAATGTTTGGTTGATGGCTTAGTTTTCTGCAAAATATAAAAAAATTAAGACTGCAGAAAACGACTGCAGGGTTCGCATATCAAAAATGAATATAAAGCGTAGAATAAAGAAGATTTATTGAATATACAACACTCCATAATGTCTAATAACAGTAATATTCATTGCAGTATGTTGCAGAAACAAAATAAATAAGACGAAATGTGGCTGAATGCGTTCGCAGCAGGGGATAAATTATCGTGTCAAATATAACGAAATATGTCTGCCGTAAGAATTTCTTGCCGCTTTTACCAATTGCCTGCACTTAAACAGAATTAAACAGAGCACATTCATTTCACGCACTGTGTATTGTACAACATGCTCCATTTTAATTTCCTTTCCAAGAATGCTCACTCAGATTGTGTGATGAGCAACTAGAGGATCGACTTCGAACTCGGATTTCTTCAAGCAAACAATGATGTCCACAGCGATGGGCATGATATAAGAAATTATTACATCCGGCAATGTATATTCTGCGGATGATACGTATGCGTCCGTTATAACAGAGCTATTGTGCTATTTAAAGTAATGCTTGTCATAATGAAGTAAAGTTTTCTACCACTAAAATAATGTAGTAATGTGCATAATTGCCCGAAAGGAGATACAATTACACAAAGCAAAATATGAGAAAAAAGCTCTATATAAAGGCTGTCTGCCATATCATTAACCACTTCGGCATATGACCGAGGTCAGATTCTGTAATGATTACTACAAATGCCTTACAAAACTATGAGTCAGTTTTGAGCACCCAAAGAAAGGCATTCGAATTAACATTCAGAGAAAAAGATGGAGCTGGGCAGGCCATGTAATGCTTAGGTTAGATAACCGGTGGACCATTAAGGTTACAGAATGGGTACTAAGAGAAAAGTGCAGTCGAGGACGGCAGTAGAGTAGGTGGGGCGATGAAATTAGGAAATTCGTGGGTGCTAGTTGGAATCGGTTGGCGCAGGACAGGTGTAATTGGAGATGGCAGAGAGAGGCCTTCGCAGTGGGACATAAAACAGGATGGTGATGATGATGATAAAAGAAAGGCATGCTGCCACTGTTTAATATTGACACTGAATGAGACCTGCATTATTCTGTGAGAGGAGTACAATTCTCATGTATTAGCAACAGCCGCCTCTT
The DNA here is from genome assembly GCF_050947875.1 of Dermacentor variabilis. NCBI lineage: Eukaryota > Metazoa > Arthropoda > Arachnida > Ixodida > Ixodidae > Dermacentor > Dermacentor variabilis. The sequence continues at coordinate 51,794,505 of NC_134572.1, read as the reverse complement.
GAAGCTGTTTTAAGTGCGCGGGTAGTTATCATTCAAATTAACCTCTTCAATTACAATGATCTGTACTCATTGGGCACTGGGCTGTCTTGTGCATAATGAAAACACGTTTTTCATGACTTGGATAGTCCTATCAGGTGATTCGGCACTCTTGTCTAATCTTGCTCTGTAACTGGATCTATTCGGATTGCTGTTGTGGTTATCTACGCAGCCTGTCCTTATAAAGAATATGGCATGCAAAGCGCTACAAGGACAAACCTCGTAGTGGGGGTAGCAAGAGTGGTACTTTGGCCTTTCTAGAGTTCACCCCAAAGCATTTGTAGGGTTCGCCTCACAAAGGCTGTGGAGGGGGCAAAGGCTGTAGGGTTAACTTCACTGCATATTGTTACGATCGGCTAGCGGGGGTAGTGACCTTCTAGCCTCTCCTGCCCCACTGCGACGAATCGTCTCGTCAAGCTAACAATGCGTCCCCCTCGGACAGACCTACGGCGTCAGCTATCGCAAGACACGTTCAGCGGATCGAGTGTTGCTTGCTGGTTCAATGTCGCCGTCGTGGACAAATGGCAGCAAGTAACTCCAGGAAAAGGGTGTTCTACAGCGTTTCTTCATGGACTCCAGTAACCGTCAGGGTAGTTTCACAGACGCTCCAGCTAACTGCTGGGTCATCCCAGAAACCAAGACGCGCCAGCTTGAGTCAAGCGTGACAATCCATGTGTACGAAGCTCCCCTTCATTATGTGTGTTCAGTGAACAAAGGTGCGGGAAAGATTGTGTGAGCCCTGGCCCTCAACGCGCGTCCTTTGGCGACTTTGGACGCTCCGACTGGATGAAGATGGGCAGCAGATTTCCCTGGCCTAAGGATCTAGGGAGAACAGAGGGGGTTTAAGTAAACGTTTTCATCTCCTCGGTGTGCTTCACTTCAGTCATGCTAGACTTATGAGATGTAACGTTCTCCACTCTTCATGTAGATACTGCAAATAAACCCAGTATTCCTCGGTTTTAATGACAAGACGTTCGTCCCTTCAACAACGTCCTTAGCGCAGATCAGTCGGACGACGGCATGGGCCAGCTTCCCGTTTTGACGTGCCCGACTCCAACTCTTACAATATAGGGCGAACCCCTCAAAGGCCAACGTATCACTTCTTCTAAGTTGAATTTGGTACCTGAAAATTCTGGTTTAAGCGCAGGAAATTGAATTCAAAGTCATTTTTGATATTCTGTACATAGTTTTAAGCTGTGTACAATTCAACAAACCCATTACCAATTTATTCATCACTATATACTAATTAATTCGTACTCAAGTAAATTTTCATTGCTTTCTTTGTACGATTGTATCCTGTATGGCTGTAACAAAAACGAACAAGTTCATATTTTTCTTGATGTGCAACGTCGTGAGGTCACACATTTTTTAGTCAGAAATTTCGACTTCATAGATCTTTCTTTCCATCAGGCGTCCTTTTTCGGCGAAACAAAGTAAAAGTTTCTCTTCTGTTATACTTAAGCACAAACACATGTTGCAACTGTTGCTTATGAAATGAATGAAAATAGAAAAGCACACAGCACACAACTGCAAACTCAATAAAGACACGCTTACCGAGTCACAATAACTGTAGTCCACACGCAAACGGTCCGAGTCCCTGACGCAGTAAAGAGGCGTTTTGGAAACACCGCCGCCACAAGGTGAGCCATCGCTGACGACACAAGAACCCTGTGCTCCCAGTTCCCAGTGGTGCTTGAGACATACGTCCGTCTCAACGAGATGGTACGGGCAGTGCCTGCCGTGCTTCTGTGATCGAAGAACTCGACGAGTGCGACTTCGCTCGGTGATATTCGCTCCCGTCGTAGGGTCCTGGAAACCGAGAGGGAATAACGTTATCATCAATCCTTATGATGAAACTGTCAATCAGGAAATTGCAGGCCATCATGAAAAATTACCGATCCGTCTTTCTGTTGCTCAATGCGTGCTACATAAATGTATTTTCAAGCCTTGAAGAATCCCGTAAAAGCACGCGAAAAGTACGCGCGACGTGTCGTGGGATACAGTTTTGTGTTCTGCAGGCTTTCTTAAAGGCTTGAAAATTAAAAAAAAGAACTTTTATGTGGCAAGTATTGAGCAACATAAATATGGATCAAGAATTTTTTTATGATGGCCTACAGTGTTCTGATTGAAAATTTTGCTCCGATTATAATATTTGAGAAGTTACTTGAACAATTTTCACTAATTATGTAATTAGGCGAAATACAAAAGGCAACTTCACTTGCTACAAGCTGTTGGAAAACAACCTTATCTTGGTTCTGTTCAATTACGTGGCACTCGAATCTTTCGAAATTTGGACACACGTTATGTGGAACACCCTGTGCATGTGGCTCGAAGAAATTGTTTTATTTGTGTCCCGTACTTACGAAGCAGTCTGTAAAACAATTACCATTTTGGAATTGATAATGATTGAAGAATAGCGCATGCGTACCATGTAATCAACGTTTCGACGAAATATCGTTCCGCGAGGAGCAAATATCGCCAGAAAAAGACGAACACTCGTTAAGAGCAGAAAATAAAAAAAAGAAAACTGGATGTTTCGGTACTCGTACGGGTGCCTTGTTTACGATGTGGACAAAGTACAGAATATCCTTTGAGTAGTGGTAAGATTGCACATGCTTCTTGCATAAACTTGTGGCCGATTGCCACGTATCTGGTTTGATGTGTGGTCAGTAGGTTGTTTACAAAGGGATTCTAGTAGAAGGCGGGAAGATAGTGATTTCTCTGTGGAGACGATATGCGCTGATTTTCAGTCGACGGTGTGACCCGTGTCAGCAACGTGTTAGACCAGTGCATTGGAAAATATGAGCTATGTGTTCACGTTCTTCTGGTATTATCTGAGACGCGGTTTAAAATTTCCAGAGACAACAATGTATAATGCCTCAAAGCCTGAGCGCTTTCCCTTGCAGACTGGAAATCGGCGCAACTCGTCGCCACCGATATATCGCTATCTTGCCGCCTTTCACTAGAATCCCTCTACATAATATCTACAGACCACGCACTAAACCGAACACGTGACAATATGCCAAAAGAATATGCAAGAAGCATACACAATATTGTCACCACTTAAAGGGCAGCATTCTGTACTTTCGCTTCATCGTGAACAAGGAGCCCATACCGGTCTCCAAAGGTCAAGTTCTTTGATATCTGTGCTCTCCTTTTGACGAGTGTTCTTTTTTTTTTTGAAAATGTGTCCCATATGTACGGACATTACACAGTTTACGGATACCTAATGTATCAATACAATCCGTCACTTATATGTCATAGTTACACTTCTGTTCAGTTTTTTTTATTACTATTTCCACTTACGACAATGCGATTTTAAACCTGTGCTCCCTGGAAACAGGGCTAGCATGAGTCGGCTGCATCGCGCATGGCGCTATTAAAACGCACAACTGTGCCATTCAGTGAGCGAGTGGCACATAAGCTTTATGCTTACGTAGTAAATGTCGAGTGCCAACAAATAAACCAGTTGCAGCTGGTAAAGTTGCTCACCAAACACGATGACCACTCGGACCACTCGGAGACCACGCACTCTCCCGGACAATGCAATTTGCACGGTTCGTTGTCGTGAGGCTTCCGCAGTGGATCACATTCCTCTTCGGTCAGTTCTTCGTACGGGTCACCGTTGAGCACGGACATGCACCTCGGGTGAGTACAAGAAAAAAAGATATCATTTCTGCCGGCCAGTATAGTTCAGACAAAAAGTCAAGTGCAGCGTGAAAACAAAGCGATTTCGTTGCTCCAAATTAATATTAAGCAATTGTGAGTAGCTCATAAGATTACGAAATTCTTATTTACTATAAGTGCCAGTCCTTGTGATTACGGTAGCTACGTTTGATTGTGCCAAGACTAAAACGCATTCATGATCTCCCTTTCGACTAACACGCTGAAAGAAATGTCCAACTATTGCCTAAACAATGCAATTTGTAGAAGATCCGCAATGGTAGCCATGCCAAGCAAGATGTAAAGATACTTTTTATTGGAATATTTAGTGCTTTATCAGTGGCCAACTACACGACAGCAGCACCAAAAGTGTGATCAACATAACGAACAAATATTTGTGACACCAGTGTGCGGCCGCGTGTGCTCTCTTGTTCTGAAATACAAGGGTACAAAATTATACGTTATGCATTAATGTATATTATAATGTATAAAAATACATTATAGCATACCACAGCGTAAAACAGTATGTATTGTACTCAAAAGTACACTATTTCCATAACAGGCACAAGAAGTTTACCAGGTACAGAAACAAATGTCGCTGACGAATATTTATTGAGAATAACAAATTTCTACTTCCTTTGACATAACATCACATGACAGCTAAGTAAAGAGTGCAACCGACCTGAACGTCACGAAGTCGAACAAAGGAAACAGCTTCGATTGTCTCAAGAAAAAAAAAACGTTCGCAGCTGAGGAAAACATTTTTCTAGACCGATTAACGAGCCAAAAACTGACGTTTTTCTGGGACATTCGCGGCTATAGTTTGAGCGCACCAGGAGTGTCACAGACGGTACGGACTGAGGGTGAATTAACTGAAAGAATTGATAGCTTGGAATGGCTGAATTAGTTTCAGTTGAGCGGATGTTTTGAAGGTAGAGGATTCGACCGCCAAACTAGGACAAATTTTTCATGTACTGCGAAGTTTGGTTTCCGAATTTATTGAAATGGTGAAGCCTACGCATCTCGGCTGTCTGGGTTGTGTCTTGAGCGAAAAGAACGCAAAATATCAGAACGTCAGGAAAAAAAAAACATTCAACAGCGCTATTGTGTGTCCCTTTCTCGCGTCCTGTTATTTGTGCTGTTTCCACTCAAATCTTGAAATGGGTCCATCTGTTGAATTCTGCTGCAGTTAGGTGGACGGTAACATTTGGTTACGTGAGACTTGATTCAGTTTGCGAACTTGCGGGCCATTATTTCCAGTAATTCATCGCACTGATCTTTACAACTATGACGCCTGATACGCGAGGGCGGTAAGAAAAACAGTTTCTACAGGTTTTCCTGCACTGAATGAAACTTACAGAATAGATCTCGTCCTGAATCCTTCAACCCCACACGGGAGCTTCTTGCTCATATTCAAGGGTCGGCACCGGGTCCATCCCGATGGAAGCCAGATATTCCGCCCGCAGTCCATGAGGCACGTGCCGGTCTGAATTTCCTGTAACACGCACATTTACTCGCACAGGAACTGGGGTCTTACGTAGAATCAACCCTCGAAATGCAGCTGGATAGCCCCAAACAAGAAAGCAAAAAATTACAGACGTGTAACTTTACGGTAGCTAAATGTGAAAAAGAAAAACTATGAGTATGCGATAGCATGCTTAGATTGTGGTGACTGGGACGTCTCGACAGCTGCGCGCGAACACGTCCTTGCAAACGCTCATTTCACAACGTGATAATCCTACGTATCTTTTTGCGAATTCGTGCACAATGTCACGCGATTGCTCGACGTACTTCAAGTTTTCTGTTAGATGGCTCCAAACTGAGTGAGGTTGGCTATAAAGCTACAAAAATTATGCATTAACTGCACTGTGGTTGTTTAAGTATCCGCAAGCATTGTGCCGCTTGCTCATCTCCATGCATCCCGATGTCATTATCAAGCTTCATCGAACCAGTATAAATCCTTATCGACCCTTTTCTGTCGTTATCGGACTCGATCCGGCCCTTATCAACCCTTGTCCACCCTTATCAGTTTTCATCAATATTATCGAACCCGATCCGACCCTTATGAACCCTTATCGGTAGTTATCAACCTCATCGCAATCAATGAGAGCCTCATTAACCCTTATCTGTCCTTATCAACTATTATCACTTCTTGCCAACCTTATCGGACTCGATTCGAGCCTTATCAACACTTATCGGTCCTTATGTACTTTAACAGAATTGACCCGACCACTATAAACTCTTATTGGTCTTTAGCAACTGATCCATCCAAGTCGAGCTGTTATCAAATGTGATGATATCCACATAGCCGTTCATCACTTCCTATCATCTTTATCAACTCATTGACAGCTTATCTGTCTGTTGTGTGGCGCAGTGCCCTCAGATATTGGTGGCATTTAGGTCGGTGAAGGAACGCCCCAACGGAACGGGCATCAAGCGACCACTGAAACACATCAGGGATGTGGCGTGTTTGGCATTATATTTTGGCAAAATCTGAATTTTCCTGATGTCTCCAGAGCTCGAAGTTGACTCTACATGTGGTCCTAGAGATGGCTTTTATTCTATCAGCAAATCTTTTAACAAAGCCTTTATAGAAACTGTTCTGCTTTGACAATTGTTTTGTACCGCCAGCAGAACATATTCATATGGTTCAGATATATTCAGCTTGAGCAAGCGTGGGTGTTTATCCTAGTGGGTAAGACATTCGGCTACTGAGCGTGGGATTGTAGGTCTGAAACTCATCACCGCCAACATTTTTCCTTTCGAATTTATTTACATTTTTCTTTGTGGAACGCATTGTTTTACACGTTACGTACGAACAGACAGACCAACGGACAGATTTCCCGGGTGAGTTGCCTCAGAATGCGTAGTCACATTTTCCCCTTAGCTGCATCTATTTAAGCTAGGGCGCATTTTCATCACGTGTATCAAAGTCATCTACGTAAGATTACATCGCGTAAGCCATCTGCGAGACGTCTCCCGTCCCCTACCCCACTCTTCCCATGCTACAGCTGTACCATCGAACAATTTTCTGTGGCCCCTAAGAAATGTCCTGCATTCTCATCCGCGTCAACTAGAACAGGAAAAGAGAAAACAGGGACATCTTTACAACGTCAAAATAAGACGAAATATATCACTGAGGGTAAAAGTTGGATTGTTTTTTCTTGCTTTTCTCTTCAGCGATTGGGCAGTTGTGAAACCATAGCACATAGAAGCTACGCTGATTGCAGTATCTTTGCCAAGAAATCGAGAACACTGTCAAGTTCTGTAAGACTATTCATTATGCAAAAAATTGGAGGACGCTTAAGCTTCACCTTCAAGAGTGGAACGCGACAGCGTTCCCGTCTACCCGCCAAAGGGTGTAATCAGTGGTGTAAGACAATGGGCTACGGCGCAGCGACTACGCGCCCCGCATCGGACGCGGTGAGCGTCGAGCAACGCAGCGTTCGGCGCGACAACGAAATGTGCGCCTGAGCAAGCGACGCACGCCTGAGCCTTAGAAACAGCTCGTTTCTATGGCAACACCGCGTTCACTAGAGGCGCTTTTGTGCCGCTTTGAAGCATCGAACTCGTGGCTCAGTGGAAATAAAGAAAAAAAAAACTCGTGGCTCAGTGGTAACGTCTCCGCCTCACACTCCGGAGACCCTGGTTCGATTCCCACCCAGCCCATCTTGGAAGTTGCTTTTTATTTATGAAGTGCCTGCCGCGATTTATCGCTCACGGCCAACGCCGCGGACGCCGACGCCGACACCGACACCGACGCCGACGACACCGGCTTTTCTGCGACACGAGCTCCTTAACGCTATCGCGTTAAAAGGTAAGGCGTGCAGACAGGACACAAGAGAGTGTAGGACTACTTGACGAGGTAACACATGTGCAGGGGGTTCGCCCTTGTAACTTTCCCTTCATCGTGACAGAAAGTCGCGTGAGCGTAGGAAAATAAATAAATAAATAAATACATAAATTAATAAACAAATAAACTGTGTTTTTGTAAGAGGCAGCAAAGAAATGGCGCTCACCATGTCGTTCGGTGCAGCGACGGGGCAGGGTCTTCCTCGGTGCTGGTGCCAGCGGACAACCCTGCGAGTTCGGGTGCGGGTGCCTCCTCCACAAACGGCATCGCACCGCGACCACGGGGACCACTCGCCCATGACGCAGTCTATGGGACAGGGCTCTTTGCAGGTAACATTCTCGAAGCCTGGTCAACAGTATTAAAGAATCGTGAAGGAATGCACGGGTTTCAGCAGCTGTACGGATCACCGACAACGAGGAAGTTGAGCTTTTCATAAAGAACGGCTTAGCCCCTTTCGAAGAACACACAAACTAATTTGCGGGCTCAATACATGGCTGATACTAACCAGTGAGTTTAGGTATACTGAAAGTCATGAAAAATAACACAAAGACAGGTTAAAGCAGCAAAAATTCAAAAGGAACATTCAGTAATATAAGGACAATGTAATTTTTACAGGGAATGCTATAAAAAACAAAAACAAAATGGAATATCTATTTTTTTTTACCTGCCTCCAAGTACCACATAAGTTCTTTCACTTTGGTATTGATTTATTATTGTCTCGTGCATAGAGAAGCAGTACAGAAGCAACAGTTGAGAGGCATTATTGTACTACTTCTCGTAAGGTTGCCCACCCCCTTCCAAATTCCAGTGCATATCCAAGTTTAGTCAAAGGCGATGCGATCAACAGAGAAAGAGATCTCTCAAGTTCATGACGTCTATTCAACAGCTTCTAACCCCAGCGCGTAAAGGCCCTTTCGCAATTATCGTTTCCTGGAAAATAATCTGCGTGTCTAATTGATGGTGATGGCAGAGATAGTGCTACACAGACATGCTTGATTTTCATTTTGCTGATTTGCGCAGATTATATCAGGCGTAGGACAGGTAAAGAGGGCGCAGGTGATAGGACTAAAAGGGCCACATATCTAATCTGGCGTGACTTCCTGGTGACTAACAACCTGAAAGTTTCGCTATGGGAGATATGCATAAACATGAGACACATACCCGTAGATCCGCATGCATGTGCGCTTGCCGACGTCAATCGCAAACGATAGCCAGTGCCACACGACGCCTCTCCGTGGAAGATGCAGTCGCTCCAAGGTGCGTTTATCACTTTCACACTTTGCCTTGATGGACATGGTCGTTCTTCAGTGAGACTCACAAGGCAATTTGGGCTTGACAAACCTAGAATAAAAATTTGACAAGCTTGCAAGTCGGATTCACACGGGTCGTGAGGAAAACAAAGCTGTTTCTAAAACCCGTCATAGAGGACTGCAGTGAAAGCAAGAAATTTTCGTGTGAGCCTGTCTGATTCAGAATTTTTTTTCTAACCATGAAATCTAAGCGGCGGCAACAACAGGAATATATTATCTTCAACATAGTTACTTTAAAGTAATGATTTATGCTTGATTAGGGAGCACACAACACCTACTAGATGATTCATCTTGTTACAAAGGAGCATTCGTATCCAGTAACCGAACAGCGTTGGAGACGCTATGCTGGCAGTCGCATCATTATGCCCACCGCTCTGCAGTCCGATTTGACTTTCACGCTGTTTCTTTTTCCTATTTATTGGTTGATAGTACATTTCGACCAGTTGCCGACTTCGCCAATTTTGTTCTTTTTAGGCAATGAAGCTCACCAATGAACTGTCGAGTTCTGCGGCTGACAGCATCTTTGTCACAGGCGTTAGCACTGTCCACCTCAGGGCATGGTGACCACGCCGACCACTCTGACACGGCACACTGGTCGTGGCAGCGAACGTGGCATACCCGGTGCGCAGCGGGTGCTGATAGCAGTGCCGCACGCGAGCTCACCACCACGCTTGTCAGGTTGATGCACAACGCTGGTTCCACGGGAATGCTGTTAGAGTCCACGCACGTCACATCTGAAATGTGAAAAACAGTGTACGTTTAGAAGGTCATAAATGTCTTTACTGCTCACAGAAGTTTACATCAGGCTACGGCCACCAGAATACGTGGAACTTCGTGTTATATTATAGAACAAGACAAAACACAGAAACTGCAAGACCTCCTGCAGAATGAAAAAGATCTGTCTAAGTAAAGCTACCAAGAAGGGCATAGATAGGAAGCGCGCCGCAACGTCCAATCATCGGATGTTGTCTTGACTATACTAGCAATGTTACGTTGAAAAATCATTTCTCGTCAAAAACAAAAGGAAATAACCAAGAAGCGTTCTTCTGATGACATCCTGCACTATCGCTGCAAAGTGTAACGCGAGTAAACTAGGCACACTGATTTATAGACGACGAAAAGGGGGCAAGCCGGATGGTGTGAAGCTGAAAGGGAATATATTAAGTTGAAGCAATCCCTCTAGGTGCGAGTACAATGCAGCAAAATAAATGAACGACGAAAGAAGTAAATTAAACGCTCTTCTTGACATCTTCCTTCTCTGAGAGGCAGAACAGAAGGCAGTCTCCAACGACAATAGGCCCCACCCACCATCCTCCTTCCCAGGTCGACAAAAATGTATTCAGGAATCTCTATGTTACTCTGTTTTTTCTGGGTGGGCTATAGCAAAAGAATAGATGGCATTCTCTTGATGTTATAGAAAGAAGCTTCTCTAAATCTTTTGCTTAATGTAAGTCCATAAGGCCTAGGCATAGCGAGTTGCTAACGTGAGATTTTTCTCCAGATGGCAGCACGAAACCCATTGCACAGACACTTGCCATCTTCAATATCGTTGTGTCGTGTAATGCTGAGGCACTCAGCCCTTGACCGCCAAAGAAAAAAAGTATTTGAAAGGAAAATCCCTGCTGAAGCTTGCTCTCAGAGATGCCATTGTTCGTGTTCGGTGGTTCTGACATCGCTGTAGTACTAGGTTCGGGCTCTAACAGTTGGCGCGAAGACTGCAGCTTGCTCGTTTTCTCTCGTGCCTCTTTTTGGGAACATATTTTCCGTAATAATTTGTAAATTTCGAAGGCTGCCGTCCACCCGTTCCTAACGACTAGCATTAGGAATTCTGACTAGCTGTGCGGCAAAACCAACTACAAGATGCAGCATCACAGTTAGTTGGGATAGAGGCGCGCTAGCTGTGCGCGAAGGTCTGTGGAGAAATACCACTCTCCAGTGAAGATGAGTGTTCAGGGAAGTATGCGCAGTAGCAAAGTGGGAAATAAATAGGAAAAAAATATGAAGAGTTTATTGCCATAACTACCTGCCGTCCATCTGAGGCCGTATTCTCGATGCATAACTTCCGTAGGCGCTCTCACTTTCGTGTGGCATGACGTTCACCACTATCTATCACTGCCACAACGGCCATCCGGTCAATCAACTGACAAACTATGTGACATAAAAACAATTGCGATTGGAGGTGCGTCATTTGTTAGGCAAGATTTCCTTCCGCTGACTTCTCCATACGATGCGTCTGTATATACATCTCTTGTAATTCTTACCTGATTACCGAAATGAAATAGTTACGAGTGAACGCTCTCGAAAGTTAAGAACCGAGAGAACTGTCCCTGCGTATCTCTGTCGTACGCCGGTATTCGATACTTGCTTAGGGCCGTTTTAATCTTTCCATGTTGATTTCTCGGCAAGGGCAAACAACTCACTGCGCACTTGGTGTCCGCTTCCGCAACGGGCGTCCGGAGCAAAGACGCACTGTGACCATGGCGACGTGCTCCAGCGGTAGGGGCCCCGACCCAGCTGCGAGTTGCGTCCCAGCAGGCACCAGGGCTCACCATCGGTGGGGCGACAGAGCCTCACTTCGCGGAGGCTCTGCCAAGGGCACGGTTGACCACCCGGAGTCTCACGCCGAAGCACGAACCGCTCGCGTACCAGCACTGGCTCGGACCCTGCTTACGCGCAAGCGTTCCGGACATTGGAAAACGAAAGTGAGCCCTGCGTCACTGGCGTAGGTGCGCACATTTTTGAAACAGAACGGATAGCCAGGTAAAATACACGGGGAACGTGGGAGATGGAAATTCAAGACGATGAGCAAAATGAGAACAAGGTGAAAGCGAACGTTTCGACAAGTGGACTTGTCTTTTCTTTAAAGCGACATAAGCTATTTCGCCTTGAAAAAGACATGTCCACTTGCCGAACCATTGGCTCCTGCTTTCACCTTGTTCTCACACTATGCCTCCTTGAAAAAGACAAGTTCACTCGTCAAAACGTTGGTTCCTGCTTTCACCTTGCTCTCATTTTGTTCATCAGAAGAACGGATAGGGAACTTAATTGCTTGTATTACAAGAATGTCTACGCAACTTGTGCCCCCTCTTTTCTCTTGACTGCTTGATCTGTTAAAGGGTAGTGGGGGAATGAAGCAGTTATTATTACCATTAGTATTACTACTATTTTAAATAGGTCAATAAATATAATTCAGTCGTACGACAATACTCCTACTAATTTTTGTGATTACACATATGCGGGCCATATATGACACACAAGAAGCGTCAGACAAGGCAACAGTCTTCACGGTCCCGTGAAAACAAAATTAACGCTCTATTAAGGATAGCATCTCGCCGATTGTATTGCCACTTTACATGTAGCGAGCACTGTTTGAGATTGTAGGTTAGGCTTCACTAAAATTTCTGCTCTATGACATTTCGAACTCTGTGGGCAGTCCGAAATTACGAGCTGTGCAGTGACGGCTGCAGGTTGTTACATTCGTGAGTACACCGGCATAAACACAATCAGAGAATCCACACGAAATCATGTTTCCTTCGTTTGTCTGCAAAGTAAACAATCACTTAACCTTAAGAGAATTGGTTGTGTGCACTAACTCGTAAAGTGAAGGAAGTTGTTCTTTTTTACTCTATCTTAAATGCACAATGGCATATAGAATGTGCAAGCTTCTGCATCTTTAAGAAATCAAACCGTCTGGCGATAACTTACAGTTTCACGCAATCGTTTGCACATCCTGACTCTGACGCTACGGCGTACGTCAAACTAATAGCGTCATTTTAAAGCTTCGGGCAACGGTTGCCTGTCGAAAGTTTTGAGTTGTCCTTTATCGTCAGACGGAAGGGGGCTAACAACAAGCGGAAAGCGTATCCTAATCGTCTCATACAAGAAGGAAGTGAATGGAGAAAGCCAGCAAGCAGCAAGCCAGCGACCATTACGGCCCCAACGGGCAGTCTTCCATCCTGTTACGTATTTGCTCGCCAGCAATGAACACTGACGTTGAGTGCTCGCCGGCCCTATGTCGCTTCAAGACATCAAGGACAAAGTAGACAAAGGCTTTACGCAACGGTCCTACGAAACAAAGTGACACAAGTAGGAAGCTATTCGCTCTTCTCGACGTTGTATAAAGTATTAGCGGTGACATTTGTATAACAGCAGTCTATCTTTTCGAGGACTTCACATGTAAAAGAAGTCGGCAATCAAGAAGATTGTCATAGATGGGGAAAAGTGAAAGCCCTGAGCGCGAGTTCAGCAAAGGGCAGAAGACGAAAAGGCCGATTGACCGTGGCCAGCCTTGTCTTCACGCTTCCGCGCACTCTCACCGTGGAAATGACGTCCAAGAAAATGGGGAGACGCGACACTATGTCACACCCGTCGACGCCTCCTTGTTTATTCGTTGGACGTTCTTCTGTTTGCTTTCTCAGCTTCTATGCTCGCAGCGATAGAACTTCACGAAAGCCCTATTCAGTGCACAGTGCACGTGACCTTTTTTTTTTGTTCTTTTCTTCTTTCAGATCACACCGATTTTTTAATAAAGAAGTAACGACCACACTGGACCACCGCGTTTTTTTGCAGATGAGTTCCTAAGCGAGGTGGACATACTTTGGCGCTAATAACGTCAGGCTCAGATGACTGATTAACAACAATTAATTAAATAACTTCTTTATTAGTTCCTTGGGGACAGTTGTCTAAATGGCAAACTTGGAGGCAGTCACATTTTCATGGCCACCTATCTTCTTCTTAATTTCAGACTCGTACATAATTCAAGATATCCATAAATGAATTTCAAAGATCAATCCAGGCAATATCGAGACTGAGCGGATCCCGCTGCGCGTCAGACGAGAACGCCTGGTAAAGAAGTGTGGGGCGAAGTTTGAATCATAGCTTGTCGCAGCAAATCCTGACCCAGTCTACAGTTCCGGACACAGTACAAAGTACCTGGCATGCTTGCCAGGCAAAGCATGTCGTGTCAGTAGCTGCCGCGACTGGCCGAGATGCTCTGCTTCAAACACCCTTGCGCTGTCGTCACGGGACGTCTCCGACTGTGAAGATAGCGGGGCCGCCTTTGCTGCATTGCCTCCATATACCGTTGAGTTTTGGCGATAAATATCTCAAATTAGGTTTGATTTTCAACATTTACTGAAAAGGAGGGTGCACTAAAATGTTACTGCCTTAAAATTCACCATTTATACAACTCTCCCTAAGGCCCTGATAACAAAGGTTATTATTGAATTTTTCTTAATTAGTCATATGAAGCTCACTTTATTAGTGGTTAAGTATGTTCCCTCATCCGGCGCTACCAGGCGTCTTACAACGCTGGAATGATGAGTAGCGCCTCCAGTGACGTTTGCAGGCGTCGCACCTCGATGGGAAACGATGGGGTCCCTCCGTCAAACCCCGCCTTTTACAGTGAAGGTGTTCATGCGGACCTTGTGCCGTCGTTGTCGGACTTCGCTAAAAAGGGGCCACGTGACTTAACGCGAGAGGAAAATAAGAGCTCAACAGGGAGAGAGGGGTTGGAGTAACCCCTTCCTCCCTATGAAATTGCTATCTTATACGCGAATCATATGGTTGTCGCACGGGACACATTTAGCGATCGAGTCAGATCGGCATCAAATTTATCGAAGTTTGATTCCACCCTGCCACGAAAGGAACAAATGTTATGTTGGCGGTTTGCGGCCAATAAACAATGCCTCGCGACTGAAACACCATGCCAGGAGCACGTGGCTGTCGGTACTTATTGCGGCGGCAAGAAGTGCCGGCAGCCACGTCAATCGTCAAACCAATCCAACCAATCGTTAAAACGATTGCAGCGCCCGCATCTCCAGTGGTGAGCCTTGTACCCAATATACGTAACTTTGAATTAGTGGTTTCGCACATTCCATCCCAGTTACAACTATGGGACCACGACTAGTGCGTACTCCTGAGGAAGAAGCTGCCTACCGCGAGCGTCAGCGAGAATTGGCTCGTGAACGGGCTCATCGTCGTAGGACCGACTCCTAGCTGGGCGCCAGAGATGCCGAGTTTAACTATTTCTGTACCGCGCCCATTGTGCGTCATTAGTCCGCTATCGAATGCTTGAAACGTCGCTTTCGAGACCTTCTGCCCCGCTCACGGACATACTGCGCTATCGGATGTTAATGAGGGGAACTATATTTTTATTTTCTAAGGAGTTTGTTTTTATCCCGCCAGGCGGTAATTTTTAATGGGCTTTGAAGTTTCGCGATTCTCAAAGTAGAACGCAAAAATGGCCGTCCGCTATCGAATGCTTGAAACGTCGCTTTCGGGACCTTCAGCGCCACTCAGGGACACACTTCGCCA
Source organism: Dermacentor variabilis (assembly GCF_050947875.1). NCBI lineage: Eukaryota > Metazoa > Arthropoda > Arachnida > Ixodida > Ixodidae > Dermacentor > Dermacentor variabilis. The sequence goes on along the minus strand of NC_134572.1, from coordinate 51,779,328 downwards.
GCGGACGTGAAGCAGGGGAACTATATTTTTGTTTTCTATAAGCAGTTCGATTTTTTCCCAGATGTGGTAATTTTTGAACGCACTCCGATGTTTCGCGATCGTCAAAGTAGGAAGCAAAAATGGCTGCCTCCGGAAGCGGCGTGCTCGCTTCGAAAGATCGCAGATCTCGTGATTCCGCTGCGTCCGCAGCTCGTTTTATCGGCGGATCGAGCATCAGCTAGTCTGAGGACGCTGCCTTTTTCTCAGACTTAGACTCTGAGAGTCTAAGTCTGGTGAGAGACGACGGCGCAAGCCTGCCCGGAACATCGGCGGCCGCAGCCCGGCACGCCTAACTGTAGTGCTTGCAGTTAAATTTTTGTAGTGTAATACCTGCTCAATGAAAAATTTTGATTTTTTTTGAGATGGTGCTCGTTAGACGGTAATACATTTTTGTAGATCTCATAACTTTTGTTACATATTTTCCTTAGTAGATACAAGCGTGTCGTTGTAAACTTTGTTCAATGTTATGCCACAATCTTGATTCTGGCAATTTTCATCTTTTTATGACATATATCTCGTTAACAAAACGTTTATGCGTGAAATGTGCATTTATGTAGCATCTTGTTTATGTATTACGCAAGATATTCTGCGCAGTGTTTCCTTCAGAATAAAAGATCTGGTGTAACCTACAAAGGACACCTATTTTACCCATGGTAGGGAAAGAGTTAAATGGCAGCACCGAGCACCAACAAATACAACATTACACTAATACTCCATTGCATGGTGTAACACTCGGTGTAACTAACACAGCTTCGTTGTTCGACCACCTGCATGGACTGGAAAGGGCGATTATTTTTTAGCAGTATGGAGGGGCTTTAGTGTACGAGATGAGATCGACGGTAGGCATCCTACAGGTGCGAAACCTTGGGCGTTCGTCCGTGCCCAATGAAAAAAAAATGTGGAGGACGCTTAAGCTTCGCCTTTAAGAGTGGAACGCGACAGCATTATAAGATCCCAGAATGCTTCTCGCGCTTCCCGGAAAGTGCAGCTTATGTAACCATATTGTTTACCGGCAAACACTGGCGGCGAACGATATTCACGAAGCGGAGCTTTCTGGTAGAAAAACAGTCTCTCGCGTGGGCAGCGATGGATCGGTGAATGGATGAACGCTACGAACGTCCCCTTTGGAGTGGGTTGCACGTGGTGCCATCAAGCTCTTGTTATTATATTGCCTAATGTCCTATCTATGTTCAAAAATAAAAAGAAAGAAAAGGAAAAAGAAGAGCCACGATGAATTCCTGCAAACAAACTTTCTGAAACCTTATTGCGAACTTCGTTTTTGTATGCCTCCGTTGTTTGTCGTTTCCCTACTTTTCTTCCACCAATCTTCCAATCACCTCTTACCAATCTATATTGTGGAGATGTTTACTTTCACCCTACTCTAGCTGAACCCAAGGGCTTCAAGGAGGCCAGAGGTTCCTAAATCGATCGTGGGGAAGATATCTTCACATTCTAATAAAACATGTTCCATCGTTTCCCTAGCTTTACCGCAGCAAGCACATGCTTCTTCTTCCTTCTTAAATCTCGATTTATAAATGCGTGTTTTCAAATATCCTGAATTCGTTTCCAAAAGTAATGAGCTTCCTTTTGAGTTATCATAAATTGTTTCTTTCATTATTTCGTTTTTTTCCTCTTAAATAGTTACTCGTAGCACGTTTCATTTCTATTGCTGCTACCCACGAGATTATCTCAGCCCCTCCGATTTTCCGCTTGACGTTCTCTGTTGCCATGTTGCTCCCTATACAGAGCGCATACTTGCTGGTAAGCTTCCTAGTTCTTTTCCTCGACTGTGAATCAATGTTCTTTTCCTGTACAAATACCTGAACACTCTCCCAGCCCATTTAGTCTCTTCCATATTCCACAGTCGTCCTTCATAATCAATTTTACTCTGAGCTTCCCCCACTTCGAAAGTTGTCCAGCCTATATCACCTTCCGCAGTTTCATTTGCAGTCTTCCCATGAGCGCATATTGCAAGGCGTCCCACTGACCTTTGGTCCTCATCGAGTCCTGGTTGTCCTCCTGAGCTCAATCAAACAACCGCATTTCCAAATGTAAGTCCTGAAACGATTACACTTTTTCACATAACCTGAAGCACCCTATACCTATTGTATCCCCATAGCGCTCGCTGTTTCATTATGGCCGCATGTGTTTCATTATCGCCGCATTTCTCGTCCCCTTTACTGTTATTGTTTATTCCTATGTTTCCACATATATCTATAGCATTCGTTTATCCGTATACCAAAGTATATATACTGTTTTACGCGAGTTAATTCCTGGCCCTGTATTGGCACTGCCTGTTCACTGTTTTCATTGAATAGCATAACACCTGATTTTTGACTCTAAAGAAGACCTAAATTTTCCCCTTCATGTCCACACATACATACCTTGCCCATCATTTTGCTTGTTAGCTAGCTACACAATGTCATCCAACTAAAACAAACCTACAAGCTCCTGCTCTACTACTGTACCTACCTGTTTGTATGAAAGATTAAATCCGATATTACTTCTCTCTAGCGCCCTTTCGATCCTCACCATTTACATCATAAACAGCAGTGGCGATAAAGGGCACCTCTGCCTCATTCCTTTCTTGATATCAACTTTCTCGTCACTCCTCATTCCTTCCCATTCAACGCAAACGGTATTTTGTAAGTAAATCTCTCACAAAAGCTGCGTACAATCGTCGCGTAAGCCTTTCTCTTTCAGAATATCCCTCAAAATATTGCAGTCTACCTTGTCATACGCTCCTGTAATGTTTAAAAAGGCAATATATAACGGTCTTCTTTCTACTCTGGATATTTCAATACATGGAGGAAGAACAAATAAGTTATCATCCATACGCCTACCGAAAATGCCGTTATTCTCTGCTCATGCTTGCAGCTTTAATTTAATTGCCTGCATTCCTAGCCTGCATATTACATATATAATGGTCAACGGTCTATATGAGTGAATTCTATCTTAATCCCCCTTACCTTTATACATTAAATTCATTCTACTTTGTCGCGAACTGTCTGGTATTTGTCTAGCTTTTAAAATTTTTTCGACAGCTTTCAACAGAGCTTCCTTACTTGTTCGTCCTAGTTCTTTAATCAGCCTAACGGTAACCTCGTCTAGCCTTGCGGCTGTGCACTTAGGAATTTTCTCTTCGGCTTTCTTCCAGTTGAAATTTGTTAGCACCAGCTCCTATTCCATCCGGTTCTCTTTCATACTCTTATTTTCCTCAAATACAACCTCGTCATTGCCTTGGAATGATTCGGCTGTTATTTTTCGGATGTAATTTAATGCCACGCACCCTTCAAGTTTGTTTCCATCTTCGTCTAGCATATCTTGTTGTATTGTGCCAGACTTCCTGCCTAACAAGTCTATGTGGTTCCAAAATATTCTACCTGCGGTCTCCTTTTTCTCACGTATTTCTGACAACCAACGTTCCCTTTCAGCTTTTATCTTTGCTTGAATCAGTATTTGAACCGTAGATTTTCTCCTGGTATATTTCCCATATTCTGGCCCCTATTCATCCTGCAGCAACTGCAGCTTTTCTGCCTGCCTCTGCTCTCGGGATGCTTTCTGTCGTTCGGCCGCCGCTTCTCGTATCTCCCTGTTCCGCCAGCTCTTCGGTTTCCTTTTTTTTAATTTTCCAACAAGCGTGTTGTCTCTCTTTCCGTATTTCGGTCGTAATTACATTTAGAAGCTCACTATACTCTCACTCTTTGCGTGGCCGTTTGCCAAGATCTTCCTCAACTCTTGCAACTATATTTGCTAATTTTCAGCGTTAAAATTTGGACTGGCCATTTTGCGCTCCTTTCTCTCTTTCCGAACTACATATCCCATTTCCAAAATGATGTGTTTATGATCACTCTCTATGCTGCTATACCCTTCCTCGTCAACGACTATTTTTCTCAGCTTATCATGAATACCTTCTGTCATCGGACAGTAATCAATGGTCGACTACCGGTTTCCCACTTGCCACGAGGTCTGCCCGTCACATTTAGGCCCTGTATTCACGATAACAAGGTTTTGTTGCTCACAAAGATCTAGCGTTGACTCCCCGTTGTCGGTATAGCCATCTAGATCCTGTATGTGGGTATTTATGTCATCTAATAGGATAATTTCGGCATCATTCCCGAAACACTTAATATCAGCTCTTAGGCATTTCCCTATCTCTTGATTTTTCTCTCTGCAATTATTCCCAGTCCACAAATGCGTTGCACCCAGCCAAGTTTTCTTTCCACTCATTGTACATAATAAGTAAAGATGCTCTTGATGAATTGACTTCCTTTGGCTCCCTGATAGACGAGCATTCCGACTTCCCCTCCTTTTCTTTCCGATTTATCTCTCCTGCACCCTTCCCAAATATAATTGTTAATCACTGGCGGCTCTTCCGAGTCTCTGAGATGCGTTTCTATAAACGCATATACTCTATTTGTTCTCTATTTAACTGCTCCTCAATCTCTACCTACTTTTCCTTTCCTCTGCCGCCTTGCATGTTTATTAGCCTATTTCATGGCGATCTCTCTGTCTTGTTTTTCTCCTTTTTCTCTTATTGACGGCGATGCTATTCTGGGGTTCTGCGATGCGGCGGAGGCGAGCGCCATCTGAAGGTGTTGCAAGGACCCGGGCGCTTCATGGCCTTTGAGATTTGCGTACCGGCGCACGCGAATCTCGGAGGCCATGGCTGCTCTATGAATTTCAGGAACGCTGGAAAATGGGTTTGTGTTTGAGTTTCCGCTCAACAGAATTATTTTTTCTCGTAAATTCAAATTACAGTCCAGCACTGTCATGTCTGCGGTTGTGTCTCAGTCGTGCTTCGCGATTTTTGTTACGTGTTTTGCTTTGAGAAATTCAATTAGTTCAGTAAGTTTGTTGCGCTACATGGAGGGCCCGCGGAGTTGGATATGTGAGATTCGAAACGATTTTTGCCGAAGCGACGGTCGACGCCGGGCGCGGGGCGCAGACGCCGCATTTTCTGCGACAAGGGGCCCTTGACGCTATCGCGTTAATCTTAGATAACGTCAGCTTGAGGTATACTGCTCAGACCAGAGTATACGTGTGCAGCAGGCTAGCAGAAACGCTGCAGTGTGCGCACGCACAACGCTTACGCCAGCAGCGGAAGGCGGAACACTACCATTGCTCCGCCAGCCCAGCGATCTAGCGTAGCTTTGACAGAGCGCCCATTACCCCTCGTCCATTTATTTATTTTTTATTTTATTTAGTGCCCTCCTGCGAACCGGTTAAAGCCCAAGGAGCAGATGGAGTACAATATCGTAAACGCATGCATGAGGGATTTCGAAATATTGAAATAAAGAAGCAAAGTATGTAATAAATACAAAAGTGGGATACAACATCAGCAACATACAGTTCACTCAGGAGGCACGAGAAATGAGTTTTTGTCACTCGGCGCCCACCGTGTTGACCGCGTTTCTGACGATCCTCTAAACCTCGGTGCGCGAACTGCGCATGTTCCGCCAGCGGGACAGTGCGACAAAGGCGGCAGCGTGAGTGCGTCTCCAGACATTCCAGCCATAGAGTTTCATACGGGAAACTCTGGCGCTGCAACCGTTGAGCCGCCAGTGGAATGATGGGTATACCCCATGGATCAGTCTAACCTTCGTGCTTTTGGATCGAAACGTTCTCGTGGCTTTGTTAATTAAGCTTTATCTACATTCGTTGTCCTCAATTTCAGTGCAATCTATACTTCCTAAGTGAAGCGAACTCCGCGAGCACGCACAATCGCTACTAATCGCAGCGGTTCAGCCTGTCGAGGTGGCCAAATCGAAATGCGCCACGCGTCTCAACGCGCTGCCTTGCTCGCAAGAAATTTCTATGCCACTTGTGGATGCATGCGTGCCTGGCGTAATTATTTCGATATCGCGCTTCTGTGACCTGTATTCAAATCCTGGCGTCGGTCAATTTTAAGAATGTAGATTTAATTAATTATTTCATGGTGCGTTGTCTAAAACGACGAGTTTACAAAGTCACAAAGCCTTCTGAAGCCATAAGGACGAAGTTTAGGCAAATACATGTAGTACCTCATCGTTCGCATGCTGGCTGAACCGCCTCGCTTGAAGCCCTCGTGTAGACACCAGCTCCAGATTTCCCTCTGGTAATTGTTGTATGAAACGCTATGCCTCGGGCATTGCTATCAGAACGAATCAAACTATGAGTAATATCTGAGCGTATTATCTTTCCTCCGTTGTTAAAGGTAACTCTGCGCCGCTTTTGTAATTACTTGCCATTTTCTAGCGATAGAAAGTATATCGCACTCCTCTACTCACGTAAGCCTGCGCACACAAGGCACGTGCTGAAGCACCTGCTGCGTAGTTTCGTAAGCTCCCCGATACGAAAACGAGAACGAATATCCGTCTGTCGATTGCTTTAGGTGCCCTCTTTTCTATAGTATAGGCAGAAACGGCATCCTTGTCGCACAAGTTGTCTACGTAACGAAGTGCTTCGTGTGCGTGTTTCTCGTCGCAAGAAAATAATCATAATGAGAAGTGGCTTATATACCGCCGTACCAAAGATTTTATTTGTATTACGGCTAAAGCACGTACGCGAGAGAAAGCAAAATGAAATGTATACAAGCAGTCATATTTGCGACATTTTAATTTCAAATCCCTTAGATACTGACAGCTGTAACTGGAGACATATAAGGCCACAATACTTTATATAAGGGATTCAATCTGTCAGTGACAATAGGGCGCGGAAAATTGAGCTGGCAATTTACACTACTTCATGTTGCTATTGTATTAGATTAAACTCTGGGGCTGTATGTAATGTCACAGGGTAAGTAGCAGTCAAAGAAACTCATGTTTTATAAAGGAAACGTTTTTTTCACATCGACACAAATATAAGCTTTGTTTTGGTGCTTTCTTAGGCAAATGCTTTCTCAGAATTCAGTACAATGGAATTTGGCCGCCGCTGTCATGCAGATCTTCATACAGTTAGTTCCATTCATTGTATCATTTCTAAGGCTCTAGATAATAAGTTACCGTTTCTTGTAAGCAACATGAAAGGGAACGCAGGCGCGCGTGCCAGGTGGACTCAAACCCCTCTAGGTGCCACCTAAAACAAAGTGGAAAGAAAAGTGCTGTGAAGTTCACACCCGGCTGGTTTTTCTTATGCAGTGTGGGCGGCGTCATGGGTGCTATGCACGAAAGCCCGCTTTTGGCAAAGTTCGGGATCTCCGCGAGCTCTGGCGACGCCATGAGAATCTAATAGCATCAAGACATACATTCAACCCTCGGCACTTCTCCAGTTCCATTCGCTTATCGAGATTCACTCTTGGGTTATCATCACCTGGACGTTACCTCGTGGGTAGCCGAAAAAAGCGCAGTGCCCTTCCATGACTCTGTGAAGAGGGATGACCAGCAAAGGTGTGTAAGTGGGTCCCTTAATGGCGAACTGCACCTCCGCCGCGGGTCGGCCCGGCACTGCACTATCTTCGGGATCGGCCCACATATGGGGAGTGCTTAACGCCTGCTTCGCCTCCGCCGCGGCTCGGCCCGGCATTGCACTATCTCCGGCATCGGCCCACGTATGGGGAATTTTTCGCTTACCCCGCCAACGAGACGAAAATTTCCTTGGACGGTAGAGGCATACAGCTTGGCTGTAAAAGGAGGAGTCACGTCGGCGCCTTCTTTCGTTTATTGTTCTACCCAATGTATTACCTGTGCAAGTAAGTTATAGAAAAAAAATTATCTTTTAAGGTATTCTAAAGAAAAGGTTGATGTGAGAATGCGCCACTTCTGCACTGCTCGTGTTCGACGGTGGATAGACATATAATGTCCGGAAAAGGAGGCACGCCCTTGACTGGCCTCAGAAAGGCTTGGCGAGCGGCTTGCGTCATGTGCGTCGATAGAAAGGGCGGGACAGGGCGGGGCATCCACGGTATTGCAAGATGGCATTGATAATAAGAGACAGCTTTAGAATAGCGTTTGCAACCGAACCTAACGCACTACATCTGTACATAGCGTTGTCCTAACTGCGCATGCTCCGAAAGTTATTGAGTTTCTGTGGTTTACGTGCGCGATGATAACGTACATTATTTGGCGAGTTTAGCGTTCGTAAATGTTTACGGACGCTAAGAAATGGAGTTGTCGAATGTGGCAGCACCCGTGACTCTCGCGTCACCGTGTATGCTCGTGATGGCTACGCTCTCACTCTCGTTGATCAGCAGTAACTATTGAAATGAGCTTTTGTTTCCTCTAAGCTCGCATGAAACACTAGTTACGAGCACATGGCGCGTACAATTTCTTAGATCGTTCGGCGATTCCAGCGTCCCTAGGCCCGACTAGACGCATCCGCCTAGCGACAACATAATGGTTGCTAATGATTGCCTTGGCTTGGATATGCTTGTCACGACGCATCAGACGACGCCTTGCCTTTTAGCGCCTTGTTCACGTTTGCGTTCCCGTACATTAAATCAATGTCTACGGACACCCCGCAAAGACGCTTGTGTTTAACGTACGTAAGGCTACAAACGCCATTACTGTCTGATAAGCGGCGCTGGTGCGTAACAATGCCCATTCTTGTGTGTTTGAAACGAGGAAGAGGCGTGTGCAAGGTGCATTCATGGGGACATACGAGGCTTCACCTGGACATGTTATTATGCGCTGCAGCTTCGGGCGTCTCGCGCAATCTTTGTTCACTAACTCCGTCGAGCGAACGCATGCAAGCGGGAAACTCGAGGCATCCTGCATAGCACCTCCTGTCGGCAGCTGACGAGGCCTATAAAACCGCCCTATTTTCCGTATACGTTCATATTCGCATTACCATAGGCAGTGGGCATAGTCACAGCAGTGATAATTATCGCTACGCTCGAAAACATTGATAACACACCTGATATCTTAAGGAGTTATTACAGCGAGGTGCCACCGAGATTCTCCTTGCATTTATCTAAACGTTGTCGGAATAGGAGTGCCAACGATTAACATTATAACCCTTCCCTTTGCACTTTGCTTTGGAGAGTGGTCGCCGCGTATCGCTCGAAGTCTAATTTGAGGCTATTTGACACGTGCTCTTATGTTGCCTTTCATATTTACCGCGAGAGTACCGTAATGCCAAATTAGTAAGATCCGTCGTTTATGACAAAACTACCGATTATATGGCACATCCCAAACTGAGATAGCCTGTTTAGGCTCCAAACCAAGACGTTGTACTCGTAGTGAAGAAACAGACTATAGGATCCGACCCTCATCTACAAGATAACAAAGCACACACTCACCATCGCCACAGTCTTTGCATAGTCTCCAGTCAGAGAAATTGGTCACTTGACAGTCGACTGGACAGGGTATGTGGCAGGGCTGAGAATTGGCTGGCTTCTTGAGCGGAGCACACCTGAAGTAAGTAGTAGGAAAGAGAGAAAACAGATTAATAGGCCTCCACTTCGCATACTCAGATGAACGAAAGCATGACGACAGCTGCTCTTGTCCATCTTTTGGCAGCGCTTTAGGCAGCGAGACCTCTGACGGCCACTTATTTGACGGAGCGTTGGCCGCCAAGGACGTTCAAGGACTCACTTCTTGTCGGAGACGTTTCCTTTGAAGAAGCAGTTGACGGTGCGGTTCTGTCTTCCGCGGCCGCAGCCGCTGGTGACGTTATCCGCGACGCACTTCTTCCAGGGGCCGGTCTTCCAGTGCATGCCGAAGCAGCGCACCATGTTACAGTCGTCCACCTCCCGCAAGTCCGACTTGGCAGGGCACGAGGCACCACCTGCAGTCACGTCGCGAAACATGATGACGATTTAACACGTCAGCAGCAGTGCCACGCTGGCGCTTTGTAAGTGCAACAAGACGCGAAATGTTATTGCATTGCTTGCTCGCCTGGCTTGATTCGTTTGATAACATTGGTAATGTTGGCAACATTCGTCGCAGGCGTTTCCTCAACATTTGGTTGGCTACTGAATTTGAAAAAAAAATGGCACGACAAGATGGGGCAACAACTATTCTTCCTGTCAATTTCCGTTTTCTTTGGTCACACTCGTATCGAATCGCATTCCTTTTGGAGGAACGGGAAGACTTGAAGAAAGTGCGTCGTCACCCTAACACGTGGGACGATTTTATTCCAATCTTGTGTAGCCAGACAAGCTGACGGTGGCTCTTGTTTCAAAATATGACATTTCTCGAGTTTCCTTTTGTTTTGACAAGATGCTGGGCTACACACGTCCTGTAATGAGAGCATTCTGAGCACTATGGCTTATTAGGGCTCATTGCAGTGTGTGCTACTGTGAAACGGGCATCGTAAATGCTGGAAGCCATATGCGCCGACCACATTGGGGGGGGGGGGGCGGGGGGAGGGGCGCTCCGGGGTGCGAGCCCCCTTCGGAGTTTTCCGGCGGGGGGCGCAGAGCCGCCACCCTTGCGATGGCGCAGCCTTTCCCCCCCCAGTACACATGCCAAAAGTCAAAAGTGTCATTACCGGAGTCTTGTCACCCACATTTTTTAAATGTTTCTGCTGACTTGCCCCTACCGTTTCACTTAAGATTTCATTGTGGCTAATAGCTTGCTGCATCACTGTTGGCGCAGACGTGCATGTCTTTTAATATATATATATATATATATATATATATATATATATATATATATATACATATGTGTGTGTGTGTGTGTGTGTGTGCGTGTGTGTGTGTGTGTGTGTGTGTGTGTGTGTGTGTGTGTGTGTGTGTGTGTGTGTGTGTGTGTGTGTGTGTGTGTGTGTGTGTGTGTGTGTGTGTGTGTGTGTGTGTGTGTGTGTGTAGTTTCGCTTTACTTTTGCAAATGCTCACAATAGGAGGACCAGTGGCGGCTGCCTCATCCGTATTTCCTCACTTCATCATTGTTTTAAATTTCCACTGTAAATACCATACAAATACACAAAATGCTTAGATATATACACAGGAAAAATTTAATTTTTTGGCTTCCCAGTCCAGTGATATCATGCACGTTACACGACTGAAGCAGTATCTTCAGACTGGGATACATGGCGCAAGAAATGACACAGGGACAAGCAGAACACAGGACGAGCGCTAATATTCTGCCTGTGTCATTTTTTGCGCTATGTATCCCAGCCTGAATGTATCCCACCAACACGCCCAAACTTCTTTCCTGCTGAAGCAGTGCCACCCTCCATGTGTTGACATTTAGACGCTCCGGGACGTCGCTTCTGCCGCCGGGGGTTTATGCTACACGCGTGTGATATTTGCTTGTTTGAACGAGGCTCGTGGACGCCATCACTCGAGAAAAGAGGCAGAACAACAAACTGGGCTGGCGCTGTGAATCTAGCCGGTCAGCACTACAACCGATGTTGTAAATATAACCTGTAAATAGCTGCTCGTCTTACCGACTCATCCTTCGCGTAACAATATGTTTAAAAGAGGAGGAGGTAGCCAATTAACAATTATTTCTAAAGGTAGGGATAGCCTATTCCTAGAGAATGAATATGTTGCTGTTGCTTCGAATTGCTTCGCGTGCTTCTTTGACCCTGAAAAAAATAACCTATAGACTTCAGTGAGCCCTTCGGCAAAGCCTTTTATCAACGTCGTGTAATATGCACTTGAATGATAGGTGTCTCAGTATGGCTTCTCTTTCCCATGAGCAATGCTAATGACTCACGAAAAAAAAAACATTTCTAGTAATTTACAAACAACATTCAGGATGGAAACATCATCACTTGCATGCAGAGGTTTTAATATATAGAAGGCGTCCCATGAACTATTATGCACGAATATTTAAAGAAAGTGCAATGCGTTACTGGAAGAAAACCTAGCGCACATTGTTTCCAGTATACAGTGAAGTACCTGACAGCAACTTTTTGGTTACTGAGATTTAATTAGGTAATGGCAAATAATGATCTAACTCCGGACGTTCTATCATAATTATCAAAGTGTCAATTAGGCTTTTGTAGGCACAGCCAAGGGACATCCAACTGTGGTATTTTCAGCGACGTACTAATTGCGTACTGATCTTTCCCAACTGAAAAATTAACCCCACGAACTATGGAGAATACCACGTGATTGCGCTCCCACCCGCATCATCAAGCAGCGCCCTCGAACAGGCACCATCTTAGTTGGCCAGAACAGAATAAAGGAAACAAAGAAAAACATCGTGATTGAGTTAGTGCCTTATCTGCCGCGCCAAGCCTGAAGCAACACGTCGCGTTTGGTGTTAGTTGGAAATATGCTGTGATAGTTGGTGTCTTAGCGTATATAAAACGCACGGATGTTTTTTTTTTCTTTTTTTTTGGCACAAAGCCTATCGCCACAACAGCGAATTGACAACGTCAGTGCAGTCCCAGTCGGTATGTCTTTCTCTAACAAGCAGAAGATAAACGCGATCCTTGCCTTGGGAGCTACAAATGGCAACAAGAGGAATGCCGCAAATATACATCAGTCATGGAAGTGTGGCAGTGGAGCAAACACATCGACTATCGTCAGAAATTATGAAAACCTGAGACAAACCAGCAGCTTCCATAAATAGCGGTGGAGGACTCCATCTTTTGAGTCCTCGCCTACGCACGGATGTTGCAGCATTTATGACCTCAAACAGTCCTGCTAGCGTGCGGGATGTGGCCATCCAGGTACCAATTTCGAAGTCATAAATTTGGAGTATTCTAAATGACTCGACCTTTCACCAGTACCACCTTAACCTGCAACCGCCGAGGACTGGCAAACATCGCTTACGAGTACCAAGCTTCTTAAATTAATGTTTAAATTAGGAACAGCGCCAGACACAGAGACAAACGAAGAAAGACACACACAGCACTGTGTGCTTCTTTCTTCGTTTGTCCCTATCTCTAGAGCTGTTTTTATTTTAAACCTTTGGGGCAGTTCATACGGCCAATTTGACGGTACCCACATTTTGATGCAACCTAATTTTCTTGTGTGCCAATATTCCCACCTAACTTCATATACTATTAATCGTCAAATTTCAACCCTTACTCCTGACAATATCGAAACTTAGCTAGCCGGGAATGCAGAAAAGGTTGCCGGTTATCATATCAGACGGATGTCCTTGAAGCATGGTTAGCTTTCACTAAGGAAAGAATATCTATCGCCCTTTCCACTCTAAACTGGTGTTACCCGTAAAATTTTAGAGATAACGAAAAAGAAGCCACCGATAATCGAGCGAGGGCCCGAGGTTTTCTTGATTGTTTCCGTGGAGGTATTTCTGATTCAGGGCCTTCCGCAGAAAACGTTGTTTATTTATGCCCTTATTGCAACGGCGTAGTCCGGGGTTGGTTCGCAGGTGGAGAAAAACTCGAACTACCTACAGAGATGCGAGTACTGGCTCACTATCTTGTCGCGTGAATAACTTGTTTTATCCTTCTTAAAGGTAAAAATAATGGCGAAAATATTAGTGACAGGTAGACCCACAGCCTAAAAGAAGTGTACCGGGCTTAAACACGAATCATAAAATAATCGAACAAGCATGAAGGCGATCTATATTAACATCTGCCACTAAGGTTCTAATAAAAAAGGTTAATCGAGTTAAATAAAGAGTTTTGATATGGTAACAATGGAAGGCCTAAATTGGGATGACGTGCTAACACCCGATCACTTTTGCTTCTCACATAACTAATTCTCGCCGACGAAAAAGGTCTTCCATCGTTGCGAGACACGTATAGTGCTGCCATCTCTTCGCACGAGAGGAAGCCATCGATTCACAAAATCCTTCCACTAGCCGACGGACGGCGCGAACGTCGCCGATATCTCGTGTTCCCACGGTCTTGCTTCGGATATCGGAATTGGGGCTCCACCATATTGCCCGATCTTTACTACTTTTCGAATCTTCGGCTGTTTCAATTGCGAGCGATGGAAATTCACGGCGTCATTATTAAGGCGAATCCGCCTTAAATGGTTCGCTGCAATGGCTCATACTCGAAAAAAGCGGCGTCTGGTCCAGCGATAAAAAAAAAAAAAGTTTACGAGTGGCACAAAAAATACCGTCAGCAGCAATGGCTCACATCCGAAAACATATAGCGTAATCTGGATTGGCTCACACCCCCGTAAGTGAGCAAAGATGCAGTGGCTAGACATGAATGAAGAAACGAATGATAGAACGGAAGAAAGAAAAAGAGGTTCTCTCTAAAAGATACCTCTCTCTCTCTCTCTCTCTCTCTCTCTATATATATATATATATATATATATATATATATATATATATATATATATATATATAAGCGAAAGAGCCTGGAAATGCGTCTGTCAGTTATACTCATTTCTAACCGACATAGCCCTATTTATCGACCACACGTATTGAACCATGGGGGCCCGAAAAATTATTTGAATTTGCATTTACTTCGTGCAACTATTGTTGCGATTCGCCTGCGACACGTGGTTTTGCCGGCGCGACTGCGGCGGGGCGGCAGACATTTTGGCCCGATCGTCGTCGCCACAACACTCATCGCCAGGTGTTTCCAGGCGCGACTGCGGCGATGCGACCGCCTAGGGATTATCATCTCATTCCAGTTATTGGGCCCGAAACAGGCGATGCCAAAGCAGGGATCTCGTTCCAGTCATTGTGCCCGAAACAGGCGATGCCAAAGCAGGGATCTCATTCCAGTTATTGGGCCCGAAACAGGGGATGCCAAAGCAGGGATCTCGTTCCAGTCATTGTGCCCGAAACAGGCGATGCCAAAGCAGGGACCATCCTCTCATTACAGTCATTGTGTCCGACCGGCAGCGCCACGACAGGGTGCTACGAGATCGTGCTCGACATGGTGCTACGGCATCGCTACGACAGTGTGCGTCACCATTAGCCCATTGTACATTCACGTGCTCGTCTTTTGAGGGGTTCCTTCTTGCCCTCAACTGCGAGAGTATAAAAACAGCTGCCCCCGGACGCCAAAAGGAGGGCTCCGATTTCTTCTGTTGAGTGAAGTGCTCTCCCGTCTCTCTACTTCGGTCAAACCTGACCGCCAACTCTTTGCGATGTTAAAATAAACAAGTTGTTTCGTTGTTACCAGTCGACTCATGCTTTGCCGGGACCTTCGGATGCTTCCAGTTGTACCCCAGGCCGCCAGGCCAACGCTACCCTTGGGGCTTGCGACCCAGGTACAACCACGGGCGTCAGCGCCGAGTTCCCAACAGATCGTACCAGCAGTCCGATCCAAACACTATGTAAAATCTCAAGATGATACATGAACAAAAGCCAAAGAGTGCCTCACAAAGGTCCCGCATCCCGCCCAGTAGCAGCAATACAGCACACATAAGAAATGCACATTTGTTACCAACAGTTTCAATAATTAAACAATAGTACTTGATGTTTAAGTCTACAGCATCAATGTATTGCACGTAATAGCATTGTCGAGGTTATAAGCAACGAAGTACAATCAGCATAAATTACTTGCAATATTCACAAGAAAAGAAAGGCAGCAGATGTGTGCGACCTTGGGAGAATTACAACCCGATTTCCAGCGAAGCTGCTTCTTTCGGACAGTTGCAATAAAATTTTAAGTTTTTTTTACTATATTGCATACTTTAAAAAGATTCCCGTATATATATATATATATATATATATATATATATATATATATATATATATATATATATATATATATATAACTGTTCTGTTTGAAACCTTGCCGACAAGTACTGCTTTGTAGCACTTCTTGCTGGCAATTTTTAAAAAGCCATTAATTCATCAGCGCACTTGTTACTTCGCCATAACATTCACAATGGTGTCCTACCTTTCTCCCAACACCCACTACCCCCATCTCAATTTCTCAACTGATATCAGATTTGATATCGGTTGAGTTCACAGTTCTCCCAGGGCAGCGGGATGAATTCTCTGTTCCCAAAGCACATTCATAAAACTCCGAATAGCTTGGGTGCGTAATTTACTGCAAAATCCATAATTAGTCCCCTACGTTTGAAGTTTACTTACATATTGCCCATAACGTGCCCTTGATTTTCGCCAATTATAAACAAATTGTCTTGTTTAGTTCACCAAGGACATCGCAGAAAATTTTAAATGAGATTTTTTTTTTTTTACGAAGGCTGTGCTTAGCCCAGCCACACTTAGCCATAGTGTGCCATCATTTTTCGCTAAATTGGGTCTTGGCGGTTTTTATAGTTCTGCCACGGCAGCGGGCTCCATTCTCTCCCGCTCCTTAGGCGCGCTCATAACACTCTAGAGTGCTTGCATACGTAATTTACTGCGAAAGCCCAAGCATTAACCTGCCTCCGTTAACTGTACCCATTAACATGTACCCATTAACTTGTCCTTGCACTCACCAAACAAAACGAACCTGTCTCTTTTATTTCAGTGAGGGTACCAGGCGAAAGTAATGTATCACGCATGAAAAAAGTAAAAAAGGAAGATGAGGGTACAATAATTTTTCTTAACGCTTCTAAATGGGCCAGAAACTAAACACAGAAAATGCTGCTTATTCGTTCACAGTATAAAATATGTGAACCGCAAAGTTCTCTCGGGACATTGGGAAACCTAGCTAATAGCAGCAGTGTGATATTTTCGAAAACTTGCTTACAATTTTTTAAGGTGTATTTGATTAACAGGCATTTAACATCGCACATCAACTTGGCGGATTGTTCTGCTTATGTTCGCAAAATTTGACCTCATTTGTAGTTGTAATTATGTCAGCGCAGCCATATAAGTTTCACACTACTTGTGAAACATAATAATAACGATATGGAGCACTTGTATGTGTACGTATTATATTTGAAAAGGCGCATTTTACCCACCCATCTGGAACATTGCGTACACATTGGCCATACCAAGCCCATAAGTTTCACCGGATATAAACAAGATGCCTCGTTTAGCGCACTGTGGACACCAGAGAAACAAACTACGAATCTCGTATGATGCACGAAAACACAGGGGAAAATGGGTATTTAGTAATTACCTGCAACAGTTCCATTTAAAGCAGGAAAGTGAAAGTTTCGCCACACATTGCATTTAAAATTTTCTCTATTTTCACGAAACATCAACCGTCTCTTGTGCTGTTGTTTTAGGAGTCTGGGACACATTTAGATTAGCGGCAGTATGACACTCTCGAACGCTTCAATGAGCAAATTTCTACAAAGCCTGTAATAAACCTACACAGAATAAACATATATCGCTCGTCCCTCGTAACGTTGCTTCGTATAAATAAAAACACCGTGCCCCACATATTTTGCCGAGGGTACCGGGAGAAAAGAACTAAATACCGTGCATAACGCATAAGAATTGGGACAAATCGACTATCAGTAACCGTTTTCAGAGCTCAAAAGCAACCTACACAGTGCGAATTTTCAGTGCACGTCACAAAAAAAGTGGCCCATCGTATTTCAATATACGGAATATCTGCTGTTCTTTTTTCTCCTGTCCGGAAACAAATAATAGTGCAGCTCTTATTTAAAAACAACCTGGAAATAATATTATGAAAGTCAGAAGAGGCACATTCCTTTAGAAAAATTCAAGTGAGTGTTCTGTTGGTATTGAAATGGTTCTGCACGTTCGGCCAAGGTCATTTTCACTAGCATATCTACGATAAGTCGTGGTTACACGATTTTATTGGACTGTTTTACCTGTAAGAGGTTTGATTAGATTGTTGGCGTACAGCCAACACCCACCGTGCTAACCCTATAGCGGCGTGCACCGCTCGTGTTGTCAGTGCGGACGTTCTATACGCCGTCGTGGACGAGACATTGTCAACGTCGACCGCCTCAAGACCTACTACGACCCACTCATAGTGGCAAGCTGTTAGGTCGCCAGGTGGCTCCCTTTTCGTTCGCGGGGGTAATTGTAGATAAGGTTTGGAACGGTATAGTGGGTCGTCCTCTCCAACGCTTTTTCTCCTGAATGCCGCTCGCGCTCGGAGTCCGTGCTCTGCCTAGACTGTCGCCGCGGCGCTGCTCCTAGTCCGATCAAATGAAAACATTAAAAGTGTTATTATACCGAGACTACAACGCTACGTTGGCTATCTCTAGACAGAGAATAAATAGTTCCAGCATTTGAAGAACCAACGATATCGTGCCATGATTTCAAGCCGATTTCATGCCGGCTGATTGTAATGCTTTATCCGGACCTCCCCTTCGCCCGCAGGTTAAGTGTACCAAGCTGATCGTGTTTTCGAATACAGAAACAGTGGTCCCAGAAACCTGGACATGATGCAAGATGCGCACGCTGACATTTGTTGGGGCGGTAATTGACTCGCGTCAGGCGTTCTACGCAATGCGAGTATATGTGGCCAATCCCGCGCGTCGTCCGCTACATAGGGCGTCCCGAGAAGGCACAAAACACAACGCTCGCTGTCGAAGCAGGAGATGCGTAGTAAAGAAAAGCATCAGTTACGTGGTGACTCTATTAGAAAAGAACATTTAGCTTCAGCTGTAGTCTTGTTGGACTTTCCAGCGCGCAGCCACAAGTGCCCGCTTTCCAAAGTGGGGGAGGGGGGGGGGCAAAGCCCCCCCTGCACTCCCGGTAGATACGCTTATGCCCCCCTGATAGGATAACTTAATGCATTACCACGTGTGCAGCTGCCTTTCGCCTTCACGCGTTACAGGAATGTAACATGCTGCCGATTTTTCGTCTTCCCTACCGCACAGTTACTTTTCGTGACTATAATGTCTGCTATATAAAAAGGTTAAGGCCTCAGCTATTTGTCAGGTTTTTTCTTAAATGTATGCTAGGGTCGGAGATTATTGATTGAAAGTGCCAAATAGCCCCCTTCCCCTAAATAAAGGTAAAATAAATAAGAAGTGACAAACACATGATATCCTGGCGTCGATCATGGTGTCATATACAGGTGACTGGTCTGCACTGGAACAATAGTATGCTATAATTTTATTTCCTTTCAGAGCTGTCCATGACGCCTACAAGAATATTATATTCTGGTCCACAACGTTCTGTTGACACACAATGCTATTGTTGTATGAAAGTGTTTCTAATTCTTTCCGTGGTACCTTAAAGGGACACTAGGAAAAATAATTTGAGCTGCATTAGTGAATTACTCTTCAACAATCCAAAAAAAAAAAAACAAGAGAGGTGTGGCAATGCCACTTTGACTTTCTCACAATGTCGCCGTCGTGGCGTAGTGTATTTGGCACTGCGCTGGAAAACCCGAGGTCACGGGATCAAATCCCGGCCATGGCGGCGAACTTCGACAGGGGTGAAATGCAAAACACACGCTCGTGTACCATGCATAGGGTGCATGTTAAAGAAGCCCAGGTGGTCAAAATTAGTCCAGAGTCCCCCACTAACACATGCCTTATAATCATATCGGGCTTCTAGCACGTAAAACCCCAGACTTATATTTTTTTATTTGCTCCACATGCACATAGTGGTGTCTGCCTATAGTTATATGCTCATCGCTAAAGTTGGAATACAATGTATTTTAGAAGAGCCAAATATTTAACTAAGCAAGTTTTAGGAACTCTTACAAAGCCACAATGTCTTAAATACGAAAAAAAATATATATATAATTTGAAAACCACGACGTCACACTTACGTACCGGTGCTGTGCGCGTTGCGCGAAATTAGAAAAGTGGAACTTTGACCTTCATTTTCTCTTCCAATAATCAACCTAATACCGCTAAGTTGACAAAAATAATGTTTCGAGAAAATACTTTACCACAATAAACGGACTTAATTTTTTCTATCAGCTGTCAACCTATTACCGCTAAGTTAACAAAAACAAAGTTATGAAAGGATACTTTACCACAATAAACGGATTTAGTTTTTTT